>NC_084488.1:55218873-55895373 GCF_030035675.1 Rhineura floridana
TTCTGTCCCCCATGCTTTTTAATATCTATATGAAGCCGCTGGGTGAGGTCATCAGGAGTTTTGGAGTGCGTTTCCAGCAATATGCTGATGATACGCAGCTCTACTACTCCTTTTCATCTTCGTCAGGTGAGGCTGTTGATGTACTAGACCGCTGCCTGGCCGCGATAATGGGCTGGATGAGAGCTAATAAACTGAAACTCAATCCTAACAAGACTGAGATGCTGTTGGTGGGAGGACCCTCTGCCCAGATGGTTGACGTTCGACCTGTCCTAGATGGGGTTACACTCCCCCTAAAGGAACAGGTACGTAGTTTGGGAGTCTTATTAGATCCGCTCCTGTCACTTGAGGCTCAGGTAGCCTCGGTGGCACGGAATGCATTCTACCAGCTCCGGCTGGTAGCCCAACTACGACCCTATCTGAGCAAGGAGCATCTTGCCTCAGTTATCCATGCTATGGTAACCTCTAGATTGGACTACTGTAATGCACTCTACGTGGGGCTACCTATGAAGACGGTTCGGAAACTTCAGCTAGTGCAAAATGCTGCGGCCAGAGTTCTCACTGGGACAAAGAAATTTGACCATATAACACCTGTCCTGGCGCAGCTGCACTGGCTACCGATATGTTTCCGGGCCAGATTCAAAGTGTTGGTTCTTACCTATAAAGCCCTAAACGGCATTGGACCGCAATACCTGATGGAGCGCCTCTCTCGCTATGTACCTACCCGTTCACTACGCTCGATGTCGAAGGCCCTTCTCCGGGTCCCAACCCATAAAGAGGCCCGGAGATCAACAACTAGATCTAGGGCCTTCTCGGTGGTGGCCCCCGAACTATGGAATGCCCTCCCAGACGAGATACGCCTGGCGCCTTCTCTGTTATCTTTTCGGCGCCAGGTAAAAACTTACCTTTCCGCCCAGGCTTTTTAAACTTTTTAAATTTTGTAAATTTTTAAATATATTAATTTAACATTCTAAACTTAATATGATCTTAATTTATAAATCTCAATGGCAATTTTATTAATGTTTTATAATTGTACTATATATATATATTTTTTCCACACTTGCTCATATTTTAATTGTGATTTTATTTGTTGTACACCGCCCTGAGAGCTTTCTGCTATAGGGCGGTCTAGAAATGTAATTAAATAAAATAAATAAAATAAATAAATAAATTTTGTATTGGAAATCCTTTTAAAATATTTGTAAATTATCAATACAACTCCCACTAATTTCTCATTTTCTAATCTAAGTTTACCGAATTCCTCTAGTCTGTTGTCAGCTAATCTGCCCTCTAGACTCTTTATCACTATTCTTTGCAGTATTTTAATATTTGACTAATCCATCAGTAAATACTCATTTCTCCTGTGCGTGGAAAAGATGATATCAGGTGGGTAGCTAGCTCCACCTAGCGGCTGAAGGCAAAAGAGCACTCTTGAATTTTTTGCAGACGCTTCCTGGTCCGGTCCTGTTCTTGTTTCAGTTTCTCTTTTGCCTTCACCAAGCTCAGTTGGGCCCTCTCTGCTCCTTGGTTTCAGGCCTGTATTCTTTGTTCTAATTATTCTGTTTGTTATTCTGTGTTTCTATATTAGTGTTTTTCCTTGTTGACTTGTGTTTTGCTCCAAGTTCCCCCCCAGTTTTTTAAAAAAGGGGGATTTCATTTTTGTTTCCTCAGCAGCAGCTATGCACCCTCCTAGCAGCTCCCACGCCAGCCTCGCAGCCTACTTCAGCTCCTTCAGAGTGGGAATTGCAGTGGCAGCCACCTTCTCCTTCCGGTGGCTTCCCCGTGAACGGAGCTGTCACCTGGATTGCACTGCAGCCTTGCAGGCTTCCCAACTGCAGCCAGCCTCTTCCTGTGCGTCCATGGGAGAAACATGTGATGGGCAGCCTCCACCCTTAGAATCTCCCTCCCTGCCACTGAACTAGCGAGGAGGTAGGCAGGCGCCAAGCAGGGAGGCAACGTCGGACCTCCCCTGACAGGCCTGACTTAAGCAGGGCAGAGGCGCCCTTTAGCCCAATGTGAGTTTTTTCTCCACCCCCCACGTCTCCTAAGAACTGTCTGTGAGGCCTTTTGCCCCTGTAAGCCCTGCTGTGTGTTGCACCCATGAATCAGATAACCCCTCTAAGAGGACGAAACTGCTCCCCCCCCCACCGCTGCCAGCATTCGTTTCAGCATTGGAACCTCTATCCAGGGACCAGTTCCTTCATATCTTCTGGTGGCCCAGTGAGGGGCAGCGATGGCTTGCCCCTCTACCAGCAGGCACGAGGTGGCTGAGGCACAGATTATGGCGGGCAGGGTGGCTCAGGAAGGCAGGGCACCTGTTTCCAGCAAGACCACTGGGACAGACAGGCAGGACCCTGATCAGCAATCAGGATCAACAGGCAAGGCCTTGCACAGCGCTTCCTGCAGATCCCAAAGGGACCAAGAACCTCTATCTGATGAAGAAAGCAATCTTCCTCATTCCTCATTGGGTTCCATTTTTTCTACCAACTCCTCTCCTGAATCCTTCATAGGCTTTTTGAAGGTACCAGTACTTCAACACACCCAAGAGGCGGGGGGGGGCACAGGCTGCAAATTTCTGGTGCTCAAACTCATCCCATTCAATTAAACCTTTCAGCTCAATCGATTCAGCAGTTAAAGGAACAACTCAGGGACTCTCTCCTAATGGACTTGGTCAGGAACCTGTCTGCATCATCGGCCCATTTGCGGGCCCTATCGCAGGAAGCCACAGCTTCTTTGCCCACTCAGGCACCTCCTAGAAGAATGATACTACAGGATCCCTCTGTGGACCGCACAGCTAACAATGTGCATCCACCACGGAACACAGCATCTCTGGATCCTCATGCCGTTGCCCAGGGCAGGCACCTTCACCCTCCAGATGATGCTCCTCTAGACCCGGACACTGACCTAATGATCCTGGGCGAAGAGGAATGGGGATTCTGAATCTGAAGAGATTGCAACCGCTAGGATTTTCCAGGAGCTGTACTTCCTCCCCCTCCTGTGTAAGGCAATGGAAGCCCTGACACTAACCTCTGCAGAGGATCCTCCTGCCCCTTCTACTTCTAGGGTTTCAGCGGTGTGTCCTGACCCAAAACCCAAGTCTAGAGTCCTGAAGCTCCCTTCCCTACTTCCCAAAGTACTCAAGTCAGAGTTCGACATTCCATTACAATGCAAGAAGTCAGTCTCGATTGCCAACAAATATTATATGCTGGAACAACACATCATGGACCAACTGAAGGTCTCGCTGTAGATGCTCTCATTGTGAATTTACTGAATCCATCTTTGAACCCTAGGGACTCGGATGCTGATCTGAAAGATGCCACAGAGTGTAAAATGGATCAGGGTCTTTGAAGGATACACGAGTATAGTGCACTCTCAATCCGAGCAGCAGCAGCCTCCTCAGTATTTGCTCGAGCTTCCCTTCTGTGGTTGGAGGATCTGCTGGATGGACCACAGCAGGACGCAGCCCGAGTATGCAAGTCCTTACTCAAAGTCTCTTGGGCAGTAACTTTCATGGCAGATGCATCCATGGATGCTGTGCAGTTTGCAGCAAGATACCTGACAGCAGGCGTATTCACTAGAAGAACCCTATGGCTTCGACATTGGGAGGCAGACCCCACGGCCCGCTCCAATCTCACCTCCGAACCTTATGTGGGAGGCAAGCTATTCGGAGATGACGCCCTAGCAAATGTTTTGGAATCTAAGGAGAAGAGAAAGTCAATGCCATCCTCCAGGAAAAGGATGACAGGAGGTACTTTCAGCATTCTTTCCACCCTTACCTGTCGTCTCAGTCCTTTTGTGGTTCCAGGACATCTGGACGAGTAAAGGACGCCCGCTCCAGCCACCCATTCTGGAACAGACAGCGCAATCAACCTAGGGCACAACAACATTTCCCCAATCGCTCAGGTTTTGGTTCCCAGTCGCGGGGCAATAAGCATCAGTTCTGACACCAACATTCCGCCAGTGGGGGGCCATCTCCTATGCTTTGCTGACCGGTGGAAGGACACATCATCAGACCAATGGATACTACACACCCTCTGGTATGGCCTAAGGTTGGAGCTCACCTCCACCCCTCCGGCAAAATTTATTCCATTCCCCCTGTCAGCTTCCCCACACAAGAGGGAAAGGGTTCTGCAGGTGATTTCCCATCTGATACAATTTGCGGCTATAGAACCTGCCCTGGCAGGTTTTTTGAGAAACTACTCTTTGTTCTTCACCGTTGCAAAAAAAATGAATCGTTCAGGGCAGTACTGGATCTAAAAAACCTCAATGGATTCATAAAGTACCGCAAGTTTTGCATGGACATCTTACTCTCAATCAAAGAAGCCATGAGAAAGGGGGACTTTCTCGCCTTGATTGACCTAAAGGAAGCCTACCTCCACATTCCTATATTTCCTCCCCACAGGTGCTACCTCAGGTTTGTGGTGGGTCAAGACCATTTTCAATACAGGGCTATGCCATTTGGCCTGTTGTCTGGCCCCAGAGTATTCACAAAAATCATGGTTGCCCTGGTGGCACACCTCAGGACACAAGGGGTTAATCTTTTTCCCTATCTGGATGACTTTCTGATTTGGTCCCCATCATTACACAAGGCCTAGGAAGACCTCCACATCACCTTGGTGTCCCTGAAGGACCAGGGCTTCCTAGTCAACGAACTCAAGAGTCAGCTATTTCCATCTCACAGCATAATTCATCTGGGAGGCGCTATAGACTTGTGGGAGGGAACCTTAAGGGTATCCCAAGAAAGAATAAACAAGATACGTGCAATGGTGTCAAAAGTTCTGTCATCCAACTCAGCAGATCTGATGCAATTGGCTGCTCTCCTGGGGCTGATGGTGTCTACATTTCAAACTACACCTTGGGCGCATCATCACGCTCAGGCACTTCAATGGGCTTTTCTGCCATTCCAAAGCGACATAGCTTCAAGGCACCACTGCAGAGTGGCACTGTCACTGCAGGTACATCAATCATTACTTTGATGGTTCACGAACACAACCTGTTGATAGGAGTACTGTTTCAGGATTCCCCTCAAACCCTGATCATGTTGGACGCCAGTCTATCAAGCTGGGGGGCTATCTGTGAGGGTCAGATGATACAGGGCACATGGTCTCTGCAGGAATCCACTCTTCCAATCAATCTCCTGGAACTTCGAGCGGTCCGTCTGGCCCTCAGACACTTCGCAGAATTCAGAGAGTTGGAGGCGATGCTGATAAGAATGGGCAACATGTCGGCCAAATCTTATATGAACCATCAAGGGGGCACATGCTCCCGCCACCTCCAGGAGGAAGCCTCTCTCCTCTTTCAGTGGGCAGAAAACAATGTGGATTCAATATCAGCAGAGTACCTCAAGGAGGAGGACAACGACCAAGCAGACTGGCTCAGTTGAAAGAAATTGGATCATGGAGAATGAATGCTTCACCCAGACTCCTTCCAACAGATAATGACACGATTCAGCAGGGTTTCAAATGGACCTGTTTGCCACCAGCCACAACAGACAAGTGAGGAGGTTCTTCTCCAGGTACGTGATGGCAGGAGCAGAGGCAATAGATGCCTTGGCATCCCCCTGGCCTCCAGGCAGACTGTATACCTTTCCTCCACTCCCAATTATTCCCAAGGTAATGCACAAGATCCGAACCAAAAAAGCATAAGTTCTCCTAGTAGCTCCCTGGAGGCCAAGACATCCATGGTTTCCGGATCTCCTCGACCTGGCGGTGGAACCCCCATGGAAAATTTGCCTAAGGGAGGACCTGCTCTCTCAAGGGCAGTTTCTTCATCCAGATCCAGGGTGGTTGGCACTTCATGTATGGAATTTAAGCGGAAGTACCTCTTGAATAAAGACATCCCTCCACAAGCACTGGGAACCATGATGGCCTCTAGAAGTCCCTCCACAGTAAGAATATATGAGGGCACATGGAAGACCTTCTCATCCTGGTCACAGAAGGAAAGAATTTTTCCACGGAAAGCGGGAATCATCAAGCTATTCTCTTTCCTGCAAGATGGCTTATCTGTGGGCCTCAGACCAAACACCTTGAGGCACCAGACTTCAGCATTATCATCCATACTCTCCAGATTCCCGGACAATCCACTCGGCTTTCATCCTTTTACCAAGCATTTCCGTAGGGGGGCAACCTTATCAGCGCCACCTACAGTTCACCGCTACCCTACCTGGGACCTGCACAAAATGTTAACGGCCTTTCCAAAACCTCCATTTGAGCCTTTAAGTCAAATTCCTCTTCGTCTGCTGTCCTTTAAGGTGTTGTTTCTTGTGGCCATTACTTCGGCCTGTAGGGTGTCTGAGCTGAATGCCCTGTCTGTACAGAAAAGTTTGTGTGTGTTTCATAAGGATAGAGTAGTCCTTCGCACTGTCCCTTTCTTTCGTCCCAAGGTCCTGTCCACCTTCCACTCCCAACAGGAACTGGTACTGCCGTCCTTCTGTCCAAATCTGGTTCATCCCACAGATAAGGCGTGGCACTCACTTGATGTGAGGAGAGCCCTGAAAGTATATCTTTCTAAGACCAAGTCATTTAGGAAAACAGATAATTTGTTTGCGTCTTTTCACCCAGCGTCTCTGGGTAAAAAGGTTTCCACTTCCACATTAGCTAGATGGATCAAAGCGTGCATCTCCTTGGCATATGTCTCATTAAGACTGGCCCGGCCAGCTGGCATAGTGGCTCACTCCACGAGAGCAGTGGCCACATCAGCAGCGTTTTCACACAGTGCTACTCTAACAGAGATCTGTAGGGCAGCTACATGGGCCACTCCTAATACGTTCATTAAACATTACAAGATAGACGCATATGCATCAGCTGAGGCAGCTTTTGGAAGGAGAGTGCTACAGCATGTCATCTCAGACCGCTAAAGTTTTGAAGCCCAGCGTTATTCTCACCCTACATGGGTCAGCTTTGGTATGTCCCACCTGATATCATCTTTTACATGCACAGGAGAAGAGACATTTGGTCTTACCGTGAAATCGGTCTTTTCTGTGCATGTCAAAAGATGATATCACGGCCACTCCCTAGAAGGGCTGGGCTGCCGTGGCAAGCACAAATAGGCCTGTAGCAGAGAGTGTATGAGTACTGTTGTCTACTTCTGTTAGTGTGTTCTTCCTATTCTTTTCCTTGTTTATTGGCTTGTCATGGAGAAACTGAAACAAGAACAGGGCCAGACCAGGAAGGGCCTGCAAAAAATTCAGCAGTGCTCTTTTGCCTTCAACCGCTAGGTGGAGCTAGCTACCCACGTGCATCTTTTGACATGCACAGGGAAGACTGATTTCACAGTAAGTCCAAATGTCTCTTTTATTGTTTGTTACTCAGTGGGAAGAGACTGGGGGTTAAAAGCTGGCAAAGTTCATATAAATCTTCTGAGAAATTGTGTGGCAATAATTAAGTTTACACAGAGCAGAAACAGAAGTCTGAATGTGGGAAAACACTCTTTCCTATTAGCTGCTAAGAACCATTTTCTTTTCATCCTCTTTCTGGTGCACACTTGACACTGATAATGCCCACAACCACACCAAGGAGTTACACACACAAAAAGAAACAAAATTCTTACCTCTCCAACATATATTATTCAGGAAGGTTGACCAGATATATAGGGCCTGTAAGAGTTGTGTGCTGAGCATATTGTCTGCAAGTCACCAATATGCTCTTTTATGTTTAAAGAGTATGGAACAATTAAGAACACTGGACAGAATCCAGTCCAGTTAAGAATATCTAAATACCATTTATTTAAGTGGAAGAGTTAGGCTTCAGTCCTGTGCACACTAGTGAGTAAATCCCATTAAACACAGTGGAACATTAAAACCTGGTTACATGAACAAGCAGTCAGTAGCTTTGGGTCCACATGCTCTCCTATTCCCCTCCCATCATGTGTGATGATTCCATGTCTCCTGTTTACAAAAAAAATATACACCTTAATAATTTTTCTGAGCTGGCAAATTAAACTATCACTTGATTGTAAACCAAAATAGAAGGCAGGGATTTACCATTTATGAATGAAGGGGGGGAAAGCAGTATGTGAGCCCAAGGCTCCTGTCTGCTTGTTCAGGTAGCCATATTATATAAATAATAAGGTGAAAGAAGTAGAGTTTGATTTGTGTCATTGGGGAAATCTTGCACAGTTCTATCACTAGGTAATGCTAAAAATGGAACACATAGTAACTAAGCAACAAACTGGAAAAGGTACACATTTCTAGGATCTAATCTCAAAGGTTGTGCACTTTTAGAGTGTTTTGAATGTCAACTCTTAGAATGAAGGGCAGTACAAATAAACTCTAGCTTGTCTCACTCACTGTTGCTGTCCTTCTTGTCAGGATCTGTCACTGTGAGGCAGATGACGAAAGCCCCCTCATCACACCGTGTCGCTGCACAGGGACCTTACGTTTTGTTCATCAGGCCTGTCTGCATCAATGGATTAAGAGCTCAGACACACGCTGTTGTGAACTCTGCAAGTATGACTTTATAATGGAGACCAAGCTCAAACCTCTTCGAAAGGTATGATGCTAAGAATTATATCCATCCAACTGTGAGCTGCCATAGCTGAAGTCATATTTCCAGTCTATTTTCTGTTTTCTTTGATGCATGAAGCTCTGTGTCAGTTTATGTTACATCTATTGATCTTGTGTGATCAATTCAGTATATCTCTTTTGTAATCGTATGTTTATTTTAATTTTCTTTCTTCGTCTGGAATGTTATGATGCATGTTTTGTAAGCATATGCTTATTGTGAAACATCATACTACAGTATCCGTTGACTTAATATGATTGAGAATCAGTATCAAACTAAGCAAAGCTTCTGTTGCTTCGTTGAAATCAGTATGTAAAAGTCAAGTCTCCCTCACATCTCACACTAAATCAACTATTTTGGATTCCTGGCCCATGGTCCTAAGTTTTACTGTTTTGCCACATTGTATACCTAGATGTGTGCAGTTTCCTTATATCCTCGTTCACATTGGCTCCTTCATGATGCACCACCCATTCAACCATCATTTTTATGGGGCCCCTATTTTTAGCTGACTGTCTTTTGCCCTCTTCCTTACTCTTTTTTAAAAAGTTGTTCTCAGCCTTTTGCCTCCTTTCCAAGTATACCTGTGTTTTCTCACACAATTAACAGTTGCAGATTGTTTATACCATACTGTACAACCAGCCTATAAAATTATTATTTGAAAGCCATACACATGATTATTCTTGTTAATTACATTGCTACCATTACCAGCTGTTATTCGTCCTTAGGATAATCGTCAGAGGAGAGACAGAGCCCTTAGCTTTCAGAAATCAGATACGCCTTTATTTTCCAGGAGGGTTTCCACATCAGAGCTATTTCTCCAGTGTTTGAATTTGCCTTCCAAAATTTATCCCCAAATTCTAAAGTTGGCAGGTTCAGGATACTTACTTGAATTAATAAAAGTTAAGAAAATGAATTATTGTATGAAAAGAAAAACTGTTTCTTGTGCATTTTGCATAGTCAAAACACACTAAAAAACTAATTATATATGCCATAATTCTGTAGAAATTTAAAAAAGAAGCTGAATGTGCTATTGGCCAGGAATATCAGCGTCAGATCCAGATTCTTAGCTTTAAAACAAGACTGTTTTAGCTCTTTATGGTTGCAAAATATGCTTGAAAAGTGTGTGAGTAATAGCTAGTGAAATGTCAGAAGTTGAAGGAATTGCTCAAGATTTCCAGTGGTTAGAGTGTGGAGCTTCCTTGCACTGTAAGGCTTCCTATCTGCATAACTGGCAGAAGCAATATAAATCATGCATAGTAAGAGGGAAAAGCAGCTCAGTTTGCAAAATATTGTAAAGGTTGCAGAATCCTGCTTTTCATGTTGCACAATGTGGAATACTTTGGCTCAGAATTTTAATTTTATTTGACTCAGAATTCAAACATTCCTAGTTACATCTTTTTGTTAAATAATTGTGTCTGTCTTGTGTGGCATTGCTCTTCTCTCTACTTGAGCGTGTTACAAAATTAGTGGAAGCTTTATTACTTGTTTTGTTTGTTTCTGCAGAGGCAGAACTCAAGGGGTTCATATACTGGTCAGTCATTAATATGTTCTATGTTGTTAACTGTGTATACCATAATATCTGTGTCAGATACACAAGTTGAAATCTGAACATATGTGAATTTCAGATGTCCCTGATTTATCTCACTAATCTTTCTAAACTGTTCACTAATCCCACTCAGCCATTTGAGCATACTAGATATGTAAGCCATTACACTTTTCTTCCCTGCCCCTTCTTAGTGTACTGATTCACTATTGCCTGAATATTCATATACACAGACACACACACACACACACACTTTATTGTTGTCTCTTATTTTGTATAATTTGCTCTATTTCTGCTACACATTTATAGAGGAAGAAGCTTTACTGCGTTTCTGCACTCTGTCCCTGGAAAACTTACTCAGCAACTTTGGCAGTTTCTGAGGTTTTACCAGGCATTGTTGCCAATATACTTTTGAACATAACCAAAAATGCTAGAATCTTGCACTTTAAAAAGAAAGCAAGAGATAAAAATGAAAAGAAACCACAAATTCTTAGGAAACCAAATCCTGACCTTTGTCTGGGCTTGTGTGCAATTGTAACATCTATATAGCCATGGAAAGGATCTGGGATATAGCTTATATAGCACTGAAACAATCACCTTGCATTTCTTGATTGACTCATATCTCCTTTTCTTCATGGATTCAGATCTCTCTTTTTTTGTCAAGTGGATAACACTGGTTCCAGGATCAAAGAGTAACTGAAAACTCTAGAAACCCAACATGGATATTGTTAGCTGTTAGGGGATGACCTACCATTAGGCAGAGGGAGGTGGCAGATGCTTTTTTGGCAGCTGGGGAGGGGGTTGAACCTCTGGTTGTCCCCACCCAATTGGAAAACAGAGCTGTGTATGATTGTGGCCTGTTAGGCACCCACTACACCAGCCTGCTGCCCTCAAGTGCATTGGAGGACACTATCCCATCACCAGATTCAACTGCCAGTCTATTCAAGTTCTGTTCATGAAGTGCAGGTGGGGATGCTATGTTGTTCTTTGCCTCAGGCAACAAAATGACTTTGGCTGACACTGTTAGTTGTATTCACTGAATTGTTATATATAACATAACCCCACAGGCCATCGAACTTCATTTTTCTACAACAGGGAGCTCACTTCCCTGTTTATCATCTTAATGTCTGTCATCGTGGTTCCCCAATTGATCCCCATTCATCTGAAAAAGGGACCTATAGATGATGAGTGACTTGTAGAAATACATTCTTCGTCCAATTCAAAGAAAGAAAGAAAGAAAGCCATGGAACTACAGATTACTAAATCACACACAGAAACAGCACTATGCTTCAGTTGCAAAGGCTTTATACTGGTGATCTAAATAAATATGCTGTTGTCAGTGTTTAATATAAGGCTGCCAAAAGCTAATGGTGATAACTGGCTGTAGCTAAGCCTCTCCACTTTTGATGTTATTGAAGGTTTAAAAACAAACAAGAAAAAATGTGTTTGAGATGAATTACTGGGATTTCTGACACGTATGCAATGAATGGTAGGATTTCATTCTGAGAATTTAAGTTTTGTCCAAGTCATTACAAGTTTCTCCTTCTCATTACCCCTTGTAATGTAGTTATTGATTGATAACTCTGATTGATTTCTTGACAATAATTTTTGAATAGATGTTCACTGCCTCTGCTATTTGCTCTGCGTTCTTAGCCACCGAGATACTGTTTTTGCTCCCTTCTGGAAGGCATATTTGTTCAGCAGTAGAAACTGAATGATGTAAAATCCTTGTATAATAAATATTTTGTGCTGGAAGTTGTGAAACTGGAGAGATTTGAATTCAGCTTCTAATAAGAGTCTATGAAGCCTTAGCAGTTTTGTTTACTATTCTGATCACCAATGTAACAATATTTAGTGATTTGTTTGGTTAATACAAAAAACATAAAGACAATCAACATATTAATGTGATCCATGTGGAATGGACAAGAGAATTAAAATGCACATAAAACACAATAATATATCTTTAAACACAGATTTCCCCAAAGCTTTTTGCTATTACTTTTCAAATTCCTTTTCATATTTAATTATTTGGTGATGTTTATTTATAGACATTTGGTCTCTAAGGTTTTTATTTCCCCTGAAATATGGACATATTTTATTTTTTCCTTCAAATGTTGGCACATGCAGATGGAGGCTTGATTTTGAAATTTAGGAATGGCAGTGTTACACAGAGTTCGCTGTCTGCAAGGGCTGTCCAGTTCATTTTTAGGGGGCAGGGCCACATGTGAGTGCAACAATATCAGACTTCCTGAATTCACAAGCAGCTGAGTAATATCAGACTTCCTGAATTCATAGGCAGCTGAGTCTCCACAAAGCAATAGATCATATGTCTGGCTTATGTGAACAAGCATTTTTTCTTTTAAGAGTTACACACAATGTTTTAATTCATATTTTGGTGTCGGACATTAATGAGAAATTCAGTTCTTCACTTATATCCACTAGGTCAGATAAGATTGTTCTTAAACCCTCTTGGAAAGTTGAAGCACAAAGCTGTCCCAGCATAGTGATGCCATAAAGGTTATGCAGCGCAGCCAGCAGAATTCATCTAGCACAACAAGAAACACTTCACAAAGTAGGGGGAGAAGGAGGCCTTTGTCAGAATCTTATGGAACAGTCTTGCCCCTGATGGATGGCATAATATGCTTAAAAAAACAAGTGGTGGAGGGTAAAATGCTTCTGCCTAGCAAAATATTGGTTGATGGATGGAGACAGTTACCAGGGATCTTGTGGACATTTCTGTTGATAGTTATATTCGTATTTTGTTTCTGGAGTTACTGTGCTATTGTGCTGTTGGTTGCGCAAACTTTACATGAGCATTAGTCTTAGCATATTGATTGGTGAACAGAAAACAACTGTTCTGTGCTTGGCCCCACAGCTGCAACAGGGATAAGATTCTGTTTAGCCTCCATGAATTATCCTTTCCCACTAAACTAATGTGTAGCCTCCTGTGAGGTTGCTGTTTTTCCTGGTGCACGTTTCTCCCATCCTCTCCCTGGCAAAATATCAGCTCCCCTCCTGGAGTAAGCAATGCAGATGTGTTGTCTGCAGTGTTGTGGAATCTGTCTACTGGGTGGCATTGTTCTCTCTGTGAGTTTCTAGTCCCTTCCCAAGAAAAAGACTGATTTCTCCCTTCAGGCTTCGTACCCACAGCACTATGGTGACTTATGCAAGGAAAGGTGTTTGGTATCTTTGTTGCTACCTGATTGTGTGTGGACTGTGAAGTATGTACACTCCACAGTTGGATGACATCATGGGGTCATTTTGCTGGTGCCACATACTGATTGCTGCCTTCTATGCATCACTAATATAGAAGTATTGTCAACTGTCAGCATTTTGGTTAGTGGGTGGAGGCAGTTGCCAGGAATCCTGTGAGCACTTCTGTTGGTGCTGCTATGTTAGTAGGGATGGCCGGCAGATCAGCTTAAGTCTGTCCCGTTTCATTTTGACTGGCAGTCAGTCATAGGTCCGGTGTGTTTTGTGTGGATTTTTAAAAAGTTATTGTAAACCGCCCAGACAGCTTCGGCTATGGGGCGGTATATAAATACAATAAATAAATAAATAAATAAAAGCATGAAAAGTTTGCATTTAAGTTATGCAAGTAACCATATGCTTTTTTATATGCATTCCCTCCAAATATGTATTTTTAACTTGCTTTCCCAGAAAATATGCATTTTAACTGTAAAACGTATTTTTGTGCACACTTGGAAACTGCATTACAACATTCTGGGAAGTGCATAATCTATTTAAGAGTTGCATTCTGATCCACAGACAACTTCAGGCCCACCAAATTGAATCAATCTGCTGCAAAATGTAGACCAAATGAATTCCTCCTCCATCCTATATAATATTTGTTTCTGCATCTATTATGCTATTGATTTTGCTGCTGGTTTTGTATACATTATGCCAGAATTAGCCCTGGCATAGTGGTCACTCAGCATATTCAGACCAGAATAGACTCACTATATAACTTTCTATATTGTGGTTTAACGGGGTTTGAATGCCCCCCATACATTGAAAGAATGCATGAGGGAGGTCACACACAGCACCCATGCCGCCACCACTGTCTGCATGTTTGCCCAGCTTGTGAAGGGGCTCTATACATGTACAGCTCTTCCTCATGAGGGGGGATCATGGTCTAATCAGGATCTCCCCTTGTGTGGCAGAATTCTGTGCACATATATTGGCACATGTGTAAAACTCCTTCACATTCCTTAAAATCATTAGGGGCTGGCTGCTGCACATGTTCATGGTGGGTGGCTTGCCAGCATGGCCCTGTGAGCCTCTTCATGCACAGCACTCGCATTCAGAACAGGGAAACAGTTGGTGTGTTCAGGAAGAAAAGCTAAGCAGGGCTACCACTGCTGCTCTCTTGATACCCCTTCAAGTGTTTCTTAACTCTTCCTAATGGTAGGGCCAGCCCTATGACATCCTCTTTAAAAATATGTAGACTAATGGCCATCATCACAACTTGTGGCAGTGGGTTCCATGAGCTAATTACATGTTGTGTGAAGAAATATGTTGTTTTTTTCCTGACAAGAATCTATTACCAATCAATTTCATTGGGTAACCCCAAATTCTAGCATTGTGAGAGAGCAAAAAAGTCTAGCAAAAACACCTACCTCTCCATTTTCCCATGCCATTAATCATCTGATAAACCTTGATAATATCTCCTGCCTGGTCACCTTCTTTAAGATTAAAAAGGCCCAAACACTCTAGCTTTCTTCTTAGAGAAAGTGCTTCATCTCCTTGATCACTGTAGTTCTTGTTTTATGTACCTTTTCCAGTTTTAGGCTGTCGTCTTTGAGATGGAGTACACCATGGCTGTGTACACACTGTACAGTTAAAGCACCCCCCAAGAATCCTGAGAATTGTAGTTTATCCCTCACAGTGATACCATTCCCAACACCTTTAATAAACTACAGTCCCCAGGATTCTTTGGGGACTTTGGAGATGTGCTTTGAACATGCTTTAAATGTATGGTGTGTACTAGATTTAGAATTTAGTAATTCTAATTTTTTTATACTGGCCATTTTATTTTCATGCTCCTTTCTTCCTCATTACCACTAAAGACTGAGTTCAGCTATGTGCCACAGTCCCAAGATCTCTTTCCTTGATTCATACAAGTTCAGATTCTGTATGTGAAAAGTGAGGGAGGGACTTGCCTCAACACACATCAGTTTACAATGACATACACTGGATATCATTTGCCATCTTGTTGCCCATTCATCTAGGTTGCAGTTATTATTTGGTACCCTTCACCAAATGTTAAATGGCATCAATCAGTGCTCACTTATCTCTGTTGTGGAAATTGTCCATTTATTCCAGTATTATTCTCTGGATGCTTAATATGAAACCATAAGAGGAACTGTCCTTTTGTACCGTGATGGTTATGTTTACTTACATGCCTTTGGTGAGGGACTTTGTCAAAAGCTTTTTTGAAGTGGATTATCCCTCACTAAGTGTCTGTTGATATTCTCAGAGAATTTGAAAAGTGTAGTAAGGCAGGACTTTGCAGAAGCTATGCTGATGCTTCCTCAGTTAAGAAACATAGATAACCTACAAGTCTATAGAGTAATTTTTGATTCACATTTTGGGAGGTGACTGAACTGTTAGTGGTTAAGCGCTGGCTCCCTGATACTTCTGCTGTTTGTAGCAGTTTGAGAAGCACCTGAATGTCTGGCTCTCTCATCCTTCCTCTGGCTACCCCTCTACCACCAGCTGACCAGAAATAGGCTGCTTCCTACATAACACCTCTTTCTTAGAGTGAAATGTCTCTCAACAAGAACTCTCAACGCCTCAGCAACCAGGGTGAGTGTTTCATTATTGGAAAATATTTATCATTCACAGCACTCAGGATTGGCGCAAGACAATGTGCCTCCATCTCCTCTGCTGTGTCTCTTCCCCCAGTACATATGACAGGGATCAAACAGGGTGGAAGCCAGTGGCCAGCAGCAGCAGCATGAGAAAGCAAGCAGCGGTGCTTGGCAGTCCAACAGGCAGGTGGAGGCAGTGGTGGATGGATTGGAGGCATCAATTTGCCATTCCTCCCAATGTGCCTCCTGAGGCAAAGAGCTTACCTTGGCTAATGAGAGAGCCGCCCCTGATAACACTAGCTCATGTTCTGGGCAGATGTAACATTCCCAATTTCTTTACCAGTTCTGGATTGTAAATTCCTCCAACTGGACACAATCAAGGTTAATCGTATCAATGGCAGCATTAATCATGGTTAAAGCTAACCAAGGTTTCCTCCTTAACTTATCTAAAACTAATGAAAAACCATTTCCGATCCAAGGTTAAGCAGAAACTCTAGTGGTGCTGCATTGGAAACAGTTAACCACATACATGTGTGATGGAGAAATTGGTTTGCTGACAGGGAGATGGGGGGGGAGTCCATAATTCTTCATCATAATTTTTAACCATGGTTATGCATCAGGAACATTGTATCTATACAGGTTCCTAGTGTTAAGGCAGGAGTTCTTTTTGGTTCAAGAGCTGCAATCCATTACACAGTTGAGTATGCTAAAGTCCTTCTGAAATCAATGGGATATCCCTATTTTTTCTGCTGAAAGACATGGAAAAACATACTTTAAATTAAAGGATTCTGCCAAGATATTTGAACTATTTGGCTACTTGGCTTGAAGAGTTTGATATTATGCTTTGTTTGAAACTGTGTTTAATTAATGCCCTGAAGTTAGTACTACATTACAAACAGCAAATAAATCAGAAATGCAAGAATATATTGGCAAGTCTGCTTCAGAATCCAGTGTTTTCAGAGAAAATTAGTCCTTGGTTACTAGGAGCAACAAAGTAAACTAGGCTGTTGAATAGTACTGATGTCTTGTTTTAAAACATAGCTTCACTTTGATCATTCTTATTTACTCTCATTATTTAAAACCATGCCGTGCAGTATTGGCTCTTGAAAGCAGTAATCTCTGCAGGGAGAGCTATTGAAGATGCTGCTGAGAAATCAGGCTAGTCCCTGTTTGAATTCTGTCCTTCCCCTACTGCACTTTAGGTTCCACATCGAACCTCAAGTGACCTGCACAATTTTCTGAGACAACTGGAAACTTTTGAGCAACCATCACCATATTGTGGTGATGTTGTTGTTCTACCTATTTCTTTGAGCTTATATAAATCACTCTGATTTCTCATCAGTTTTATAACAAGGATCATGATAAAAAGTGATAGCTAATATTGCTTAGGGCAGTAACACTGATGTGCTGTAGGATTAGCTTTCTTTTAACCTAATTTGCTGGGTATTTTGCAATCCTTTCCTATAACAGAGGCCTATGTTTCCTTTAATATTCTATGCTGCTGCGGCATGTTGTCAAGGCAACCAGCTTGAGTGTTTTCTTTCCACTAGTAAACTGTGCCTTAGACATGGCCCACCTTAAATCACTGTCATTCCTGGTAATATGTAAGGTCAAATACTTCACCGTTATGCACAAAAGCACAGAGCTATTTTTTTTCTTTATTGGCTATCATGTTGTCAGGGGAAAGTGTGTATATTACAGCTTTTAAAGTTAAACGAATTCTACAGCATTTAAATCTGGTTGTGATGCTTTCAGGAAACAAGGACTCTTGATAATGAGCAGAGAGCTGTAATCTTTTTTTTAGCAGTAAATAGTTATTGCCAATTTGTATATAAATGATCACATCCACCAGTTTCTGCAGTGCAGTCTTCTCATGACACACATTTGAACAAAAAACAGGTCACAGAGCTCATCATCTTAGGGCTGGTTCACACTTTGCTGCCGCATAAAGGCTCTCTACCTGCAGTGGGACTCACCATGTGTGGAATCGCATGTCTCACTTAGGGCCTGCACAAGTATATGTGGTCTATTTGCCACAAAAAAGGGTTGACAAATCACTGGGATGGCATATACACATAGAATCCAGGTCATATTATTCAATAGCATTAAGAGCACTAGAAAAAATATAATGAAAGCTTTGCTTATCATCATTAAGCTGCCACATTGTTTGCATTTTAAACTTATGGAAGAAGTGGCTGCATGTCACTGTCTGTAAAGTTTTATTTATTTATTCGTACAAAGTTTCCTTTCCCCTTAATAATGAAACTAAACCAAAATGTTGCTCTTTTTTTTAAAAAAACAAGTTCTTTGTTTTCCCTGCTACTGTGACTGTCTATTGTAGCACCTGGGGAAATGTATTAAGAAATTTAATGACCTCGCCCCTTTCATTTGTAAGCCCTGGAAAAAATGTAGTGATATCACAAGTAGGGTGGCCAGATGAAAAAGAAGAAAGGGCTGCTGCATTGTGAATAGTTGTATAGAAGAGGGCATATCAGCAGTGTAGCAGTTCATGCATGCTATAACTGCTTAAATGCCCTCTTCTACACAACTATTAATGGCGCAGGAGCTCTGCCTTCTTTTGCATCTGGCCATCCTAATTTCATAAATACCTTCAAATCCAAAAAACAAAGCAAGCAACAATATAACACAATAATTAGGAATGATGATTTTAACTAAAGAACCACAAGTGTGCATCTATGAAATGTTGACAGTATTAGAGGTTAATTATAGCTGTTTGCTCAAATGTAGAAAATGTGATCATTAAGTGGAAATTTCAGCTTCTGAACTTTCACAATCATAGGACTGTGAGAGATTATTACCATTGATCACATGTTGTCAAGAACAAATCCAGCTCATCTCCACAGCAGCAAATCAGCACTATTACAATAGTGCTGACAATTCGTTGTTGAATTTTGAGCTGTGTAGAGGACTGGTTTACACATCACACTAAACCAAGCCTTGGCTTAGTGTGAATGCCAGGCTCCCAGAGAGGAGCTCACATCCACTTTGCTACTGATGAGCTGTTACTCACGTTTATTCTTAGTTACTGCTCATGGTTAGACTAGAGAGAGATTAACTGCAAGTCTGGGTGCAGACAACACGCTAACCCAAACCTTGGGCTGGCTCAGTGAGATATATCAGCAAAAAGGACTAGGGAGAAGCAAAACAGCTGTGTACTCCTCTCCAGGAGTTCACACGTTTGCGCTAAGTTGTGGTTTGGCTTCATGTGATGTGCAAAGGCCACAGTCTATAGCAAGATAAATTAATTTTAAAATAATTGCTTTTTTTACATGCAAATGTTTTATTAGTCAGCAGACTTTAAATTTCCCTAACAAGAGACTTGGGAAGATGTGGCAAAATGCATATGCATTTTAAAATACTGGTATCTATAGAAGCCATTTATCACTGTGATATTTTGCCCTTTTTCTGTGTGCCATGCACTACATTCTCAGAATGTCCTCCTTGAACCCCAGTTCTCTGAGTTGCTTCAATAGCACTGACATTCATGGCACTGAGTGGCCTGGACTTTGAGCTGTCATTTCTCCTTTGCTAGCAGATGACTGCATTTCACATGCTCTGAGGAGCATTATCATTTTCATTCTTTTTAAAGCTCGCTGCAAAGGTACGTTTTCCCCTGTTACAAGCATTTCTAGGGTACTACACTTATAAAATGTTTCTACATTTGTACTTTCAATTATATTCTCTCTCACACTCTTTTGCATGCACACACACACGCATATTGATTGCGTCTCTAAATGACAAAATTGTCTATCTAAATAGCATATCTTTTGGAAGCTTGTAATTAGATGCAAAATTATAGGAGTAAATTACTATGAGCCAAACCTTTTAGTTTAGCTGGAGGTTATGGGAGGCCTGATGGAGATACTAAGGCAGGAAGCTTCATATACAATGTTGATGAATAACTGCCTATGTATAACTGCTGTCCTGGGAGCTTCTTCATCCTGTTGCTGCACTAATTTAAAACATATTTTGAAAGGAAGGATGATGCCTCTATGGTTCTGGGGAGACTTGCTTGATGAATCTATATCTGATTATTTAAAACAGCTCAGTAATAGAGGATATGCTTTGCATGCAGTAGGCCCCGGGTTTAATTCCTGGCATGTCCACTTAAAAGGTTCTCAGGTGGCAAGATTCTCCCTAAGACCTTGGCAAGCCTGCCAGTCTAAGTAGACAATACAAATGGTCTGACTCAGTATAAAGCCTACAAACATGAATAGGCTGGCCCTGTGAGCTGGAACCCTGAGTTCTCAGGATTCCAACTCCTGGAGACAGACTACTTGCATTGACAGCCTGCTCCAACATACACATTCATCATGAATAGTTGTGTAGAAGAGGGCATATCTCTTCTACTAATGTGCACATTCTAATGTGTACTCTTCTAATGTGCACATTCTCCAATTATGGATAATGTGCACATTAACCTTCCATGAAGAGGGAATTGTGCATATTTCCCAGTCAATATACATAATCTCCAACAGCCCTTGGGAAATTTGCATATAGTGACTGAATTTTGTACATTCTACAGCCATTATTCAAAGTCCCCAACAGGCTTTGAAGAATGTACACATCTGGGCTCAGTTTTGTACATACTCTGGCCAATATGCATAATCCCCAACAGGCCATAAGGAATGTGCATATATTGACTGGATTTCATACATTCTCCTGTTGGCAGCGTTGCCTATTGTGCTATGCCCTTTGGTACGTGTGAGACCGAGTGCGTGTTGCGTTGCAAACGAAGGAAACAGGACACATTCTGTTGAGTCCTTTTTACTAACAAGTTTCCATAGAACACGTTTACAGACATTAAGACAGTACTTCTCCGCTGTAAGCTACTTTTACTCTCCCCCACACACTTTAGCATTCTTTCGCTAAAGGCTTTATAGCTTCACAGCCGCTTACGAGTTAATTGCTTGCAGCTGTGGCTACTGTCCAGTGACTCAGTTCTTTCTTTGGTTAACCGTTACTAGGTCATGTCTTCTACAGAAAGTAAAAGAAAACTACATCCAACATCTCCAGCCATTATGCATAATCTCCAACAGGCCTTGCGGAATGTACATATCTTGATTGCACTTTGTACATTCTCTGGACAATATGTGCATTCTCCAGTCAGTGTATATTAGGGCTGTGTACAGCCCCCCCCCGTCTGCCTCATGACCCTGATCTGTGGGCCCCAAGGGGGGCCAGTCTGCCCTGTCCCAAAGATGGGACCACCCACTCTGCCCTGGATCCATCCCCAAAGTTATTCGGGGGCGGGGCTAAGGGCTTTTTAAAATTAAGAATATGATTGGGAGGGTGGAAGGAGACGCTGTGTCTCCTCCTCCTCCCAAGTGACAACAAGCAGGTGCCACCAGCGCAGGATGGAATCGTTTTGCTTACTGCCTGGTAAGCAGGACAATTCCATTCTGAGCGTCACCAGTCGCTGCTGCTTCATGAGCAGCATTTCTGCATGCAGGGAAGCCACCTATGAATGAGCAGCAACCGGCACCAAGCAGAATGAATCCTCCTGCTTATCAGCTGATAAGCAAGAGGATTCCCTTCTGCAGGGTGCTGCTTCTTTGTGAGAGTGAAGGGGAGTTGGGGCTTGGGGAGGCCTGACAGGAAGGAGGAGAGATTGGGTGGAAAAGGCAGGCACCTATCTTCTCAGAATAAGTGCTTTTCCTGTCCAACTTTCTCCTTTCTGCCCTGTGCCCCATCCCCTAATAGTCCTGGATCACTCTGGGCAGCCGTATCCGACCCATAGCTATCTGGGGCTATCTCAACCCAACTTGGCAGAAGCCCAAATGCCTCCAAAGAGGCCTGATTTTCTTGGGCCTCGGCTGAGTACGGAGCACAGCCCTGATATACGTGTTTCCAAGAAACATGCCTTTTTTCTATCTCTTGTTCACAAGTGAACATTCCATGCCACACCGGCTGCTGCTGGCCCACTGCCTAAGCTTATATGTGCTACAGCATCTCCTCCCACTGATCAGCTGAGGAACAGGAAGAGGGGACCTCCAAATAAAGATTAACATTTTCCTGCAGGCTAGCCCCCTTTTCACCACTCTCACCTGTTCCCCAGCCAGCTGAGACATTTTCTTGGCTGCTACACTGCAGGAGCTTTTATCATGAACTGACTACCCGAGGCAAACTAAAAATGTTTTTTGCCTCTTTGCATGTGGGTGTGAAAAGAGAGGAATCTACTGCATTATTGTTTCCCTAATGTTCTCAGTTAAGTTTAGAAATCATATGTTAAGCCTCTTAGATCAAAACCAGTGTCTCTAAGGTAGCTTCCTCTATTTAAAGCAGATTGGGAGAAAAACAAAACCCTGTTTCTGAGAATATATGTCTACAAATAGTACAGAAGAGAACAGAATATTTAGAACAAAAGAGAGGCAGATTATGTAGGGCTGAAGGCCAAAACTGCTGCTCCACAATTGTGGCAGGAAATTGCATAAATTAAATTGTACACGGAGAAAGCTATCAGCCATTTTCTCAGTTGTGCCTCATTTTTTCCAGCTGGTAAGATCACAAGAATAACTGCAGTGGTATCAGAGTTTGGCCCACTTTGCACAAACATTTTCCCAGGTGATCATGAGCACATGTATGACTGAAGAAGAGTACCAGCTGCGTGAGAGTATGGGAATTTTAACTATATAAACCAGGCCTTCATCCTGAATAAAAAGGAATATATTCTGTTTAATGCTGGTACAGGTGTTTGGGTTTATGTTTTCCAAATGCTCAAGTTGAAATGAAATGCAGGTTTAAAACTACATGATGTTGCACATAATTCCCTTTTTGCTTTTAGTCTAATGACAGAGCTAACATTGAAAATGAGAACAATATAAAATTGGCAGATTGAACAATCATCTCACAAACCATTCCTTTGTTTTAAAAAGGAGGACTTTCTTTGAGCAGTTTCGTGTAATTTCCATTTTTAGGCTGTTTTTTAAAGTGGCTATCATTAAATACTATTGTATTAAATAAAATGTTATTTTGGGGTATATTCTGTTTCGGTTATTCTTTTGTGCTATATATAGAAAAAGTAAAAAGGGGAGGCCTCAATACAATCTAGTAAGAATAACATGTGTCTTCATCATGTAGAGAATAAATATGAAAAATCCTTTACACATAGTCCTCCACTACCCTCTAGTGTCTAACAATCTGCACTTTCAGTGTTAACATTTCAGTGTAACACTATTGAAATTGGAAAGATCTAAATAACATGGTAATGTATGTTTTTGTTATGGAAAGTGCAAACTAGAAGCAACAAATTCAGTAAAGTGGGACATGTTTGTAAACTTACTAAACTAATTCCATATTTGATCTTACCACAGAAAATGCAATAATCTTACATCAGTAGTTAAAATGAAAAATAAAAAATAAACTTCAGTGTTGCTATAGGTATAAATGAAAAATATGCATAGTATCCAAGATGGTCCTCTCACTGATGGAAATAATCATAAGAGCCCTGCTGGATCAGACCACAGACTCCTCTAGTCCAGCATTCTGTTACCACAGTGCCCAATCTGATAACTATGGGGAGCCCAGAAATAGGAAACAAACACAGTAGCCCATACCCAGAAGCTGTGTTCTTCAACCTTGGATCCCCAGATTTTATTGGACTACAACTCACATCATCCTCAACCAGATTAGCCGATAGCGGTTATGGGAGATGTAGTCGAACAACATCTGGAGACCCAAGGTCGAAGAACCGGCTGTGCTGGTTTCGGCCGTTGTTGTCACCTCCTGGGTTGGCTCCGCTCGGGCTTTTGGTCCTTGGGGGCTTTTTGCTGGAGTTTGGTGCGGTTTGGTGCTTAGGCTGTTCCCGCGACGGTTGGGGGCTTGGCTGCCGCTCTGCTGTAGTTGCCGCCGCATCTTTGTGACCTGGATTGCCACCGCCTGTCGTCATCGCTGTGCGACCGTTGTGGATCTGGATGCCACCTTGTCGCTGCTGCTGCGGTCTTGGGCGTTGGGCGTTGCCACGGATACTATCATCGACGCTGCGGCTCTTGTGGATCCGGCTACTGCTCTACCTTGCTGCTGCTTTGTCCTGGCTATTTCGGATTGTTTGGGGACCGTTGCCGCTGCTGCTGACTGCCATTGCTGCTGCTTTTGTGATCGTTCCAGTCGTCGTTGTTGCCTGGTGGGGGGCATTGCCGCTTCATTGCTTCTGAGCTCCTGACGTTACAGCTGCCACTGTTGCGATTCGTGGCTATTGGGACCCTGCTGTTATTGCTTTGCTATTTGGGTATATGAATGGTTGTATGAATGAGTGTGTGATTGTGTATGGAATATGAATTTTTTTTTTTATTTTTTTTTTATTATGTGCCTGGGGGAGAGGATAGGGTGTTGGGAGGGAAGACCAGAGGGGGCCCCAATCAGCGCAGTGACGGGTAATGGGAGGTATGGCGCTGTGAGGAGGACATGCCAGTTAAGGGAAACTCGGCCCAGACAACTGGTGGCTGTGCCGTGTTCCGGTCCTCATCACATCCACAGGATTGCTGGTAGTTCTACCAGCCAACTCTTGGATCTCCTGTTGCTGCTTTTTAATGCCAGATCGGTAAATAATAAAACCTCCCTCATCTATGATTTAATTGTGGATGAGGCGGCCGATCTGGCATGCATTACCGAAACCTGGGTGAGCGATCTGGGAGGTATTAATCTCTCCCAGTTGTGCCCACCTGGGTATTCGGTTCAGCATCTGGGTAGATCCGAGAGTCGGGGAGGGGGAATCGCTGTGGTCTATAGAAGTTCCATCTCTCTTGTTAGGCACCCCATCCAAGTGGCTAATGGCCTGGAGTGTCTGTACATTACGTTGGGCCAGCGAGACAGACTGGGAATACTGTTGGTGTACCGTCCACCCTGCTGCCCAACAGCTTCCCTAACTGAGCTGACAGAGGTGGTCTCGGACTTGGTGTTGCGATCTCCCAAACTTCTGGTATTGGGGGATCTCAACATCCATGCCGAGACCGCCTTGTCTGGAGCAGCTCAGGACTTCATGACCTCCATGACAGCCATGGGGCTGTCTCAATTTGTTACTGGCCGAACGCATATGTCAGGACATACTCTAGAGTTGATTTTTGCCACTGGAATGGGGGAAGGTGATCTGGGAGTGAGGAATCTTACATCTATTCCTTTGTCATGGACAGATCATTGCCTCTTGAGATTTAGACTCACATCGTCTTCTCCCCTCTGCAAGGGTGGAGGACCAATTAAGATGGTCCGTCCCCGGAGACTAATGAATCCTGAAGGATTTCAGAGGGCTCTGGGGGATTTTCCGGCTGATAAAACTGACGATCCTGTTGAAACCCTGGTCACTCTGTGGAACACGGAAATGACCCAGGCAGTTGACACAATCGCCCCGGTGCGCCCTCTCCATTGCAGAGCTCAATTGGCTCCTTGGTTTACCGAGAAGCTAAGAGTGATGAAGCAAGAAAGGAGACGGTTGGAGGGTAAATGGAGATGAACTCCCGACGGCTGTAATTATGCACTTGTGAAGGCCTCCACGAAACGCTATGTGAAGGCGGTGAGGATGGCGAAGAAGCAATACTTCGCTACCTCCATTCAGTCATCTTGTAACCGCCCAGCGGAACGTTATAAGGTTGTCCGGAGACTTTTACACTCTGGTTCTCCAGACGCAATATTACCATCAATGGCCTGCTGTAATGAGTTTGCGAGGCATTTTCAGGACAAGATCATAAACATCCATCGGGACCTTGACTCCAATATTGTAACAGTTGAATCTAATGAGGTGTCCAGAACAGTCTTGTCCTGTTTTATTGGATGAGTTTCAGTTGGTACAGCTCGAGGATGTGGACAAGGTACTTGGACAGATACGGGCGACCACTTCCGCTCTGGACCCTTGCCCCTCGTGGCTAATAAAAGCTAGCAGAAATGGAACGGCCAGCTGGGCCAAGGAGGTGATTAATGCCTCGTTACGAGAGGGAGTGGTCCCGCCTTGCCTGAAACAGGCGATAGTGAGACCGCTCCTAAAAAAGCCCTCCTTGGACCCTGATAACTTTAACAACTATAGGCCGGTAGCAAATGTTCGGTTTCTGGGCTTGGTTCTAGAGCGCGTGGTCGCTCGCCAACTCCAGGCTCTCTTGGATGAAACTGATTATCTGGATCCGTTCCAATCCGGCTTTCGGCCAGGGTTTGGTACAGAAACAGCCTTGGTCGCCCTGTATGATGACCTCTGTCGGGAGAAAGACAGAGGGAGTGTAACTCTGTTGGTTCTCCTTGATCTCTCGGCGGCTTTTGATACCATCGACCATGGTATCCTTCTGGGGCGACTCGCGGATTTAGGAGTTGGAGGCACTGCTTGGCGGTGGCTGTGCTCCTATCTTGGGAATCGTCTCCAGAAGGTGATGCTTGGGGAACACTACTCGAGTCCCTGGGTGCTCCAGTATGGGGTCCCGCAAGGCTCAGTTCTGTCCCCCATGCTTTTTAATATCTATATGAAGCCGCTGGGTGAGGTCATCAGGAGTTATGGAGTGCGTTTCCAGCAATATGCTGATGATACGCAGTTCTATTTCTCCTTTTCATCTTCTTCAGGTGAGGCTGTTGCTGTACTGAACCGCTGCCTGGCCGCAATAATGGACTGGATGAGAGCGAACAAACTAAAACTCAATCCTGACAAGACTGAGATGCTGTTAGCTGGGGGGCCCTCTGCTTAGATGGTTGATGTCAGACCTGCCCTAGATGGGGTTACACTCCCCCTAAAGGAACAGGTCCGTAGTTTGGGGATCTTATTAGATCCGCTTCTGTCACTTGAGGCTCAGGTAGCCTCGGTGGCACGAAATGCGTTTTACCAGCTTCGGCTGGTAGCCCAACTTCGACCCTATCTGGACAGGGAGAACCTAGCCTCAGTTATTCACGCTCTGGTAACCTCTAGATTGGATTACTGTAACGCTCTCTACGTAGGGTTACCTTTGAAAACGATTCGGAAACTTCAGCTAGTGCAGAATGCTGCGGCCAGAGTTCTTACTGGGACGAAGAAATTCGACCACATAACACCTATTCTGGCCCAACTGCACTGGCTTCCAATATGTTTCTGGGCCAGATTCAAAGTGTTGGTCCTTACCTATAAAGCCCTTAACGACACTGGACCGCAATATCTGATGGAACACCTCTCTCGCTATGTTCCTACCCATTCACTCTGCTCGACGTCTAAGGCCCTTCTCCGGGTCCCAACCCATACAGAGGCCCGGAGAACAGTAACAAGATCTAGGGCCTTTTCGGTGGTGGCCCCCGAATTATGGAATGCCCTCCCAGATGAGATATGCCTGGCGCCTTCCCTGTCATCTTTCCGGCGCCAGGTAAAAACCCACCTCTTCACCCAGGCATTTTAATGTATTTTAATGTATTTTATGCTTTTTAATCTTATTTATTTTATTTCTAGTTTTCTTTTACTTTGTTTATATAATGTTTTATATTGTTTGTGCAATACACACTTGCTGTATTTTAAATATTGTGGTTTTATCATGTTGTACACCGCCCTGGGAGCTGCTAGCTATAGGGTGGTTTAGAAATGCAACTAAATAGTTCTTCCCAGAAGTGAGTGCTTCTTCCCGGAAGTGAGTGCTCAGCTGGTGACTGTCTCTGAGAGATCTCTGCCTCAGAGGAATCTTTTTTCAGGTTAAAAGCCAGCCAAGAGGAATCTTTGACTGGCTTAAATGTTCTCCAAGGTATAGGAGAACCGATCAGATTTTCCACAAGACTTCGTTGAGCTGTCGGCGGCTGGAATTGATCAGGAAATCCCTGAGATAAGAAGGCATGCCGATCGGCTGAAGACGGAGTCAGGACTTCCATGCAAGCTGTACTGGAAAAAAGCGAAGCGTTTTTTTTTCTTCTTAAAAAAACGTCCTTAACCAGCGAGCCTACTTCTGTCTAAATCTTATCATTTGGCTTAAATTACTACAATAAAAGAGATTTGTTTATGAATCAGCAACTGAGAAACCTGGGTGAGTCATACTTTTTCTCTTTTAAATATAATTAAGGAAGAAAGAAAATGTAAACAACTTATTTACTTTTTTTTTACGACAAAAAGCTGGCCTGAATTTGGAGTTTTAAAGTTTAAAAACGGATGAGAGGTAATTATTATTTGATGGAAATATATTTTGGACTATTTTTCTCCTTGGACTATTTTTTTTTGGACGAATCTGCTGTTCGTATATGTTACTAATCGTTTGGTGTTGGGAACCAGAATTGTTTTGCATTCTTGGACGTAGATAAGAACTGTGCTGTGCTGGCTGGACTATAATAACAGGCCTGGAATATTAACTCTTTTGTTGGTGGAGGAAAAAAAAAAGAAACAGACTGCCTCTAGGTTTTGGAACAGTGATTAATATCAGAAATTAAAGGCTTCTTTTGAAAATGACAACTAAAAAAGCAACTAAGGCCCAGGAGCGAAGAGGTTCTATTGACCCACAGGAAGGGGCTATACCCCCAGACATGTTTCAAAAAATAATGGAGGGGATTAATGATATAAAACAGGAAATGAAAACTGAATTGATGGACATAAAAGTCTATATTAAAACACAAGTGGATGAGATTAAAGGGACAATTGGGCAAATAAAGGAGGATGCAAAAAATACTAAAGAAAAGGTACAAATCTTGGAGAATAGAACAGATATACTAAATCTGGAATTAGAAAAAAACTTGGACTATATGGCTGTGACTGAAATAAGAAATAAAGAACACTGTTTGAGATTCCGTGCAATCCCTGAGGAAACAGGTGAAGACATCAGAGATAAAATTGTTAATGCTTTAGTAAAATTTCTGGATTTGAATGAAGATCGGATGGAATTTGAAATAGACAAAGTTTATAGAATTAATTCCAGATATGCAACAATGAAAAAAATTCCAAGAGATGTGCTTGTTCACTTTATAAAGAAGACGACCAGAGATATGGTATTACAGCAACACTTTAAAAATACCTTTAAAATTTATGGTAAGGAAATACTGGTGATGAAAGAAATTCCTATTAGACTTTTACGTAAGAGAAAAGAATATGCTTTCCTTACAGAAAAACTTAAACAACGCAAAATTCAATTTAGATGGGATGTTCCAGAAGGAGTGATCTTTACATTCAGACAACAGAAATATAGATTGAATACTGTTCAAAAAGCAAGGGACTTCTTGAGAAAAGCTTCAAAAGATATGGATGAAGATAAACTCAAAGATATGGACATAATTCCTGGGGAACAAAGTCAACAAGGATATGCAGAGGAGGGGAAGGAAGATGATGGATTAAAAGGAGCACCAGGTACATTTTAAAATACATGCTTAAAGATGGATTACAAATACTTAACTTGGAATATAAATGGAGCCAACACGGCGCAGAAGAGAAAGTGTTTCATTATTTGAAAAAATTAAAATTGGATATAATTTGTTTACAAGAAACTCATATTAAGAAGAAAGATTCCAAATATTTGATTTGTAAAAATTTGGGTGAAGAATTTATTTCGGCTGGACCAAAAAAAAAAAATGGAGTTGTTCTCTACATTAACCCACAATTGCTTCCTAAATTGGTATTACTGGATGATAGTGGTAGATTTGTGGGGGTTGAAATTACTTTACAGGGTACAAACATTTTGGTAGTGGGTATTTATGCCCCCAATGAAGATAAAACAAGGTTTTACACAGGACTTATGGAAAAATTGTCAGAGTTTTCATATGATCATTGGTGTGTCATGGGTGATTGGAATGGGGTAATCTCACCAAAAATTGATAGGCTTTCTGAAAAAAATATCAAAGAGACACAGGGTAAATTACCGAAGATTTGCTTTGAATTGATGGAACATTTAGAATTGGTGGATACCTGGAGATATATAAATGATAATGCAAAGGAATTTACTTATTTTTCAGAAAGACACAAAACATTTTCGAGGATTGATGTGATTTGGATGTCTAAAATCCTAGCGAAGGATATTTTTAAAATGGATATATTACCAAAAACTTTTTCGGACCACAATCCTGTGATATTAACTTTAAAAAAAAAAAATCTTGGATTTAGATGGAGACTAAATGAATCTTTATTACAGAATGACAAAGTAGTACAAGAATGTAAGAAGAAATTAAAAGAGTTTTTTGAACATAATTTACATAAAGGAACAAGTGAAAATATTGTTTGGGATACAAGTAAGGCATTTATGAGGGGATATTTCATTAAATGTAACTCTGAATTAAAAAAAAAGAAACAACAGAAAATGCAATTAATTTTGGAAGAAATAAAACAAAAAGAGGAAGAATTGAAAAAGAATCCAACTAAAGTTTCTATTGTAAATCAAATTAAAATGCTACAGAAGCAAGTATCAATGCTGACAGTTAGAGAAATTGAAAAGAAACTAAATTTTGCTAAACAAAGGACTTTTGAATTTGCAAATAAACCTGGGAAATGGTTAGCATATAAATTAAGAAAAGAACGTCAAAAAAATATTATTTTAAAGATACAAGAAGGAGATGAGACGCTGACAGATAATGTAAAAATCAAAAAGATTTTTCATCAATATTATTCAACATTGTACAAGTGTCAGGAAATTCCATCTGAAAAAATAGAAGAGTATATATCTAAACAGAATTTGCCTAAAATTACAGACTTTCAGAGACAAGCCATTAATGGCCCTATTACGTCAAGAGAGATATCTGAAGCTATAAACAAAATTAAATTAGGAAAGGCGCCAGGACCAGATGGGTTATCTGCAATGTATTATAAATGTTTGGAGGAAGAACTCTTGCTACCTTTACAGTCTACAATGAATCTTATTCTGCAAGAGGGAAAGATACCGGATAGTTGGAAAAATGCTAATATAACATTAATACCTAAAGAGGAGCAAGATTTAACTAAAACAAAAAATTATCGACCAATATCTCTATTGAATAATGACTATAAAATTTTTACAATGATCTTGGCAGAAAGATTGAAAATAATATTGCAACAATTTATTCAGGAAGATCAATCAGGGTTTTTACCTAAAAGACAATTACGTGACAACGTCAGGAATGTCTTGAATGTCTTGGAATATTTAGAACAACGTAATGATAAACAAGCAGCTTTGATTTTTTTAGATGCTGAAAAAGCATTTGATAATTTGAATTGGAAATTTATGTTTCAGGTTTTGGAGCAAATGGATTTTGGAGATAATTTTATAAAATGGATTAGATCGATTTATACATCTCAGAAGGCTAAGATAATTGTTAACGGAGATTTAACGGATTCATGTGAAATACAAAAGGGTACAAGACAGGGATGTCCTTTATCTCCCCTTTTATTTATTCTGGTCTTAGAAGTGCTGCTTAGAGATATAAGGCAAGATAAAAGAATTTCGGGATTAAAGATAAAAAAAGAAGAATATAAATTGAGAGCATTTGCTGATGATTTGATAATTGTACTAGAAAACCCTTTGGAAGGAATTAATGTATTGATGGACAAATTAAAAGAATTTGGACCGTTAGCAGGATTTAAGATCAACAATCAAAAAACAAAGATGTTGGTGAAAAATTTAACTTTAAGGGATCAGAAAGAGTTAATGGACAAGACAGATTTTACAATAGAGAAAAAGTTGAAATATTTAGGTATCATTATGACAAATAAAAACTCAAAGTTGTTTCATAATAATTATGAAAAATTATGGACAGAGATTAAGAAAGATTTGCTAAGATGGGATAAACTACAATTGTCATTGATGGGTAGAATATCTGTGATAAAAATGAATGTATTACCGAGAATGATGTTTTTGTTTCAAACAATACCTGTAATATCCTCTGATTTACCTTTTAAACAATGGCAAAAAGATATCTCTAAATTTGTATGGCAAGGAAAAAAACCAAGAGTTAAATTTAAACTACTACAAGATGCCAAAGAAAGAGGAGGACTGGGATTACCAAATCTGAGACTTTATTTTGCGGCCTGCTGTCTAGTCTGGATAAAGGAATGGATCTTATTAAGGAATAAAAGACTATTGGATTTGGAGGGCCATAATTTGAAGTGGGGATGGCATGGATATCTATGGTATGACAAAGTAAAAGTAAATGTAGACTTTAACAATCATTTTATAAGACGTCCTCTGTTGAAAATATGGAATAGATATAAACCAAGGCTTTATTCGAAAATACCATTATGTGTCTCAAGTCAAGAAGCGTTTTACAGAAGAGAAATGGCTGGAAAAGAGAAATGGTTAACTTATCAAGAACTATTAGAAAATGTACATGGAGAATATATAATGAAAGAGAGAGAACAACTGACAAAGGAAGGATATAGTTTTCAATGGTTTGCCTATTTACAATTGTTAGAAAGATATAAAATGGACAAGAAAATGTATGGGTTTGAAATAAGTAAATCTGATTTTGAAATAGGATTGTGTACAAATGATGAAAATATAATTGCGAAAATGTATAAACTCTTACTGAAAATGGATATGGAGGAAGAACAAGTAAAAGAGTGTATGGTAAAGTGGGCAAAAAATTTTGGTTATAACATACAAATGGATCAATGGGAAAATATGTGGAAAAAAAGCTTGAAATTTACACTATGCTATAATCTTTTTTTTTTACAATAATTTTTATTCAAATTTTCATAAAACATAGAAAACAAAATCATAAAACATTCAAAGACAAAAAACAAAACAAAACAAAAATGATTAAACAAAAAAAAAATAAAATGTTGACTTCCCATTTGTCACATATCAAATCAGTTATAGGTCTACAATATATAACAATCCTGTCTCTTAAATCATATTATAAAATCACTTTCCTCCAGTAGTTATCTTAATTAATCATCAAATCTCATAAACATTACTTTATTCTTTCCACAAAAAGTCAAAGAGAGGTTTCAATTCTTTAAGAAATATATCTATCAATTTTTCTCCAAATAAACATGTCAATTAATCCATCTCGTTAATAATTATAATAATCTTATTGTCATAACCATAGTCCAAATAAACATTTCGATTAATCCATCTCATCAGAATCTGTTAGGTCCAATAATTTCAATAGCCATTATTCCATTATCCCTATTAGTTCCATCTTCCATCTTCAATAGTCCTGTTAAGTCCAGTAATTTCAGTGTCCAATCTTCCATTATCAGTATTCCATAATAATCTTGCTGTTGTAGCCATAGTCATATAATAAGAGTCTGATGGGAATTTCCTCTATCCCAAATATTTTCTTGCCATCCATTCTGAATAAGTTGCTGAAATACTGTTGTAAAGTCATATCTGTGTTCTTCTTTTTTACAAAATGCACTGGCTCATCTCTTAAGAGTTTTTCCATTGTCACATGGCTGCAGTTAATTCCATAGATTTTCTCTATATCAAGCTCCATCACATCATTCCAGTCCAGAAGATTATCCAAGCCATTGATAACTTTATCTCTAATATCTTCATTAATTTCTTCAGAGATAACGTTAAATTCCAAACAGTAGATTTTATTTCTAAAATCCATAAACTCCAGATCTTTTTCCAATTCCACATTTGTTCCAATCTCCAGGACTTGTATCTTCCCTTTATTTTTTCTTTTCTCATCTCTGATCTCATTCTCCTCTCTCACAGGATCCCCTAATTCTTTAAGCTCCTGCGTCATTTTGCTCAGTTCAATTTTCAGCTCCTTACTACCCTGTCGCAGGGTTTGTTTCGTTATCTCAATCTCATCCATTATTTTCTGAAATATAATTACTTCCAGATTCTCAGCCACTTTCTTGATTGCCATTTTTAAAACCACGAAAAAAAAGCAAAACAAAAATAAAGAAGAACCACTTCTTATTTCAGCAACAATTGGGTTAATATTCCAGGCTTGATGACATCACAGTATAAACAGAGCAACCTGCCTTATCTCTCTATGTTCAAGAATGCAAAACAAATTTAGTTCCCAGCATCAAAACAGTTAGTGGCGTCGTGAAGAAGCAGATTCGTCAAAATAAAATAGACCAAAAAGAGAATAGTCCCAGACAATATAATATTCCTCAGAATAGAAATCAGGAATAGAAATCCCTCTTCTGTTTATTATCTTTAGAATGCACTTCCAGGACAGCTTTTTGCGACAGAAACAGAGATAAGCTGTTAATTTCGTGAATAACAGAGAAGAGCTATATCTCACCCAGAAGTGTCCAAAGCCGATCAATCTGACAAATCTCCTTTTGCTGCAACAATTTAAACCAAGTAAAAAAAATAATAGAAAGAAGGGTGCTTGCCTGTTAGTCCGTTCTCTCTTTAAAGAAAAGATAAACGTATCGCTTAAGCAGATAGAGGTTGTTAGGAAGTCCGTCCGGCATTGTTGGCTGGACCTTATCTCATAAATTAATGAAATCCAGTCCTCCCAACAAAAACAGGCTTTTGAGGTTGATCTCTACGTTTCTCCCTGCCCGGGAGAAATTTCATCAGTCAAAAAAAAAATGTTCTGACTGATTTATATCTGAATAAGCTTCTTTTGAGGCGGGAGCCCGTCCCAAAAGCAGGCACAAGCGAAGTCACCCTTCCCGGAAGTCACTATGCTATAATCTTAAAGAAAATTTTTATAAAATGATGTACCGTTGGTACATGACTCCAGAAAAGTTGTCAAAAATGTATAGTAATGTTTCTAATGTTTGTTGGAAATGTAAACAACAAGAAGGATCATTTTATCATATGTGGTGGCTGTGTAAAAAGGCAAAATCATTTTGGGCACAGATAGGTAGGAAGATGCAAAAAATTCTAAAGATAAACATTCAGTCAAAACCAGAATTTTTTTTATTGGGTTTTATGGATAAACAAATAGAAAAGAAATATGGAAGAATAATATTATATATGATTACGGCAGCAAGATTATTATATGCACAAAAGTGGAAAATGGAATCAACACCAACAATGGAAGAATGGCTATTGAAATTAATGGACTTAGTAGAAATGGATAAATTGACATGTCTTCTTAGAGAAAAATCGACAGATACATTTCTTAAGGAATGGAAACCTCTCTTAGACTTTTTGTTGAAAGATCAAAATAAAATGATGATACTGGGATTTGACGATTAACTAATGACAGCCTATGGAGAAAAGGGATTCTGTATGTACACATTAAGGGACAGGTTTGATGTATATTATATACTTATAGCTGATCTGCGACAAATCGGAAGTCAACTATTTTATTTTTATTTTTTGTTGTTGTATGTTTTTTTGACTTTGTTTTGTTGTTTTTTTTGAAAAATTTGGATAAAAATTATTAAAAAAAAGAAAAAAAAGAAATGCAACTAAATAAATAATAAATAAATAATACATTTATTATACATTTATTAACTGCCTTTTGACTATAGTATACAAAGATGGAGTACTGCAGAGTCTCCCAGAGCTCTTCTCTAAGTGGCCTTCTCTAAACTGTCCCCTCCAGTGTTTTGCAAGTTGTTCTGATGTTATCCCAACAGGATAGGGCTATTTATCATAAAAGTAGAACAGGGAAACTCAGCACTTTGATCTGAAAGAATATTAGCTCACTTTTGTTGAATACTGATCAATTACTTACAGTTGTGAGTGGCTAGGAGTGCCTTTTACCAGCTTCAGCTGGTAAGACAGCTGTGGCCATTTCTGGACCGGGATAGCCTGACCACTGTTTTTCCATGCACTGGTAACCTCCAGGCTGGATTACTGTAATGCGCTGTATGTGGAGCTGTCCTTGAGGTTGATTTGAAAACTGCAGCTGGTGCAAAATGCAGTGGCGAGTCTGCTCACTGTGGCAGGGTATCGCCAACATGTCACCCTGCTGCTGAAAGAATTGCACTTGCTGCCCATTTGCTACCGGGCCAAGTTCAAGGTTCTAGTTTTGGTGTACAAAGCCCCATACAGTTCGGGACCAGGATACCTGAAAGACCATCTTACTCCTTATATACCCAGTCGATCACTGCGCTCTGCAGGTGAGGGCCTCCTGCAGATACCGTCTTTATCAGGAAGTTTGTTCTGCACAATATAGGAAACGGACCTTTAGTGTGGCGACACTTACCCTGTGGAATTCCCTCCCCATGAATATTAGGCAGGTGCCATCTCTGCTTTCTTTTTGGCACCTTTTGAAGACTTTCTTCTTTCAACAAGCCTTTTAAGTTGAGACCTATCTCAGTCTGGGTCTGTCTTGGAATTGCTTTTAATATTTTTTTAAAAAAAACATTTTTTCCCTAAACAATATGTTTTTAACCCTTTTTATTTAAGATGTTTTTAAAGCTTTTAAAAAAATGTTTTAAAAGTTGTTTTGTTTTAATGTATTTTAAGGTCTGTTTTTATGATGTTTTAAAGTGTTTTTACTGCTTTTGTTTGCCGCCTTGGGGAGGGCGGGATATAAATTAAATAATAAATAAATAAAGGGCAGGATATAATTAATTAATTAATTAATTAATTAAGTGAAATAAAGGTCTGGTGTGGATGTGGCCAGAGATAGCTTTGGTTTAAATTTGGTTGGGAGGCGACATGTGCCTGCTGTAGAATAAAAAGGTGGGGGGAATGCTGAAAAGCAATGACACTGTTCACAATGTTTTCCTTTTGGAAAGGAAAGGGGCTTCCCCTCTGCCCAGTGCCTGCCCACTCAATCCCCTCCCCCCTTACTCCCCCTCCCCCAAAGCCAGTTTTGCCTATCCTAAGCATGATTGTACAGGAGTAAATCCCATAGCTCAAAAAGCATGCAAATAATCAAACCGGCCCTCCTGTCTCCCTCCCTCTTGCCCTCTCCCTCCCCCTTTCTTTGCCCTTCCAATCCCCTACCCCCTCCCTTCCTTCTTCCATCTCCTCTACCCTCCCCCCTTCTCCTCCTCCCCCATGGTCAGTTTTACCTATCCTAAGCATGATTGCATGGAATTAAATCCCATTGAACTCAAGAAGCATGCAAATGATCAAACCTGCCTTCCCCCTCCCCTCTCCCCTCCTCCCCTTATTCCTCCTCCCTTCTTTCTCCTCCCCTGCCCACTCCAGCCCTCTCTCCCTGTTCTCCTCTGTGGTCAGTTTCCCCTATCCTAAGCATGATTGCAGAGGAGTAAATCCTATTGAACTCAGTAAACATGCAAATGATCAATCCATTCTCAGCAAACTTGCACAGGATCCCATTTCTTACCTTCCAGCTTAAAAAGCAGAGAAATTCACTAACAGGCAAAAAAAATCTTGTGGTTTAAGAATGTACCGCTAGGCCACAGATATTTCTATCAAACTTTAAAAAGAAGGGAAATTGGGCAGCTATAGTGAATGAACCAGGGGAGCAGAAGTTACCAAATGTTACCAAATTTTTCCAAGCTACACAGCAAGTGGACTGGACTGTGAAAGACCAACCCAAATTGTGTTTACATTTTTACAAATTTGTAGAGCAGTACAATATCTCAGAGAGGTTAAGTTTCATGCTCCCCTGGTGCATTCACTATAGCTGCCCAATTTCCCTGCTTTTTAAAGTTTGATAGAAATATATGTTAACTATAGGTACGTTCTTAAACCACAAGGTTTTATGTTTCCCGTACTCTGGTAATTCATATACAGACATCAAAGGCCATGTGATTTACAGTCTGGTTTCTCTCCTAAATTTGGTTGGTTTGAATTCCTGGCTGAAAAAGTCATAGGTAAAATCCAGCACACTGTGATCATAATATGATAGTCTGACCAACAAGGCACTTACCTAAATTGTCCTTAAGCGTCATAGTCACTGAAGTTGCTGAACATATTTTTGTCTTTCTGCTTTAATTATTCACAGATATGTATGCCTATCATTAAAGATTTTCTCATCCAGTGTGAATTTTTTCAATAAGGATAATTTTACAAGACACAGACCTAGTTCCCATGTAACACTAAGCCAAACCATGGTTTAATGCAAATAAGCAAACGTGGGTTCCTAGATCACAGATTGTGGCTGCAGTGCTCCCCCTCAGTCCTGCTGTTGTCGTGGTTCGCAAGGCATGGTTTGGCTTAGCATTACATCAAAACCGGGGTTCGTAGTGTGTCTCACTCCAGACAAACTACGGGCTGTAAGCAAGGTTTGGCCTTGATTTACTGCTCATGGTTTGTTTGTGGGAGATAAACCACAAGCCTGGGTTCAGACATAAGAAGACTGTTTTTAATAATTGCAAATCGATACTGAAATGTGATGGGGTAAATTTAAGATTGGAAAAATTAGAAACTGACAGATTCATCCACTCCTAGCAGTAAGGGTTAATGAGGTACTACCAGGAACTGGGCCTTCTCAGTAGCAGCACCCAATGTGTGCAACACTTGGAAGGCATATTGGCCAGGCTGTTGGAATAAGTGCTGGCTGAAATCTTTTGATGATTTTTTTTTCTTCTGTAATACTTGCTAGTGTTTTATTCTGTCCATTATATAGTTTGAATTTGAATTGAATTGAACCGATGATGGCATTGCTTAAAATAGTATTACAGGACACCTTGGAAAGGCAGGATATAAATTGTTAAAGAACATGATAATAAGAAAAATAGAAACACTTTTGACAATGTGGCATGCTGCCTTCTCTAGAAATTTCACAGTACTGTATCTTTTAAAAAGACATTTTAAGATGATATTTTAAGATTAAGGTTTGTGACAGTATATACAAATTACTTACGAAGTTGGAAAAAATTCAATGGCATGTACATATTGTTTCTATTTTGTCATCTGTTATGTATGGGGCACCATTTCTTTTTTTCCTGATCAACTATTTGGGGCTATTTTGGAAAAAATGCAGCATATGCATTAAAATGTGCCTTTAAATCTGCACTGTACCCATGCAGTATTACAAGCAGCAGGAAGGTGGCGGTATGGCATTGCATTTCTCAACCACTGAGATATTTTAATGAGATACAAAAGTAATATTCAGAAGTTGAAAAGCCTCAACAGCCCAGTTTTTAATCTGCTTATAAAAGAGAGGAAAACATGATTATGTAAGGATAGAAATCTACATTTGATCTGATTTGATCTAGAGCAGAAAAAGCTTTTTGCTTAAATCTTCTGGTCAGTTGTTGAATTAATTCAACACCCTGTATGGTACTACCTTCAAGTCGATTCCGGGGAAGGAACTGGCAATCCCACCCCATATATGCGGCCTGCCTAGTAAACATCGCAAGACGTCACCCTAAGAGTCGAAAACGACTCGCACTGTAAGCACGGGGACACCTTTATCTTTTTTTTCAAGTTGATTCTGACTTATGGTGACCCTATGAATAGGGTTTTCATGAGGCTGAGAGGCAGTAACTGGCCCAAGGTCACCCGTGGCTATGTGGGGATTCAAACCCTGGTCTTCCAGGTCATAGTCCAACACCTTAACCACTACACTAGCTAAGAGTCAAACTTGATGTGACATTAATTACATGATTGGCATCGTATGCTTGTTTTTTTCTATACTAAATAGCTATGGAAGGAAGGCAATCCAGTTTGAGATCATGATGAGAGCAAAGGCTTAACCACACACCCCACCATGGGCATGATCTGGATTACTCTATGCTTTCAACTGTGGTTTATTTTATTTTTTTAAAAAACACAGAAGGAACCAATCATGTATTTAACATAATGCCTAAGCTTCACTGAAATTTAGGGTGAGTGTGTATTACTCAAGAATTCCTAAGACAGTTTAGTTTCCTTGGGTACAGTAGGCCTTTACCCCTGCTGGTAGCCATTTTAAATACATGTAAGCCAGTGTGGCGTAGTGGTTAAGGTGTTGGACTACCACCTGGGAGACCAGGGTTCAAATCCTCACACAGCCATGAAACTCACTGGGTGACCTTGGGCCAGTCACTGCCTCTCAGCCTCATGAATACCCTGTTCATAGGGTCGCCATAAGTCAGAATCGACTTGAAGGCAATACATTTACATTTAACACACTTTAGAGCTGCCTTATATGGTCCTGGTTCTATCCCAATGAAAACTGAAATGGAGACACCATTTCAAGAGTGCCTGTGGATAGAATTTTATGACTGCAACATCACCATTGTGTCATGTCCTTGCTACTGCCTCTGCTTCTTTGCCAATTCTCTTTTTCATCCATAAAGCAGTGCTTTGCTTTTTACCTTCTCTTCTTCCGCCCCTCCCCTCACTGCTACATTTTGCCCAATTGCATCACTCCACAAAACAACTAAATAATCTCTCAGTGGTCTTAAAAAAGCATGTTTATTTAAAAGCAGGTTCAGTAATGGTATTTGAATGCATATTGTGCAGTTCTCTGTGAGGGGAAGTTAAAACTTGTTTCCAATAGAGAGCATGTGGGAGGAATAAACTAAACAGCTTTTTTCTTAAACATTAGCACACCACAAAGTAGGAAGAACCTGAAACTCCCACCAATATTTAGCCAGTTCTAAACCTGAATGAGGGAGTACATACCCCTAAGATTGTCTTCATATTTAGAATTCTGACTCTATCATATTATTGTTTTAATGAGCTGAAATGGGCATAATTCAGAAATAAATATCAAGAGATTTGTCCAGCATTCTTACGTATTCAGTCACTGCCTCTCAGCCTCATGAAAACCCTATTCATAGGGTCGCCGTAAGTCGGAATCAACTTGAAGGCAATACATTTACATTTAGTGATCAAAACACTTGCCAGTTTAAGATCAGAGTTAAGGCTCTCTCACGTTGACTCAAGCTCCACAAAGCTAGGATGTTGGAAGCTAAGGCTGATGCCCTAACAGTCATGCCCCATGATCAGCAATTCTGTAGTGCAATGTCACAGATTTAGCTTGCTTACAGCCTACCCTCCATGCACACCCCACTTTTCCTTGTTTTTTCAGGCCCAAATCCAGATGGAGAGGATGGAGTGCCTTGGACCAGCAAAGATGCCCCAGTGTTCTAGTCCTGTATTGCCTCATGAAGTATCTAAGCCTTAACTGTAGTGCTAGAGGAATCCTCCTAAGTTGACCCATTGCCCTTTTTTTGCTTACACCAGTAGCTGGCACATGAGTTAAACAGTAGGAGGGGCCCTTCTTCTGTCACCCTTCACCATTTTTAATTTGGCTCACCGTAGAGGGAGGTTTTCGTGTGGCACTACAGTAAGACTGAATTACATTGGAGTTCAGTTCTTATTCAAGCTTGGAACTTGAACAGGGTGAACAAGATAAAAGTACTTATTCACTACCATGCTGAGATTGCTCTACAACCCAAGAGGTTTGGTGAGAATAAAACCAGCTGGCTGGCATGGGGTTGCAGTTGAAAAGATGTGGTAAATGGAAGGCTTCACCATACTCTTCCAGCATTCTACTTCTTTGCTTCAAATTACTGTACATCTTTCCAACACCACTTTGTACACCACATGTTCCTCCTCCGAGTCCACTCCATTTTTATTCCCGCCACTCCTGGCTTTTCCATGTTCAGCTGTCCTGGTCTATCTTTTCTTCCACCAGGAACACAGTGAATGACTTTGCCTTACTCAGCTTTCTCTGTCTCCTCCTCTGCTCTTCTATTCTCACACACCAATCTGCACACCCATTACTGCTATCATGTGTACAATCGGGACAGAAAGGAGTGATCTGGGAGAGGGGAAGGAAGGCTTAGCACAGTGATTCCCAATGTGGGCGGTAGTGCCCCCCCTGGGGAGCATTACAGCCTTTCAGGGGGGCATTGGCGTTGGCGTGACTACAAACTTTAGGGGGCGTTTGGGTTCATTAGAGGGGCATTGACATTTGGCGGTCTGATGCGACAGTTGAAGCATTTAAGTTTAATTTTATTTAATACACAAATCATTACTTTTTAAACTGTTTTGTCCCCAGTTAGAATGTATTTAATAGTCTCAATTCATGGAAATAACACTATAAATAGTGTGTGCTCTTTAGTAAAGAAATTCTGAATAGCGACCAGTGTCATATCAAGGAATGGGGATATTAGCCACGCCCCGGCACAAGGTAGTGTTCCGATGCTGTCTTGAGGGATGTTGGAACCAATCACAAGAGAGTGTTTGATAAGCTGGGTGTATTGGTGAAGGGCGGATTCTTCCAATGGATGAGTGCTGTGTGCAAATGGGTGACGCAGACAGTGTTATTCGCAGGTTTTCTTCAGGAATGGGACACACTCACTACCCGTTGTTTCTGTGATGTTTAAATGAACTTGTTTAACAAAACAATGTCGGTAAACTGAATGAGTTTGTTGTTAAGTAACACAGTGTATTCTATTGGTTCATACTGTGTGGACTTAATTAGTTCTTTATATTGCCCTTCCATCTTCTTATCTTGTTGAACGAGGATTTAGTGCAGTGAGTCGCATACTAGTGAAGAATCGAAACTGTTTGGATATTGTTCGTCGTGGTGACTTAAGACTATTATTATCCAAGTATACTCCAGATATTGTGAAGTTAGCCAAAACTCATCAAGCTCAAGGATCACACTAGTATTTTATAATAAATCTCATTTTATTTACTTTTCTATAACTATGTATGTATATTAATAAATCATACTAAGAATTCAATGTGTAATCTAAGTGCAATAAATAAGGCATGATTAAAACGATCAGTAATAATAATTGAAAATACCTTTTATGCATTACTCATATTTTAAGGGAAGAATAGGAAACATTGGCATATACTTAATCTAAGGGGGGCATTGGGCACAAAAAGATTTCGCAAAGGGGCGTTGGGTCAAAAAAGGTTGGGTAACGCTGGCTTAGCAGAAAAAAACTAGGCCAAAGCAGGCAGCAGAGCAGCTACAGACACTATTGTGGTGGTTGACAATTTGGCATGGAGAGGAGCCGACAGCCTGGTAGGTGCCCTGACATTGCTCTGGAGGCACCTATGAGAACCTCATTAGCAACCCCCGGATAAAACTAATGCCCCTTATCTCTCAGGAATACACTGCAACAGTTGCTGTCTTTCCATGCAACCTACCTCACAGGTTGGTTGTGAGAATACTAGAAACCTCTACAGTCTAACCACTACATGACACTGCCTCTCCACTTTGGACAGGAATACTGTGATGCAACAGTGCAAACCTGACAATCTTGTCTAGTGGTTTTATTATTGTAGTGATTAAAGCACACAGTATGTGCATGTATCTCACAGGAATACACAGCTACAGTCCCTGTCTCTCCACAATACCTATCTCACAGGGTCAGGGTCGTTGTGAGGATAAATACCAGAAGAGAACTGTGAACACATCTAAGAGTTTCTGGGCAGCCACATTATAACACTACACCACACTACTATCCATTTGGTACAGTTGCCCAGCAGTTCTAGCAACACAAAATAAGACTCTACCATGTCACACTCCATAACTAAAGTAATAGGCATTATACAAAGCATCCACTAGAAGGCTTTATCTGCAAACATTGAAGTACTGGCAGAATTCTCACTCCAAAATTGCACTGTATAACTTTGCTAGTAGTTGGCTTCAGTGGGGCAGGAGAATTTTAATTTTTGAACAGCTGCTCAGAACTTCACAAAATCAATGAAAGTGTGCCTTTCTCAGTACTCCTGAATGAAAGTACATCACTATTTTTTTTCAAAAACTGAATTTGTAAATTTATTTTGCTTTAATTAAGGAACCTGAAAACCCTGTATTTTAAGAGAACATGTAACTAATTTTGGAATTAGCCACCCTTTCTGCTAACTTCAGAACAAGTTGAACAATATGAGAACTTTTATTGAGATCTTGCAAGCCCAACCATATCTGTTTGACATTTGCAGTGGGAAAAACTACAGATGACAACAAGTGAGAGGAGAAAGATAGTCTGCTCAGTCACATTCCACATTATTGCTATTACCTGTGTGGTTTGGTCACTGTATGTACTAATAGATCGGACCGCTGAGGAAATTAAGCAAGGCAATGACAATGGTGAGTGTATTTCCCTTTTTCTCTGTTGCTTCTCTTAGATAGTATGGTTTCAGAAATTGGTCCACAGAGCAAGAGGGGGAAAATGGCTAGTAAGTACACAGAATCATAAACAACAGGTTCAAGTGGAAGGATTCATTCAACTTTCTGTGCCATTGCATTTAGTTCCAGCTGGTTTGGCTTTTACATTCAAAAACCCAGGTTTGTAGTCCTTAAGGTTTCAAAGCATGTGGGCAAGGGCTAGTGAAACTGCAGAAGCTACTTGGGGTGGAATTTCCAGCAGTCAGGGGACAGAGATTGACTGCCCTATATTGCTCTTCACCACAACAGATAGGACACAATTATTCAAAATGGGGGGGGGGCTTTGTAGATGCTTTGCATACAGAAGGCCCCAGGTTCAATGCCCAGAATCTCCAGGTAGGGCTGGAAATGTCCCCAGTCTGAAACCCTGGAGAGCTGCTGCCAGTCATTGTAGACCGTTCTGAGCTAAATGGACCAATAGTCTGACTCAGTATAACACAGCTTCTTATGTTCCTAAAATAAAGCATAGACTGACACGTGGTAAAGTGGTGGAAGAAACACAGTTTAGTTTTCATCAACAAAAGTTCTGACTTTATTATTATTAATTATTATTAATTATTAATTATTATTATTATTATTGTCTTTATCTATACCCCGCCATTTCTCCAAAACTGGAACTCACGGCAGCTTCCAGATAAAAATACATATAATTATTCTGGCCTGCTTGCACTGGCTGCCTTTATGTTTCCGAGCTCGATTCAAGGTGCTGGTTTTGAGCTATAAAGCCTTACATGGCTTGGGACCACAATACCTGATGGAACTCCTCTCCCGATACAAACCCACCCATACACTATGTTCAAGATCAAAGGCCCTCCTCCGGGTGCCTACTCCAAGGGAAGCTCGGAGAATGGCAACAAGGGAGAGGGCCTTCTCAGTGGTGGCCCCCAAATTATGGAATGATGTTTGTGATGAGGTGCGCCTGGCGCCAACACTGCTATCTTTTCGGCGCCAGGTCCAGACTTTCCTCTTCTCCCAGGCATTTTAGCATGTGTTTTATATCGTTTTAAATTGTGTTTTAAATTGTTTTTTAAAAGATGTATTTTAAATTGTATTTGTTTTTAGTTACTGTAAACCGCCCAGAGAGCTTTGGCTATGGGGCGGTATACAAGTATAATAAATAAATAAATAAAATAAATTAAAAACATACAAAGTCTACATTAAAATAAGATTAAACTGTTTCCAGTATTAAAACCATACACACATATAGCTAAAAGAGTTCAAACTAGTTTAAAAATAATATAATAGACATTAGCAATGCAGCACCCTTCACGCCCTATCCTTAGCCTTCAATTCCAAAGGCTTGTTGGAATAAGAAGGTCTTTGCTTGTCGGCGGAAGGACTGCAAGGAGGGGGGTCATTCTTACCTCCTTAGGAAGGGAATTCCAAAGCTTAGGGGCAGCCACCGAGAAGGCCCTCTCACGCGTCCCCACTAGTCGTACTTGAGAAGATGTGGGTATTGAGAGAAGGGCCTCTCCTGAGGATCTCAGGGCCTGGGCAGGCTCATACAGGGAGATACGGTCTGATAAATAGCCTGGACCTAAGCCGTATAGGGCTTTATAGGTCATCACCATCACTTTGAATTGTGTCCAGAAACAGACTGGCAACCAGTGGAGCTTTTTTAACAGGGGGGTAGTATGGTCCCTGTAACCAGCCCCAGTTAACATTCTGGCTGCAGCACGTTGTACCAACTGAAGTTTCCGAACAGTCTTCAGAGGCAGCCCCACGTAGAGCACGTTACAGTAGTCTAAGCGGGATGTAACTAAGGCATGTGTCACCGTGGCCAGATCAGACGGCTCAAGGAACGGGCGCAGTTGGCGCACTAATCTTAACTGTGCAAAAGCACTCCTGGCCACCGCAGAAACCTGGGCCTCCAAATTTAAAGCTGAGTCCAGGAACACACCCAAACTGCGAACCTGTGTCTTCAGGGGGAGTGTAACCCCATCCAGCACAGGCTGTATCCCTATTCCCTGATTCGCCTTACGACTGACCAGGAGCACCTCTGTCTTGTCTGGATTAAGCTTTCCGCAGCCTTGGCTATAGAGAAAGATAAAGCTAGCAACCATGTGTCATGGTATTCTAAAGACAGTTAGCTGAGTATATCTGCATGACATTCATTTTATGAAGCATACATAGAGCATCACTGTGCCCAAGATTGCACTGAAACACAATTTCCAATTCTCCTTTTTTTTTTTAATAATACATATATGCGTGCCTTATTTTTTTCACGTTAAAAATTTCTTGTCAGGCAAAAAAAGATATTGATGTGTTTTAACATATTCCTATACCTAACAAAACTGCCCTTGGAAAGCTTAAATTGTGCAGGAAAAGTGAGTAGCAAAATTATATATGTGGCATTCAAATAGGCAAGTTTCTTAATCTCAGTAGCATGATAGCATTTTAAAAGTTATATTCTGCAGGAAATGAATTCTCTTCCAGTAAATTCATTCAAAAAAAACTATCTCCTGGGTAAAAGGATTTTTTTCTCTGTAAATAAATGCTCTTTAGTTCTAGTGACATCAATGGGCCCAAAGGTCAATTGCAAATACAGATAATAGACAGGGGATGACCCCCTACAAGTGACTAACCCATCTGGATAAAAACACAAGCCCTTGATCAGACTGATGACATTTAGCCCAGCATCCTGTTCCCTGCAGATGCCCATGAGAAGCCCACAAGCAGAACATGTCCACATGGAGCTACATTATAGTCACTCTCCCCACCCCTAATCTCATGGAACTGAACCCTTTCATAATAATTGTCAGGGAAGTTAAGCTGCATGTATGAGAATAGAAATGTTCCTTTCTATTCAAGATCGGCAAATTCCTTATTAGGTGTCCTCCTGTATCTAAAACCATAATGCGATGGAAACTATTTTAAGGCCATTTTACAAACTACCCTGGGTTTAACAAGATTATGGATCAGCAGCTAGGACTTCATACACCAGTTTCTAAATTGCTGTAAGATTACTTTCCCAACTCTCCTGCAATTGGAGACAGAATAAACAAATTTAGTTTTTACTTACACAAACTGGCTATTTCTAATTCATATCACGGAAGAGATAATAACAGTAGTAACTAAACTGTTAATTAGCTGGCTCTGTCTACAACCAGTTTTTAGTTTTTTTAAAAAACAAGGATAGGCTCCTATTTAAAAGAAATGTATTTTCCACTTCTTCATAGTCCAAACTCTTAAGGAAAAATTGAGCAGTTCCTCTAAAGATGTTAGAAGCAAAGCTAGTCTCTAAAACCACTTGAAAATGTGGGCAAGGCTGAGATCACAATAGCATATGCGGGGGGGTGTCTTCTTGGGAGATCCCCTTGCAGTTCTACAGACCATGAAAGCCAGTTACAAAGCCTTATTGCCATTGGCAATCCATAGCTATATAACTGAACCTTGCACAGTCTTGCTGGCTCTGTGATCGGTCACACTAATTGATATAGATTTATATTCCTATGGGTTGCGTTACATCAGATATAGTGTAAGGGGAGCACATAGCTGTCCCTTATTGGGGAGATCCCCCACAGCTTGCCTCAATTGTTGGAGTCAGCTCGACATTGTTGAGGAAGGGGAGGAGTCGAGTTCTCAGTTGTGTAGAGCTAAGGATACTATAGTTAGTCAACACTTAATTACTATACTCTTCTTAGCACTAAATGACTGAGAACCCTTCCTTAACAGTTAGGTGGCGTGACATCTATCAAAATATATATTAAGTGCCCTAAAAAATTCATAAGCTTTTACGATTTGGGGGTGGGGGATGGTTTACTTTGACCACTTGTGCTCTTCCCTAGTTTTCAAAAAAGATACACAGAATTCAAGAAACATAAAAAAGTAGGAGACAAGACAAAGGGCAGAATCATTAAGTTGTTTTGTTTTCCAAATAAGAAAATCTAGACAAGCTATAACTTGCCTAGTAGCAGTGAGCATGAAGAAAATGAGGTTATATCAGCCACGTTCACTTTTTTAAGTAGCCCAGGCTTGCCTCCACCCCCAAATCTTTCAATAAATGTAGATGCTTATATACATCAATTGACTTGGGCTCCTGGTGGGTTTGATGAAGTATTTCCCCCTCCTTTGCAGCTGAAAGAGGTTCCCAGTGACTAATTAATATTTAGGTACCTCTAATAGTGCCTCTGACAGCTTAGTGGCATTTTCATGCAAATAGCTCAACTTTAATGCCTCTTATTTTCTATCTGTGTGCCAAGACTCTTAATATGGTCTCTTAAGGAGCAATCATTCTCCACTTTTGCCAAGGTCTAGCACACAAACATAGTTAGGAGATCAACTCGGTTGCTTAATATCTCAAGATAGCAGCAAACCTACCTCTAAGCAGCAGGTAGATAGAACTGAGAACATTGTTAGAAAAACCATAATAAGTACGTTCAGACATTTGCCTGAACATACAAACACTCAAACTGTGTATGGAGGCACACATTCAAGCCCTACTCCCAATGTCCTGGTATGTATCATCTCACCTGCTCAGTCCCTAACTCTTCCTTGTGCTGGGTGGGGAAAGTCTAAAGGGGGCTTTTACTCGCTTTTATCTGAAGAAGAGTGTGACCCTTCATGCAGTCAGGGACCTTGAAAAAGCAGGTTCCCACCTTGCTCGGAGGCTTCTATTTGCATTCAGGCAAACAGAAGTAAATGACCCCTTCAAACCATCCCCACTCAACACAGGGACGAGTTAGGGCCTGAGCAGGTGGGGCAGCTGCTCTGGCCTTGTGCCTCCCATACGTCAAGAGGTTTCTTTAAGCATAATGTACAAACAGATAATTGTCCCAGGGAATAAAACAGTAATATTAACTCTTGTCTTTTTCTTTTTAACCTGAAAGGTGTGCTGGAGTGGCCATTTTGGACAAAATTGGTTGTGGTGGCCATTGGGTTCACTGGAGGCCTTGTCTTCATGTACGTTCAGTGTAAAGTCTACATTCAGTTGTGGCGAAGGCTGAAGGCTTACAATCGAGTGATATTTGTTCAAAATTGTCCAGATACTGCCAAAAAAGTAGAGGAAAAAAATTATTCCTCCATTCAGAACAGTGAACTCAAAGACTCTGTAATGGTGCCAGTATCACAGCCAGGTACAAACTCTCAACAATCAGGAGAAGAAACCGGTTCTGATGTAATGCAAGTTTGATGGAAGATGCATTTCTCTTTCTTCATTGAAGAACAAAGTAATGTGCTACCATTCAGCCACAGTTTAATGGCAAACCACTAAGTATTTTTGAAGAAGAGCAAACAGGAAAATTGATCAAGAGAAGTTATACATTACCTCTGGAACGTAATTGTGAAGTGATTTTTCACCTTTCCGGATAAGCATAGTGAAAATGGAAAAGTATAACAGAGATGACTTAAACAAGCAAACACTTGTACCACTGTTGATGGGTGAAAAGAACTGCAGATGCAGACTAACTACTGCTGTTCTGTTTACAAGGAGAAAACCCTTATGTCTCTTTGTTACTATGGTCTTTTTGCTAATTATTGTAAACTTGAAAACACACTCTTCAAAGCAATTTTTAAAAAGTTTAATATTAACATGCATATGTGTCATAGCACAAATTACCTGACCTTCATAATGCGGTAATGGAATAATAAGGTGGCTTCCTCACAGCATCTCTGGATTGAAAGCTATATAAAGAAAAACCTTTCCAAAAGCAATCATTTGAAATACAAGTTTAAAATGTTAATATTTGTAAACTAGGTAAGCTGAAAATATTCTTCTTGAATCCTAGTAAGCACAAACTATTAATCGCCCTCAAGATTTCCTTGCAACTTTTTGCATTCATTTGGTGCAGCAGTTTGGTAGCTGCTTATTCATAGGGGAATAAAGAGCTAAAATTGACAGGATATTCCTGCTGTCTCTAAAATTCTGCTAAAGGGTAATATGTTCTATAATCACAGGTATTACAGACCAGAGAAGTACTTTAGTTAGTGGCAGGAGATCTTGAAACATTTTTAGTACATACTTACTAGTGTGCAAAATATGCAAAGGGTGGGAGATTAAACTGTTCTTCTGTTTTAAGAGATCAGAATAGAAGAGACTCAGAAACTGTTAGGACAGTCTTGAAAGAGTCACGGTCAGCAGCATTACCATATGCCAGTATCTCTCTAATGTCCACTTAATTGATAAGGAATATGCTGAGGTAAGGCTGAGACATTAAGGGTTCAATAGTTTGTTGTCACTATTGAGGTTTTAGCATAGTAATGTAAAACTAAAGTGTGACTAAATAGAAAATGCAGAACATACATATCAGTATCGTGCTACATACCCAGCAGAAACAACTTGTGTGGGAAAGAAATCCAATAATGTTGGCATCCCATTTCAGAATTATGTACCCAATTATGTCTAAATGATTGGATATTCTAAAAAGAAAGGACATTGCATCTGCCCTTTACCACTGTTATGCTTGTTGGATGTATTGTGAGTTGTGCCCAAGTAATGTGAGTTATACACAAACAGTGTTACTAGTAATGAGAGGGATTTATAATGGCAAATGGCAAAAAACCCGACTACATTTCATGCTTCATATATAAAGAATACAGTAAGTGGTTGACTGAGACACTGCAAAAAGCAGGTATCATTAAAATTAATGGGCATTTTCCTATTAAAATATGTTGTCTTATTGGAAACATTAACCATGCAAGATGATAGACATAGCAGAAAATGTTAATGTTGGGGATCCTTCTTGAGTAGAAGCTGCATAAATTAACCCTCAAATGAGGTCTTTCATATTAAAACAAAGAAATGCATTTTAACATTAAAATGGTCAGTTGAATTACCCTCCAACTGTTTGTGGGGTTTAGAACATTGTGTATTTTAATAGAGGTCACAGGAGAGGCTGAACAAAATAGGATGACAATCTGAAATCAATTCCAAACTGGGTGGTTCATACTCATCTCAGAGAGAGACACACACACATTTGGATATAGTCTAATTATAATTTGGATTGATAGCTAACCCAGTAGGTGGTTTTCTACCCAGCTATAGCCATTTGTAACAATACCATTGCATAAACAGCTGACACTGTGATATAAATAGTTTAAAAGTCAAGGAAGATGCACCACATTGCACAATATAGGACAAAATGCAATGTAAATTGCCTAATATATTCCACTAACTGCACTGAGTAAATTTTCAAAATGATGATTTTGCCATCTCCATTCAGTTGAATCCATATAGAACATCACTGTATAGAGAGGCCCAGCATGTTTCATTTTTAGATCCCCTTGCATTTATCAAGTTAAAAGAAGTCCAACTAATAATTTCTCCCAAAGGCAATCAAGTATTGGATTCATGGAGACTTTAGCATGACCATAAATCTCCATGCACTGGAAAAAATAGTCTGGTATCATCCAAAGGAACATGCATTTTCAAAACATACTAGTGATTTGGTTCATTGCTTAGAACTAAGTATGTTCCTTTTTAAGATGCCACTTGTGAAATTCAGTGCAGGTAGCTGAAGCTACTTTTCACAAAATTGAAACACCATTGTCACACAGCAATTGTAGTGCTAGCTGTCTTTTCTGATGTGAATTAATAGATGACCATTATAGATATCAGAAGTTATATCAAAGAAAATGTTTACATGGTGGAATAAGGTTTCCCTCCACAAAGATAATGACAATTTAACATTAGGATAGGGTTAAAATAATTGTCTGCAGCAATTCTCTATTGGGCTATCAGGAGCATCCCCCTCTGGATTATTCTGTTAGCTTTACAAGCATATTTTAGCAGCCTATTGGTGCTATTACTACAGTTGGAAAGTTCTAAAATCAATACATGAATCCATCACCAAAATTAGCAGTCAAATCTTGAAACTTACACTGTAATGCAATCTACGATGCAAATATTCTACTGTGTATAATTGCCGGACCCAAGGGTTTACTTGTTTTACCCAGTTCTCTTTTGCAAAAGAGCTTAGCTGCTTTTGTGGGTGAGTTGTGTACTAAAAAGATATTTGAGATGGGAAAGAAACTTAATATAAACTACTAATTGTTGTGGAACAGATTTGTATTTGTATTAAACAGATACCTCTAGAGTTACTTGTATGTTATTTGCTTTTGAAGTGCAATAGATGTTAATCATACAGATTGGACTTGCCAACCTTTTGGGGCCAGTGGGCACATCTGGAATTTTGAGAAAGTGATGTGGCAAAATGGCAACTTGGGAGGGTTGGTATAACACAATATGGCTGCTATATTTAAAGCAGAAACAGACAGGACCACAAAGTCATGCAGGCATACCACCACCAATGAAGAAAAAAGCACCTACATTAGCCACTGCTACTATCAGTGATAAGCTCTTTGCACCTCTCCACTGATCAGAACAGAAGGGGAGGTGTCTTATCCTGCCAGTCATGAAATGTCTAGCATGTTTAAGGGGGTATGTTCAATGTAGAAGAGGCCAAGGCATTGCAAACGGGAACCCAGTAAGACGACCAAACAGTCTTTTATGCATTGAGGGGAGATTTACCAAGATGCTTTGCGGGCACCATAGGAGGTACCGGGGGGACACATTGGCAACCCCCGAATGTTGCAAACTGCCAATAGGTAGTGACCATTTATACAATTGTCTTATCTTGCAAGTTTAATATAGCCCTGCAATGTCTTTTGCAGCTTGTTTTATTTAGAGATCAGCCTCAATAATATGCATTCAACAATTTTACATTTGCATACATACACTTTCTGCTAGCAAATAACCAGAAAAGGTGTGAATGAAGGTTGTAGTGAACTCCTTTCTGAGTGCTGTTCACCTCAAACCTGTCAACATGTGGGCAGCTATGTTCTGCACTAAGTGAAGCTTCTGAACAGTTTTCAAAGGCAGCCCCACACAAAGCACACAGCAAGAGTCCAATATTGAGGGTACTGGGGTATATATTACTGTAGCCAAGTTATCTTTGTCCAGATAGACTGGTAGCCCAACTACAATCCTAAGTTGGTGGAAGGCACTCTGCACCACCGAGGCCAGCTGCTCCTCAAATGTCAGCAATGGATCCAGGAGAACCCCCAAACTATAAACTTGCTCCTTCAGAGGTCACCAGTATTAAACCAGGAAAGGCAATGGTGCACAAAAGGAGGATGGAGGGGCGAGTGTGCAGACCCAACACTTGTTCATAGGGTTGCCAGATTCAGTGCCTGAGACTGATCCTGTATCTTTAGGAGAAGAGAAAGGCAGCCAAGTGCAGGTGTCCTTGCAACACTGTAATGAGAAAAACCACAAGGTGGAATTCTCCCTTCCCCCTGCCCAACTTTTAAAGTTACAGAAGACCTCTTGGTTGCCAGGCCCAGCCTCCAAGATGTCTTCTGTATCTTTAAAAGTTGTGCAGGGGGAAGGGAGAATTCCACCTTGTGGTTTTTCTCATTACAATGTTGCAAGAACCACCTGCACTTGGCTGACTTTCTCTTCTCCTAAAGATACAGGATCAGTCTCAGGCCAGGAACCTGGCAACCCTAGTCACAACAGTAGCACCATACAAACATACAGTAAAAAAATTAAGAAATGGCTGCTCAAATGCATATTTAGGTTAAAGGTGGTTCCCAGGCCTGAAGAAATTGAAGACTACTGCTCTGTAGCTAATCTAATGGGCAGCAGCCCTCCATGTTCTTAGTTCCTAACACCTGCTATATGATAGTCCGGTTAAAACCAAAACTGGAGATGCCAGAGATTCAATATGAGATCCTCAACATGCAAAGGCCATGCTTTATGACTGAACTATGGTTCCATCAAAGAACTTTCCCTTGTCTCCTTTAATATGTCTTGAATGCCTTTCTTTCTCTAGGGCAACAATTTCAATTAATAGTGTTTTAATTCCAGAAGAAATGTCAGATATTCAGTGAAGATTTAAAATCAATTTTATCCTCAAAACCTTAACCATGATTCCCAGGCTAAAAGTTTAAAACTATGGCAACTTTCATAATTAACATGTATAATCCAACCTTGCGTGATGAGTGTTTTGTGAAAAAAGAGGATTTAGTTTACTCTTCTGTATTAAAACACCAATTTGTTCACTCTGCATGAGACTCATGAGGACAAGACAGATCGACTGCAGTCTGGTCCTTCAGTCCTTTTCCCATGACAATCAAGCCACTTTCTCCCTTATTAAGTGAAAGAATTGCTTTTTTTGCAGTATAATCTACCCACACAATGACCCAAGAAAGCTGAACTAAAATTACAGCAAAACACAACGCATTTGGCTGCATAAGATCACACCTAAGGGAAGGCTAGACTTCCTTTAACATGGTTAAACTGTTGAGATCATATTTAAGTCAAATGGGATTTAAATACAGTACTGCAACCCCAGACAACATTGATAACATTCACCAATAAGTGAAAATCCTTGAATCACTGTATACAACCAAGCATTTTAAAAAAAATAATGATCAACACATTTTCCAAGAGAAGTTGAATATATCAGGGTTAAGGGTTAAACTTCTAGCATATATTTTCACAATGTCTTTGATTAATGGACTTGGCTCTGTAAGATAGTCTGTTTGTCACACCACAAAACATGCATATCTGCCATTGTTTCCAAGAATGTTCTTTCCATCTTGGGCAGGTTAAATATTTTTTTTTATTTGCTCTTCTTCCTTCTACTTAGAAAGCCACCTAAAAAAAGAATAACCCTGTACTCATTCTGTTCTCATTTTCCTTCACTCCCTTCCTAAATTCATGCCAATTATGTAGGTTTACCCACATATAACAATGGAAAGATATAGTAACGTCATTCCATAAAGCCACTCACACCCCCAGTCTGTGGAGAGCAACCTTGTGAAGTGAGAAGCCTGTACTTATGGAGACTCCTGACACGTTTTAAAATCAGGGTTGTAAATGTGTGAGAAACCTCCATGAATACACAAGGTTCTGCACAAGGTGGATGGCAACAAAGACAATGGGGGCAGAGAGCTACAGCAGTTGTCCCCTAAGTTAACATTAGTATTCAGTAAATGCCTAAAGGAGGCTTAAGAAAAATGCTGAAACAGCAGCTTTATGTTCTTCTAGACTTATACCAGCTAATGTATTATTCTAGTTAAGCAAAGTTACCTTCTAAGATTCCCTTCTTTTATCAAGTCACAGAAAAAGAATTAAACACCTAGTAAGAACTGACAAAGTTATGTTAACAAATTGTTTAAAACTAGTGCATTCACCCTGGCTTCAGGCCACTAAGTTAGTTCTGACAGCTGAAAGATTTTTCTGAAAAGGAGAGGAGGGTTATAGAGAAGTGGTCATCTTATGGGTGCATCACACCCCACACACCCACCTCTTTAGCCATCAGTCTCAGAAAGCTGGTCAAACACACACATTTTTTCCAAAGGGAAGAAGGAACCAGGTGCAGGGGAAAGGGAGGTGAGGTGACAGCGATGACAGTGCTGGTACCCTCAAGAAGGCACTAACTGGTGCCACAGAATAAAAGCTACAATCCCGGTTGTGCTACTTAACCCCTGAAACCAAGCAAGGGTGGTTAACCTGTGGTCTTCCAGATTTTGCTGGACTCCAACCAGCCCCAGCCAACGTGGCCAATGATCAGGGATGACCAGAGTTAGACTCCAGCAACATCTAGATCAGCCTTTCCAAACCAGTGTGCCTCCAGATGTTGTTGGACCACAACTCCCATCAGCCTCAGCCAGCATTGCCAATGGTCAGGAAAGATGGGAATTGTGGTCCAATAACATCTGGAGGCACACTGGTTGGGAAAGGCTGATCTAGATGGACACAGATCAGCCACCTCTGCCCTACTGAACTGCATCCCGAAAGTGTATGATAAAAATGGATTAATTTGGGCCAAAATAGACATTATGGCAGCAGACCAATGTGTAGGAGTCTGGCGGCCACCAAGTTCATGCAAGGAAGATGGGTGCAGTTAAACTCGAGCATAGGAAGGTAGGAGTGAGAGGGCTGAAATGACCCCCTTGCCCATATTTTACTTCCCAACATGCTTTACCCCAGCAGTTTGAATGACTGCTGGGCTCAGAGACTGGAAGGAACACTCCCATGGAGAAAAGAACCCGTTGGAGGGGCCATCTCCTCCTGTGCTTTGAATTCTTTCTGCCTCAAGCTGCTTTCCGTGCATTTCGCATGGTCAGAGAATACAGTTTCACCACCATAGCACCTACTTCGCCCCTTAAGAGTTAGTTACTTTTATGAACCTAAAATATTTTAAACTGTTTTTCAAAGGAGAATGATATAACATGCCTCATTATCTTATTACATAATAAACAGAAGGCCAAACTACAGGGCTTAGTCACATAGTCAAGAAAACTGGGTCTTCTCATAATGAGACTAAAAAAGAGTTTTAGTCTAGCTCCAATTGATCACTGTAAGAGTAGCTTGGCAATTGCTCCAGCTGTCATCTCCCATACCGGCAAGTGCTCATTACTCTGGGTTCTTTTCTGCACCCAATTCTTTTTCATCTTCAACCGCTGCCTTGTTCACCCTACTATTAAGGGCATCTTTACTGGATATCTTCCTCATTTTAATGTTTGGTAGCTTCTGCAAATCACCATCCCAGGTTCTATGAAAGAAATTGAGAGGGGGAAAGGAAAAAAAATTAGAAGTTTAAACCATGGAAAGTATCATTTTTACACCACTCATCAAACATTTCTACCAATGAAGTTAAGTTGTCTTATCTGAATTAAGGACTTCCAGTGGCCAAACTCTGTACTGAAGCCCAAAATTGCCCTGCACTGATAATTAGAACAGATTGATTGATTGATTGATTGCATTTGTATACCGCCCCATAGCTGAAGATACCTATGGCCAGTTGCTAACATCAGTTAGCTTCCCAACAAATGGAATGAGGTGGGAGCTATGAGATCAAGAACCTTATTGCTCAACTAAGCATTTTGTCACAGAATTCTAAATCTTACCAGCTTCTAGAAGATAAGAAAACATGAGTTCAGAAGGTAGCACATGGATATGTGGAATGGGCAGTATATATTTCCCTTTGGGCCAATTTAACATATTGCTAACACAGAAATGGGGAACAGTATCCCAAGGCAGGAAAATACCAATTATTGTGGGATTTAGTCCCCTTTCTGGCACATGTCACCTTAGTGATGCTACTAATTCAAAGCTAGCATGACACCTGACACTCAAAAACCATCTGTCTGGACTGCTGTAGCAAGTGGATGAACTTGTACATCAGACTACTATTACACAGCAACTATGGGAACAGCTGGAGATGTGATGAGAGTATGAAGAGCATACCAAAGCTGATTATCAGGGAGAATATAACTCTGAACCACAACTGATGGTGTTAAGGGAAATGCCTGTTAGCTTCTACACACATACCCTATAAAGGAGGGACAAGGGAACCCCATGTTATATCTTCCAGTGATCTTAAGAAAAGCCTGCTATATCAGGCCAGTAGCCCATCTAGTCCAGCATCCTGTTCACGCAGTGGCCAACCAGATGCCCCAATGGGAAGGACCACAAGCAGGATATGAGCACAAGAGCACTCTCCCCACCTGTGATTCCCAACAACTGGTACTCTTACTTCTGACTAGCCACCAGTCACCAGGACCACTCAAACAGGAAAGTGAAAGGTGCAGAAGCATAAAAAGGGCCTGATCCATTAAAACAGACAACTATTTAGGCAAGACTAAGAAACTTACAAAGAGCTAGAACAGAGGCCACACATGAAGTACCTGCTGCTGGGCTGTACAGCTTGAGATTGTAAGTATTTTATGTCTACAGAGCATCCAAAGCTGCGTATCAAGGAGAAAAGGCTGTTTGTGTGTTTTAACTCTAAACCACAAAGGGGGCGGAGGAATCAAAACTACACAATTTATGTGGCACTGATGTGGCAGTTGGGGTTCCCTGTTGGCAAAGATATACAGGCATTTCAGACAGTTTATAGTTACATGCATGTGCCTCAGACTCATGTGCTCCCCTTGCCTATACTGGTGAAGCTATGAGTTCAGAAACATCAACTTACGCTTTTCAACTGACTAGAGTGCCCCATGGTATCCAAACTTGAGGAAGCTCTGGTTAGGTTTAGACTATGGTTACTTCAAACGACCTACAACCATAAACCACAGTCCAATTGTGGCTTATTTGAACCATAATCTAACCTAACCAGAGCTTCCAAGTTTGAACATAATGGGGTACTCTGGTCAATTTAAAAGTTTAACCAGATACTTCTGATCATGCAGCCATACCAGCTGCTGGTGGTGGCTCATATTAAAGGCAATGATTCCCATATGCAGATTATAAAAGTCTTGGGCTTGTTTTTGTATTCATTTACAAGTACTAATGAAGCAAAGAATGAGAATACTATTAAGACATCAGTATTTTTATCAAACTCCCCATGCACAAAGGCTTGCGGATAATATTGGGTTACTTGGGACTGATGTAGCAAACTTTCTTGGATGAACACAGCATATAAAAAAATAGAATGCTTAAATAAGAAAGCAACTCACCTGAAAGTTTTAAGGTGCTTACAGTTCATGATATCAGGGATCTCTGTTGGAAACACAATTAAATCCAAGATCAGCCAGCCATTTCTCAACAGAAATTTTGATTTGCGACGCTCTGAAAGGCTATCTGAAAGACTGTCTACTTCTGGTACTGATAGTATGAATGAGACTGATCCATTTGCTCTGAAGCTTAGTACCTTAAAGAAAGCATAATTCTCAAACCATCAAAGGACAGCAAAATGATATACTGGGCTGTTACCGGTCCACTTTGGGAGAAGGGAGCTCTCATCAAGGAGTTCTAGCTATGTGTTATAAAGGAAACAGAATTATTAAAGAAAGCACAAACATCTTCTGCTTTTTCCCCAACCTGTGAAGTTATATAGCTAGAAAAAGAAAATGTTTTGGTTTGTGTATAAACAAATAATTGTGGGGGAAATTGAAAAGCCTTGACAGATAGTGCACTTCATACTTTTAACTTTCTCCCTGCATTGTTCTACTGATAATATTTTAAAAGGCAGTCAGCCACCATAGCAGCAACTCACTACAACAGGCTTCTCCAACCTGGTGCTTTCCAGATGTTTTGAGCTACAACTCCCAACCTGGTGCCTCCTGCAAATCTGGAGGGCACCAGGTTGGGGAAGGCTACACTGAAATGGAGTGCTAGACATTGTATAGAACTACTCCTAGGTCACACCGCTAACAAAGATCAAGGATAGGACAGAAAACAAATCATTTAAAAGAAATCTACCATTAAAAGGAGAGCTGCAATTCAATTAAAGGCATTTTAAATTCATCATGATTATTAGTTGACTGATTAAATTTGTGTAGAGTTAACAAACATTATTTTCTGAAGCATACTTTTTCTTTTTAGGTAAGGGACAAGAATCATAGCAGGCGTAGTGTTAGAAGTGCATTCCTCCTGTGTTTGACACAAGGGACAAGGCCTCAGGGTGGCGCTTGTCATCTTTCGTTTCTATAATCACTTGTATTTTAAAAGATCTTTTGCCCAATCAGGGGCACTGTTTTGGTTGATTGAAACCTTTTCATCTAACCATCCCCAATTAAAGTAGCATATTACTTTGTCAAATAGAGCTAACTGATATGGGAATCCACTGAAATTGGTCACAAAGTGCTCAGGTGCTTCAGAAGAGCTAAGCGGCACAGCCTTCTGGCTGGTGGGAGGAGGAGGCAAGTCATGAAACTGAATGCTCCCTCAACATATGTGGCAGTGAGAAGGTTGGGTAGAAAACTTTTCTAGGTGTGGAATGGATGACTGCTCTTTTAGTATTCAATCATGCAGTTTCTACACCCGCACTCTGAAGGAGTCCAGTGAGATTTTTCTGAATACATATAGATGGACCCTTTGACACTAAACATATTGCAGCATTCTGACTGAAGAATACTAAACAGTCCAAGCTGAACTGTCTAGTAGTCAGTTTATACAAACGTTGTGTGTGTCAAGGACATGGGCTGAAAATTTCTGAATTTATTTTGACCATTGCCGATATGACCATGCAGTTATTTCTTCCTATGTTTTCATAAGCATCACACTATATGCTTCTACACAGAGACAAGCCTGCACAGAAGCAACACCGCTCACTTGAGGTGCCCGGCGCTGGTGTGTGAGTTGCACCAGGCACCTGTATTCAAGGTGCATAGCAGCGATGCGAAGCACCCAGCACCTGGAGGCAACAGCAGCACCCATGGCGAGCAGGTGAGTGAGTGAGTGGAGCGGTGGCAGAGCGAGGCACCCAGTAGCTGGGCCTGGCTGGTGACCTGTGTGCAGGGAGAGGGAGAGGGGACCTCTGGCAACCTTTGGGCGGGGTGCTGGCAACAGTAGACAGGGTTGGCCAGTAAAGCCCCTAGTTATTACATATCAGCTCAATTTACAGTTATCCCACAATTCAGCTTCAAAGTTCTGAGGCACAGGAACCAAGCTTAATCAAATCAATAAAGAGACCTCAAGTATCTATCCTCCAGGTCAGAATCCTCACTGAAGCTGCCACTCAGGCCTGGTCTATGTGCAGCAGACTGAGGTTGGAGTGAAGTGATAAGGAGTTATGAGGGGGTAGAATGGACTGTGCCACTGCAGACTACAGGTGGGTGTGACGTCCCCACCCACCTATCTCTGTCTTCTTGCAGTTGATGAGGGGGATGTCTGCCTCTATACACTGTATAATATACCATTTACACATGTACAGAGACTATTGAACACTTCCCATTCTTTGTGTGTGCTATTTTCACTCACAGTCTGGGCACTCCACAGTATCCCACCCTTATCTCTGGGTGATCCTGGACACCCCAAACCCACTGTGGATATATTTATTGCTAGGTTTAATGTGAGGCAATCCTTTCCTTCAAGGGATAGCCTTACAGTATAAATGCTGCCACCAGTTTCAGAATGAAACTTTTATAGTATTTGCCAAGAGATAAACTAAGGGTTTTAGTTTCAGTATCATTTGTTTATTCACCACTTCACCACTTCCCTGACTGATGTTCACTTGTGGTATGCATTAATCAACCATAGGCATGAGTATGGAACAATAAAAAACCCAAAATGATACTCTCATTATTTTCAGATGATAATTTTTAAACCTCACAGATAGAAATAATATATCAATATATCACTACGCTACCTAACTATATCTTAATCCCACCCAGGCCAACCAGCACTCTCTATCCCAATTGCTAATCTAAGTATCCAAGCCCTAGAATAAAACCGCCTCCCTAACTGACAACACCTCCAGTATATTTTAAAGACAAACCCTCGCTTATTCCCTCTTCCCAACCAGAGAATCTAACACCCAATCAGAGACATTCACGCCAAACCCTCACTTCCTAACATTCCATTTTATCCCTCCCCTCTCTACATACCAAATAAGGACATATGTTAGCAAAGAAACATCAACAGAACCAGGACTGCATATTTACATAGTCTTGTGATGTCACAGATACGACCTGTAAATGTTATCCTACGTAAAAAAGAAAAGTTTTTTTTTAAAAAGCAGAGGAGATAGCAACATGGTCTAGAACCTTTTCTCCCAAAATAGTATCTTTAAAAAAAATATCAACAGCATTCTTTTTTTTCCTGTGGTGTGCTTTCAAAAATGATGCCCCACCACCACCACATATACACACACACACATAGAGTCCGGAGTGGTACAGCCCAACCTATCACTTTAGAATTCTACCACTTCAGTCTGTCACATGTGTAGATTTTAAAGATGTGTTTCATAAGAATGGAACTGCAATAGTCAAGTAGAGGACTAGAACTTGGTAGCTCAAACTGCTCACACACTATGCTGACTGGAATAGAAGGGAAATTAATATTTTCAGAAGTCAAGAGGAATCTGAAAACCTTGCAGTTCATTTTTGTCATAGCTATTAACAAGCCAAGGAAAGGGGGGGGAGGAATGTTGCATGGAAAATGTTCCATGCACAGGGGGCAGTGATGGCCTTTGGATAGCTTTAAAACAGGATCAGACAACTTCATGGAGGATAAGGCTACCAATGGCAACTAGCCACCATGGCTATGCTCTGCCTCCAAGTAGGCGGTAGGTTTCTGAATACCAGCTGCTGGATACAGCAGGAGGGCAGTTAGCCATTGTGAGAACAGGTTTGCTGGACTAGATGGGATCACTGGCCTGACTCAGCAAGCTCTTCTTACGTTCTTAAGAAACACCAAATGCATAAGAGCTCTTTCTAGCTATATAGTTGGGCAGACACAGAAACTCAGGAAAGCATGAAGAAAAACTGCAGTTCCTTTGTAGCCTCCCTTTCAATAAGCTCAAAGCTACTGCCACCCCCAGAAACCTTTGATTTTAAGATATTGTTGGCAACATCTGCTGAGTTGTCTGGACAACTGAACTATTTTAAATAGCATATGCAGCTTGCTGAATGAACACACAGTATGTCATGATGCATGAGGTGCAGAGCTGCCACTGCATCACCCTCTCAGCTACGGCAGTACTGCCGTGCACTGGGCCTAGGATTGGGTGCAGCAGTGAGGACAGGGGAACACTGAGTCAATGGAGAGAACAGATACATGTGCACTTGCACCTGCCGCTGCCACCACCTGCTGCTTTTCATGCCCTCATGGTCACACTGCACCACTGCATCCTGGTTCTAGCAAGAGGCAGCAGTTGGGAGAGGAGCACCCTGTCTCACATGCCACGACTGCATACAACGAAGCATGCTCATTCCACGACAGCTACAGACCTCAAAAGAACACACAAGCAGGGCTATTTCCCTGCTTTTACCACACCAGACTGTCTAATTTTTCCTTCCAAAAGAGAAGAGAAACTTTATCATCTTCAGAAAGAACTAATTAAATCAAGCCTGCAGACATTCTCTCTCATTAAGAGAAATGAAAGAGGGGGTGATACTGAGGATTTGAAAATTCTAATAATGACGCATTGTAGCCAACTTCTAGATTTTAAATTACCGTCTCTAATCACACGATCTGCAGCACAAACCTTTCCTTAAATTGAAACCATTTAGAGATTGTACTAATGTCCACCGCAGTATCATTAACAAGGAATGAATGATTGGCAGTTACTTTTAACAAGGAAAGGGCACTAACACAAAACTTACTTCTTGAATATTTTGGAGATATATTTTAAGCTTGTGTACAACATGCAACATCAGAAACTTCAACATGAATTTTTATTTTGCTTTCTTGTAACTTCTGAATAATACAGATTTGTCTCTCTTGTGAGCTTGAGCTTTTCACAGTAAACCTAAGCAAGGCAGCTTAATTTTTTTTTATGAGTACTATAATAGAATCCCCAAAATCAGAAGATAGAACTCAAGATGTCACAAGTAGTTAGAAAGATATGTGGAGTATGTGAATACATTGTTAACTTCCAAATAAGTTTCCATTTCAACATTGAACCAGTTTGGGGTGAGTTCTCATACATGCGCTTTTTCCAAACAACGAGCAACTACATCCTAAGATGTCTCTTAGTGAGCTAAATGACCCTGGATTTTATATTTTTACTATATATTTTGGTTTCTTAGAATTCTTGAGCAATACTGGGTACGAGGCTGCTAAAGAACCTCCCATGTACACAGCTCCTGCTATAATTTAGGGGCTGAGTTTTCTCATCACTTATCTATTCACCAACTTCCCCCAATGGGATTTGTGATGTCGTTTGGAAGGATAGTTCAGGAAGGTCAAACCCATGTGAAGTACAACTGCATCTGAAATGGAGTGGTAGCAATGGTAAGTCACACAGTACAGTAGGACAAGTAATATTAAGAAAACTGTTCAACAGATGGGGGGCAGGGTTTACTTCCATAAGCAGTGTACCGTTGCCCCGTATAGAGTTCCGATTTGCCTGCAAAAAATTATTCATCACAGATTTTTTTTTAGGATGGCAAGGTAGTCATACCTAGTCCATATCCTTCATACATCTGTCTTTCACGTTCCATTGTCTGTTTGATGATCGTTTCCCTGGAAGTGTGCTGTCTGGCCTGTCTTCCTTTAATGCTGTTACGTAGTTCAATCTGCTCCAATTCATCACTGAATCGCTGCAAATAACTGAAACACAGTAAAAAATATCCATGTGGGCAAGTTCTCCTGCACCCAAACATCACACCCTTCAATTTGCTTTACAAATCCTCTGAAATGGTCACAGAAGCATTTCGGACAAAGGTTGCTAAAAGACAGAAGATCTCCAAGGTGAAAATGTGTTTAGATAATCTGCGTCCAGCCTATATATGCAATGTTAAATGCCTTTTATTTATTAGTAATATAATATTATTCCTACCGAGCATGTGCTAAGAAAGTCTCATAACAGAGTTATGGGGAACCTCTGACCCATAGGCCAGATGCCGCATAAAGGTCTCTCCTCCTGGCTCCAGCTCCAGCTCCATGTACAATTAGGCTTGAAAAGGGCCTTCCACTGGCACTGAAGAGGCTTTTTCCCCCAAGCCTAATTGTTGGGGGGGGGAGGGATGGGAGAGTCACAACCAGGAAGGGAAGGGCTAATCCTCCCCTCCTCACATGCCATCACCCTTCCTCTGAAAATCCCCAATGGGGCAATTAAGATGGCTCCAATGGGAGGCTTTTCCCAACTCTAATTGCTGCACAGGAAGGGGTGGGGGAGTGACAATGTGATTGGAATATGTGTGAATGAGTGTGAATGAATGGTGTGCTATGTATGAGAAAGATAGATTTGGGGTAGCCCCACCCACTTTTGCTTTGGGCCCACCCACTGCTGGCATGTGGCTCCTGGAAGGTCCTCTGCCCCGCTCACATGTAAACCCTCATCCCTCCTGACCAAACATGAGAAAGCTATGAAAGGAAGAGAAGTGGCTTACCAGGCAGGGCACAGCGGGGGGGGGGAGAGAAGTGCAGTACAAACTGCGCTGACCTTCCCGCCTCTCCCTCCCAGTAAGCAACAGAAACACATCTGCCAGGAAGCTAGTGTGGCAGCTCTGCCCCACCCAGAGAGCCACTTCTGGAATGGAGCAAAGGAGGTGAAGCACATCTGCATAACGCATTGTCACCAACCATCTTGATTCTCAAAATTAAGCATTGCATTGCTGACATTACTTCCAGTCCCCCCCCCAAACTCCTAGTCTTTAAGCATGCTTCAAACAAATAAAATCAAAAGAGGGGCAGTTAGGAGGCAAGGTAAAGTATTTCACAGCTGCTTGTAAACATGCAAGAAAATAATTCTGCACAATGGAAATAAAATTAGTCTAGAACATAAATTAGCCTACACAATAGTTTTTAGTCTCAGAAGTCATGCAGATTCAGCACATTTAAAATGTAAAAATAACATCATGTCATAAATATCAAGGATGGAATATACTATGTTACGCCAGTACATCACCACCCAACACCAACAAGGCATCCCATTAGCTGCCCATTGGGCCAAGTTCAAGGTTCTGGTTTTGGTGTACAAAGCCCTATACAGCTTGGGACCAGGATACCTGAAAGATTGTCTTACCCCTTATATATCTAGTCAATCACTGCAGATACCATCTTATCAGGAGGTCCATTCCATACAACATAGGAAACGGACCTTTAGTGTAGTGGCAATTACCCTTTGGAATTACCTCCCCTTAAACATTAGACAGGCATGCCATCTCTGTTATCTTTTTGGTACCTACCAAAGACCTTCCTCTTTCAACAAGCTTTTTAAATAGAGACCTTATCCCAGTCTGCGTCTGTTTTGGAATTGCTTTTAAAGATGTTTTTAAAGCTTTTTTAAACATATTTTAAGGATGTTTTTTTAATATGTTTTTAAAGATGTTTTAATATATATTTTAATGTCTGTTTTTAAGACATTTTAGAGTGTTTTTAGTGTTTTTAGTGTTTTTGTTTGCTGCCCTGGGCTCCTACTGGAAGGAAGGGTGGGATAGAAATTTAATAAATAAATAATAATAAACACCAACAGGGTGCATCTATCTCATTGCTCATGCTTCCAACAAGACAGGTTTGTCTTTGCTTGTGGGCTGCAAACATACTTTTCTGTTAGTTCACAGGCTTCTTTTTTTGTGTATTCCACTTTGCTGGGATCAAGGTGACACTGAAACCAAAGCAATTTTTCACCTATAAAGGAAACAAAAGGAGACAGATTCAGTCAAATACTAACTACACCCATTATATAATACGGGTGAGGTAAAAGCCTACCCATTGTTTCTGCAACAACGCACATATAAATATTAAAGGAACAGTTAGTTAAATGGTTAGAACTATGTTCCACAGTTGTACGAAGTCTAGGGCCCTGCCAGAAAGTCTGCAGCCACATCCACTGCTCCATCTAAACACCCCCTTTCCTTTAGATCAAAGGTGGCTAACCTGTGGCCCTCCAGATGTTGCTGAAGTAGAACACCCATCATCCCCCAACCACTGACCACACTGGCTAGAGTTGATCAGAGTTGGAGTCCAACAGCATTTGGAGGGCCATGAGTTCCCCATCTCTGATCAACCCCAACCATCATTTTTTCTTTGGTATTCTAGGTAAGCACCTACTGGCAACAACATTTTGTCCTCAAGTTTACATTTTTAAGTTACAAAAACATATTCAGATGTAAAAAGAATTACACCCAGTCAACAGGCAAGACAGCAATGCTCATTTGAAATCACATTTTGATTATTGCCTTTTTCAGGGGCAGGATGTGCAATGGTATCATTAGTTAAAAAGGAGTCTGCCACACTGAGCTGAACCAATGCACAGGAACATAAAGAAGCTGACTTATACCAAGCAGGGCTGTGGAGTCGGAGTCATGGAGTCGAAGCAATTTTGGGTGGAGTCTGAGTCGGAGTCGGTAGAAATGTACCAACTCCGACTTCAAAATAAATTTTGATTGACCAATTTTTTAAAATATAAATTCAAAATGTCAAAGAAGCTTCCCATGAAGTCAGCTGTAGTTGAGCATTTCACCATAACTCAAGATGGAAAACATTTTGTGTGTCACTGTATGACACAGGACCCAGATGAAGACAAATGCTGTGATGCCAAGATCAGCGCATATTCAGGCAGCGATAAAAATGCTCCTATGAGAGCTTCCAATTTAAAAAGACATTTACAGCCCTTTCCAGGGCTATGGAATAGAAGTCGGAAGCAATTTTTGGTGGAGTCAGAGTTGGAGTCAGACAGTAGAGAAATAGAGGATTCGGAGTCGAAGGTTTGGTGTACCAACTCTACGGCCCTGATACCAAGTCAGACCATTGGTGCATCTAGCTATGTATTGTCTACACTGACTAGCAATGCTCTCCAGGATTTCAGACAAGAGACATTTCCAGTCCTACCAGGAGAGACTGGGGATTGAAGTTGTGACCTTCTCTATGCCAGGCAGATGCTCTACCACTGAGCTACAGCCCTCCTCCAAGTTTCAATATAAATTGCAATGCAACTGCTTTCCAGGCGGTAAATTATAAATGAATGCTTTACAAGCATGGAGGTGGCTGCATTTGTGAAAAATATGGGTAAAATACAAGACAACAAGAAGGCAAATGAGAATATGAAAGCGATTTCTTTTGACTTTGTGTAAACCTCTTTTGATTGTGACATAATTTGCAGATATCAGTTATCTGGCAAATCAACTTGTTATCATTGCCCAAAACTGTCCTTTTGTAGCCGCACTTCCAAGAGAATCTCCTCTGCCACTTATTCCCTGCAATACAGCCAGCAGTGCATTCAAAATGCTTTGAAAGAGGGATTGGCGGCACTGAATCTGAACTTGCTATCGGACTGAGGGAAATGTGGATGAGTGCAGGGGGGGATGAGTTGGCAGGGGAAAAAAACTGAAAGAAGAGAGGACAGAAGGAGAAATGTATGCTCTTTCCCCCTTAAATGTGCTCCTTAAAACTACTGTAAAGTAGTTTCTTCTTTTGACAAATCTTAATTTGAGTAGGATTTAAGGTTCACATTGCCATTAGCTGGCAAAAGATACCATGAAATTACCAAACTACTTAAAGGTGATGAAAAGCAAAGCATTTCCTAGAAATCTAAAATAATGCCTGTGCTCAAGAGGAAGAATGGATTATGGTAACCTTCTGTCAGTTGTCTCATCTGCCAAGAACAGCCTTTAATTCAGTTCAATGATATCCACTATAAAACTCAAAATGGAAATTAGGTACGCACATAATATATTACAGGAAGAGATACATCTGAGTTGAGTGGATTTATGCATGGAATCAATTCATCTATTAATCCTGCTGGCTACTTTTCCATGCAGTTGCTCCTGAATATTTCCAAATAGGCCATGCATGAGGAAAAAGAACACATGACAATGTAAGTGGGCACATATACCCAGAGGGATTTTTGGTAGTAGCTGCAACCACAGGGGAAAAAATCATAGAACAGTAGAGTTGAAAGGGACCTGTTCATTGCAAGAATCCAACTTAAAGTATACCCAACAGGTGGCTGTCCAGGTGCCTCTTGAATGCCTCCAGTGCTGGAGAGCCCACCCACCCCAGGTAATTAAATCAACTCATTAACTTTATGCCATCTGATCGTGTTACTCCAGTTGAGTTTCTCATCTTGATTGAGAAACAGCATGAATATGTTCACAGAGAAAGCAACCAGCAGGACATATGTGATAACTGTGCTATAGTTTCCCTGATTTCTGAAAACTATAATTGTTGTTCCCATATAATGGCTAGATCTCCCCAAAGATGATGACTACATATTACAAGTAGGACCAGCTCCACAGTGCAGTAAGATGGCTAAAAAGTTGGAGAACCTTTTAGGCAGGGGTGGATAACCTTGGACCCTCCAGATATTGCTGAACTGCAACTACGATCACCCTCAGCAAGCATGGCCAATGGCAAGAGATAATGAGAGTTGTCATTCAGTAACATCTGGAGAGCCAAAGGTTCCACATACCTGCTTTAAGGTTTTCAGTAAGTAGCTGGATAGGCACTTACCAGGATTCTTTAAGAATGCCTTGAACATAGATTAGGTGGCCTTTAGCAAATGTTGAGTCTAGCTATGCTTTACAAAATGGGAAGATGACAAGAATCACCCTCCTTCTTAGGGATACTTAATATTTTGTTATAACCTATTCTGAGCTGATGAATGCAACCCTGAGCCATGCTTGTTGCTGATGCTAAATACTGAACATACGAAACTGCCTCATAATCAGACCATTAGTCCAGCCAACCCAAGACTGTCTACCAGAATATGTCACAGCTCTTCCAAGGTCACAGGAGGTTCTTCCTTCCCAGCCCTTCTACCCAATATCTTTTGAGGAGAAAATGAACTTGGGACCTTCTACATGCAAAGCATGTGTTCACCCACTGAGCAATGGCCCTTTCCCATTTCCTCACTGAAGGAAAAAAAAGAAAAGCCAGGTGTAGAAAAGAGAGAAGCTAAGCTTGTTAGTTTAGTTAAGTATACTGACAATGTGATGCAAAGAACTCAATTAGTCCACTTGCCCATAAAAGGCAGCAAATGTGTGTGGTGCAAGTACTAGCAGATCAGAACTTTACAAACATAATGCTGATGTTTGTTAAAACCTCAACACCGCACTGCTTCCTAGACACATGCTTTAAATCTGAGGCTAAAAAGGCCAGTATCTTTAGCTATCCACATGAGACCAAATTCTCTTTGCAAGGCAGGCTTATGAAGGATGCCAAAATGCCCATGACAGCTCTACAAGGAACAGTAATAGAAGCATCTACATGTGTTCCAAAGAACAGACATCAAAGAAACCAAGCCATACTAGCAGAACTGAATTCACCAGTATTCATAAAGCCAGGTTGAGAGCATTGTCACTGTAAAGTTATAGAACATGTTGCATTATGTGGGCTGACTTTGTCCAGAAAGGCTTAAAGGTAAGCTGAAAAAACATAATTCTACAGAGCTTTAAAAAAAGTAATGTTTTTACACTCACCTATAACACTGAGACGAAAGGCCTTTTCATTTTTCAATCTGCAAAAGGATAGCTGCAATTTAATTATTCCCAAAATAATAATCATCTCATCTCTCACACACAAGCATACACTCATAAGGAAACAAATGGAACAGCATGACTAAATTTCTCACTCTCATGATGCATATAAACACTTCAGTAAGCCAGCTACCCTGTTATATGCAGAATTAAACTGTTGCTTTCTCCATACATGAAAAGATTACTTGTATGTCTTGGTTCTTTTTTTAAAAAAAATGACAGTAATGAAAATGCCATACTTTCCCACATAATAGTCAACGGAAGCAAAACGTCATTACTCAGAAAGAGAAGAAGAGAGCCTTTGAAATAACACTACAGGTCAACATGATGGTGTATATTTCTAGCATATAAATACAGTTAGAAGCTCAGCTGACATATTACTACTTATGAATGACAGGAATGTTCTGGCACCTTAAAGTATGTGCACAAACAGTGATTCACTGGCAATAAACATGCTATTTTAAGAATCAACCTATATTTTACAACTATTTAATAAAAAACACACTATTTAAGGTCACAAAAATCAAGAGTATTATGCAAAACTGCAAAAGATCTAAATGGGTTTCTTACCCCTTGCCCCCAAAATTTTTTGTCTCTGTGTGTGCGTGTCTCTGTGTGTGCGTGTCTCTGTGTGTGCGTGTCTCTGTGTGTGCGTGTCTCTGTGTGTGCGTGTCTCTGTGTGTGCGTGTCTCTGTGTGTGCGTGTCTCTGTGTGTGCGTGTCTCTGTGTGTGCGTGTCTCTGTGTGTGCGTGTCTCTGTGTGTGCGTGTCTCTGTGTGTGCGTGTCTCTGTGTGTGCGTGTCTCTGTGTGTGCGTGTCTCTGTGTGCGCGCACACAGAGAGAGAGAGACAGAGAGCGAGACAGGCCTATTAAGCTGTAAAACAGGATAGAAGCCACTGTGGTTGCCTTGGGCACTGCTGACCTCCACTAATGCCCCAGCTTCTCTTCTTCCATTTCATTTCACCCAGAGGAGGTGCTATACCAAGACTTACTCAATCAGCACTTGCAAACAACACCTCCAACAGACACACCTTCACAATACCTGCTCCAGGGGGAAAAAATGTAAGCTCCTGCTTGCCCTGCCCTGCCTCGCCCCACCCACAACGCAAGTCAACGGAACCTGTAAGGCACATGAGTTGCTTTTCTGGGTTAGAATCAAGCTAACATCTACACTGCCTGTCCAATTTTTCCCAATTCTCTACCCCCACTGCATTCACCAACCCCACATCCCAAGCCTTTCTTGAAAGTCCCCTGACCTGCAGGAGAAGGGTTTTCTTGGGGGGGTGGGCTACAAAGGAGAGTAGAGATTCCTCTTCTCCAAGAACCCTTGCACAAGCAGGAGCTTTGGATACAACCCACTCTACTGCAGTTATAATGCTATAATAATGCTATAATATTATTTTAGAGAGAAAAAATCTTTTGATCTCCATACTTTTATCATCCATACCTGTAAGATTATCTGTTAAGGCAAGGGGGTCTCAATCATGCCTCAAAGGTTCAACGAAGTAATGAAGAGTAAATATTAGACAACTGACAAGCTCAGGCAGCCAAGAAAAAGGCATCATAAAGAAAATGTTAGCAATATTGAAGAAAATACTGCAGCACGAAAATCAAAAGATGTTAGACAACAACATATTTGATTATTTTCCCAGCTCTTCTCCACACCAAATTAAAATACAGCCACTCTTGCGGCTGTATAATCCCCAGACAGGTAGTATTTATCCAGCCATGAGAGAGGCTGTATGCTATAGTCAGCATGGATTTTTCACATTCTGCCATGTTACATTGGAAATACCCCCATGCCATTCTGATGCTGCCCATAAGCTCATTTCAAAACAAAATCTTACAAAATTTATAGTCCTAAACTTAGAAATGCTTAACCCTCTAAGTTTTCATGGTGATACACAAAACACTCAAAGGGAATTGAGAGTTCAAAGCAAAAAACAAGAGGGAAAAAATCCAGACGCCTATTAGAGTTTTTTCTGTCAGTGGTCTCATAATTTGTTGAAATTAAAAATCAGACATGTTTACAGAGTACCTGTAATCCTATCACTGACCTTGCCCCATACTCTGACTTAATCTTCTGCTGTTCAAAAGTTTAAAAAAATGCCTGGCTGAATTTTAATTAATTTACAAAATTTCACATTGGAGTAAATGATAAGCCCAGGCATGCTCAGTAAGAACCAACTGTCAGTGTTTTAAAAGCCAGACTAACAGGTGTTTAGCTTGGCTAATCAGGGTCATTTCCCTGACAGAGCTCCAGTGGCCAGAGTGGTTTAAGTCAGCCCCTCTTCTGATGATTGTAGCTCTGTGAAGGGAATGGGGCGTCTCCTAGCAACTTTCAGCGCCCTTCACAAACTATACTTTCCAGGATTCTTCGGGGGAAGCTATGACTGTTTAAAGTGGAATAAAGGTCTGGTGTGGATGTGGCTGTCAGGATCCCACCTCAGGCCACCACCTGTCAGGTCCCTCCAGTCAGGATCCTGGTTTTTATTTGTTCTCTCACCAGCTCTAGCACTGATCTCACAAGATCGCACCAGCCGCTCCCTGTTTCACAATATTGCCTTGGGACTTTGCCTTAGTCTCCTTCTGGCTTATTGTTACTTTGTGTCTGGGTGCACTTGCAGGCCACAACCCCCCTGTATCTTTGTGCCTATAAAGCATACAGCCTTGGGTTGCCCTGGATACTTGATGATACACTATCTCTTCACCGCTGCCCCCATTTGATACTGTTTCCCAACCTTGGTAATTACCCTGCCCACCCTTCTGGTCTGTGAAAGCCCCAGCCAAGGATCAGGCTTTTGGTAAACCAAGAAAATATTTATTTATAAACACCAGGAAATAACAAGATTACTTAAGGTATATTTAACAAGCGTATGGTTTCATATATTGTGTTACTCTTTATGTTTCTAGTTATATATAATCTGCCTCAATACCAGCCTAATACAATCCAACCCACAACCAACTCCAACAGAACTCCCAAACTCCACCTCAACCAACCACCCTCTCAGCTATCATCTTCTCATTTATACCTTCAGCCACTCAAACGCTCAGCCAATCATCATACAGCATTTTCCAGCATTCTAGCCCATGTACTCCCCCCTCTCATTCAGTCCACTTACCATATATACTTTAATAAACCTGCACTTACCATATTTACAGTAATATCTATACACAGGGACATCACAGTGGCCACTGACACCTTTGGTCTAAACTTGGGTGGGAGACTACACGTGTCTGGTGTAGAATAAAAAAAAGTAGTGTAGTGGCACCTACTCTCTGGACAGGCACCATCTCTGTTATCTTTTTGGAGCCTACTGAAGACCTTCCTCTTTCAACAAGCATTTTAAGTTGAGACTTTATCCCAGCCTGCGTCTGTTGGAATTGCTTTTTAATATGTTTTTAAACCTTCTTTTTTTAAAAAAATATGTTTTTAAACCTTTTTTTTAAAAGATTTTTTTAATTAATAGAGAAGTTGCAGTAATAAGAAACAGGTAACACATTTTTTCAAAAACCACATTCCAAATTTGAAGTGTTATAAAATGCAATAATAGGCAATGAAAGATTTCCCAAAATTAACTTTCACTGGCTCAGACATGAGAAGACAGTTATGCTGAAGAATATTTGGGCAGAGGTTACATGATCATGAAGCCATAGGTTGGAAGGAGCACTTTTCATTAGCCTGATGTTTTCCACCATAGCCTCTTGTGTGTCAGCAAGCTTCTGAGGTCACAGGCAAAAGGATTTAGGGCCTTAGCAGTAACTGGCTGTCAGCTAGCAATCTACCTGTAAAGTTATCTTATTTTAACCTACTTAAGAAAAAGCTTTGCAACTTCAGTTATTTCCTGACATTTCTAGGGCAAGAAAATTCTCATAGGAACCCAGCAGGTTAGTATTTCTTCTTCCCTATCACTGAAAAGGAGAGATTGAAGGAGACTCACTTTTCTTTTTTTTCTTGTTTGTGCGCTTCTTTTGTAAGCTGAGCAGCTTTTCTGCTGTAGGGATGGATGACTTTCTTCTCCTGCCCTCCCCTTTTGCATTTTGCTGCTTTTGGCTGAAACAAAGAATCAGAAGACAGACATAGGAAGATATTTGAAAAGTACTTTCCTTCAAAGGCTTATTGTTAGTTATTGCATCCAGAGTGAAAGACAGCTCAGAAGCAACAGGAACAGAGAGGAAAAAAACTTAAATTCATGACAGAATATGTAAGGGTTTAAAATGTATGAAATAAGTATGAAAATAAGTATGAAAAACTATCAGTGTGAAAGAAACAATATTACAGTGGCTGAGCTATTAAGATTCTATGGATATGAGAATAAAGTTTATTTCTGGATTTATACTCAAGTATAGTCTTTGTCTACTGCAGTGATGAGAAACCTGTAGCCTTTCAGATGTTGTCGGACTCTAGCTCCCTTCAGTCCCAGATAACATGGCCAAGGGCCAGAGATGATGGGAGCTGGAGCCCAACATAATCACTCCTAGGCCAATGCTCCCCTAAATAATACACAAAATTTTAACAATATGGAAAGAAGAGAAAAAGACATCCAAAAACAAAAGTACACACTTAATATCAGCAACTTCATTAACGAAGATAACAATTAATAGTTAAATGTCAGTGGATTATTGTAAAAACAGGTATGTTTTTTGGCCAACAAACATATTTGCTTACTTTAAAAAATGGACATTATGAACATTATAGTAACTGGTACCAGTGCCACAGAATGATACCATCAAGATTAAATTATACTGGAGCAATCTACAAAGTCAGATGCATTATCAAACTGGATTTTTTTTTCGGGCGGGTTGCATAACTGAACGTTCCCCCTTAAAAATACCTTTAAGACCAACAAATCTATTTTGACATAACCTTTTGTGAACTACTTCTTCAAATGAAGTCTGTGAAAGCTTAAGCCACAAGAAACCTGCGAGTCTTTAAGAAACCACAAGATTATATTTTGAGACTTCTCGGTAAACGGTCATCTATCTTCCAATACCCAGTCAAAGGGAATCACGCGCTAACACCACCAAATCGTTACATTTACTATTCCCAATGATGGGCAGTTTCAGCGCAGCTTTTACTCCCGCCACTATCCCGAGCTCACCATACTGCCGGAAAAGAAAAGCAGAGCCGGTCCCTGGGACACGCTTTAACAGCGTGACGCTCAGGAGGACCGAGTCCGTCGACGTAAGCCACCCGACTAGGCACCACGGCTCACAAGTGCTCCGTTCCGTTTCCTTCAGCCAATAGGAGCAACCTGTATGTATTTGTTACTGACAACGTCACATCTGCTTTCTAACTGCGATTGGTGGGAGGTAGGGAGGGTGAGTACGTTGTCCAGTCTTCACTCGCAGAGAGCCTTTTATGTCGGTGTACAGAAAGGGTTTCGGTGGGGTTGCGTCTATGTGCGCGGTAGATGAGTACAACTTTCGCTCGTATTTCTTAGAGGTGCTTTAAAGTAGTTCCTTTAGAAGTTGTAGGACGATTTTAAAAATATTATTCGGCGAATTTTCTTCATAACAGTGATTGGGTTATGAAATCCTCTTATCTATTTTGAATTCAAGAATTCATCTACCATGAGGAAAGCAGAATATTTTGTTTTATTTAAATAAGAATGTTATTGGTCTTATTTTTTTTAAAAAAATTGCAGTAGAGAACATAGCCCACTATATTCCAACCTTAGGCTGCAATCCAGTACATATCTACTCAGAAGTAAGCTCCATTAGGTTCAATAGGACTTACTCCCAGGTAAGTGTGTACTGGATTGCAGCATTAGTCCACCAGATAAAGTACATGGGGGGGGTGAGTTTCAAACAGCTAGCATCCAGATGAAGTTTCATTATCATTTACTTGCATGCCACATTTCCATAGTAAACCATGGTCAGTGTGGTTCAGCATCAAAATGTTTACATAATTCACTAACAGGTACAAGGCAACAACATTTGAATAGTCATAATAAGCTAACGAAAACAATAAATATACAATAAAACTATCCACTGATACGTCATAATGTCAAAAAAAATTAAAAAACAAAAGAAACATTGGCATTTCAGAACATAATTCTTGTCACTCTGTTGGCTATTGCAATTGTGATATTGTTGCTAGCTTTGATTTCTAGAAAATCAGGATTTTTTTAAGCAAGTCTATAATAATTAAAGATGTATCTTTGCTTAGATCAATGTTGGCATAAGATCTTTATCAGCAGTATTCCTTTGCACCTCAAGCCTCACTGAACTCAGTGGGACTTAATTCTGGGTAAATTGGAGAACCCATTCCAAAACATTTCTTGACAAGTTCCATTGATTTTAATGGGCTGTTCTTTCTTCCAAATAAGCAAGGTAAGAAAAACAGACTGTGTTTAGTTTCACAGACTAAGGATGCAATCCATTTACATTTAAGCTAAGCTGAGGGAAATTGGATGCAGTGAATCTCCAGCTGAGCCGGCTGGGTCCCAGCTCAGCCAAGATACAGTGGCATAAGTCCCTCAGCCTGGCTCAGGGATGGCTAACTCATCATTCAGGGTCCTAATCTGGTCCCCAACTATTTTTTCCTGGCACAAAGATCCCACTGATTTGGGTGGCAGCAGCAAAAATGGGGTGGGGGTGAGAAGTGCTGAGGTAAGCAGAGGCCAGCCCCCTGATGGGGATGCAAATTACCCCTTCCCTGGTCATCAGTTCTTTAAGGGAGGGACAATAATCTCCCCTCCTTTGCTGATCTGCACCAATCAGCTGAGGAGGGGGCTGTGTGTGCTTTTGTGTGCAGGAGAGTATAGGTGGTCACGCTTAGTTTTAACCATGCTCGCCACTGGAATGCTGCCCCTGGAAGGATGGCCACTGGTGAATTGGTCCCTGGGGCATTAAAGGTTAGTCGCATCTGAACTAAGGCAATGGACCATCCAGGGTGGAGGAACAACTAGGTGGATAGAGATGGCAGAGTGGATCACAAGTGGATAAGAAAAAAAGAGATTATTATGGATCTGGACTCTCTTGCTGAATAGCTTTGCCATCTTTTCCTTTGGAATGAAGATGATGAGAGACACATAAAGCGCTGAATAATAATCAGACATGCTCTTGACCTACCTGTAGGCATGATTTGAAACACTGCAGTGAAAAGCAAGGTCATTAAGCTATATAATTCATTGGTGATGCTGACTATTAATTGTCCTATTCTATTCATAATCTTGTTGAGAGGCATTCGTAGGGAAGTTTAGGCAAATATGTACTGTCTGTCCATTTCCCCCCACAACTACTTTTGTAAAAAGAAGTTCCATGAATTCACTTGGCCTATGCTACAGAACCAGCAGCCTCAGTTTCCCTAGACTATAAATTTGCCATAAAGGTCAAGCCACACTCCCATCACATGATCAAACTGAGAAATTTGGTAAAGGATGAAAGATAGAATGAAAAATATTTTTGGGTTGTTCATATGAAAGTGACAAGTGACTACCTCGGGAGGGCCTTCTCAGTGGTGGCCCCCGAAATTATGGAATAATCTCCCTGACGAGGTGCACCTGGCACCAAAACTATTATCTTTTTGGCGCCAGGTCAAGACTTTCCTCTTCTCCTAGGCATTTTAGCATGTGTTTTAGATTGTTTTAAATTTTTAAATTGTGTTTAAATTGTTTTTAAAAGATATGTTTTTAAATTTGTATACTCGTTTTAATGTTTTTAGTTACTGTAAACCGCCCAGAGAGCTTCGGCTATGGGGTGGTATATACGTACAATAAATAAATAAATAAAATAAGAGGGTTAGTAGTTATTTCCCCAATTCAGTTCTCAAAAAATTTATTTCATTAATACAGCCTATGCAGTTAATAATGTTAGAGCAGAGAAGATGAGATACAGTGAAAGAGGTTTAAATGTTGGCAAAGGAACCCAGTTCCTTTGGAATCCGATTAAAAATTGTTCCGCTGCTACTGCTGCTGCTGCCGCCGCTGCCGCCACTACTGCCTCTGCTGCTGCTGCTGCTGCTGCTTGTTAGTTTTTGTTTCTGCATTTGTGCAGACATACTGAATGTATCTGCTTGTTTAATTCATATGCAGCATTCCTGCTAAGTGATCTAGTTCTGTCCTACTTTAAATAAACCCATGGTGAGATGGAGCAGCAGTGCACTCTGTGTGAAATATCCTAGAAGAGACTGGATCCTGTTGTTCAATATTTTGGTTTAAATATCTGTCACTTGGATCGGACGATGAGAAAGCAGAAGGGCTATAGCACATCTGGCATTACTAATAGCACTCAGACTCATGGTGGGAACTGCAGAGAGGAATCAATATTTTTTATACCATACTTTTAAAGTTCTTTATTGCTACATGGATATAATCAGACAGTTTGACTAGAGTAAACGAGCAAAGAAGAGAACCAAGAAGACAATACTTCCTCATCATTAGCCTGTCCATTGATTGAGCAAGGGCTACTAGGAAGTTCCTACAGCCTTTTCTCTTGCTGGTTCAATTCATAAAATCTGGCAAGTTGCCTTCTAGAGCAGGTATGGGGAACAAGTGGCCCTACAGATGTTGTGGGACTCCAGCTCCCATCTGCCCAAGCCAGCCTGGGTAATGGTCAGAGATGATGGGAGTTGGGAGTCCACCAACATCTGGAGGGCCAGAAGGTGATAGAATCTTCCAGCTGTGCTCACTCATTTGTCACTTCTCTGACGTTTCAGCAGGCACAAGAGTTTTGTCACATAGTAAGTGAGAGATGAGTAATTCCATGCTTTGTCAAGAGTATTGTATTGATCTTCATTCTGTTGTTTGCTTAAATTGATTTGATCTTCATAACCAGATAATGAAAGCAAATCGTTCAAGATATTTGTCATAATATCCTTTCATAAGCATTCAGTCAAGGGGAGGTGTAAAATCATTTTATGTTGGTTGTTGCAAATGAGACAATGACTGTAGACAGAATTCCTAACATAGATATAGCAAGGGCTAGGTCTTGTTTTGAGTTTTTCTATGAATCTGACAAAAAAAATTTAAATGGTACCTTCATAAGGCAGAGGCACACATTTATGACTCACATCAGATTCAGAGGGACCGCTCAAGCACATCGGCAGGTAAGCACCATGCTCTATGAAAATAAATGATGATTCACTAGTGAAGGCAATAGGGACCACAGCCACCTTTGTGGGTGAACACCAGGCACTCAACCTCAACTATTGATACTGTTTGCCCATCACTCATGACCTCTTTTTTCTTCAGGATCGGTGCCAGGGCAAGAAACAGACCAACAGTAACTGGAAATAGATTCAATGCAACCCTCTCTATGGATGGGTGAGCATGCTGTCAATGCCTATATTTTTGCCACCAACAGGTGGATTATCAATTGTAGATATCCAGAGTATCACCAAAGGTGGGGCACGGGTTGGAACATGAGGACTGGAAGAGCATGTAGGTGGTGATTTTCTGTCTCTTGCTCATCAACCCCTACTCAAGCATGTAGGCATGATAACTACTTACCACAGCCACTGCCCATTATTTATTACTAACCCCACATATCTTGTGTCCCCTCCATAGGCAATCAAACAACTATCTTGGGAAATAAAATCAGGCGGCCTTTCAACAGAAGTAAAGGCAAGGAAGTTCCCACTCCCCCAGTGGACCCAGTCCGCCCCCACCACAGAACAGCAGCAGTGTGACTAATGGGAAGCCAGCTGTCCCATGTGGGGTGCCCACCCATATCTCCTCCCAGGACTCCTGTGCCTCTCAAGAGTGTGTGGCAATCAGGATGAATGCCATAGGTGCAGCAATGGGCAGAGCTCTGCTTCCCTGACTGGATAGGGAAAGGCAGCTTTCAACCCGTGCGGGAGAGGGCCCTGCTGTGATGCTCTGAAAACTCAACCACTGATGCTTTTTAATGTAAGCATTCTTTTCCAACTGTGTCACCTGCTCTTCACCTTCTAGTAGGTCCATCCTTCCATTTCTCATCCAGCTGTCTTCAGAATGTACATACACACCAGAAGGGAGGGAGGTTGGTGTTCTCCACCACATGCCAGCAGTACTAAGGAGCTGAAGCTTGTCTGAAGTAGGGATGGGAAGAGCTGTCCATTTAGGTTCTCTCAGTTTCTCATTTTCCAATCTTAAATTAAGTTCTCCACATTTCTGCAGCTATTTGTGTTGGGTATTTTTTAAAAAAATCCTCATGAAAAGTCGCTAGCATTTCAGTGCAAATTGATCCTCATGTACACATTTTTGCCGGCATTTGACTAATGAACACATTTTGCAATCAGTTTCTCGTCATATAATGCATTGTTGTGTGCTTTTTTCACTCATATATTCATTTTTATGCACACTTTCCCCTAACATGCATTTTTTATAATCATTGTTTGGTTAGGGTACTGCATCACAACATTCAGATAAGTGCAAATTTTGAAGGATAGCTGTGTTTTGGTACTCATATTGTTTTGGAAAGTGTGAACTTGATAGATTCAGCTTGAAATGTGAACTTAATCGAAATTCTCACCCATCCCTAGATTGGAGCCAGGCCACTACATGACCACTAGAGGGTGGTCACTGTTTTAAACCATGCTCTGTGCACGTGTGTGCAGTTTTGACTGGGACAGTAAAATCTAGATGCTGCTAGAATCTAGTGGCATCTAGATATTATTGTCACAGCAGGCCCAGTCAGCTTCTCTCCACTGCTTGGTTTATTATGTCTGTCATTTTGCCCATCCCCTTAATTCCATCTAGTAGAATTACATGGGCAAAATGATTGGCATTGTCTCTCTTCCCCAGAATCCCGCCCCCTTCCCAGTGCTACTCAGCTGACTGAAGATTCCAGTTTGCTTGTTTGATTGATTAAATTTATACCTTACCATTCCTCCCAAAGGCGACAGAGACATTGGTGATAAAACGATACAATTCAAAATAAAATAAAAACATATTTAATACATGTAAAAATAATTAAAAGCACCTGAAAACATTCAACAAATTTAAAAATAGATGTAATCGAATCATGTATCTGGATAGGCCGGCTGAAACAGAAAAGTTTTCAGCAGGTGCCTAATGTCTATAATGCTTAAAGTCAAGAGGAACTGATGTCAATCATTCCAGAGCACAGGTGCTGCCACACTATAATAATAATAATAATAAAATTTTATTTCTAGGCCGCCTATCTGGCCGAATTAACGGCCACTCTAGGCGGCGTACATAGATTAAATATAACATAGAGTAAAATATAACATATAATACAAAACAACAATAAGTATACTCAATCCAAACCTACCCCCATCATACAAAAATTTAAACTAAATTAGACAGAGGTCTCGAATGCCTGCCTAAAAAAACATGTTTTCAGTTCTCGGCAGAAGCCTGTCAGGGAGGGGGCATGGCGGAGATCATAAGGCAGAAAGTTCCAGAGGGCGGGGGCCACAATTGAAAATGCCCTCTCTCTGGTCCGCACCAGCTTAGCTGTTTTGACTGGTGGGACCGAGAGAAGGTCTTGGGAGGCTGATCTCGTTTGGCGGCCTATCTGGTGATGCTGAAGGCGTTCCTTTAGATAAACTGGACCAAAACCATGTAGGGCTTTAAAGGTTAAAACCAACACCTTGAATTGGGCCCGGTAAACAACTGGTAGCCAGTGCAGATCTTTAAGTACTGGAGTGATATGGTCTCGGCGGTGGCTGTTCTTGATCAGACGTGCCGCCGTGTTCTGTACCAGCTGTAATTTCCGGACCGTCTTCAAGGGTAGCCCCACGTAGAGCGCATTACAATAGTCTAAGCGAGAGGAGACCAGGGCATGTACCACCCGTGGGAGCAGATGGACAGGGAGGTAGGGTCGCAGCCTTTGTATCAAATGTAATTGATACCAAGCTGCCCGGCTCACCGCCACGACCTGAGCCTCCATGGACAGCTGGGAATCAAGAACAACACCGAGGCTGCGAACCTGGTCCTTCAGGGGCAATCTTACCCCATTCAACACCAGGTCAAAATCACCCAACTTCCTCCTATCTCCCACAAGCAGAACCTCGGTCTTGTCGGGGTTCAGCTTCAGCCTGTTTCCTCCCATCCATTCACTTATGGCCTCCAGGCACTTGGAAATGGTAACCACAGCCATCTCTGGTGAGGACTTAAATGAGAGATAGAGCTGAGTGTCATCCGCATATTGGTGGCGCTGCAGCCCAAATCTCCTGATGATGCCCCCCAGCGGCTTTATATAGATGTTGAATAGCATGGGAGAGAGGATAGAACCCTGTGGCACACCACAATTGAGAGGCCAAGGGTCTGAAGCCTCATCTCCCAATGCCACCCGCTGGTGCCTATCAGAGAGATAGGAATGGAACCACTGTAAAACAGTGCCTCCTATTCCCATTCCCCTCAGGCGATCCAGGAGGATACCGTGGTCAACGGTATCAAAAGCCGCTGAGAGGTCCAGGAGGACGAGGAATGTGTGTTCACCTCTGTCCAACGCCCTCCTCAAATCATCCACCAGAGCGACCAAGGCTGTTTCAGTTCCATGTCCAGTCCTGAAGCCCGACTGGAATGGATCCAAATAATCCGCTTCATCCAAGTGTGTCTGTAACTGAGTAGTCACCACTCGCTCGATCACCTTGCCCAAGAATGGTAAATTGGAAATTGGGCAAAAGTTGTTCAACTCTTGGGGATCCAAGGAGGACTTTTTCAGAATGGGCTTTATTATTGCCTCATTGAGGACTAATGGCATTGCACCCTCTTCCAAGGAAGCATTCACCACTGCCTTGATCCCTTCGCTCAATTTCTCTTTACAGCTCACAATGAGCCATGTAGGGCAAGGGTCAAGCAAGCATGTGGTTGGCCTCACATTAGAGAGCACCTTGTCCACTTCCTCAGAGGGAAGGGGCTGAAACTGATCCCACCGGACCGGAATGCAATTGGCCAGCTCTGGCCCACTACCTGTGTCCACGGCGTACAGAATTGTGCTCTTCAGGCACTCGATTTTATCAGCAAAGTGCTTGGCAAATTTGTCACAGGAGGCTTTAGAATGTTCCAAGGGTTCCTGTGCAACCGGACCGACCAGGCTTCGGACCACTTGGAACAACCTCCTGGGACAACACTCTGCAGACGCAATGGAGGCAGCAAAGAATTCTCTCTTCGTTGCCTTCGTTGCCACTTGATAGGCAGCTATTGCTGCTCTAACAAGTGTCCGATCGCCGTCAGAACGAGATTTCCGCCACCGGCGCTCTAGTCGTCTCACCTCCTGCCTCAGGCCCCATAAGCGTGGTGTATACCAGGGTGCAATCTGAGTTCTATTCAGTGGGAGAGGACGTTTTGGAGCCACCCAGTCTATTGCCCTGGTGATCTCCCTATTCCACTCCGTCACCAGGGTTTCAACTGGGTGACTTTCTGACGGCTCCACATCTCCCAGCGCATTCAGGAATCCTTTTGGCTCCATCAGGCGTCTGGGGCGGACCATCTTAATGGGTCCCTTACCCCTGCGGAGGGTATGTGGCAGTGAGAAGTCCATGTTCACCAGATAGTGATCTGACCATGACACGGGGTTCAAAGAAACAGCCCCCATTTTCAGAGCACTTCCTTCCCCTCCCGAGACAAACACAAGGTCGAGAGCATGACCGGCTACATGGGTGGGTCCAAAATTACAAAGGTGCAGTTCCCAGGAAGTCATGGTTTCCATGAAATCCCGAGAAGCTCCTATGAGAGCAGCCTTGGCATGCAGGTTAAAATCCCCCAAGACTAAGAGGTCAGGGGAGAGAACCCGCACGCTCGAGACCTCGAGCACCTCGGTCAGGGAGTCATTTGTGTAGCGGGGTGGGCGGTACACAAGAAGAATCCCTAAACTGCCCTTAGGGCCCAACCTCCAGTACATGCAGTCAACAAACTTGGTCTCGTGGAGAGGGAGTCTGGCAAAACTCAAGGACTTCCGATAAATGACTGCCACTCCCCCTCCCCGCCTACCAATCCTTGGCTGCTGTGCATATCGGAAACCCGCTGGACACATGGCCTCAAGCACAGGCACTGCCGCTGCATCCAGCCAGGTCTCCGTAATGCACACCAGGTCTGCATGCTCATCCATGATCATGTCATGGATGAGCGATTTTTTTGCACCACAGACCTGGCGTTACACAACAGCAGTCGAAGATTGGGTGGAGTCGTACATCTCCCAGTTGTCTTCTGGTGGTGCACAGGCCCGGAACAGGGGATGGATATTATGCATCTATCCCTTGTTCCCCTAAGCTGGCATGGCCTGCGCCTCGTACCCCTCCAGCATCTGCCGCCTAGCCTCTCGATAACGTGGCCATCCGCCCTCCCCACAAGAACCTTCTCTGCCAAGCACATGCCTCCCTCCCACCGGGACTCAAGTAAAGTCCCCCCACTTCCAGACAGGACCACCTAAAGTGCCAAAATATCCCGTTATCCCCCCACCCAGCCACTGTGAGAACCAGCAATGGAGAGTGCCAGCAGCCACCGGAGGCGTGGGTCTGAGCACCCACCAAGCCAGTACTCCCCAACCCCCCCGACCATCCAAGCTGTGTCCAAGTTACTCGCCGAGGTGAGGGGGGAGATCATATCCAGTCTCTGGCCGCCTTCTATGATGCTCCCCAGTCGTTTCGAACCGCGCCCACACTCCAGCTATTCCACTGCGGCGTTCTCTCACTGCCGCCGGACCAACGCTCTTCACGGCCCTCCACACCTGGCCGCTCTCGCGCGCGCTCCTCCACTGCTGTTCTCCACCGCGTCTATCCGCCGCCGCCAAGCCGCACTCTTAACGCTCAGCTGCTTCTCCACCACCGGGCTACGCCCCACGCCTGGCTTCCCTCGATACTCTCACCTCTGTCGGACCAATATTCCTCCCGACTCTCCGTATTAAGCGCAGGGGTGAGAAAGGCCAGCCTCCATATCGTTCCCTTCGGTTCTCAAATGCCATTCGCCAGGCGCTTCCGGGGTTTCCCGCGGTGCTGCCACCGCCGCCATGCCCGGCCAAGATCCTCCGCAATCCCTTCGCGCCCAGCCGCTCTCCCTCGCGCCCCAAGCTCGGCGCTCTCACCACCGTCGGGGCTGATGTTCTCGGCGCCGGAGGGGGAGGCAGGAAGGTAAGAAAGGTCCAGCCTCCACAACATTCCCTCACTCCTCACTTCTTCGGGGCCAATCGCCGGGCGTCTCGTGTGGCACTGCCACCACCACCACCAGGGCGCCCAACCGCTCACCTTAGCACCCCAAAACTCGGCACTCTCACCACCGGGTTCTTGACGCCGGAGGCAGGAGACAGAAGAGGAATGACTAGAGGAACTAGAACTAGAGGAATGACTCGTTGCAAATGTAGAAGAAACACTGTGTGCCACTTGTAAATGTGCACGTTCCTTTGTGGGGGGAGAGTGCTGGGGCCTGGGGGTCAGGTTCAGAGGCCAAGTGGGCCAGAGGTTCCTAGGGGTGGGGGAGAATATCCGCTAAATCGGACTTAGTACTGGATTCCGATTGAATTTGACAGTCCGCTATCTTTTCAGACCAGTACTGATTCCTTGCGGTGGGCTGCAGCTGTAATCAGCATGGATTTTTTGCAGCAAGCTGCGGCTGTAATAGGCACAGATTTCCCCCCCGATCTTTTCCCCCAATTTTAAGTAATTATCTTCATAATTTAGTTGATGCATTCCTAACAGTGTGTAGGTATGATAAATAGGAAAAAATAAACCACCATGATAATTTACATAGGTGTTTACGTTAAAAATTGCCCGGTTTTTTTTGCAACCAAACAAAGAAATGAGCGGATTGAATTGGCAAGTGCCAAAGCAAGCAGGAACAACAAAGGGGCAAATTGGGATGGAACAACTGACTACTGGAATACAAGCTGATCGGAACTAGTCAGCGAACCCCATCCCTAAAGGTTCCCCACCCCTGTGCTAGATAGAAGGGAGTGGGTGGGCAGAATGACAAGCATCCTGAAGCAGGTAAAAGCAAGACAGTGGCCTGAATGGGGCTATTTGAATGGGTTGTCAGTCAGAAGTGATGACTGGAGATGCAAAAAATGAAATGGGTGTGTGTGTCAGGATGAAATCCCACTCCACAGACCAACTACAAAGTAACATGATGGGGCATCTGTAATTTCTGAAGTGCTCATCCCATGAGATCACCTTTTCCTTTCTCCCAAATCCCACATAGATCCAGTCACATAAACCGTGACCGGTGGGGGGGGGAGGTATCTCCAATTGGCACTGCCTTGGATTTTGAAGTGGTGCAATGCACCTATAACCCCACTCGGGTCACTGTCTGACTTTAACCTGACCTCCAAGGGATTCAAGCTATAGAAAGGACTGGAGCTTGAATTGGCAGGTTTATTTCAGCATTTCCCTGCAATAAGACTTGCACCATGTCTCCTGGTTTCCAGTGTGCTGCTCGTATCAGAAGCTGCCCACAGAATGATCAGGCAGCATTGCCTGTTGTAAGCTTGCTGTTGTAGCTTTCATGCTTCTCTCTGCACCTAGCCCTTGGTGGTCAGCCCACACTGCTTGCTCTGGTAGTTTTCCTGGAAAAGGGGTGGTGCTTAGCAGGCTGCCATGGGATTCAAACTATATAGAAAGGACTGAGCTTGAATTTGCAGGTGTCTGTTTCTGCCCTCCTTTCCACTGCACTGTGAGGCTACTACTGGTGGTGTATGTGCATGCATGCATGCACGCACAATAAGGTCTCCTTGCTGTCTGATAGTGCACTGTGAGTGTAGGATGAGGACCTGTGGCCCTCCAGATGGTGTTGGAGTCCCACTCCCATCACCCCCAGTCAGCATGGCCAGTGTACAGGGATGATGGGAGTTATATTCCTTGCTTGGGTCATGTGGGCCATCATCGATGCATAATGCTGTGGTTGGGTGATGGTGTTTTCATGGACATTCTCTCTTGATGTTGCCACATAATCGCATTTCTACCAATAATTGCTTTGCTCTCTCCTTTGCTACTGAGAGCACATAAAGTCAGCACTACATTGCACTAATAGTATGCCAGCATAGCAAGACCCAGAGGATCAGGCACCGCATTTCACTATGTACTGAATCTGTGTTATCTGGGTGAAGTTCGGGGGCTGTCTGGTAGAAATATTGCTAAAATATTTTCGTTCTCAGTGCTACAGATCTGCATTGAATTTTCTTCTGATTACATGTGCACATACTATAAAAATATGAATGCAAATCAGCATGAAATAATTTTCATCTAGATGTGTTCATATAAATAAGTGATACAAAGAGACTCGTTTGAACATTCATTTATCAATATTATTTTTCTTTAAAAGCCTAGGAATTTACACAAATGTCTAACTTAATGAATTTATACCCTGCTCATTGCTATCAGATCTAGCTGTCCTTCTCCCAAAGGTCAATTAAATTTTTCAGCTAAGACCCTGGATCAGCTGCCAGTTTTCTGTGTTGAAATTTCTTATTTGCCAAGATTTAACATAGTGGATTATGTGCATAAAATAAAGCCCCCCTCCCATTGTGCACTTAAGGCAGGCTGTGATATTGATCAGTTCCTGAGTATCAACTAGCTAGGGCAGCTACTTAGTCTAGATAGTAGCTGTGAAAACATGGCGGGGGGTCCTATTCTCTGCTATGCAATGACGGTCCCTGAGCAGAATTTAACTCCCACTTGTCAGCTGATGAGCAGGGGTTAAATCCTGGTGAATAGGTTGCGGTCACCTGTTCCCTTTCACAGAAAATGCAGAATTGAACCCTGCCCTTCCACTGATCAGCCGATGTTACAAATGACACCAGCTGATTGGCAGGTGGGTATGGTTTGGGGAAAATGGCCTTGCAGGCTGAATTGAATCCCCTGGTGGGGCCAAGATTGGCCCACGGGCCAGAGGTTCTCCATCTCTGCAGTTTGGCCTCCTAAGAACTATGGAAATGGCCCCATCCCTCTTTTATTCACACAGCCTTACACTGCCAAGTTGGCATGGAAAGTCTGTTCAAGGAGTCTTACAGAGGCAGCTAGAGCAGAGATAAATACCTGTGCCCAAGTTGAATCACAGAAAATGTGATTGTAGTAACTGCTGCAGCACAAGTATATGTTTACACTGAAGGAGGTGTAACAGGACATATGACCAGGTTGTCCTGTGACACTTTAAGGGGAAGAAAGATCAGTAATGCAGCTTAATCCTTTCAGAATCAAAATATCCCATAGCTAAGCTAAACTTTGGTATTAAAGTGTAACAGTTTGAGTCACAGTACGTCTACACCAAAGTGGTAGGATTTATGTCAGTGTAATTCAATTAAAGTCTTTAATGGGCAGCTTCAGAACAGTAGTAGTAGAGAGTATTTAGTTTTATCTGCCTTTATTTTCTGTGCTAAAGGGGGCTTTGCTTCTTTCTTGTAAATAAAGAGTGTTTTGTTTCAATATGGTTTGGCTTGGGGCCATACAGTGCAGTTGCTTCTCAGTTTGAGTCTGCTTAACCTGTGCTTTAAATTGTAAAAGGAATTGGCAGTTGAAGGGGCTCCACTGATGAAAAGTTGAAAAAAGCATTGGGTTGTCCATAAGCTCAGTTTAAGCTATAGTATCTACCTATTAACATTTTAACAAACATCTGGGTGTAGAGAAGAACTTTGGTGGTATCAGCATAACCTTTGTCCAGACCATGGGTTCGGAACTTTTGTCAGCTCACAGGCTGCATTCTTTGGTGAGCAACCTTCTGGGGGGCCCATGCAAGTGGTGGATGTTTCCAGAGGCAAAAGTAGGCAAAGAGGAACATGACTCTTTTCTGCAGTAGGCTACACAAAGTCAGAGGTTTCTGCACACACGCATCTCTCCATCTAAGCGAACAACTGGCATTTTCACAGTTCAGACACATTCCAGGAAAGTAAAAGCTATGAGGGGTGTGGTCTGCAGAAGGGACATGCCTGCAGAGAGTCCTGAAGGCCAGTTAGAGAGGCCTGGAGGGCCATGTTCAGTTGTCAAACCTCAGGATCCCCAACAGACCAAAGGATTGAGGGGAGATTCTTCATATCTTGAATTTGATTTTTTACGTGCAGTTTCACTGAGGGTGATCTTGATGATCATGGCTATATAGGCACTGGCAATTCAGAAATCTCAAATTGTCTTTCAATCAGTTGTATGCATATGTAGGATGCTATCCAGCCAAACCTAAATAGTTTTAATTCTCAGTAATTTTTTTGGAAGACAGATTTAAGTAGATGCTTAGCTCTTCCTTTGAAACCAATAAAAATGCTTCATTTTGACTGATGCCCAACAGAAGGTTTGAACCTTTTTCTTCAGAATTTCCAATGGGAATAGTTGAACCATGTACAAAACATCGTGATCATTTTTGTAACAAACCACCTTAGCGGATATACTCACTAAGGCACTATCTGAGACTATTATGGCTGAAAGAGATGATAATGAAGGGGTTGAATAACAGGACTTTGATATGATAGACCTCTTAGCAGATGATAGCTGAAAAAGAGCATCAGCTAGGGAGGGAGTAAGACAGAGATAGAGTAGATCGATGTTTGAAATATAAGGAAGGAGCGCTTTGGCCTTTATGAACTATTTACTAAATACCTTCAGGCAACAAATACACTAGAAAGAGGGGGCAAAATGAAATTTAGTCCCAAAATATTTTTCTGTAAGAAGTTTTTTTGGGGGGGAAGAACTGTTATAAAAGTGGGTCTATTAATGTATTGGATTTAATTGTATTAATCTGTATGTGCATTGGATTTGAAACTTTTTTTGTATATGACAAGGTTTTAACAGGTTTTATATATGAAATTGTTTTCTCTTTATGGTTGTAACTGTTTTTAGCATTGAAGTTGTTGTCGAGATATTTTATATGAAGCGACTCATAAATGGAATTAAATAAAATAACAGAAAGATCTGCTAGTTCAAAAGTAAGGAAAGGTAAGCAAGGAAAAGTTTTATTTTAAATAATGTTGGTTTGCTCAGAAGTCTCTGTTAGAGAAGAGCATACACATACACCCTTTGGTGTACTAGGACTTGGCAGAAAGCCACTTCTGTGAATGGGTGGCCGGATCCTACTGTGTTCTCAAAGCAGCACTCCAGCTAAACTAGTTGCTGACCAGTGTTCTATTCTTTTGACAAAAAATTACCAGGACAGCATTTTTTCTGCAGTTAGAACTGGATAATATACTCTAGACCAGCATAAAAATAAATAAATTAATATATGCAGAAATAATTGAACAAAGAACCATTGAATTGAACACAAGGAAAGTAAGACTATTGAATCCTATTTTTTTATTGATGATGACATATCTATTCCTGTAGTCCTGGACTGACAGACAGTTCCACGCAATCAGTTGAACTGTGAGTTATCAAGTGAAAAATTAATGCCCAACTTCTGAACATTTAAAGATCCCTACTGGATTAGACCAAAGGCCCATCTAGTCCAGCATCTTGTTCTCAGGGGCCAACAAGGTGCCTATGTAAGCCCGCAAGCAGGACCTGAGTGCAACAGCACTGCCCCCACAGAGATACTCTGATGTAGCCAAAGGCTTGAGCAAGACCAGTGTTATTTTTTACTTTCTTTGAATAGCTGAACCTTGTCCCATATGACAATTTGCTTTTCAAAATCTCCACAATTTCCTATGGTGTGTGTGTATGCATGTTGCTGTTTGAGAAATACAAGGCTGCACGCCCCCTTGGGTGTGCAGAACTTCTTATTTAGTTCTATGAATCCTGGCCAAAAACTTGTTAATCATGCCTTCATTGCCAAGGACTGGGTCCACTGATATAAACAGCTTTGTCAATAATAGTTGCATATGACAAACTTTTAAGATTACGTCAGCAATCATTTGATACCTGCAGTTTTCATATGTCCCCCAAGGAGCTTAAGGGAGAATACATAGTTCTCCCCCATGCCCATTTTATCCTCACAACAACTCTGTGAGGTAGGTTAGGCTGAGAGATGGTGAGGGGTCCAACATCATCCAGTGAATCATGGCCAAGGGGGGATTTGAACCTGGGTCTCCCTGGTCCTTGTCTGAAACTCTAACCTTTATACCACACTGGCTCTTATAAGAAGCTCAGTCAATAGCTTACTTGTGACAGACTGCTAAAATTACTTGTTATCACTTGATAATGCCTGCAGTTTTCCTGGCAGCTCTGTCGTGCCAAACACCCCTTGCGGTGATCTAGGCTATTTAGATCAGCTTTTAAAAATTGGGTACATCAAGAGGTTATAGGCTTTCACATGAAAAAAGCATTCAGAATGTGGGTTCTTACATCTGTCTTTGATCGGATTGCCATTCAAACGCCACTGGAGCACTGGGGAGGTCACTTTTCCTGGGTTTATGCCACAGAACTGTAGTAAGCCCACAGCTACATGGCAGTGTCAATTGCGTGAGTCTTTCTGATAGAATCAGGTCCCTCCCAGTAAAAGACCCGCATGATGCCCACATGAGCGTGGGCCTTCTAAACATCATAGCAAAAAACACAGAAAAGAGCTCTTGTGGCACTTCTGTAACATTTAAAGGTACTATGGTAATGCCACCATGAATGATCTTACCTTTAATCTTCACATCTTGAACATTCCTATGGGGTTTTTACAGCAATATTGAGAACTCTAATTGCCACTGGCAGACACCAGATCTCACCATGTGGAGTGTGTTCAGAAGAAATGCTTCTGAAAAGCACACCACTGTTGCTTTACTATGTCAAAAAAGAAATGAATGCATGAATCACATGTTCATGTAGCTGTTGACATGTTTCTTTCCCATAACTGTTGCTTCTTTCACTGCAGGTTTACTGCAGCTGTGCAAACTAAGGATAGGACCCAAATCCAGACAGAAACAAGGAGAATAGGCCATCTTCCCTGGATCCGCTACACGCAAAGGGGAAAAGGGGTCCCTGAACAATGTGCAAGTTTGCAAAGCAGAAGCACCAGCCTTTCTGATGGCTCATCCATTTAAACTTCCAGATTTACTGCTTGTTGGGGGCATGAAGTATGTGTGACCTTGGAGGACTATATTCTAGTGTCTGGCCAAAGGATAGCAACTGATTAGAATAATATGAAAAACAAACCATTAGAGCAGTGATTCCCAAACTTTTCCCCCACAGACCACTTGAATATTGCTGAGGGTCTTGGTGGACCACTGAATGATTTTTTTTTTTGCCTGTTGTAGCAATTGTGATGCATTGTGCTAGATGCTGTAGGATTCTAGCCTCCTATTAACTTTGCTGCTAGTCCTCTCCATTCCTTACAGATGTCTCCTTCCCCGCATCACTTCCGGTCCATCCTGGTCACTGTCTGGGTAGACCACCAGGTTCTAAGAATGATGGAGCAGCCACCATACCTGCCATTCACAGCTACTCCTCCCACCATTCTTCACAGGCATGCCATGGACCTCTGAATGAAGCTCATGGACCATTGGTGATTCCTGGAGCTTAGGTTGGGAACCTCTGCATTAGAGATTATGTGTCATTTCCCACATATTAAGTTGGGAAAATGGAGTTTTGGGGGGCACCTGTATTTCACAGGGAGCCATGACCAAGCAAGAGTCCCCTGATGCTCATGTTTCTGTTGCATTTGTTTATTTGTACACTGCGCTCAACATCTAAGGCCCTCCTCCGAGTACCATCCCATCGAGAAGCTCGGAGGATAATGACTAGAACTAGGGCCTTTTCAGTGGTGGCCCCCAAACTGTGGAATAGTCTCCCTGATGAGGTGTGCCTGGCGCCGACGCTGCTATCTTTTCGGCGCCAGGTGAAAACTTTTTTATACTCCCAGGCATTTTAAATTGTATCTTATGTGTATTTTATAGTGTATTTTAACAATATTGCATTATTGTTTGTATTTTGGTGTAGTTTGGTTCTTTGCTTGTTTGTTTGATTCTGTTATATCTATTGTATTTATATATTGTGCTTGTTTATTTCTGATGTACACCGCCCAGAGAGCCTTTTTGGCTTAGGGCGGTATATAAATTAAATTAAATAAATAAAATAAAACATATCTTGGAACACAAATGCTGCGTTCTGTCCACTATTAATCCTACTCAAAGTAGACCCATTGAAATTAATGGACATGTCTAACTTGGGTTCATTAATTCCAGTGGGTCTATGTACAATATGGGTATGCTGAAAACATCATACTGGTTCTTCCGTATCATGGCCTCTTTCTACTATCTCTTCCCCAGATAAAATGTAGGGCGCAATCCAACTTGTATCTGCACTGGGCTGAGAGGAGTTGGATGTGGCAGATCCCTGAGCTGGCTCCGGCTCTGCCAGGGTTCACCGGCAGAAGCCCCTCTTCCTGGCTCAGATGCACTGCCCCCAGGACCCTGGTGGCTCAGCTGGGGGTCTGCCACGTATGACCAGACCAATGAATGGACAGCTGGTGGAAGCTGGCAGGAGGCCTGAAAATGAGGCCATTCTGGGGGCATGGCAGAGGAGAAGCAGGGAAGAACTTAGTGCACAATCCTCCTCTCATTTAGAGCACTCCTATGGGTCCTGATCCAGGTAAAATAATTTCAGTGGTGGTCAATGGGTAGCACTTGCTAACTGGTAGGGGTATATGCGGAAGCTAGCTTTTGCTTTTCTTTTTGTGTGCGCTGCTCCTGCCTGAGCTGGTGTTCAGCTGGCCTGGTGGTACCCAAACAGTGAGTGGATACCATGGAGCTTTCTGCCAGCTCCTCCTTCGCTGCTCCCCCTTCCACCGGCTTCCCATGATTCGGATTGCTCTGTTAGACTGTAAGCTTCTATGGCCAGGAACCTGTCTCTTTCACCACAATAACTCTATGGTTCAGTAGTGCTACATAACAGAAAGAAGCCTTATGCATTTATGCATAAGGCTTCTTTTCAGCCAGGTTTGTCCAAAGTTTTATTAAAACATAAATACTTTATATGAAACAATAACGACATTGCCATAATTGTTCCATTCACACATAAGCCAACACATTTATTTTGTTATTTTTTTAAAAAAGAATTGTCTAAAGAGCAATAGATACATTCTAAACATTATCTTATGATATTACATTTTTTAAAAAATTGCTAACAATTTAAATATCTTCAAATGCTGTTAAAGCAGCTTTGGATGGAACTTTGTGGAACTATGTTTTGATCTTATATTTCCACTTATAGTGGGTATAGTGAAAATGTTATTCATAGAATCATAGAATAGTAGAATTGGAAGGGGCCTATAAGGCCATCAAGTCCAACCCCCTGCTCAATGCAGGAATCCAAATCAAAGCATTCCCAACAGATGATATATTAATGATATTCCCGACATATTCATATTTTCTTCTGTACATCAGACAGATGTCTCTTTACCTAAAATCTGACATGAGTGTCTCCCCTAAAGACTCATAATGGGAAACATGAGATGAACTGACCAGTCAAACTTTGTTATTTGGCATGTCTGCAACGAGGAATGCACATCAGATCATCAGGCCATTGCATTAACCATTGTCACATTAAATGGCCAACCAGTACTTTCCTTAAAGCATTCTCACAAGTAGTCAGATTATATATTTCACAGTTCAATGAATCTGTGAGCATAATAATTTTACATGTATTGTTAATTTATACTAGAGCATCATGAGAATTGTAAGCATGGAATAAGGGCCATCAAATCAGCTTTTATGCCATTGTTAAGAAATCCATATAAAATGGGGTTTAAACAGCAGGACATCATACCCAGCAAATGACAAATACAGTATACCAATTTAAAATGCTTGTTTGAGATGAGGTTGCCATTAAAATCAGTTACAACATGGAAAACATGAAGGGGCATCCAACTGATTGCGAAAACTAAGATCAGCACTGTCAGTCGGCAGAAAACCTTCCGGGACCTTTTCTTAATCCTAATGGTGGATCGGGCTATTGTAATCCCATCCTGCACATCTGAACTCTCTGGTTTCACATCAAAACAAATGGGTATTCCTGGTATGAGTTTGCTGGAAGAAGAAAGCGGACTTTTTTGTGTACCAGATGTTTCAGAGAGATCTCCAGAATGATTATCCTGATGGTGCCTTAAGACTGCTGGCATCACACTAGCAGTCTTTTTACTGTACCTCCTCCGATGTTTCTTGACCAAAGTATAACTCCACCTCTCAGAGCCAGAGAGCTGTGCTTGAGGCCCACAGCTCTTGGGTGCATGAAGAGTTAAGTTGATCATCTCATTCCCTTCCAGTTTGTTTTCTTTGCCTGATAATCTGGAACTTATCAACTTGCAGACTCTGGTGTGACTTACAGTTAAACAAACCAAAGGCAAAATGTACTGCATGAGTAATAAGGAAATAGTGAAAGCAATCCTGTACCCAGCAGATGGCCATGACTCGACACACAAGCACTTGCTTTTCAGCGCTTCTAGATGAAGGGCATCATGAAGATCTACAATCTTGTGGAAAACAAGCAGAGGGGAGCAAATGGCTAAGCCAAGGGTCCAGATAGCAAAAATGAGGTAGCAGCCATGTTTCAGCGTCAGGTTGCTAGAAAGAGGGTGACGAATCAAACGGTATCTCACTACAGCAATAGAAATTAACATCCAAGTGGAAACCAGCACAGACACACACTGGAGGAATGGCATCACGTGGCACATAACTTTGCCAAACATCCACTGATCAAGTAGAACCGACGTCAAGGTGAAGGGAGAGCAAAAGACAACCACCAAGGTGTCTGAAAAGGCTAAGTTACCAATGAGGAAATTTATTACTGTTTTTTGCTTGCACTTCATTAAAGCCATGAGGATAAGCAGGTTTCCCATGAAGCCAGCAAGACTGATGAAAGTGTAAAGCCCAATCAGAAAGTACTGTATGTCATCTACACTGTTGTTATAGTCTTCCCAGGTAGGAAAATTGGAGCTCTTTGGAGGAACTGAACTGTTCTCTGTGAGAAGTGTCCTGTTACTATAGTCTTTGAGATCTCTATCCATATTAAAGTCCTGTTTAGAAACAGAAACAGAATGATTATCAACTGTAGAAACAATCACATCCATGCAAATCAACTTTTAAAGTTTTTTTTGTGGTGGGAGGTAGTACCTAAAAAAGAAACGTAGCGCTGTCATTTTACTCATGCTAAATGGCAGATTTATTCCGAACATACTTTATGCAAAGGTATTACATCCAACCTGTTGTTAAATATTTCAAAAATGCAGCTTTCTCAATCATCTTTGAGAAATAACTTCAAACATTATGTTCAAAACTTTCCCCCCACCTTTCTAGAGAACATTCAAGTCAGCTTACAAACAAGAGAAACAAGATAATTATATAGCCACAAGAGTGGCTGTATACTATAGCCAGCGTGGATTTTTCACATTCTGCAATGCTAAATTGAAAATACCCTCATGCCATTCTGATGCTTCCCATAAGCTCATTTCAAAACAAAACCTTAAAAAACTTATAGTCCTGAACTCAGAAACGCTTGCTTAACAACCCTCTAAATTTTCATGGCAATTCACAAAACAGTAATAGATAGTAGATAGTTCAAAGTGTAAAAAGAGAGGGGAAAAACCCCAGAGGCCTTTTGGACTTTTTCCCCTGAGAGTTCTCCTAATCTGTTAAAATTCATTAAAAATCAGCCATGTTCACAGAGTACCTATAATCCTATTACTGACCTTGCCCCATACTCTGACCTTCATCTTCTGCAGTTTAAAAGTTAAAAAAATGCCTGGCTGATTTTTAATTTAAGAAATTTTGCATTGAACTGAACGATAGTTGCATAGAATACAGCTGCTGATAAAATATAGAGTAAAATGTTTTTTGTGTTACATTGCAAGCCTGTTGCAGGCCTACTTATGTCTTATACTGCAGTTATATGTATGTATTATACAGCCACAAGAGTGGCTGTACACTATAGTCAGCGTGGATTTTTCACATTCCGCAATGTTAAATGGAAAATATCCCCCATGCCATTCTGCTGCTTCCCATAAGTTCATTTCAAAACAAAACCTTACAAACTTATAGTCCTGAACTCAGAAACCCTTGCTTAACAACCCTTTAAATTTTCATGGCGATACACAAAACAGTCAAGAGAGAATTGAGAGTTCAAAATGTAAAAAGAGAGAGAGAAAAACTAGACCTCTTTTGGACTTTTTTCTGTCAGAATTCTCATAATCTGTTGAAATTCATTAAAAATCATTAAAAAATGTTCACAGAGTACCTGTAATCCTATTACTAACCTTGCCCCATACTCTGACCTTAAATTTCTTCAGTTTAAAAGTTTTTTTAAAAAAGCCTGGCTGATGTTTAATTAATTTAAGAAATTTTGCATTGAACTCAATGGTAACACCAGGCATGCTCAGTAAGAACCAAGTGTCAGTGTTCTAAAAGCCAGACTCACAGGTACTGGGCTCGCCTAATCAGGGAGCCAAACCCAGGCCAGACCTTTATTTCACTTGAGACAGTCGTGGCTTCCACCAAAGAATCCTGGGAAGTGTAGTTTGTGAAGGGTGCTGAGAGGAGACTCCTATTCCCCTCACAGAGCTCCAGTGGCCAGACTGGTTTAACAGATTGAAGGTCTGTGAGGGGAACAGGGCGTCTCCTAGCACCTCTGAGCACACTTCACTAATTAGACTTCCCAGGATTCTTTGAGAGAAGCCATGACTGTCCAAAATGAAATAAAGGCCTGGTGTGAATGTGGCCAGGGACCGCTTTGGTTTAAATTTGGGTGGGAGGCTACATGTTCCTGCTGCAGAATAAAAAGGTGGGGGAAACCCTGAAAAGCAATCATACTGTTCATAATGTTTTCCTTTTGGAAAGGAAAGGGACTTCCCCTCTGCCCAGTGCCCACCCACCCAATCTCCCTTCCTCCTACGCTCCGTGCATCTCCCCTGGGTCAGTGCTGGACTACGACCTGGGAGACCAGGGTTTGACTCCCCATACAGCCATGAAGCTTGGCCAGTCACTGCCTCTCAGCCTGAGAAGAAGCCAATGGTAAAACCATATCTGAATACTGTTTACCATGAAAACCCTATTCATAGGCTCACCATAAGTCGGGATCGACTTCAAGACAGTCCATTTCCATTTTCAAACATGATTGCATAGAAATAAATCCCACTGAACTCAAAAAGTATGCAAATGATCAAACTCACCCTCCCTTCTCCTCCCTCCTATCCCCTCCCTTTGCCCATCCTTCCCCATCCTCTTCCAATCCCCTCCTTCCCCTTCCTCTTCTCCATGATCAGTTTTACCTATCTTAAGCATGACTGCACGGGAGTAAATACCATTGAACTCTATAAGCATGCAAATGATCAAACCTGCCCTGCCCTCCCCTTCCTTTGCCCCCCTCCAATCCACCCTTCCCCTTCCCCCCTCCTCCTCCCCCATGGTCAGTTTTACCTATCCTAAGCATGATTGCATAGGAGTAAATCCCATTGAACTTAATAAGCATGCAAATGATCAGACCTGCCTGTCCCCTCCTTCCCCTCTCCTCTCCCTTCTTCCTCCCTCCTCCCCTGCTCATTCCAGCCCTCCCTTCCCCCTGTCAGTTTTACCTATCCTAAGCATGATTGCAAGGGAGTAAATCCCACTGAACTCAATAAACATGCAAATGACCAAACCTGTCCTTCTCCTCCCCTCCCTCTCCTGCCTGCTCCCATCCCCCTCCTCCCCTCTGCCCTCCCTCCCTCTCCTGTCCTCCCCATCCCCTGTTGTCAGTTTCATCTATCCTAAGCATGATTGCAGGGGAGTAAATCCCACTGAACCCAATAAGCATGCCAATTATCAATCCACTCTCAGCAAACTCACGCAGGATCCCATTTCTTACCTCCCAGATTGAAAAGCAGAGAAATTCACTAACAGGCAAAAAACCTTGCAGTTTAAGAACGTACCTATAGCCCACAGATATTTCTATCAAACTTTAAAAAGCAGGGAAATTGGGCAGCTACAGTGAATGCACCAAGGGAGCAGGAGACCTGAACTCCTCTCTGAGATATTGTAATGCCCTACAAATTTGTCAAAATGCAAACACAATTTGGGTTGGTCTTTCACAGTCCAATCCACTTCATGTGTAGCTTGGAAGAATTTGGTAGCATGTGCCTCTGAGCATTTGGTGAGTGGTGGCAACACCTGCCACCTCCAAAGATGGAGAATTATATTTTTGTATGTTTGTTGGTGTTCTTTTTACTTTGCTTCTTTCTTGTTTTACTAATGTTTCTACAGAGAATCTAATCTAGAAAAGCGGACCTCTATAAGGAAGCAATTTCAGAATCCAGTCATGCTGCTGAAAGCAGCGTGTGTGAGAGAATAGATGAATGAAGGTAAAAACAAGGCCTAGAGGCATCAAGATCATCTTCAGGGATAGTCTAAACTGGTGGTAACTAGTGCATGAATCGCTGAGGCCACAAAATTATTTTACCAATCCCTTTTTTCTTGAATCGAGACACCTTTTATCTACCCACACATAGTAGTTAATTATAATTTCTGCATTACAAATCACTTGATACGTTATGCAAACATTTCCTTTCCATTTACCTTCTCAATTCCAGAAACATCACTATTCTTTATAGCTTTACAAACTGAGCACCAAGTCTGTTGGTGCTATATATGTGAAACTAAAAGCTATATTAATTATATCGTGTAGAGCTCTATTTTGTCTGTTTGTATATAATTTTGCTGAGATGTAATAGATTTTTTTTAAAAAAATGCAGAATTCTATGAAGCTATTTCAATAGTCACTTCTTTCCACTAGACACTCAATGCTAATGTGGATAAACTCTTCAGCGGTGTCAAGAGATGGCTCTTGATTTTGGTTCCTAAGGCGAACCGAAGCCCTCTTCTCATTTGATAAGGTATTTTGTCTGCAATTAAGATACTGGTTTTGTGATCTACTTTCTCCCTGTCCTCTTTTGCCTAAAATGGATTGGTAATAAAATGCCATTTTCTGTTTTTAAAGGACATCACACTTTCCTTAAAGATTATTGTCCTATATTTGATCATTAAGCTTAACAGCACTCTCGAAAAACAGAGAAATGAGATCATTCCAGTAGCAAAGGCCGGCTCCAGGCATGCGGGGGCCCTTGGGCATCAGTTTGCCCTGGCCCCCCCGGTGTGTGTGTGTGTGTGTGCGTGCACGGCCCCCCTACCTGTCTAGTCTTTACCATTGCCCTTAATGAAGATGGCGGCCATGGTTTCCCTAAGGGGAATGAAGCCTCCGCCGCCATCTTTGTTGATGGCACACGTGCGTGCTATGCGAGCACATCTCTGCCATCAACTAAGATGGCGGCAGCGGCTTCAGTACCTTGGGGAAGCTGCGGCCGCCATCTTCATTAAGGGCAATGCTAAAAAGCCGGCTGACAGGTAAGTGGGGTGTGTGGAGGGGCACGGATCACAGAAGGGAAGTAGAGGGCCCCTCAGGGGCTCCTGTAGCTCTGGGGCCCTCGGGCCAGTGCCCAACCTGGCCGCCCTTTAGAACCGGCCCTGCCAGTTGCCTAGTTTCTCTAGAAGAAGGCTATGTTTTCATTATGTCAGAATAGCTCCTGATTACCCATGCCTCAGTCATAGGCTTCGCTAGTTCTGTGCTGGCTGTGAAATAAACCAAACTTCCTACATACTTTAAATAGCTAGGTGTAATTTTTCATCAGTCTAAAAAACGGATAGTAAACACGTATTAACAAATGGAATAACTGTTGTTGTTATGTGCCTTCAAGCCGATTAGGACTTATGGCGACCCTATGAATCAGTGGCCTCCAATAGCATAAACCACCCAGATCTTGTAAATTCAGGTCTGTGGGTTCCATGGAATAACTAAGTATTCTTAAACCTACTGAAGCAAACAGGTCTGGACTGAAGGCTATAAGAGCAGGCCCGGCGCTAGCACATGGCCAGGTGGGGTACTATCCCGAGGGCCCAGGATCTCACACAGGGACCCAGGGGGCCTTCCCAGGATAAGCGCAGGCCAGCAGCAGTGGAGGGAATCATTGTGCTGGGGAAAAGGAGAGCCAGGATGGTTGCACTAAGGAGCTGCCCAACCTGTCCTGAGTTTCAGGCATGGGAGAAGGGGCAGAGCTTACTGGCCTGTAGCAACAGAAGCAAGGCAATGCTGAGGGGAAGAAGGGGCTGAAAAAGAGCCTAACTGTCTATTCTGATGTCTGCTGGGAAGTAAAAATGGAAATGGACTGCCTTCGAGTCTTCTGGCGACCCTATGAATAGGGTTTTCATGATAAGCGGCATTCAGAGGTGTTTACCATTGCCTTCCTTTGAGGCTGAGAGGCAGTGACTGGCCCAAGATCACCCAGTGAGCTTCATGGCTGTGTGGGGATTCAAACCCTGGTCTCCCAGGTCGTAGTCCAACACACTAATCACTACACCACACTGTCTCTCTTCCTGAGAAGTAAGCCCTGTTTAATTCAGAAGGGCTTCCTCCCAGGTAAATGTAGATAGAATTGCAAGGATGTGGACCTTGGAAGGAAGGTAAGGCGGCTTTCCTGGTTTTCTTAGGCTGCAATCCAATAATGTCTACTCAGAAGTAAGCTTCATTGGGTTCAGTGGGACTTACTCCCAGGTAAATGCATTGGTTTGCAGCCTTAATTACATTGCCACAATTCACCATATGCTCAGAAGCACGTTACCAAATTCTTCCAAGCTACACATGAAGTGGATTGGACTGTGAAAAAGGTAAAGGTAAAGGTGTCCCCGCACTTGTAGTGCAAGTTGTTTCCGACTCTTATGGTGACGTCTTGCGACGTTTACTAGGCAGACCGTATATATGTGGTGGGATTGTCAGTTCCTTCCCTGGCCTTTCTTTACCCCCCAGCATATGCCAGGTACTCATTTTACCGACCACGGATGGATGGAAGGCTGAGTGGACCTCGACCCCTTTTACCGGAGATTTGACTTCCTCCTTCCGTTGGAATCGAACTCCAGCCATGAGCAGAGCTTTGGCTGTGTTACTGCCGCTTACCACTCTGCGCCATGGAGGATCTTGGACTGTGAAAGACCAACCCAAATTGTGTTTGCATTTTGACAAATTTGTAGGGCAGCGCAATATCTGAGAGAGGAGGTCAGGTCTCCTGCTCCCTTGGTGCATTCACTATAGCTGCCCAATTTCCCTGCTTTTTAAAGTTTGATAGAAATATCTGTAGGCTATAGCTATGTTCTTAAACTGCAAAGTTTTTTGCCTATTAGTGAATTTCTCTGCTTTTCAATCTGGGAGGTAAGAAATGGGATCCTGCGCGAGTTTGCTGAGGATAGATTGATCATTTGCATGCTTATTGAGTTCAGTGGGATTTACTCCCCTGCAATCATGCTTAGGATAGATGAAACTGACTACAGGGGATGGGGAGGAGGAGGGAGGGGAGGAAGGGCAGAGGGGAGGAGGGGGAGGGGAGCAGGCAGGAGGGGGAGGGGAGGAAGACAGGTTTGGTCATTTGCATGTTTGAGTTCAGTGGGATTTACTCCCTTGCAATCAGGATAGGTAAAACTGACAGGGGGAGGGAGGGCTGGAGTGGGCATGGGAGGAGGAAGAAGGCTGTATAATAATTGCCTCCCCACCCCCTTGTTCCCTTTCCCCACTGATTTAATAGTGTGTGTGGATTAAGAGCTTCGCTCTCCTTTTACAGAGAATCTTCCATTGTTCAGGTCTGTACTCTGGCTTTTGTATATGAATTCCCTCTCCCCCCCCCCTTGTAGCTGGGAAGCTCCTATTATTATTTTCATTTATATCTTGCTTTTTCTATAAGGAGCTCAAAGATGGTTCTTTCCCTTCCCATTTTATCCTCTCAACACCCTTGTAAGGTAGGTTAGACTAAGAGACAGTTACTGGCCCAAGGTCACCCAGGGAGCTTCACGGCTGAGCAGGGATTTGAAACCAGGTCTGGCAGAAGGTCCTAGTTATCATGTGTCTCTTTAACTTGGAAACTTGTACATTTATGAAGCTTGGTGGTAACTCAGCATGTTCAGAGACTAATGGTTTGTCCCTAGAAAGGCTCTTTTTTCAGTCCTTCATACAAAGTGCTATATTAATAGTACCAAGAGCATTAAATTTCCACCAGTGTTATGTGTTTATTCTGCACTAGCCATCAAAGGTGAGTCCTCTTATTATACATTTTTATGAGGGTTTCTGATGGACTGAGGCATGTTGGAGTACTGTGTTGCATTTGTATTTATATGGATCTACAGAATCAGAAGGTTTCTCTGCATGTAAACCCTGTGATGTGAGGTATTCCTTAGTGTCATTTTTGCACACTATACGCACTTCTTATCATATAGGTGAATTGTTGCTGAATTATTGTGAATGCCTTCTTTTTTTCTTGAGAAATGGAATTTTAACTTTTAAAAAATACTATTTGCTTAAAAGGGCAGCCTTTCATCTAGTGTTCTGTCCTTGGCTTGCCCTGGTGCTCTGATATGACAGAGCCACATGGCAATAAGGGGTTTCAAGATTCATTCTAGAATGCCTCCTAATATCTCAGCACAGTTGAGTAAGTTGTGAGTGTAGGGAAAGGATCACTGCAGCATCTGCCATGCATGCAGAAGGTCCCTCAGGTTCAGTCCCCAAGCGCATCTCCAGGTAGGAGAGGTGCCATCAGGGACTGAACCTGAGAGACCTTCTGGGAGAGACTCCTGCATGAAGCTCTGGAGAGCTGCTGCTAGTCAGTGTAGACAGTACTGGGCTAGATGGACCAATGATCCAATTCAGTATAAGGCAGCTTCCTATGTGAGTAGAAAATCCTGGAGGAGAACTGAAATGTTTATTTGAAGTGCTTTTTTCAAAGATCTTTGCAAATACCAGGAAAGGATGGATTCAACCCTCCCACACACACACACTTTTGTCTGTGAAAACATTAAAATAGAGAAGCCAACAGAAACAGTGAAAAATTTATTTCTCAGTACATTTTGTGGAAGATCCCAGGCTCTGATACTATTCATATAATCTGCCTATCTTTTACATGGTAAACCAGAATACTTAGGAGCTGAGGCCTACAAAATAGGTAAATTTACCCCAACAATTAAAATAAATCAAAATTTTGTATTTTTATTTTATAAGAGGGGGTTGCAATATTGGCAAAGATGTGTTTTCCTTGAAAGGAGCAGAGCCACGAGGGAGGAAGAATGTGGTTTGAGGAGGAAAGGGAGGGGACAAGGGCCCATTGATACCCTGTGCCTGTGGGTCCCCTGAAACCTGGAGCCTGCCCTGTGTAAGAGCTTTGAGCAACCCCAAATTTGTTTTCTCACCTTTCTGATCAATGTATCATATAGCCTCCCTGATTACACTTACCCAGAGGCACACACTTTTCCTTGTTCTACTCAGTCTAAGCTTGGAATCTGCAAATGGTCAGATAGTGGGGTCATTCTGGATCTCATGTTATCCAAGTATTTTACATTTTATTTTATAAAAAATGAGAACATAGTCTTTTGGAGTTTTCCCCCCAGTTGACTAAGAAACAGACATTATGTTCTGAAATATCAGTGTTGAAAAACTATAGGCTTCTTCTCACAACCATGGCACTTTAGCACATGGGGGGGGGCATGCCTGGAAAATTGCCTGTTAGCTGCCAGCCCATGGTGTCCAAGTCATGTTTCCCTGCTTGACTTAGCTTTTGGTATGGATTGAAAAGTCATTTTCTCATGGTTCCTAGCAAAATTATATCCTGCACAAGGCAGTGTTCGGATATCACCAACTGCCAGGATGAGGGAGCCAAAACTCACAGGCTCTTCCCACATCTATCATATGCATCCAGATGATCATAACAATAGGTTAAGATTGGGGTAGGGAACCTGTTTCTCTTCAGGTGTTGTTGGATTACAGCTACAATAATCTCTGACCATTGGCCATGTTGGCTGGGACTGATGAAAAGTCCAATATCTGGAGAACCACATGTTCACCAGGTGTTTACATCTGGGATGAGGACGTAAGACCGTCAATGGTCCATTGACATGGTCTCCCTTCAGAACAGTGGGGAACTGTTGGAGTGCTCACATGAAAACAAGTTTAGAGGGAGTTTCCAGGTAGATATAAGAATTAAGAACAGCGGGGCCTTACGAAGGATTCACCTAGTCCAGCATCCTATTTCCAGCCAGATATCACAAAACATGAGTGACAACCATTCCCTGTTGTTTGTCCCCTTTTAGATTGCTTTGTCTCCTTAGTTCTTAAGGAGTCATAATACCAACAGCAGGACATGTCACTGAGTCACAGCAACCTAGGCTCCATAGAATCAGATGTATTGGGCTTTGATCACAGCGCACATATAAGAAAGGCCAAGGCATGCTTTTTTGCTGCTGTTTCTCTCATAAGGGTGTGATAAATGTGAGGCTGAAAATGCTTCCCCCTTATACTCCTGTTTTTTGCCAATAGTTTCATGTGAATGAATCAGAGGTGTTTGTTATGGAGATGATGGATTTGCAAAGTATATGCCCAGATTCCCAGGGAGGCTCTCCAGAATTGCGACATTTGCACAACGCATGAGCAATAACAGCTAAATAGGCAGCCTTTTATACCTACCATTGCCTCACTCCAGCAGCTCTTTATTGCAGGGCCAGCCCTACCACTGGACATAGCGAAGTGATCACCTTAGGCAACTGTTTGGGGGCACCACAAAAGGGCAGCAAATTGTGAAGTTATTTACATTGTTGTTGTATTTTTAATGCCAGGGAGGGGAAGAGTGGCTTGTGGGATTCTATGCCTCAGGTGCCAAAATACCTTGGCTCGCCTGCAAAGCTATGCATCTTAATTTGCATGGTGGGCACACCATTTATGGCTCTGTCAGCAAAATGTCTTGGGCCAGCCCTGCTCTACTGACACAGTATGCACTACACAGCTGCAGCAAAAAAATACAAGGAGACTCAAGGGCACCTTAGCAACAATCTTTATTTTATCACAAGCTTTCATAGGTTTCTGTCTTCAGCAAGTATCTGCTTTCCTCCTGTGGCCCAGAGAGGTCATTGTATCATGAACTGTAACTAGGATGAGGCTAGATTGTGAGTACATAGAAAACCACCTAACGCCAATGTCAGTCCACTGGTCCATCTAACTCTCTAGAGAAGGCAGGGATTAAACCTGGGATCTTTTGCATGCAACATGTGCTCAGTGTCAGCTCTTCTGAACTTGCAGGCTAGCGCATCTCCTGATTGCTGATGGGAAGTTAGTCTTTTGTTCATTCAGGTTGCCATTAACAAAGGCAATGACGCTATGCTTTTTGACTCTTACCGGTAGCAGAGGGGCAGGCTTAGAAACTAGGCAGAGTTAAAAGTTTATGTCTTCTACCTTGATCGGGGATGGGGGGGCAGGGAGAGAGAGACCTTTTTCAACCTGAGGGCCTCGTTCTTTTCTAGGTAAACTCACCAAGGCCACGTGCCAGTGGTGGATTGCCCACAGGCAAAAGTGGGCAGAACAACAAATGTACATTTTACGTTGTACAGTAGGCTAGTTTCTACACATATTCACACACATCCCTCTATTCTCCATCCAGACAAGCAAGAAGCATGATCAGAGTTTCAGGACACATTCCAGCCAGGCAAATGCACTCAAAGGTGGTGTGAAGCAAGGCCAGTGGGCTGTGGCTGGCTGAGAGTTTCAGGGGCCAGATGGAGACATTCAGACCCTGGGCGTAAGGTTCCCCTTCCCTGATCATAATATATCAAACAGTTTCAATTGGACTGATCCTGTTCAAGGAAGTGCACACAACTCCAGTGGTGAGCAAGTTATTAATTAATTCATACCTGGCCCATTCTGTGTAGGTGTACCCATGTCTTATTTTCGTCCATGTTGCTCTCAGATGGTTTATTTGCTGCATCTCACATCCAGTTAGCTACCATGGAGAAGCAAGGTTGGTTTTATTCATGATGTGAAATGCCTACTGACTGGCGGAGAGGACACATGTCCTCCCTCACAGCTCATGTGTTTTTGTCCATCCTTTCCTCCAGGTTCAAGCAAACCAACAATGCATTTATCGCTAGATGATGTGTGATCCCGACTGCAGCAGATAATTGCCAGATTAGATCTCAACTGCTCAAGCCCACCTATGTTTTGAATGTTACTTATGATGATAGTTGTTTGCAAAAAATGAGTAATCATTAGCTCTAGATTGTTAAATGAAAAAAGAGAGAATTTCTATTATTCACTAGCAAATTCAACCACAAAATTGCCTGAAGGATATTTTCTTATCACTAATTAACCTGACATTGAATTTACCTTTTTTTTCTTTCTCTCACTGGGGATTTCATTGTTATCAGGCTACTACGTTTGCAAGTGCTAATTAGTTCTTGTCTTACATGAGCACACTACATTCTGATGTCCTGCTTTGATAAAGGGCCAATATACAAATAGCGTGCTGTCCTCTATAGGGAGACTACTTCACATGATGCATTTTCTAATCAGGACTGTAAAATAACCCCACTAATTGCACATAAGCTGGAGAATATCCACAGCAGCACTAGATAGGAGGGGGCCATACCAAATGGAAGCCCTCATTTGGCCAGCTGCGCTACCTGTTAAAATAGCAAGACTGCACAAGCACAGCCTAGAGGCAGAAGCAGGGAAGCGGCGGCCTTTCAGGTGGTGCTGGACCACAACTCCCATTATCCCTGACCTTTGGCCATGCTGGCTGGGGCTGATGGGAGTTGAAGTCCAAGACCATCTGAAGGGGCAGAGGTTCACCACCCCAGGGCCTAGTTGTTTCAATTGGCCTCTGCAGTACAAAAGTAACCAGTGGACTGGCTTTGATTATTCTTGGGGGGAAAGTCTGAGCACCTTAAAAAGCTAACATTTTCATGTTGACCTTCAGAGGTTGGATGAGAAATATCTTCTGTTTGAGGGTCCAAGGGAAGGGCTGTTGACTCAAGGGTAAAACCCACATTCTGTACACAGAAGGCCTCAGGTTCATTAATCCCTCTCCAGGTAGAGCTAGGAGACTCCTTTCTGAAGGAGCCCTGCAGAACTGCTGCCAATCAAGCTGTGGACGATACAGAGCTAGATGGGCCAACGCTCTGATTTCATACAAGGTAGCTTCCTCTGTTTCTATATATTATACTGCCTAAAAAGCTGCACATAAATACAAGCATGTATTAATTAATCTAGCAATGCGGTTCTAAGCATGTCTACTCAGGAGTAGCTTCCAGTGAATTCAATGGAGCTCACTCCCTAGTAAGGGTGTTTAGGAGCTTAGAATTTCTAAAATTAGAAACTAGGCAAATTGGTTGCGATTAGCAAGGTCATCACCTCTTTCAGCACCACCACTACCACTGTAAAAGGCAGACTTTCTGAGAACCGCAGTTTTAGAGGAAGCCTCTCTGATCGTGTACAAAAGAGCAAGAGTTTAAATTAGCTTTGGGTAAAACCTAAATGCACAATAAGTGATTGGAATCCAACTGAAAGCCAACACACACACTAAGTAATTAGTGACGACTTGGCCCCTTAAACCTTCACTGTTGGTGGACACACACACTTCTGTTCCAAGCAAGGCTGAATAAGGTATGGAAGGCCCATTATCCGGAAGGGGACAGGGAAGAAAAAGCCCCTAAACTGCATAATAACGGCACTAAAAGTATTTGCAGAGCAGGGGCTTGTTTCTGTGAAGCTACCCCCGTGTGGTTCGTGCGTTTCGGAGAGGGAGTCGCCATGCACGACCATTTGCGTTGGAGACAGAAAAAACAGGGTCGGGCAATCCTACTTTTCAGAGACGCCCTCTCCCCTTTTTTCATGGTACTGCATGGTACTGAAGACACGGGGTTCGGCAGGACTCCCATGATTTGGCTACGGCAAATTAGGGGGGAAAGGGGGTGCTCTTCTTGCAGCTGTTGGGCGCGCGCAACGCGATCCGCACAAATTCTTCAACCGGCGCGCCGTGCTTAAGCAGCTCGGCAAAAACCGATTGGTGTTGCTGTTGTTTGACAGCCGCTCGACCCTCCACACAGAGCGGGTATTAATCCAAAGGCTTGGCAAGTAAATGGCACCGATTTCGGCTGCCACCCGTCGCGCGTGTTACTTCGGAGCAAGCCGCTCTCTTGAATTCAGAGGGACTGGCTTCAAACCCGTGCACCGCCTTCCTGTTGAACCTCTTCGAAGACTTAAGCCGCCGCCGTCTCCCTCTCCCAGCGTGACTCTTCCCTCACCCTTGCTTGCAACCACCTCTAGCCCGACGCAAGAAAGGCTGTTTTGGCGCCACCCGGGCCGGCCTCGCTTTCTTTTTTGGCAGCTCCGATCGGTTTCTGGAACCCTTATTGTGGCCGGCAGCTCCGCTCGCAGCAGCGCCCCCTGGACCGCCCTGAACCAAGCTAGTGAGGCATCGCGTTGTACCTGCTCTTTCCAGATCAGGGGGTATCAAGCGCCCCCGTGCCGCGAGAAAGCGGCTCTCGCTGACGCGGCTGACCCTCTAGCCGACGCCGAAATGAACGTGTCTAGCGCATGGGAAACTGCCTTGCGAAATACTGAGGTAGGAGAACTGGGCTTACCCGAGATATCGGTGCTGTGAGTCGAGAGACTGACCACTGGAGAGAGAGCCGACCAACCCGGCTCCGCGTCCGCCGCAGCTCAGAGGGGTGTGCGCACTGGGCGGCTGCCTTGCCTAGCCCTCGAACGACCGCGTCTCTCGGCTAACTTTCATTCAGATCATTTCCCCCTTCCCCTCCGTGTAGTTATCCCAATCAAGGTGCTTGGGGGGGGGGCACCAGCTGCGGCTTGCCTAGCTGCGTTTTAAGCCCGAGAAAGGATGTAAACGATGGGCGGGGTGACACTCCCAGTAATCTTCACACTCGAGATGTGCTTTTAGCATGCCCCCTGCAACTCCAGGCGGTGGACGCTATGACCTTTGACGGAGAGACGGCGTGTGCCTGTACATAATGCCCTGGAGAGACACCTTCAGACGTGTTCGCTGTGTACTGCCGCTGGTGTGGTCTACCGTGGATAAAATAGGATCTAGAGGTGGCAGCGTGGATTGTATTACTTCAGACTGCAGGGCGGGATTTTGAACGTTCCCTCACTTTAAAATAATAATGTAAACCTCTTAGAGATCTCTTTTGATTAAGCGGGTTATAAATATTGCATAATAAATAAATAAATACATAACACTTGTTGCTAGGAAAAGAAAAGCTTCCTGTGCTAACTTTACCAGCAGGGAAAACCAATTATAATAATAGTCATTATTTGGGCTGGATCTTTTTTTAATGCATAAGAGTATTAAAAATAGCTGCAGTCTGAAGTGGTATAGTCCACTCCATCATCTCAGGACTCTACCACCCCATTCTGGTGCATTTGGGGACCAGGACTGAAAATATGAGCTGAGATCTAGGAGAAGCCCTTCTTTCAAATTATTACTAGTGTGATTACATTTACATCCTCCCTTTCCTCCAAGGAGCTGAAGGCATAGACTTCTCCCATTCTCCGTTTTATCCTCACAACAATTCTGTAAGGTAGTTTTGGGTGGAGAGACAGTGACTAGCCCAAGGTTATGGCTGAGTGGGGATTTGAACTTGGGTCTCCCAAGTCCTGGCGCAACACGCTAACCACGACACCTTGCTGGCTTTAGGCAAATGGCTGTTTTCCCTCAGCCTCAACCTTCTCTCTCCAGTATGGAGAAAATAATGCTAAACTACCTTTTCAGGTAATGTAAGACTTCCTGGAATGATGAAAAATACGAAATCCATTTGTCACATAATGTCTGAAACAATCCTTTGGGCTACTTCACATTCTGTTTTCACTTCATTAAAAAACTTCAGCATGTGGGAAAGCACAAGACCCACCCATAGGTGCCTGTTAAAACTGCACACCTGTGGGTTTTGATACATGTACTGTATATTTTTTGTTTTCTTTCTACCTCATCATTAGCGGAAGCTCCTCCCAAGGCTTAGTATAATAAATGCTAAAAGCAATACAGCAGTGGAGTAAATAACATATAGTACAAACAGCATCAGATGAAATTACAATAAAATCAATAAAAAGCTTGGTAGATTTTCCCCCCAAAGTCTTTTGGGTCTGCTTAAATGCTGCAAGAGATGGGGACAACCAGGATTCTCTGGAGATGAAATTCAGCCCTTGTGGAATATTGGATAAGTGCATGCACAGAATTTCTTCCCTGAGAGTTATATTCATATAGGAGATTCTTCTTGTTTGTCATGGTCTTTTTTAAAAAGATATTTGCTTCTCACAGTTCAGTTTACAAAAAACACCATTTAGCGTGTTAGAATGTCTATGCTGTTAACCTCATATCAACATGTGTGGGGTGAGCTGGAGCAGCTTAGTAAAGAGGGGGTGCACTCTGCACATGCTTCACAATCCTCTCTACACGGTTATTTCTGCAGTCCAGTACTGAGTCCTGATATTAAAATGAGGTTCCAGAACTGAGATTTGAGTCAGTTTAAGGTCCTGTGTTCTTCCACTTTCTCTATTTGAGGAGTGGGGAACTTTTGGCCTTCCAGATGTTGCTGAGCTAAAACTCCTATCAGCCCCAGCAAGAATGGCCAATAGCCAGGGATGATGGGAATTGTGCTGGATTTTTGTGGGGTGGTAGGGGGAGTTTTAAGGAAATCCACCAGACCAATACCCGTGGACTTCCTCCAGTTTTATCCGAACCATCCCATGCTGAAATGTGCCTTACACCATCAGACCATTGGTCCATCTAGTTCAATATGGTTGACACTGACTGGCAGTGGCTTTCAAGGGTTTCAAACAAGAGGCTCTCCAGCCCTACCTTGAGATACAGGAAGTGAGTCTGGGATCTTCTGCATGCAACAGGCTCAGATTAGTTTGGGGCCTCTATTATTGTGGTCCATTGTTTTCCCTTTACACTAATTGCCGAAATATTTTGAAATTTTCATTTAGGGTAGAAGAGAGATTAAAATCACTAATTGGCTCTTCTGCTTCAACTTCAGATTTCTTTTTGAAGTGCTTGCACAATAACAAAGGAAAATCAAAACTTTCTCAGGAGCACCATAAGCAGTGGAATTAAGGAACTCTTATAAGAAAGCACTCAAAAGAAATGTGCTTTTATTTATTATCATGTTTATTTAAAATATCTACATCCCCCTTTCTATTAAATCATATATATTAATTGTTATCTCAATTCTCCAAGTGCTGGTTCTTATGCAGCCAAAAATGACATCATCCACATACAAGAGGAAGAGGCTTGGGGGAACCAAGTACAAAAAAAAAAAGCAAAGAATTCTGGGAGGGAAACCCAACAGAATGCTGATTGAATGTTGCGGAAAGGGGAATGAGATGGACTATCTTGTGCAGGAGCATTCTACAGTAATATCTCAGTTAATAAATGAAGGTCCTTTTTGGGAAGGCTTTTTAAAAGATGAAACTGACCAGCTTTGCTTTGCTCTGGATAAACTTTCAAGCCTGTGCCTTTGCTTTAAGGTGAAACTGATCAGCCTCATATTTGCTTTGCTCTGGATAAACTTTCAAGCCTGTGCCTTTGCTTTGCTAGGGTAAAACTGACAAGCCCATGTCTTTGCTTTGCATTGGAGATCTTTTGCTTTCTCCCAGGGCTGGAGAGGGAAGGATCCGATGCGATTCAGAGGAGGAGAAGGAGAGGAGGAGGAGTCTGTGGGTGCTGGGTAGGCACCCTTTAAAGCCCCTGTTGAAACTGCCCCTATCATCTATGAGCGGGTGTAGGAACCTATCCCTATTCTTTCCAAGTTATTCCTATCTCTGGTACCAAAGTTTCTGTTAAAGAAAATGTCCAGGAACACATCTGCTTTGTTAACTGAGGTATTACTGTACCCAGCAACATTTCCTTGCAGGCAGAGACAAGGCACTTCAAGGACTTGGGGCACAAGCGCACAGAACAAATTTGCACAATGTATGCATACACTGATTTAGATGTATAGCTGTCTCTGGGCAAATTAAGATGGCAAATAGCAGGGGTCTCACCAGCACTGCACTTTGCAGTATGCCCAGACACTGTGCAAGCAAAATTAAATCAGTTAAGGTTTTAAAAGGGCAAAAGATCTGGAGGCTGGTTCTAAAGGGTCAGAGCTCAACCCCCCTGGTGTGCCCCCTAGCAATACCCCTGTCCAAGTCCCACTTGTTTTATGGTCTGCTTCCACTGTCGGAGGCAGTATGCTGCTGAATACCAGTTGCTGGGAATTTTAGGAGGGGAGAGTGCTCTTGCTCTCAGGTCCTACTTGTGGGCTTCCCACAGGCATCTGGTTGGCCACTGTGAAAACAGGTTGGTGGACTAGATGGGCCACTAGCCTGACCCTGTAGGCGCTTCTGATGTTTTTACATTTCTTTTAGCTGAAGTAAAGCCTTCAATTATGGAACTACAATTATGACTATGGCCTTTATTCACCCATCCCATCTCTGCAGGCCATTAAAGAGTAACACTTTCTCTAAGCTGTGTCACAACAAAAGCTCATGACATTATCACAGGTGACATCAAGGCAGGAGTGTGGAAGAAGCTTTATCTAAAAAGCATTTCTCGTAAAAATGGCTTGAAGTGCAAAAATGCTTAGTTACACCCCGCTCAAATGGCTGTTTCTGGGAATTTCTGAACTTAGCATGAACTTCAGATATGTTCTGTGACAGCTCTCTGATTTATTTCTGCAAAGACAGCAGTTGCTCAATGGAACATTCATGACTGAACTTTTTACTCCAATGGAATAGAAGCAATACTTCTTTCAAAAGGAGGAACCCTCTCTTAGGTATCTCCAGAATAGATTAAGTGCGTCTCCCAACATTTATAATGCAATGCTATGCAGGTTTACTCAGAAGTAGGTTCTGCTATGTTCAGTAGGAAGAACCTGCATGTAAGTGTACATAATATTGCAGACCTAATGGCATAACTTTGTTTTTTAAGTTATAATGTACTTATTTTGCTGTATCTCTTTCCTGGTCCACCAGAAGGACAAGGTGACTGTTAATATTGCTGAAACCTCTAATCAAATCAATAAGATAAAATCTGTATTACAGTGTAGAACATACTGTATTAAAACAAATGAAAATTAGCCCATATTTGCTAAAACCTAGCCATTACATTTATCTGTCCTTTTCTGTCTTTCCAGTTGTCAGAAAACAGCGCCATCCACACACAAAAGGGAATGATCAGGAGACTTGGGGAAATCCCAAGGTTTGCAGAAGTACAAAAAAGCTTTAGGGTGGGAAAACCTTTAAAAGTGTGGAAGGGGGGATAACCCAATGAAGACTGCATGTGCTCAGTTGCCATGGAATGATGACTGATTTGGGGTGGATGCGAGAGAAACTGAAAACAAGGTGGGAGGGGGAATGGAATGGAATGTCCTGGAGGGGGCATGGCTGGCTAGCTGACTGGAACCCTGAACATGAGCACTTCACACTGAAACATTTTGTTGCAGGTCACACATTTCTTTCTATTACCTAGGAGATCAGTGCGGAATACATGAATTTGCTTGTGTGTTTATCATCACAACAATCAAATGGCAGTAGGTTAGGCTGACAGAGAGTGATTGTCTTAACTGAAGTCATGCAGTGAGCTGAATGGCTGAACAGGGATTTCAAGGCATGTTTTCCCGGTCCATGTCTGTCACTCTGTCCATTAAACTATAACTGGACATTTAATCCAGCCTCCCCAGCCAAATTAAGAAAATCTTACAGACTTCCTAAAAGCACTTGGACCTTTATTTTGGTGACTGCCTATGGGAAAGAAGCTGTCGCAGGGCAGCCCCCAAGAAGTCCTCTTGCCTTCTTGCTGGTTCGAAGATGCTCAACAGGTACAACTAGGGATATGCTAAATTGTGCCCAATTCAGATTTGGTACTAATTTTCCATTAATTTCCCTATTCTCTATAGTTGCGGATTGGATTTTTATGTGGCAATTTTCCACAGCTATTTTTGAAACTGTTTCTAAAATACTGACACTAAGAGTGTTAATTTTATCAATATTTCATTTATTACTATTCCCTTTCAAAATATCATTAATATCAATATCTTTTGTGAGGAAAAAAACTGGATAGGTATAAGCAGCGGCTAGTGGACAAAGAATGAACTCGAATTGATACTGGCCTGTTAGGTCAATGGAATGCTTTCAAACTGGCAGTAGCCAACAGATCCCATTCCTAGATACAACTGAGAAGGCTTAGAAGATATGATGGATGAAGTGAAAAAATATGTGTAGACTCAAAGTAGTTTTATGGATCAAAACCTGCATTTCCCCCCCGAAGCTAATGGATGATAAATCGCTGTCATTCCAGTTGTATGATGTCCTTGGGGGGCTCTGACCCCTGCTCGCTGCACGTGCCCACCCCGATCCAATGTCACTTGGATTTACTCCGCTCTGGCCTCTCTCCTCTTTTTCAGCAGTCCACACCTGGTCCCAAACTGAACATCTCACATGAAGGCCTGAAGAAAAAGAGCTCCTCCCTCTTCTTCAACACAATCAGCCTTGAATGTATATGAATGCCAGTACTGTACTGGCATATTCTTAGCAGTGGTCTGCATATGGCATACATGACATTAGGGGGCAGTGTTGTCATCCCCTAACAAGTAGTTCACCCCCCTACTCCGATTGCTGGACATTAAAATAAGGGAAGGGCTGTGGCTCAGTAGTAGAGCACTTACTTTGTATGCAGAAGGTCACAGGTTCAATCACTGGGATCTCCAGGTAGGGAAAGACCCTGGGGAACTGCTGCCAGTTGGTCTAAGCAATATTGGGCTAGATAAACCAATGGCCTGAATCAGTATAAAACAGCTTCCTAAATTTGCAGTCCTTAAGCATGCTTAATTGAAAGTTCACTTATGTTTTTTTTAAAAACAATCTGAACTTTCTTCAGAAATTTGTTTAGGATGGGAGTGTTGAAATGAAATATGTCATTATGAGTTCATATAAATCTGAAGCTTTAGGACTCAGTGGTCTCCTTTTCAGATCAGTTAGCCTGGCAGGCAATGAGGACAGGGCCTACTCAGTAGTGGTCCCTACCTTATAGAACTCCCTCCCAAGAAACATATAGCTAGTCCCTTCAGTTGCAGCATTCAAAAATATGTTTCTGGGAATCATTATCCCTTCCATTTAAAAAACCCAAATCATGCCATATTCCTTCAGGTGTGTCTCCATGGGTTTGTCCTCTTGCTTTCTTCAGGTATTCTGTAAAATATTTGAGCAATGCAGCGTTTCAGACTTGTTGGTGCCAAAATTCTATTGGGATGTCTGTGCATTTGCACCATGCTGCTACCGTTAATGTTTCTGCCACGGTCAGAAAGATGAACAATTTTTTGGTGTCAAGTCTTCATTGTACCCCTTCGAAGATGGATAAGAGAGCCATTTCTAGATCTTTTGCAATAGGCTGTTTTCTTTGTCTGCATTCCTCAGTGACCTGATCCCAAAATAAAACAATCACCCTACAGTGAAAAATATCAAAAAAAGACATGAATACACTTGTGCTGTATCTTTTGCGGTTATTGTTACTGTTACAGTCTAACACACACACCCCATGCACAAGAAACACACCATCTCTCCTTGCCTGTTTCAGTTGGCTTGTTTTTGAGCATGTTGCTGTTTTATTGTTTTATCGCTGTGGATTTCAAAATGGTTTTAGACACATTTATATTCTTAAGTATTGATTTTTGTATTTTGTATTTTTGAAATGATGCTATATTCCATTCTTTTACTGCTGTTTGCTGCCTTGGGTTTTAAAGAAATAACTCTCCCAACACCATACCACACACTCCTCCCTAGCCCTGCTTTGCACCCTTGCGTGCATCTGTCTGGCTGGAATGTGTCCCTGAATTCTGACAATGCCTTTTGCTTGCCTGGACGGAAACTAGAGAGGGTGTGTGTAGAAATGTCACAAAGATAAAATTGGCCTTCATTGCTCCTCCCACTTTTGTCCCTAACTCCACCCACCACTAGCATGTTGTTCAGAATGGAAGGTGATTCTCAGGCTGAAAAAGGTTCCCCATCATGATATATAATACTGAGCTAAGTTGGACCAATGGTGTGACTCATTTGTTCCCCTCAATATTGCCATGGCAACTGGGCATGGTATGGAGGGCATGGATCCCTTCTCTGTTACTGTTTCTGAGGAGAGTGCTACCAGGGCAAAGAACATTTCAGGGGTGATTACACAGGACAGTCATTTTTAAGAGGACTCCTCAGAGTTTGCATTATATGGTATTGTACATCAGTATGGTTCCCCAAAAATGAAAAGGGTATCATGGCTTTAGTCCTGTCCACTGTGGGGGTTGTGGCCACAGGTGGGGGGATGCCCATAGGACAAGGGTATCCAGTGTGGTGTAGTCCAGATGTTATTGAACCACAACTCTTATCAGTCCCAGCCAGCCTGGCCAATGGTCAGGGTTGATGGGAGTTGTCATCCAATGACAGCTGGAGGGCAACCACATTGGCTATCTCCGTTATAGAACGTAACAATAATAACAACAGAGATCTGTTTCCATGCCCCTTGTGCAAGTACTATGTCAGGTTGCTAGGAGGAATGAGAATGGGCCTCCAATATTCCCATTTAGCCTAATTGTGAAGAAATCCTGTTTATTTGAATTACATTTTAATGGATATTGTGTAATGTGTTATTTGTGTTGTAGTGTATGCTGTAATCTGATAGGGAAGTCTGCTCTCTGGTGAGGTGAACGCTGGTTTAACTGTCATGGGGCAGGGGGACCTTAACTGACAACTGAGGTGGGGTTGGAGATAGATCTCTCAGTATGCAAAAGAAGGACCAAAAGTATGCAACATTTATATACCACTTTATTGTAAAAACTGCAGCCCCCAGATCAGGCTGTACTGCATGGAGATTTCTGTGACCTTGGCTGACTGGCTGCCAAGATTTTTTTAGTTTTGGCTGGGAACTCTGATTAGTTGTGGGTTGCTGAGTTTTCTGCCTTACGCATAGGAATCTTGTTGTGGTTGGTATGGTATTGCATTTAGGAAATCATCACTGTCTTTTCTTTTTCTATTTGCATTTTATTTACCTCTGACCTCACTCCTTACATCCATAGAAGCAACACCAGTGGTTCCATCTGCTCAGCTCAACCCGCTTAAACCCACTGATGATGCATCTTGTTGTTTGCATGACAATTTGTTTCTTACACAATAGTGGTGAAAGAGAATTCACATACCGGGAAGTGTGGCTTCAATTGCTGTGTGTTTTCTTGCTGACAGTCATTATTCACTGGAACTGGGTTGGCTGTCACAATCCTAACCATATCTACTCAGAAATAAGTTCTGTTGAGTTCTATGGGGCTTAGTCCCTTATTAAGTGTGTTTAGAATCGCAGCCTTTGGGGCATCCATCTTTACTCCTGAGCGCTCCCATCTAACATCTCCACAATATTAGGTTCCCTTCTTCCTACAATGGCTTTCTGGTGACTGTCCTGGCCTGAGGGCACTTAAACCCTTTTTGCCACAAGCAAGTAGGCTAGATTCAGTGTTCCCTACCCACGCTCCCTAAGCAGGTGAGAAGAAATGATCCCATCACTTCAGCTGGACCTGAGAACACTTTCATTTAACTAAGATTTCTATCTTAATTTCTAATCAGAGATATTTTTTTAGTGGTATGCTCCAAGCAACTGTGGTTGATGCTTAATGTATCATGCTTAATGACATCACTAGGGCCCGTCCCTGAAATCTCAGTGTTACACCAAAAAAGGCTCTTTACATCTGGAGGAAACTCCAAATAAACACCAGATGCGAAACCAGAAAATATAAGACACCTTTATTGATTACCAATATCTTTTGCAAAAGAGAGACCAAGTATTCAGCTCGTGCCTGAAAACCAGTCTAAAGCGTGATTACATAGTCACAAGTGATATATGCTTTCAAGCCTCCTCACACAGCCCCTCCCTTCTTGTTAGTAACTTTCCCAAGTCTCTTCATTGTCTTGCATTGAGCTAACGTCCTGGCCTTGAGCGCTTCATCTGTGCTGTCCCTACCTCCCCCTCCTGACATGATACATTCCAGTGAGCCATTATCTACTTGAACAGTATCTTGTTACATGGGATGGTTAAACTAGCATTCAAGTATCAAACACCAACTGAACATTTAGCATTCACATGCACCTTAGGAATTTTGTTTTTCTGCTTCTATGTTATCTCAAGTTAACACATTCTGTACCGTGTCAAATTAACACTACATACTACAATTCCCAAACTATATATGCCTGATTTCATCACATCAGGGTTTGGGATGTTTCTGACCTGGCAACCCTAGGTTCTTAGGAGTTCATGAGGCTTAACTAGGGGTGGAGTAAATACAAGGACAATCTGGCAAAAGAGGTTTAACAGGTAACTAACTACTTCCTTAAAGCTGTCTTGGTTTAGTAATAGTAGTGTAAAATGTTACTGTCACTTTAAATCAGCAAAGTGTAGGCCCATTTAAAGAGACAGTAGTATATTAAAATAACCACAAAAGCTTGGGCACTACATAATTGTGTAATAAACATTAATATCTTGTTTAAATATATTAACTATATGTGACTGGCTTTGTATTGCTCCTGTGTCTTACAGTTACCAGAGTTTGGGGGAAGTTAAGGGTTCAAAAGATATCAGTGATATTAAATGGTGGCAACGGTACAGGTTTCATTCGAATAGAAGCTTGGTTTTGTTAGTAGACTTAAGTAAAGAAATGCTGCCCTTCCCTCTACACCAAACCACTGTGTTCAATCAAAGAGAACTAGTTCAAAGGGTACAAACTCAGAGGCTATGTTCCTTGACTGGGAAAGGGAGGAAAGCTGAGTAATAATACTGGCAGTTGGGGGACCCTCTAGAGCAGATTTTGCAGAGCTACCAGGAGAGGAAAGGGAAGTCCTGTTGTGCGATTGCTGATTGTAACTCTGTTTGCAGAACATTGAATACAACTTTGTATGTGTGGGGGGGGGATGGGAGAAAGAGGCTCTGTTGCACCTTACACCAACTATGGAGAGGGTTTTGATTTTAAAGAAAGATAAGAAAACTTACTAAGTTTCAAACTGTTTTATTTTCAACATTTTCCCCTAGGAGTTTAAGGGGGGGAAATCTAAAAACCAATAGTGAGCTTTACTCAGTAAACCTTCAAATTACATTTTGTAGTTCCACGTCAATAGGCAGGGACTGTTTGAAAAGGACAAGGAATTATAGAAGTACAAAGTACTTTGTAAGGGATTTTTTTTAATGCATGAATGACAATAATTGCAAGGCTAACTCTGTTCCTTAACGCTTAGGAAGAAGCAATACATTCTTGATCCATTTGGTCTTCCTAATTATAAATTTCTACATGCTTGTTTTATTACTGACTTGGCACTTTTCAGCCAGGATTTCAAAGCCCAGTTTAATTAAGGCTGCAGTGTTTTGCACACTTGCTTGGGAATAAGTTCCATAGTACACTCTATGGAGAAAACAAACATAAAATTAGTCTGCATGCTAATCCAAGCCTGTCATTTAATGGAACAAGGGAATGGAAAGGGGGAACGTATATTGTGAATAATACATTAAAAATGAATAAAGGTAACACAGCTGAAAACTGGTCTGTTTCTATTTCTAGGCTGCTTTCCCATCCAAAGGCCTTCAAAGTAACTTACAAGTTGAACACATACAATCCAGAATCCAAACTGAAACGAAATAAGTACAAATGTCAAACTCAGGGCAGCAGCAAAACAACCTCCGTCTGAAAAAGACACAAAAGAAATTCAGCAGAAAACCAGGGCAACAAATCAATATGGCACACAAGGTTAGAGGCACAGCAAAATCCAGCAACGATGACAGAACATCAAAAAGTGTGAAGTGCGGGGACCATACAAGTCTCCAGTGGGAGGGAGTTCCACAACCATGGGTCCACTACCAGAGCCAGTCCCATGTCACAGCTGAGTGTGCTTCTGATGATGGCAAGACACAAAGGAAATTCTCTGCTGAGGATCTCAACAAGCAGGCACATTTGTGTGGGAGAAGGTGGTCCTCAAGATAGCCTTGATATATGCTGTATCAGGTTTAAAAGGTAATAACCAGCACTTAGAATTGTGCTTAAAAACTAATTTGGAACCAATATAGCACAAACAAAAAAGGAAGCACATGATTCCTATAGCAGATGGGGGGAATCTTTTTCAGTTCGAGGCTGCATTTTCTTCAGGCAACCTTCTGGGAGCCACATGTCAGTGGCCAGGGATGATGAGAGTTGTAGTCCAACAACATCTGGAGTGCTCCTTGTTGGCTACCCCAATTTAGTTATCCAAAATCTGTCTCTGAAGCAACTGCATGCAGTCTAAACAGGGCAGCTAGAAGTAAAGGAGGGAGAGAGACTTGTATTTTTAATAGTTGTGCAGAAGATAGAATGACTGTGGCTTGCCGTGTCAGGATAAGAAGAGCTGGGCTACTAAAATGCCCTCATCTGACCACCTGTGGGTCACATAAAAATGTCCTCCATGTGCCATTTCTGGGTTAACACTGCAGTCAACTTGACATTTTCTTTCCTTCCCTAGGTATTGTCTAATCAATAGCCTTCTTCTAGGGCACTGTGATATCTGTTGAGTATCCTGAGTCTGTTGTATGACTGATAATTATTCACAGCATTCATCTGGCAATTTAAAATGACAAGCTGGCCCTTGGCTTAAAGCCTGCCACAACAGCTACAAAACAAGGGGCTTTCACACTGTTTTCTCTTTCTGAAAAAAGAAAAAGAAAATAATGTTGATTCAGGCTGCAGTTTTTGAAGTAAGAGCCAGCAATAAGCAGGGTCTGTTTTGCTTTTAATCATAATAAGCATATTATAATAAGCATATATCATAATCGGATTTTTGAATATGCATTTGTGTAAACCATTTCAGACAGGTTCCATATTTTGTCATGTTTAACTTCAATTGCCAGATACTAGAACTGTGCACTGGATTCAGCCAAAGCCTGAACCAAAACAGTCAAAATGGGGGGGGGATGTCTGAGCATCAGCTAAGTTGGGTGGAGACAGTCCTGGATTGTTGCAGGTTGGTCAGGCTTTCCAGAGCAATCTGGAGCTATTAGGGAGCAGGGTGTCAGGTGGGAAGGAGAAGCAGGCAACCCCAGTACGTTACCCCACAGCGAATGCACTGGGGAAGCAGAACCCAGCAGGATTGAATCATCCACTCACCAGCTGGTGAGCAGAGGATTGTACCCCTGAGGAATGACCTCTGCAGGCTGCTCCTTTGCAAACGCCTCCATAGGGAAGGCACTTGCAAAGCAGCACCCTTCAGAATGGAACCCTCCTGCTTGCAGTGCACTTGAGGGGGAGCTGTGCACAGCTCTACCAAATTTCCTTCTTTCTGTGCTGTCTACAGGGGTGCCAACAGATTTCCTGGGCCTGGTACACTCTATGTAGATTGAGTCCCCTACATTTCCACCCATACCCCACCTCCCGGCAATCTGTTGACAAGATCGGCTGCTTATGTATACACATTAACAATATTAACAGTTCTTTTGAATCTACAGTCCTGATTTAAGAGGTATTTAACAGATTTTTAACCTGCCCTCACAAAGCATTTTACAACAATTATAAATAGTTCAAAAACCATAATCATATAATTATTAAACATCATTTAAACATTAGGTAAAGATAAAGGTGTCCCCGCACTTGTAGTGCAAGTCGTTTCCGACTCTTAGGGTGACGTCTTGTGATGTTTACTAGGCAGATCGTATATAAGGGGTGGGATTGCCAGTTCCTTCCCCAGCCTTTCTTTACCCCCCAGCATATGCTGGGTACTCATTTTACCGACCATGGATGGATGGAAGGCTGAGTGGAGCTCAACCCCTTTTACCAGAGATTCAACTTCCTCCTTCCATTGGAATCAAACTCCGGCCGTGAGCAGAGCTTCGGCTGCGTTACCGCCGCTTACCACTCTGTGCTGCGGAGGATCTTTTAAACATTAGACTAACCTTAAAAAGATAGGAGTACCTAAAAAAACCTGTGCAGCTTGACTGAACCAACTCTCAGCCTAAGCTATCTCAGGATTGAATAGGATTGTTGCAAGGATAAAGGGGGGAGAGAGGACTCAGGAAGAAAACCGAGGTGCAAATATATCATGCCATATTCACAAACCATGCAGTGAGGGAAGGAAAACATGCCCAAAGGCACCCATCAACTGCTTTAACCACAACATTCCACACTCCTGATGTTTGACAGCAAATTACCAAAAGAAAAAGAACTTGCCAACGTGCACACACAATACTCTTAAGCATATGCAGCTTGACTGAACCAACTCTCAGCCTACCCTACCTCTCAGAGTTGTTGGAAAGACTCCATACACCCACACAGGAGATTTAAAAATATATACATCCCATATAATAGTTTATTGTCAAAACCAGTTAGTCATTGCAGAACATTTTTTAAAAAAAGATTCGTTTCCTGCCAAATAACAGCAGTGACAGCTAAGTCAGTCCTGCCTAATTATCTTAAGAATAGGATTGGGGGGGGGGAAGCATTAACAACACAATCCTAACCATGTCTACTCAAAAGCAAGCCCTTTTGAATTCAGTAGGGTTGATACTCAGGTATATGGGATTAGCATTGCAGCTTTACTCCCAGAAAAGTGAGCATAAGGTGAACACCTCATCTTGGGAAGGTTTTCAAAACAGGCTATGAATTAGACAAATAAATTGCTCTGTTCAGCAGCCCAGCAAAATGTAAACTTGTATGAGTCCTTATGTTTAGAAAGCACATTGTAATGGCATCATAAGCTGCATGTACTTTTTATTTCTGTTCAAAAATTATTTGATTAAAATATATAATATGCTTTTTTTTTTGCATATAGCTAAAAATCTGCTTGCATAGTTTTATTATAATCACTGAAATGGTTTACAGTGCAGGCCTACCAAGAACCTTCTCTGCTATGTGTGCTTCTTTGATCTTCTGGACCTCGTACTGGATGTGGAACTGAGACAAATAGTGGTAACGAGAGAGGAAGTTCTAGGCTTAATGGACAATATAAAAACTGACAAATCACCGGGCCTGGATGGCATCCACCTGAGAGTTCTCAAAGAACTCAAATGTGAAATTGCTGATCTGCTAACTAAAATATGTAACTTGTCCCTCGGGTCCTCCTCCGTGCCTGAGGACTGGAAAGTGGCAAATGTAACGCCAATCTTCAAAAAGGGATCCAGAGGGGATCCCGGAAATTACAGGCCAGTTAGCTTAACTTCTGTCCCTGGAAAACTGGTAGAAAGTATTATTAAAGCTAGATTAACTAAGCACATAGAAGAACAAGCCTTGCTGAAGCAGAGCCAGCATGGCTTCTGCAAGGGAAAGTCCTGTCTCAGTAACCTATTAGAATTCTTTGAGAGTGTCAACAAGCATATAGATAGAGGTGATCCAGTGGACATAGTGTACTTAGACTTTCAAAAAGCGTTTGACAAGGTACCTCACCAAAGACTTCTGAGGAAGCTTAGCAGTCATGGAATAAGAGGAGAGGTCCTCTTGTGGATAAGGAATTGGTTAAGAAGCAGAAAGCAGAGAGTAGGAATAAACGGACAGTTCTCCCAATGGAGGGCTGTAGAAAGTGGAGTCCCTCAGGGATCGGTATTGGGACCTGTACTTTTCAACTTGTTCATTAATGACCTAGAATTAGGAGTGAGCAGTGAAGTGGCCAAGTTTGCCGACGACACTAAATTGTTCAGGGTTGTTAAAACAAAAAGGGATTGTGAAGAGCTCCAAAAAGATCTCTCCAAACTGAGTGAATGGGCGGAAAAATGGCAAATGCAATTCAATATAAACAAGTGTAAAATTATGCATATTGGAGCAAAAAATCTTAATTTCACATATACGCTCATGTGGTCTGAACTGGCGGTGACCGACCAGGAGAGAGACCTCGGGGTTGTGGTGGACAGCACGATGAAAATGTCGACCCAGTGTGCGGCAGCTGTGAAAAAGGCAAATTCCATGCTAGCGATAATTAGGAAAGGTATTGAAAATAAAACAGCCGATATCATCATGCCGTTGTATAAATCTATGGTGCGGCCGCATTTGGAATCCTGTGTACAGTTCTGGTCGCCTCATCTCAAAAAGGATATTATAGAGTTGGAAAAGGTTCAGAAGAGGGCAACCAGAATGATCAAGGGGATGGAGCGACTCCCTTACGAGGAAAGGTGGCAGCATTTGGGGCTTTTTAGTTTAGAGAAAAGGCGGGTCAGAGGAGACATGATAGAAGTGTATAAAATTATGCATGGCATTGAGAAAGTGGATAGAGAAAAGTTCTTCTCCCTCTCTCATAATACTAGAACTCGTGGACATTCAAAGAAGCTGAATGTTGGAAGATTCAGGACAGACAAAAGGAAGTACTTCTTTACTCAGCGCATAGTTAAACTATGGAATTTGCTCCCACAAGATGCAGTAATGGCCACCAGCTTGGACGGCTTTAAAAGAAGATTAGACAAATTCATGGAGGACAGGGCTATCAATGGCTACTAGCCATGATGGCTGTGCTGTGCCATCCTAGTCAGAGGCAGCATGCTTCTGAAAACCAGTTGCCGGAAGCCTCAGGAGGGGAGAGTGTTCTTGCACTCGGGTCCTGCTTGCGGGCTTCCCCCAGGCACCTGGCTAGCCACTGTGAGAACAGGATGCTGGACTAGATGGGCCACTGGCCTGATCCAGCAGGCTCTTCTTATGTTCTTATGTGCACAGAGACAGAAAAATGGGCAGGCAGGTACATGTGCTGCCACTGAAAGCTATATGTTTACTCAGCTCACGTGATGGTGCGCATGCACACTATTAACCAATATGCAAAGACAAGCAGGAAAAGGCAGCTCTTTTGCCACTTGCATGGGTTTCTAGCTATTGCCTGGTGTTCAATGAATTCTTTGTCAATCACAGCTCTGACTTCACTCATTGGCTAAAAACCTGAAAGGGCAGGCATAGGAGCAGCCAGTTAGCTCTTTTCACAAAAATTGTTGGGAGGGGGGCAGCTCACATCTATAGATTTGGTCTATAATTTTTTTCCAGGGCACTTTGAAGTTTACTTTTAAAAAAGAAAAGAAAGAAAGCTAAGAGTCTGGGGCTCCTTCTGACCCTGGGTCTGATAGAAATGGACTCTTTCTGCCTGTCTGTTGACAGCCCTGACTGTCCGCACAGTCACATCAATGCGCATTAAACTTCTCTTCCTCTTTGCTAAGCCTAGTGTCACCAAGGGCCAGCTCACACTGCCAGATTCCTGCACACACGTCCAGTGAAAGGGTCTCTACATACATACAGCCATAAGCTCTGGCCAATCAGTTGTACATGTGTAGGGCTGCCAGAAGCATGACCAGCGGGTGTGTCAGTTTTGGAGGGAAGATGTATGATCTTGCTGTAAGAATGAGGAGGATCACATCATAGGTATGACAGCAACAGGGAATCAGGTCTGCTACTGAATGCCTATAAAGGAAACAAAAGCCCCATGATGTGTTTGATGCCTGCTGTCAAACACAAACACAGATAGGTTAGGCTGCTCTCTGGAACTTGCACTGGTGTTTTGAGTCCAGGGAGTTCCCTCTTTTGTCAAGACATTTATTTTATTTTTAACCAGGCATGCAAACAATGAGTGGGGCCATATTCACTTCTTCCCCTGGGGGGGCTCAAACTCTCATCTCTTCTTTCCCAACGGCATGCCCACTTTCACATCCAGCCCTCTGGTCAAAAGTCATTTCCAACCCCTGGCATAGAAACCACTTTTGGCCAGAGGGCTGGATCTGAACGTCACCAAACCTCTGTGGGCCATATTGCTAGGAAGGTGGAGCTGCCTACCTGTCAGTCACATGACATCCTATGACATCGGGGCAGAAAAGGTAAAACTGCAGTTACACAGGAAGAAATGGGACTGTTCCCGGCTGTTCCTTTGCAGATGTGGCTTTACCTGTGCTACAGTTCAAACTGGGTGCCATTCCCTGTCATGCCACTTTCAGAAGAGACTAGATACTCTTGGGAACTGTCGGGAGCTCCTGAGCATATCTGAACCCTGCCAGAAGCAGCACAACAGGATAAGGAGCCAAATGCAAACAGTGCCAACTTCAAGACATCCTTTGGCAGCTGCAGCTTGAATTTGGTGGTTTGCAGCTGCAGCTCTACCTGTCTGGTGCCTGATCTCGTATGATCTGGCTTGGCAGAAACAGCATTGCAGGCCAAACGGAGGCCTGGTAAGCCATCACAACACAGGAACCTAATTAGGCCAGAGGTTCCGCAGAGAGGCAGTAAGCCATAGGATGCTGCCACTGACAGTATGTTCTGTAACTGCACTGGACCCTCTCTTTTGCTGCTGGGAGAAAACTTCCCTCCCTGCTTGGGCCTTGTCCAAGGAGAGCTGTATGGGTGCTCTCTGCAGTCATCCCATCCAGGGAGCTATGTGTGTCCTGCGTCATGTGGGCTCTCCTTCCTCCCTTGTGTGTGTTTGCTTGAAAGCAGTCATTGTGAGCAGCATATGGATTCAAACCCGTTTCTGAGAGAATGCCTGGGGACTCGCAGCGGCAGGGTGATTGTTAGCTGTGCCACTGTGCTTAATGGAGCAGGGTGCTGTGTCATTCTCATCTTGTGTGTGGTGATGATGCACTGGGAGTATGTTCCCTTCGTGGTGAGTTCACTGGCTGTTTCTGAGGGCTTGATGGCAGGGGTGTGGTCATCCGGGGTCTTGGGGGGTCTTAGACCCCCTACGTTTTGGGGAGCAGAGTCCCAGCATGGTCCCTATGTCTCCAGCATCCTGCTAGCCAATAAGCATGAAAAGGGGAGTGTGTTTGTCACTGAGAAGAGTCTTCTATGCTTCCTTGTCCTTTCCTGCTGATTGGAGCTGATCAGAGGGAAAGGAGGTGAGTCAGCCACTAAGAAGACTCTTTTTAGTAGCTAACACTCTCCCCTTACATGCTGATTGGCTCCTAGAGACATCTGTTGTTGTGAGAGAAGGCATTAACAAGGATCTCATTCTCAACCCAAGAGCAAAAAAGGGTGTGTGTGGCAATGACTATCATGAAGAGACCTTCACCAGAAGGTCCCAGGGTGGGTTACAACAGTCTAAAATTCAGTATTAAAAGCAATTAAAACAAATTACATTCACAAGAATAAGGTGGGTCTTAAAAACACACATCTCAAGGCCAAGGTAAAGAGTTGTGTCTTTAGCATTCACCCAAAACTGTACAGCACAGGCGCCAGGTGGATGGCATATCTGCAGTCCTGGAGTAATGTATAGGACTGCTCTGTTAGTTGCATTAGTTTTAGAAGTGAGATTCATAGCTCATTCCCTTTGTCTTCCACATAACTAATAGAGAGATTAATTCTTTTCTATTTTTTATGTTTGGATCTCTCCATACCTCGATTTTTCTTTTCTCATTCGCAAATGCCACGTTGTTTGCATAGGAAACAGGATCAGCAAACCAGACGGTAACCCACCCTCTACAGCAGCGACCCAGGTTGCCTGCCTCCTGTCGCCGCTCCTGCTAATGATCGTTTTACATAACACCAAAGCGCAGGGAACCGTCCCGGCGGTGACGGGATCCCGCCACAAGGTGGCGCAGGCTCGCTAATCCATGATGCCGACAAAAATCCAGATTGCAAAAGCATTTGGAAACTGTCTCCCACTCCCGGGAGATCTTCCCAGCCCCTCTCCCCCTCCTCCCATCCTGCAGTTTCAGTACTTAATTACATTTGTTTCTGAATTACTAGGCAACCCACCTCCAGATGTGCAGTTTAAAGGTGATGTGCGTGCTCTGGGATCTTCAGATTCCGCACCACACTTCATCATGTGATAGCGGGATAATAAGGTGGAGTTCGGCTTTAAGGGGGACGCCTCCTGCTCTCTTCGCCCCCTCTTCAGGATCTGTGGTAGGCAAATGCCAACGGGTCTGCCCCTCTTTTGCCTTTGCTTCCTGGAGTCAGCAGCCGCCTACCCTACTGCTTCAGCCCCTAGGATGATATCTGGAAGAACGGGAGAATCCAGGTGAGAGAATCTTTTATGGCTGTCTCGTGTCTTTATTACCCTTTTTCAAAAATGGATAAATCCCTTTGCTGCAAGAGACGTTTACAGATTGCCTTTAGCACATTGGACTGAGTGGCCGTGCTTGACAGAATGTGAGCGATCCTCAATCTGGCACGTGCTAGACCCGGGATTTGTAGTACTGGAATAATTTTTTTTAAAAAAAACCCTCTCCAAGCATAGTTTTCTAATCTAGCCGATTTGAGCCCTGATCCGGCTGGCGCGGCTGTTTGCACACCTTTTAGGACGCATCTCAAACCATCCAAAGTTTCGAAAAGCGCCCTGGGAGGGAGATTTAAAGGGGGCGGGAGAGGGAAAGGAGCTATAAGTAGCCCGAAGGTTAGAAGGGCTCTTTTGTGGTTCTTATTCATGCCTCCCCCGCTCGCAAAGCCCTGGAAGACGGCAGATCCAGCGCAGGTTCCTGTAAAAACTGGGGAGCCGCCGCGAAGGGGACAGGCGCGTCACACCAAAAGCTGTGCCCGCCGAAGGGCCTGAGCGGGCGCGATCTTTGGTGAGTTGCACCTGCGCGCCTGGCTCTCCCAGCCGGGAGGGATGTACACAGAGGAAGGAAGCTGGTGTGCAGAGAAAGGGAAAGCATGGGGGGGAGGGGGTGTCACCAGCTCGTAGCAAATTGCCTTGCCACGGGGACGGGAACTGGGAGCCTTTTAAAGGTTACGTTAACCGCCGGCTTCTCCGCAGCAGGAAAGCGGGAGGAGTTGTCACCCAACAAAATCTAAAGGGCCACAAATTCTGATCCAGGCTCTAACCCTCTCTTTTAGTCCCACATTGGACGGTACCCTTTGTTTCCTCTCCAGTCCTTTATTTTCTAGAAAGCAGCGGAGCCCTCCGACCCCTCCCGCTGAACCTTGCCCCGCCAGGGGTTTGTAGTCAGGCCCAGCCGTTTTGGCTGCAGGGATCGCCCTGTGGTTAATGTTTAGAGCTGATCAGGACCGGCGTCGTCGATTGGAGGGGCGGGGGGCGGGGGGGCGGGAGACTGGGGGTGTCAGGTTACAGGGAGTGGGTTCAAGAGCCCACAAAGTCTCCAGAAGAGACAAATGAATGACAGGGTCAGGTATAGTTCGGAAGGGAAAGGAGGGGCGCTCCAGGAATCAAATAAACTGCCCTCCGTTGTCTCAAAACCCAGGACGCCAGAGACATAGAAAAAGGGCAAAAGGGATGAAATGACGGCTGGATCCTACACCCGTCTGCTCAAAAATCACTCCCATTGAGGTCATCCATGTCTAAGGGTTTGCAGCCTAAGAAACACTTTTGTTACACAGAAGGGGAGAGGTTCAAAATATGGAGAATTTGAGACAGACGGGTAACCCACTCTGCTGTCCACAGCCCAGTCATGCCGACGTGCTGGGATTTACTCCGGTTGATAGCCCGCTTCTCTAACCTCCCGTGGTTGCGTCTACAACCTTACAGGTGGATCCTATCGTCCCCATCCCAGGAAAAAAGGGCAAGGTTTTAGCCTCGCAGGAGCAACGCAAGGAGAGGGGGCAACTTGTTCTAGGCCGCTCTGAGAGATTCCTGGTCGAAGATGGATGACAGAAGTCTTACTTCTCTCTCCCCCACACCAAAAAACCTACACCCTCCACAACGTTCTGCCGATAGCCTTTCCCAACCTTGGGATCCCCAGTTGCGGTTGGACTACAACTCCCAGCAGCCCCAGCCACCGTGGCCGAGGGTCACGAATGGGGCCCGGCAACATCTAGGGGTCCAAGGGTTGGTGACGCCTGTGTCCAGCCCCAGCCTATGCGCATTTACTCCCAATGAGTTTAATGAACTTGATCCCACGTGAGTGGACATGGCATCGCACCTTTACATCTCCTCCATATGGGAAGGCGGATGTAGCAGTAGTTTTTAAATGTTTTGTTTTAATATGTTTTAAAGGGTTTTTTTTAGTGTTTTTCTTTGCCGCCCTGGGCTCCTTCTGTGAGGAAGGGCGGGATATAAAAGTAATACATAAATAATAAAAAAATAAAGAGAACTATCCAGGGTTGACCCCCACAGGCCTACCCTAAAACCGCCAATGACGCAATCATATTCAGAAGCTATTTTTCAGGGATGTCAACAGAACTCCCATCTCAACAATGATGGGGAGGGGGTGCGGTTGTGCAGTAGGATCCCTTGCAGGTTTACTCGGAAGTAAGTCTCACCAAGGCCAGGAGGGCCCCCCTCCTACGTGAGCCTGCCCTGCGCAGAGCTGCAGCCTCAGCCCCCATCCCAAGCCCTTTGTACTGGGTTATATGAAGCCACGGAAGTTCTGTGTTTCCCACCTTTTGCCCTTTTCATGAAGCAGACAAGCCGAAGGTTGGCCAGCAGCTGCGATCTTCCTGGGCTGCCTTTTGATGCAGGGACTTACCTGCGTGTGCTTGAAAGGAATTGGCAAGATTCCCTTGCAGGCTCCTTGGCCTCGAAATGACTGGTATCCGGCTCTTGCCGGGCAGCCCAGCCTTTGCCCAGGGCAGTCAACCTAGGAAAGTTTTGATTGATGGGAGTTAGGGCAGGATGTGAGCAGTCAACAACAACAACATGACTATGCAGACAGAAAGTTGCTAGGCTATGCTATACCTTAATTAACAGCACAATCCTGTGCTACTGGGAGTTACTGGGATCTACTGAGTTCATTGGGGGTTATTTGCTGTCTAAAGCTACAATTTTATACCCGCTTACCAGGGAGTACACCCCACTGAAATCAATGGGACATACTTCTGAGTAGAAATGTTTGGGTTGCACTGTTAGTGTGTTTAGGGTTGCATCTGTGCTGCCTGATCCCACCACATCCTTACTAGTACAATTCACTGAATCCAATGTAGGGATGCAATCCTAACCACACTTAACTAGGGAGTTACTTTAGAAGTAGGATTTTCTCCCAGTTAAAGACATCTTGATTAATCATATAAGTTTTTGTTGGTCATTGCTTTATCGAATATCTATATGGGGGGGGGGAAATAGGGCTAAAGAAAACCATCTGCTTTCTTCATGTTTAGATTTATTTATTTATTAAATGTCTATCCTGCCTTTCCTCCCAGAAGGAGCTCAGGGCGGCAAACAAAAACACCGCAAGCACTTTAAAACATCTTAAAAACAAAAGACTTTAAAGCATATTAAAACATAGATGAAGAATGTCACAGCGGGCAGTATCTGAGAAGAGGCATTCCATCTTTCCAGTTGCCTCCCAGTCTCACCCCATTGTGCAGCATTTCGGCTTAAAAAACAGCTTACGTTGGCACCAGCACCCTTTTTCAGTGCAGGGGAGGGCTGAAGAGGAGAAGCTGTGGGCCAGATGGGGAGGGCCCACAGATCACACTCTTGCCTGTGACCGGGAGGCTCTGCATCCCTGATTGAAGCCAATGAACAGTAGGTGCTGTTGCTTATTGGGACTGTGGACTACCACGGCAAACTTAGCCTTAACACTGTGTTTTAGAGTACAATTCTAAAATTGTGTTAGAAGAGGGGAAAATTCCTGACAAGACGTTGCCATCCACAGGGTGGATCAAATGTGAGTCAATGAATTGCTGGTCTAAGTCCCTTGATTCTTTGGGGGGGGGGATTGTTCTTCCTCTTCATAAATAGTAATACTGTAGATTGCTCTGTTGTGTACATCTATTTGAGTTCCTTGGATAAATATTGATTTGCTCTTTCTCTCCTCCAACCCTCTTTAATTTTTGAATCCTTTTTGTTTTGTTCTCTTCTCAGTGGTTGCCCTTTCCCGGCTAGACAGCAACAGCTGGCTGTGATTAAAGCAACCAGGAGAGTTTATTTGTGTTTGGCTCCCTACTGCTCCTTCGGGGCCCAGCAGCAATGTTAAGTAGAGAAGGAGTTTTCTTGCAAGAACTCCTGAAGCAACTTTGCTCCTGTGCGTTGGGCACTTGTCTCTTGGTAGCTGAAAAAAAGCTTGACCAAAAGGAGAAGGGTTTTTAAAAAGGAAAGGAAAAGGTCTGTCACAACACAAAAACATTGGGAATATATATATATATAATGGAAGGTGGCTCATTCAGGCTAAATGGGGCACTGCCCCACCAATCTCAGTCTGCCCTCCGCCAGCCCCCACCTGCCTGCTGCCTTCTTACTTAACAACTAGTGTGGGGGGTTGCTGCCTCTCAGCGGACTCCTCCATAGTCACAGTGTTGCATTTGTAGAACTCAGCAGGGAAGCGGATGGGGACAAAGCTAGAATTAGATGGCTTTGCCTTTCATTGGCTCTGGTTTTACCTGCTGTTGGGCTCCTCGCCTTCTGCCCTACCAGTCCCAAAGGGCACCAGCCACCACTAAATGGATCAGTGTCAAACGAGATGTGATGTTAAATGCTTCTTTGAAGCCATGCTTGGAATTCTCTTTAAAAAGTGGCGGGTAACAGCAGTTACAAGGCCCATGATCTAGCTCAGAACCATAACGTGGGGATATTTTTTAAAAAGCAAAAAAGCAAAAAGCAGCTGGGAGGTGGTTTTTGGTGGGAAAATGGCAAACAAAGAAAGGGTTAACCCCTCCCTCATGCTGTGGTCCCAGTCCACATTGGGAGGCCCTACAGTTGGGGCCAGGAAAGGTGGCGGGAAGCTCAGGGCCCTTCTGTAGGATAGTGGTAACCCTGCAGGTGTGCATCACAGCTAGTCAGACCTCTAGAAAGTATAGCTCCATTAAAAAAAACCCTCAGGCATTCACAACTAGTGACCCATCAATCCCAATGCAGCCCACCAACCTTTTTTTTTTTGCATCCTGCCCTTTTGTCTTTGCAAACTCAGACAGGCAGAAAGAGGAAGGGACCAGGAGTTTTAGCGCACCTCTAGGGGACCATCATACATGGCTCTGGGCTATGTTGTTTTAGCTGCAATGGTAATGCAACCATCTTTGCCCATTTCTCCCACCTCTGATGTTCAAGAAACCATTCTGAAGCAAGTACTTCTTTGTCTATGGTCTCAACATAGGATTGGGCTTTACAAGGCTTGTTTTATTGTTTTATATTATTATTTGTATTATTTTAAATTGTTTTTAGATTTTTAAGTGCCTTTCACGGTTTTAAGGTTGTGCATAGTTTAATTGTATTTTAACTGTATGTTTTTCTATGTTTTTAACTACATGCAGTTCTATTTGTAAGCCGCCCTGAGTTCCAGTTTGGAAAAAGGGCGGGGTAAAAATAAAGTTTCAATTCAATTTCAATGGGCCACAAGTTATTTTAACCCCTCCCAGTTAGACCCAATGTAAAATGTTTTGATATTATTATAAATATACTACACAAAGAACAGCAACATCTATCATAATGAAATACTTAATTAACTTTAAACATCTGAACCTATCTCTGCACCCAAAATACTAGAAGCTTATCATTTTGAACTCTGTCAAACACCATGCTTCTGTGGTGTGATTGCAGAATGATGGAGTACAGTCACAGTCTTTGGATTGTGGCAACAGAAGGACAAAGGTAGTCATTGTGGTACCCCCCAGATGTTGGATTACATCTCCCATCAGCACCATCCAGCATGGCCAATGGTCAGAGATGATGGGAGTTGTAGTCTACCATCTGGATGCCACCACATTGGCTACCCGTGCATTAGGATGATGCTCAAAGGCAAGAAATCATCACCATGAACAGATCTTGCATGAGCTGTCAAGCTGACTGGTGTCTGGCAAATTTTTAATGGGTCCTCCATCTGATTTCTTGGAGGCTTGACCTTTTCACAGCTACCAGCATTACCATTTCTAATGTGAGTGAGATGGATGCTTCCTTGGTGTTTATCTGCACCATGACATTTCTGAATGGATAAGAGTTTTGAACTGACCAATACATTACGTATCGTTTTGTTAAAAATATAAATGGACTGCCTTTAAGTTGATCCCGACTTATGGCGACCCTATGAATAGGGTTTTCATGGTAAGCAGTATTCAGAGGTGGTTTACCATTGCCTTCCTCAGAGGCCAAGAGGCAGTGACTGGCCCAAGGTCATCCAGTGAGCTTCATGGCTGTGTGGGGATTCGAACCCTGGTCTCCCAGGTCGTAGTCCAACACCTTAACCACTGCACCACACTGGCTCTCTATTTTGTTAGTACTCACTAAATATTTGGTTTCCTTATTAAACTGGGTTTAGTGCTGGAATCTTGTATGTTTTAGTTATAGCCTGGGGAAGGAGAAGAAAGTGGTGGTGGCAGCAGCAGCTGCTGCTGCTGTTGTTGGGTGAGCCTCACTTTAGCTGGAGAACGGGCAGGGATGCCTGCCTTGGCACCTTCCTGCAAAACCATAAAGGGACTGCTCTGACAGAGGATGGTGGGTGTTCATCCCCTAAGTCACATCAACAGGGTTAGCTGAGTTGGTTTACCCAATCTTCTTTCACTTGTAATTTTTATCAGTGTTATTTCCAGTGACTTGTTTTGGTCGATATTCCTTAATATACCAACTCATCAGCCTTGTAAATAAAGCTATGGTTGTAATTGTTCTATTCTTAATCATAACCCATCTGCAGATTGATGCTGTCATTCCTAACAAAGCTAGATTCTCCATTGTTTTATACTTGCCTGCACTATAGTCAGTTGCATTTGAACTCAGTAGTACTTGCTGTTGAAAAGGGACAGGATTAAGAAATGCTGAGACCTATGTTGTTTAAGAGGCCCCATAGTATTACCACAAAAAATGTATTATTTTAATAGAAAGAACAACAAAAACAGAAACAATAAACGTTCATATTTGCACGTATACCAGTTCATATACAATGTTACAGCTAAAAACTAGTGATCTAACTACAACATATATATTGCAATAAGCCTATTTGTATGTGACAGATATTTAAATAAAAATACCTTATGTTTCCTTTGTTAGCAAATATGAAAACTTTTAAGCGTCGGCAACACAAGAGCCATTGCATACACTATTTAGCACTTATTAAATGGAAGAGACAATGCAACACACTGTGTGTGTTCTGCCCATGACATAAAAATTAAAACAGTTTCTTTCATGGTTTTTTTGAGAGCAGATGAGATGGATGCGAGACTGATGTATAATTAGGTCAAACCATTCCTAGGTCGAATCCTGTCTGGTGTCACTGGTGCTGTTTGATTGCTTGTGGACACGTGGCCTAATGAAATTTTGATGTAAGTTATAGTCATTTCTGCACAGTTTTATAAACAAAATGCGACAAATAATTGTGTAGCCATTATGTATATATCAGAATGATAATGTCTGAGTTTCTTTTCTCTGTTTCCTTTATTTTGTAACCAATTATGCAAAACTTGAAATTTAGTAGTAGTAGTAGTAGTAAGTATTTAGAAGCCCCTCAAAATCTGAAGCCCTAAATTGTAGTTTAGTTAGCTTGTGTGTAAATCCAGCACTGCTTCTGAGTAAGCAAGCATAATACTAGGCTGCAAACCTAGTAACTCTTGCACATATCCCAGGTTATTGTCCTTGAGTCCCAGGGACATCCCCTTCCTGCCCCAGAAGGAATTTATCTCATATGCCTGTGGGTCAATCTGATATTGCTTGCTGTCTTTAGCTACAATGCATTATAATGAAAAATAATGCAAAACGGAAGTTGTGGATGCTTTCTCTGGATACAAAGTGAGTATTGGGAAGAATTTAGGTTTAATTAATACTGTCTGTACGATAGAGGTGGCTAACCTGTGGCCCTCTGGCTGCTATAGGACTCTAGCTCTCATTAGCCCCGGACAGCATGGTCAGGGATGATAGGAGTTAGAGTTCAGCTTCATCTGCAGGGCCACAAGTTAACCACCCTTGATTGTAGGGGATGGGAACCGATGACCCTACAGTCTCTTCTGGATGTTATTCCAGCAGTGGAAATTCATGTTTTTAAAAAACCATTCCATAACAGAAAACAATGGCATATTGCTGGCAACAAGGGGAAATAAATATTCCAGGGGCTGTAATTAAGAAGGCCCCTGGCTCTACATTACAAAATGCCTTCCACCATTTGTGAAAACCCAAGGAAAATAAATGTGTCCATTCTTTTTGTCTTTGCAGATTTTGCATTATAAATGGCATGAACATTTCTGTGGCAGGTTTTGCTCGGAGCCCGTTCTTTGTGTAACAAGAACAAAATTGAACTCTTGAATGTGCTTCTGAGAAACCTATTGCAGTTTCAGACTATCGCTGAGTGCGGTCCCAGATTTTCTTTGGTGGGGGGACTCAACATGAATACATCACTACTCTCTTCGGCAGGAAACTATACTATTCAGAATGTCTCAAAAGAGGCTTCTGAACTTGTACGCTTTGAGGATGAAGATTGTCACGTGCCTTTGGCAATGGTATTCACCTTGGCACTGGCTTATGGGGCCGTTATCCTTCTTGGCATTTCTGGAAATCTGGCTTTGATTATAATCATCTTAAAACAAAAGGAGATGCGCAATGTGACCAACATCCTCATTGTCAACCTCTCCTTTTCGGATCTCCTAATTACCATCATGTGTCTTCCCTTCACATTTGTCTACACTTTAATGGACCACTGGGTTTTTGGGGAGGCCATGTGCAAGCTGAATCCTTTTGTGCAGTGTGTGTCGATCACAGTCTCTGTTTTCTCTTTGGTCCTCATTGCAATTGAGCGCCATCAACTGATTATCAATCCTCGGGGCTGGAGGCCAAATAACAGACATGCCTACGTAGGGATTGCCACTATCTGGATTCTAGCAGTGGCCTCCTCTTTGCCTTTCCTGGTGTATCACATACTAACTGATGAACCTTTCAGAAATCTAACGATAGAGGAATACAAGGGGAAATATGTGTGCTTGGATTCATTTCCATTGGAGAATATCAGGCTTTCGTATACCACCGCTCTCTTGGTGATACAGTACTTGGGCCCTCTTTGCTTTATATTTATTTGCTACTTAAAGGTAAGCAATAATATGTTGCTGTGATGTGTCTTACCAGTTCTGTGGCTGTGTACACACCATACATTTGAAGTGCACTGCTTCCCTCTAAGAATCCCTCAAGTGCACTGCTTCCCCCAAAGAATTCCCAGGATTCTTTGGGGGGGGAGTCATGTGCTTTAAATGCATGGCATGTATGCAGCCTTTTGTTTTCTCCAAATTAATACCTCTGGGATATGCAGTTTTAGGTTACATAGTTCTTGAATTTTTGTTTCCCCGCAGATATACATGCGCTTAAAAAGAAGGAGCAGTATGATGGACAAGATGAGAGACAATAAATACCGATCCACTGAAACGAAAAGGATCAACGTTATGCTTATCTCAATTGTGGTGGCATTTGCAGTGTGCTGGCTGCCTCTTACTGTTTTTAATACAGTCTTCGACTGGAATCATGAAATTCTACCTTCTGCATCTTGCAGCCATAATTTGCTGTTCTTGATCTGCCACCTCACGGCTATGATTTCAACCTGTGTGAACCCCATCTTTTACGGGTTCCTCAACAAGAACTTCCAAAGGGATCTGCAGTTTTTTTTCCGTTTCTGTGATTTCCACACCAGGGACGATGACTACGAGACAATAGCTATGTCCACCATGCACACGGACATTTCAAAGACCTCACTGAAGCAAGCCAGCCCAATTGCATTTAAGAAAATTAGTGACAGTGATGATGAAAAAATATAACTCCCCAAGCTCGTTACAGATGTTGTAGTTTCATGGATCAAACACAGTATTTTAAAGAAGTGAATATCTTCCCCTCTTGATCAATAAGAAACTCTGAAATGTCACTTTCATATCTCTATGATTCAGCTGCTGCTGTTTGTTTTTGTTTTGCTGCTTGCAGTGGAGACTGGTGGCTCTGATGTCAGTGGGGCAGTGAATCCACTCTGGGTTTTAGTCCGAACTGAAAACACCTTGAACAGCTGCTGGAAAGGTCAGACTAAAACCCAGAGCAGATTCACTGCCCCACTGACATCAGTCTCCACTGGCTGCTTGTAAAAAACAGCAATTCTACCTAATCTCTAATATATAATGAAATTTGGGTCTATTTCTGCTTGAAGGTTTCATCCAAGGGTTTTGTGTCAATTTCTTGTGCATTTATACATTTAGTTTTAGCTGTATTTATTTCAAAGAATGTTCTTTCATCAGCAATGCATACAATTACCCAGCAAAAAAGATGTTAACCCTTATTTCCCTAGTATACCCAGAAGGACTGTAGCTCAGTGGCAGAGCATATACTGTATTTTGCATGTAGAAGGTTCCAGGTTCAATCCCCAGTATCTCCAAATAGGGGTAGGAATGTCTCCTGCCTGAAACCCTGGAGAGCCACTGCTAGTCAGGGTAACGTACTGAGCTAGATGGACCAATGGTCTGACTCGGTAGCTACTGATGTTCCTATGTACATCCCCAGACCCACAGCAAAGGGGACCTTTCTTACCTAAGCCTCATTACTGCAGGGGTGGGAAGAAGAAAGATTTTTCAGGAGGATGGCAGTGCATGGGGTAGATTAACCCCTCCCAGTTGCCATCCCCCCCATCACTTCCCTGTGCTGCAATTAGGCTTCGACAAACTGTCCCATTCATGTGAATGGGACCTTTTTTCCTAACCCTAAGCGCCATGAAGGATGGGGATGTAAGGAGAGGAGGCCAGGGACCCCCTGACATAATGCTTTCCCTAAAGCCAGTGGAGGAGGCTGGTCCATTTGGGCAAATGGGGCACTGCCCCACTGAGCTCAGTCTGTCCTCCACCAGCCCCCACCTGCCTGCCTTCTTACTTACAAGCAATCTAGAGGGTGGCCCAGGCTGTCAGCTCCTCCCCCTCAGTCTCAGTGTTGCCTTTATTGAATTCAGCAGCAAGGAGGATGGGGACAAAACTAGAATCTGTTGGCTCTGGCTCCATCTATTGTTTGGGTTCCCTGCTTTCTGCCCTCTCAGTCTCAAAGGGCACCACCTACCGGTAGGCCTAAAAATAACCTAAACCCACTTCTCTTACAGAATTAGGCCATTCTGTTGTGAACAACTGTTTTGCACCACAGTCCTAACCATGTCTACTTAAAAGCAAATCCTATTTAATTCAATAGGGCTTACTTCCAGGTAACTGGGATTAGGGTACACCTGGGAGTAAGTCCCATTGAACAAAATGGAGCTTACCTCTGAGTAGACATGTACTGGATTGCAGCCTTAGTCTTAGAAAAGACCTATGTATGCCAGAAGCAACAGATTATCATTACAGTATTACTCCAAAAACTTAAATTTACACAAAGTGCTACATGCATTTGAGTTATTTGAAGATATGCATAATTCATAAAATGCATAATTCAGAAGGAAAAAGTAATAGGATTGACTAAGCTAAATAGCCAGTTGTGGACCCAGTCTGACCTAGAATTAGCACTTTATGACTCCAGTTTTAAGCACAGTTAGAAGGTAATAAGTCTCATTGAAAATAAGTGACACTGCCCTCTAAGTAAGGATTGTTACGATTGCCCAATAGTATGCCCAATGGCATCTATGGGATATGATGTGTAATCCTAATTATTCCTTTTTGTTTTATATTGATTGTTAATAGAGATGGTCGAGAAATCTGATTCAGTTCGCATTTAAAGATGAATTTATCAAATCCACACTTCCCGAAACAGCATGAGAATTGAAAAAACATGAGAACTGAAACCCAGCCATCCTTCAACATTTGCACTTATCCAGATTTTGTGATGCAGTTCTCCAAAATGCACATATTAGGAGAAAGTGCACATAAAAACAAATAGTGAAAATAATATCCAAAATGCATTACATTAGGAGAAATTGCTGGCAAAAATCTAGTCAAAATCGCTTACAAAAATGTGTTTAGTAGGAAAAATTCTCACTAAGATGCTGCAGAATTTTTCATGAGGAATTTTTATTTAAAAAATTGCAAGTTGCTGTTGAAATATGGAGAATTGAATTTAAGCCTGGGAAAATGAGAAATTGAGAGAACCAAAATTGACAGATCCTTCCATCCCTAATTGCTAGTCTCTTGTTTAACTCAATGGGACTTAAAAATGGTGTAATTCATGCCCACAGTAACTCCTTGTTTTTGACAGAACTCTCCACAAATATATTTGATTGAGTTTTGGGGCAGAAACTACCTGTAGCTGTATATTTTGTCTCACAGGGTAAATAGCAGCTTTGATGTAAGTGGGGCAGAGGTGTAGTGGTCCAGGGTCTCGGAGGGTCTTAGACCCCTTACTTTGTTGTTAGCAGGGTACCAGGTCTCTATGTCTCCAGCATCCTATGAGCCAATCAGCATGAAAGGGGGGTATATTAGCCACTGAGAAGAATCTTCTAATGGTACCTTGTTTCCTGCTGATTGCAGCCAATCAAAGTGAAAGGAGGTGAGTCAGCCACTGAAAACACTCTTCTCAGTAACTAACACACTCCCTTTCATGCCCATTGGCTGCTATGGATGTCTGTTATTGTGGGAGAAGGTTCAGGTGGGAAGGACTGAAGAAGAGCAAGTAAGGGAGGGAGGGGCGTGGCTGTGAGGGAAAGTGACATGACTTTCATGAAGGGACACTGCACTTCTGAATTTGTCACTGTACTACTGGTGTGGGGGTGTTTAATTGGGGAGAATGGTGCGCGGAGAAAGATTTATCACTCCTTCCCCCAGTGGCACAGTCCTAACAGGATTTGCCCCAGCCCATAACTGCTATTAAACTTTAAAGCAAAATCAAACAAAAACATTTCTGGTCAGAGATCTCCTAATATCATGTCTAGTTGTCGCCGAAGTGCAGCTTAGTTTGCATAACTGAGCGCATGATAGGCATAGCCTGGGCTCCTACTGGGAGGAAGGGTGGCTATAAATCAAATAATAAATAAAATAGCACATAATGCTCAATGTACACAGGGTCAAAACACTCTTAGATTGTCAGGACTTAAGTCCAAATTTGAAAGTCTTGCATTTTGATTCACTTGGTATGCAGGCAGACTCACAACCAAATAGGCAGTATTATCCAGTGCTGTCAGGTTTTTTTAATTTAAAATTATATCAGGTTATTAAATAAAATATGTCCCTAGTGGCCTGATACTGTTCATATGCATTATTCAGTAGCATAATTATAACATGATCATGGTCTGTGACCAGATTTTCATGGTTTAACCCTATTGTAAGATAGTGATAGTTTAGTGAACCTATTATGACTTTTGATTGAAAAGTAACTGGATTATTTATGGCTCCTCATTGTCCAGCAGAAATAGGACAAATCCTCTATGGTGCACCATAGCAATCTATGTGAGCAAGGACTATCTCATTCACATAAAATAGGGGAAATGTTCAGGGCTGTAGCCACAAGATAGCTATTACCCCCCAAAACCAACCTCCCAAACCTGAAGTCTGCTTATGTATGCTGCTGACCCAGAAAATTCTGCCCCATCAATCTGTCCTTATTCACATATATATAAAGAGTTTCTTTGTCACAAGTTGGAATCATATCCACTCTCTGCTGCTATTTTATTTTGGTTTTGTTGCCCCCCCCCCGCTCCTGATATAGCTATTATTGATTCTCTGTTTTTGTGTTGGACCAAACCTCCCCCTGCCCCCAATTACAGCTTAATTTTTTAGCTTTTAAAAATATAGGCAGAACAATCCTAAAGCTGGCTGAAGGCTGGCTGGGGGGCCATCTGAAGTGGAGTAAATGCTGTTCCATGATGGATATACATTAATCAAGGTGCCCCCAGAATGCCTGTTGGAAGCTCTGTGGACATAGATGTACTACAGGTGGTAAGCTTGAAAAGTGGTAAGTAGAAGGTGAACAGTGGGAGGCCTTGGATCTCCAGGATCCAAAAGTCCTTGTTTTCCTGACATGTCCCTGAAGAGGGGGGAGGGAAACACCCCTATGCCAGCCCTGCAGCTAGTGTAGTGATTTTGGGAGGGGATTTTTAAAAAGCAAACAAAACAAAATGGTTTGGTGGGGACAGGAAAAATCTGACCTCGTCTCCCACCCTGGCAGGTGTTTGGATGGGATGGAGCAACCACTATGCAATCCTCTTCCCCATCCACTGTCAATGGGAGGAATTTATTTAAAAATGGGAGACCAGGGAAAAACACCTCACCTCCCATCTTGGTTGCAGGAAGCTGGCAGGAAGGAGGAGTCACCAAAACACCCTCACCACCCAACAGAATTGCAGACTAACTAGCCCTTGGAGTTGTGGGGATGTAAAGGAAAAAGCATGCAGTTAGTATTTTACTCAGTTGCTTGCTAAGAAGTAAAGCTACACCCTCCTTCCAGATTTTTGTTTTTGCCAATGTCATTTACTGGGCCGATGGACAAGGAGGGGTTTCTGTGTGTGTGTGTGTGTCTGCAAGTTACTAACATTGTTTAACCTTATATAACCTTATTTTTTTGAAGTTACACCATTGAAATAAAGAATTACACAGTTACATAACTTGAAGCATATTAGGCTACTCTAGTCAGATTATGACTGTTCTGCATTGATTCCCCCGGAAACCAATGTACTTTTAGGCTTCCTGAACACAAAGTGTCTGCCTACGGTCCCGGCTACGTTCCATACCTGCAGTGGGGTGTCCAGCTTTAAGATTCCCCAAACAGAAGTAAATGAGGCATCATTTTCTCACACAAAACTCAGTGCACAGTTTTGGACTGCAGAGTAAAGATGTACTGTAGACTTTTGTAGATAACTATACTATATTAGAAGGTTTTCCAGTGTTTGGCATATAAAGTTACAGACTTAGGTTCTTGGACCTATGTTGACATAAATTTCTTGAAGCAAATTAAACGACACTGCTTTCATACAGCTGTTAAGGTATACATTTCCATATAAAGTTTGCACCTGCCGAATTCAATAAACATCAAGAGCTCATGTTGGGCATCCCTTACTCCTGAGGCTTGTTTACATCAAGGTTCCTTTCTTTTCGTTATCCATGTGGTGTCAGAGGAGTTTAAGTAAAGCCAAACTTCATATCATAAAGGTGATGGACTTAATATATTCTGAATTTGCCAAGAATAACCGTCTATGAGATCAAAAAACTTCCCCCGGTGTTTTGAAAAGTCTCAAACTAAATTGTGCCTTGTGCAATATTTTGTTATTTCCAGAGGGAGCAAGACAAATACTGTACATAAAATGTATACCATTGTGCATGTTGATTTCTTTATCGTGACATTGTGATCAGTTCACAAATATTTGCTCTTCACTCTGCCCTGTGTACCAAAGCCATTAATTCTGACAAACACAGCTTGGGAGAAAATGTCAGTTTTGCCCATAGAGTCATAGATTTTAAATTCCAAGAAACACTTAGAGCATGACCCAGTCAAATGTGAGTTCCAATCCCATCCATATTTACTCCAATGCAAGAGAGCCACTAATTTCAGTGAGTCTCACTCCCAATTTGGTGTACATTTGGTTGCAGCCTCAGAGATGTTGGAATTCAGTTGATTTCAGTAGTAAAGTTAGATATTTGTTTAAATCTTTTCCCAGTGAGATGAATGGGATTAGAAGTGCTTACTTTTGACTGCATCAAGCCCCTTTCTCACTGAAATGGGCAAAACCTCCTTGAAACCAAACATGCCAATGAACTAATTCTACAATGATGGCATTTACATGCCACCAGGCTGGCGCCAGGCATGCCTGGACCCTTGGGCACCAGCCTGCCCTGGGCCCACAGCACTGTAGCCCAACTCCTCCATATAGGCAGTGCGGGGCTAATAAACCCACCCACATGTCCCACCTACCTCTATCATCCCTGTAAATGATGTGTGTGTCTGCCATCAACCAAGATGGCGGCAGGGGAGTCAGCCCCTTAGGGAAGCCTCCGCCCCCATCTTAGTTGATGACATGCATGTGTGCACTGTGTGCACATGCCTACCATCAACTAAGATGGCAGTGGGGGCATCAGCCCCTTAGGGAAACCTCCACTGCCATCTTGGTTGATGGCAGGCATGCAAGCACAGCGTGCATGTCATTCCCAGGAATGAGAAAGGTAGGTGGGGCATGAGTGTGGGCTTATTGAACCCTGCACTGACTATATGGGGGGGAGGTGCCTGGAAGTTCTATCTCTGTGATCCACAGCAGAGTTGGGAGCTGACACTGCCGCGAATTGCAGAACGGGAGCCAAATCCTCCCACCCTAAGGAGGGACCTGTCGGGCTCCTCTGAACTCCAGCCCTGCATGCCACAATAAGCCAGAGTTGCTGATTGTGGTTTCATGGGAATGCACAGTGCTCTGGACCACACTGACCAACTGCTTCCACTCCACTTTTCTTCTGGCATAAGTGAGAGAAATAAACCAGGAAGCTGCAAAAAAGCTTAGGTTCCCATTTCTTCCAAGCCAGGGATCTGTGGTTCATTCCCCCCCTGAAAAGCCAGGATCACTAACCAACTTTAAACCATGGTTTGTTGTTGGCTTATTGATTCTGGCTGGTTAGGAAGCATCAAAACACAACCCCTAGTTTGGGCATCATGGGAAAGAAAGCTTAACTGCAGCTTCCTTGTTTGTTTATCCTGCTTATGCCAGGGGAGGAACACAATGGGAGGAACTGGGTAGCATTCCCCAGCATGCTGCTCAATCACAGTAAACTATAAGGCAAATCAGCAACCCAGGCTTATTGTGACACGTTAATGTGACCAGGTGGCTGAATTCTGTGCTTTAATAAATGTGATAACTGTCTTAGAGCAAGCTTGGCTTGATCTTCTCCATTAAAATAATCTATAAGATCCACTGATGGAAGCATCCACAATAGGCTACTACAGGACAGCTTTAGCATGCCATTTTTGTTATGAATTGTATCAGCCTCCCAGAAAGAGATAATGGTATTATGAGTAAAGTAGAACAAGCAGCTCTTCTGGCTTTTGCTGGAGTATTGTCTTAGCACGGGTAACCTCTCTTTATTTATCTTCACATGCCTGGGATCCAAAAAGCTGTTTACAGGAGCCCAGTGGAATTTTGTTACTTTCAGCTGGTGACACCCCCCCTCCCCGTTATCACAAAGTGCTTTTGAAACTCCCGTTGGTTTCAAAAGCAATTTGCCATTACAGCCTACCTTATGCTCACAGAGCTAGTTTCATAGTTCTCTGGATCCTAGCTCCATTTCTCAGGGGCAATATAGTATTATGCTTGCCTGTGGTGAGGAGTCCCAGGGGTGTAGCACTTGCCACAGTTTGGTTACCTTTGAAAGGACAGAATCACTGGAGATTTAAGATTTTTTGTACTATGTGATCTTATTTACTATATGAGCATGGGTGGAAAAAGGCAGCTTAAACCCTCCAACAGCAAATCCACTGCACTACATCAGATCCCCAGAGAGGTGCTTTGCAGAAAAGGTCTTTTCCAGGGGCACATTCACGTCTTACATTTATTCCACTATCATTCCACTTTAAGCAGTCATGGTTTCCCCCAAAGAATCCTTGGAAGTGTAATTTGTGAAGGGTGCTGAGAGTGGTTAGGAGATCCCCATTCCTTGAGTAGTTTAATGATCAATCGCTCTTCCCAGAGAACTCTGGGAACTGCAGGTCTGCGAGGGGAATTGGGGTCTCCTAACCACTCTCAGCACCCTTCACAAGTTACACTCCTCAGGATTCTTTACGGAAAGCCATGACTATTTAAAGTGCGATAATAGTGGAATAAATGTACAGTGTGAATGCAGCCCAGAACTCAAAGCCTATCCCTCTCCTTTTTCCAAGACCCACTCAAAAACTGCAGGTACTAAATAGGGCTTTACTTAGGGCCTTTCTGGAAGGGAGGAGAAGGGTTATGTTGTGGGTAGTGACTGGTGAGAAGAAGTTGGGTTGGCCTAAGACATTTTGCTGCCTGAGGTGCCCCCTCCCATTCCATATACAAGAGTCAAGTCAGACTGGTAGCTCAATCTTACTTCCGCCCTGCAGATGGGACTGCATCCTCCACCACATCTGAGAACACCAGGCTAGCTGAGATGGCCCATAGCAGGTCAAACAGGTACACACAGCTCTGTCTTTCAATAACATGCCACCACTGCCCCCCCATCATCCACCATCTCATTCTTCCTAATGGTGGTGCTGTCTCTAATGAGAAGCGGTGTCCCGGAGTTCCAACAGGGTTCAGGCACTTCTTTGTAGGAAAGGCTGTGTAGTTATTCTCTGTTCCTCTTCAAGTCTGAAGCCACTGGGACAGCAAGTTTGCCTGATGGCCACTCCCTTCCTTACCCCCTTAGAATGCCTGATATTAGCATAATGATAGAGGTAGTGTGTTGATTGCTTCTAGTCTCACTGCAGAGCGAGCTACAGCACGATCTGTTTGGGGGGCTCAATCCAACACAGTGGCTATAGTGCAATTCCTCCCTTTGCCATTCCAGGCATCCTAGTGCTATCCCTATGCTTCAATTGTAGTGCTAAATCAGCCATGGCAAAAAAACAAATAATTGCTGGTTTGATGCAGTTGGAGTAGTTTCTTAATCAGATCCACCAAATGTTTTCAGCTCCTAGGCCTCGCAAGAGAATGGTATATCTGGAAACGTTATAGGTAGCATTAGACAAAATTGGTTTAGAGACCCTGAACTTAATGTTGAATCACATCTTTCATTGAACACCCGTGCTTGAGCTCTGGAAGAGGGCCTTATTGTTGTGGGTTGGACTATTACATCACCCTCTTGTGAGTTAACTTATTCTGGGGGGGGAAAACCCAGATCAGCTAAACAGAGAACATAATGGAAGGTTAATTATTCACACTGGAATATATTCTTTCTCTCCCCCTCTCTGGCTCAGCAGTTTGTTATACAAGACTCTGCATTCAGTACATCTGGGCTATTGAAATCTGGTAAACTGAGTTAATTTTTTACTTGAAGTCATATAAGGGGACATCTACATCTGGGATGGGGAACCTGCAGCCCTCCGGATCTTGCTGGACTCCAACTCCCATCAGCTACAGCCAGAATGACCATCAGGAATGATGGGAGCTATAGTCCAACAACATCTGGAGGACTACATGTTTCCCATACTTGCCCTACATGATGAATTAGTAAGAAGTAGAGGGATAATGAACAACGGTTCTGAAGATCAACACTATTTGTGAACTCCCAGGGAATTATGGGAGTAGGACTCGGGCACCTTTTTGCTTGCAGCTGTTCAGGTCCTTGGAAGAGCCAGCAGGTCCTTGCTATTCTCCATTGCTTCTAAGATCCAAGAGGAAAAGGGTTGCATCTGTATAGCATTCTTGTTCTGTCTCATTTATCTTCAGTTTCTCTTCTATTCCCTGGAAATCTAAGAGATGCAACCCTTCTGGATTCCATGGGTGCTTCAAAGGCCTGAGCAAAGCAGTTGTTCAGTGCCCCATGACCCTCCTTTGTTTGAGTGAAAAGAAGGCTCCAACTGTTTTAAAAAGAAAAAAAATTCAGTCTTTGAAAGTTGCAGCTTTGAGCATCCCCCAGCCAATCCCTCCTAGTTGCTTTGCCCTTCATGAGGTCCCCAGATACATGTTTACAAGTATAAGCACTTCAGATGGACAGATCAATCTGCTTCTAGTTTATGCCAATTTTGAATCTATTCATTCATAAGTCTGATCTGTTCCATTTTCACATCAGTTTGCATTAAAAAATCCACATAAAATTCCCATTATTTTTAATGTATTTTCCCCACAATATACACATTTGTATATGCATTTTTTCCAGTGCTTGGAAAAAACTAGTTTGGTTTAATGAACTTCACAAAATTAGTTCAAAGATCTATGAACTACACTTGAAAGTTCCGCATGATTGCAGGGAAAACTGAACGTGAATTAAGTTAATTTTGGGGTAGAATTTTGAATGATTTCTAGTTCATCTTCAAGTTCATTCTCTTACATTTTTTTAATACTTTAGACTTTTGGGGACTTTATGATTAAATTAAAACAATTCACATTCTACTGTGTGTTTGTATTTTGATGTTTTCTTAGTCTTCTTAAGTATATTTCATACTTCAGAACAGCATCTTGTAACATTCTAAATGCTGGAAAAAATGCAGAAGATCATTTGGATGAACTAGAATAGAACTGTGAACTGAACATGAACTAAACTAGTTCATTTTGGAAAGGGGCAAATGTGAACTGGAATTAATTCCATTTTGGACATGTTGAACATGAATTACTTCCTTTTAAAGATGAATTTTCCAAGTACTGGTTTTATCCTAATGTAGCTTTTTTTGTACACACTTTAACCTAAAATAAAAAAAAATGAATTTTGGGGTGTGTGTCTTAATATTTATTGCAAATTTTGGAGCAGTGTGAAAATTGATTGATAACCACATTTCAATCCACTTCTTAGTCCAGGAAGTGCAAATCAGGTTAAGAAAAAATCCCTAAGCATCCCCAGTAACCATTCATAATTGGGAGCTGAACAGGTACTCATCAGCTAGGTTGTATAGGTGCCCATCAGGGCAGTCTTCCCAAAAGCTGCAGAAAATACTCGAAGTGAGGGTGGAATTCTCCATTGTGTATAGTTCCATGATTCCTTTTTGGGATTCCCACCACCAACACCACTTTTTATCAAATACAGCACTGAGGCTACAACCTGAAGACTGGTGCTAGAAGAGAGAGGCACGTATTTTTTTTTCCCCAGAGGGGGGAAAAGCAGCTCAGAGGGTGATTTCAGAGAATAGGGCAAGAGGAAAGGATTAAGAAGCTCTGTGCCCTGTTTTCCCATTCAAACTGCAATGTCAACAGCTGCACTGTGTAAAAAGTCTCCAAAAAGATAGGACTATATCTGATGTGGCATTCCATCCTGACATAGAGGAGTTATATGGAGTGATGGTGGTGATTTTGATTGTTGCTGTAATATCTCTAACTGTAAAGAATGATCTAGCATACCAATGTTCAGCAACTGAAATTTGCTTTCCAATTCAAAATATGAAATCTTTCAACCAACATGAAAGAGTGGAGAAATGAGTGGGGAATAGTCATGGTACATGACTAGTCCTCAGCCAGATATGTGACTCCCAAGGCTCCTTCAAGCATTTCAGCAATTCGTGGGTTTAGTGAGTGCTAAATATATGTAGTATGCATTATACATTTTCCAACAAAAAAAATTATAATCCCCCTCACATACACACAAAAGACTTGGGAACCTTCGCTAGGGGAATTAAGGACACACCACAACATGGTTGTGCAATACAGATTATTTCTATTGCTAAAAGGAATTAAGTTGGATGGAGAGGGAAGATAAGGAAGGATTGTTACTTTAGACTTAGAATGATAAATTACACAGAACAAACTAGATCAAAATCTCAGTGGGTTGCTCTACTGTGTATGTTTCATATCAAACAGAGCTTGCCTCTTTGAGATTAAAAACCTTGAAACAAACACCTGATCCATCTATAGATTGTGTTTACAAGGAGTCCCCCCCCCCTTTTTGGCTGAACTTCTTTAAAATGCAATAATAATAATAACAATAACAACAACAACAACAATAATAATAATAATAATTCATTGCTTTTCCCACAAAAATGTCTCAAAATGGCTTACAGAGTAAGAACAGAAATAACAAGAAACATTAAAATCAAATATAAGAACAACAATAAAACAATAAAAAACAGTAAAATGCTCATCCAAAAATATATATATAAAAAGGACAGATCCAACCCAAGTAAAAGGATGAGCACAAAAAGAGATCACAGATGTACTTAAATAATGCCCAAATTTATGGCCAAAGGCCTGGGTAAATAAATATGTTTTTGCCTGGTACCTAAAAACAGACTGAAGCTGTGTCTCCCTGGACAGAGCATGCCACAAGCAAGGAGCCATCACTGAAAAGGTTCATTTTCAAGTTGCCACCCTCTTTAATTCTCGTGGAGTGAGCAAATGGAGTAGTCCCTCAGATGACAAACGTTAACAGTTAGCAGCACTTAAATGCTGACAGAAGTTAACAGCAGAAAGATATAAGCTCTATTCATTCTTCCATGTTTAAGCAATCATGTGAGAGGGGGCAGCATGAATGAGTGTGCTGGCTATGCCCCCCCATCACTCTATATGGAGGGTGAATATCTGGAGAGCTTCCTGCACCAACGGATGCTCCCCATGTATTTTAGAACCCTGGAAATTGGGGTTCTAAAACACTCAGGGAGTGGGACCCTCTATAAATACAGGAGGTTTGCCCTCCATTGAGGGCAACCGGAATGGAGATGGGGGGTGGAGGAGGTAGCAAACAGAGTCCATTGCACCCATTTGTGTGTTTATGTAACTCCAAAGAAGAACACATGAAGAGGGGCATAGTCAACATGTATTTTGTTACTGAAACTCTTCAGGAGAGCATTTCCCCCCTCCTGGAACCTAGGAGAGGCATGTATTTTTAATTGTCTAGAGAATGCCTGGGAACCGGAGTTGGGCAGAGAGGCTAGATCTCTGCATCATGGCTATAGGATGCCTCCTGCAACCCAGATGGAAAAGCTGGATATCGGACTGCTGATGCCTTGAATCCCTCCATCCTAAGCTCAGGTTGGAATGTGTGTAAATAAACAAATGATATTTCATAAAGACACCACAGTCTCCGCTGACCTTCTTCCCAAAGGAAACTAAACCCTGGATGAGTGCAGGAACCCCTGAGATCTCACCGCTCGGAGATTGGGGAGGTGCGCAACAATATTGTTATGGAAAGAAACATACAAAACAAACCTCCGCTACATTTTGCTCTAAATCAGCCAGGTTGGGGAGGGAGCATTGCTGAGCTCTTTAGCATTGTCTGCTATATAGCTCAGTAATCACCTTGACTGTTCCTTTAAATCCACCCTATTTGACAATTCACAAAAGTCAGTATTTGCTAACAATTGCTAGTGTTATTCCCCCTCCCCCAGTATTTTTGTTATATCAGTTAAGAACAATCATCACTAGGATTATTCTTTTTCTTCTTAAAGAAAGTTGAGTAATGCATGATGGATAAGTTGCGCTTGATCATTGAGCAATCACAGTGTAAATGGCTTATAATATAGCTAAAGCTAAAAATCAATTTACTAATCATTCTGCATGAAAGGGTACTCAGTTTGGATTTGAATGGCACAGCAGCTGACAAAACATGACCTCTTGTTTTTTTTGTGGGGGGGTGACAACAATGATGCAGTTCAGCAGCATTCAATTCAGAAGTGGATTGGCCACAGTTTAGAGAGACTTGAATGGAAATTGAACCTGAACCAGGAAAGCAAGCAATTTTATAGCCAACACAGAAAAAATCAAGACTGTGCTTTCAGTAATCGCTTGTGTGACCATAGCCATTATATGTTTGGATTGCAATCCTATACACACTTACCTTGATCAGTAGAATAAACATGCATAGGATTGTGCTGTAAGATGATATTTGAAAAAAAGTAAAATTTGTTGATGCTACTTAGTTAAGAGGCACAGCAGTATTATTGTGGCTGTTTAATCCATCAGTTATGTTAACCCATTAAGCACAAATCTGACACATTAGCTTACCTATGTAGTCATTTAATAATGATAAAGACTGTCATATGACTACATGGGTATGCTGATGTGACAGATTTGTGATTAATGAGTTACTGCTGTGCCTCTTAACTCAGTTCCCCTTTCCCAAAATGAAAAAAATGGAAACCGAATTCCACCCACATTTAATTAAAAGGTATCCTGTCTTAGAACAAGGGCATGCTTTATAAATAAAACAGCAATATCTCTGTTATCTTTTCGGCGCCTACGGAAGACTTTCCTCTTTCAACAAGCCTTTTAAGTTGAGACCTATCCCAGTCTGCGTCTGTGTTGGAATTGCTTTTTAATATTTTTTAAAAAATATTTTCCCCCTAAACAATATGTTTTTTTAACCCTTTTTATTTAAGATGTTTTTAAAGCTTTAAAAAAAATGTTTTTAAAGTTGTTTTGTTTTAATGTATTTTAAGGTCTGTTTTTATGATGTTTTAAAGTGTTTTTACGGCTTTTGTTTGCCGCCCTGGGCTCCTGCTGGGTGGAAGGGCAAGATATAAATCAAATAATAAATAAAAATAAATAAATATATGTTTCACTGGGTTACTTCCAGCTATGAGGACTGTTCACACATTACATGCAATGAGTGCACAATCTTTGTACCTGGGTACACAAGCTATTGAGCTGTATACTCGTACTGTTATTCACGTGTAACATTCAACAGGTGTAGAATGTGTGTATCTGTGTACACAATAGTTGAACTGCACAAATCAGCAAATGTACACTCTTTCACACAATCAGTTGTACATGTGTAGATATAACTTGTACCTGCGTTCAGTGTAATGTGTGAACAAGCCTCTGTAACTGACATCCAGTATCCTGTGGAAATGGTTCTGCTGTCTTCAATGGAATTTATTATAACTAGTTTACTTCTAAGTTAGATTAAGACCATAGGTTTAAATGTACAGTTAGATAAGTATTGTGTCAATGCTGTGAAACAACAAAAACAACAGCAACACACAAAGAAATGTGAAAGTATCCTCAATAGTATTGCCAATTTTCTAGCTGAGCTCATTTGTTTTTCATAGTGGCTGCATGTCAAGCAAAAATGCAGCAAGGAATTTCCCCCCCCTACCACACAAATATCACAATAGAGGAAGCATTGCCTGCTCTAATGCATATTGAAATGCACCTGATTAAGGCAGAGCAACCCTGCTAAATGGGAAGGGGAAAGTTGGCAACCTTGATCCTCAGTGATTTTGCACCATATGACTGGCTGTCATTTTTCATATTATGCCTCTGGAATGTATACCACTTTTTATTTTAAGAAACCCATATTGCTTCTTAGCATCCAATTGCTACTTGTTTGTTGGCTGGAAGGAGGAGGGCATGGAGAAGGAAGGCAAATATATTTCCCCAATGTTTTTTGCTGTAGCCAAAACACATTGCATAATAAGGATATAACCTAGCAAGTTTCCCCTTTCCTCTTTTTGGTTAAATATAACATCTTGATAGGCAGCATGGGCAAAATCCATTAGAAATGTCTCACGTACATGCCTAATTGAACTGTGCTCCCAAATAGAAAAATCTTATTTTCAGCAAGCAGGCTTGTGCATGGCGTTGCTCAGGAATTCTAAGAAACCAAAACATCAGACAAGGGAAAGGTATGACAAGGATTAGATTGATGGCTCATCTACACAGTGGTTTACTGTGTGTTTGGTGCTGTTCACGTCTCCTTTAAACTTGTATGTTCACATGACATTACCGGCAAATAGAAGCTATCATTCAGTTTCCCCCCTGTAAATTCATACTAACCCAATCCGCTTACAATATGAAAAGGGAGGAAAAAACGTCTCCACTCACTTTCTCTAGTGGTTGTCAATGCTCTGCTTCTATACTTTTAGGTGGGTGTGTTAATCGTTTCCCTCTCCACTCCCACTATCTCCTCCTCCTTTCTTTCATTTTGTTTCCTGTGGGCTGACAACCAACTTCTAGTCTCTCTCTTCCATTCTGCTGGCCTTTTTTATGTGGCTGCAAATGGTGCCTTTCTTTTCTTTTCCCCTTAACTTCTGTGCAAAAGCATAATACTACTCAAACAAAGATTTGTATTTAAAGTTTATCCTACCAACCATAGGCGTGGAAAACATAGATATTCACACTTTCGGTTTTTTTAAAAGCAAATTACTTTAGCTGGTAGAACAGAATGAGCATGCTCGGTCACCTAGCAACCGGAGGGAGTGGAAATGTATAATTAGAAGGTGGGGCCACAAAGAAACAGCAAGACTAATCCTTCCCAGAGGAATGCCTACTTGTGTGAATAGGAAAAACCTTTGAGCAGTAACTGCAGATGGTGCAAATGAATAGCGAAGGTAAAAGCAGTGTATTTGCTACAAACAAATGCTCCCACGTAGATGAGCCCTGATACAGAGAAAGCACTGCATTTTATTTATGTCCAGGTTATGCCAGTCTTCGTTTTAGTGTTGCAAGCTTTTGAACCGGCCCCCTCTCCTGTCCCTTTAATAGCAGTTTTGTTCTGCAGCAAATAGCAGGTGATCATAATGTTTAGCTCCACATGAAGAGTTTTACCTCCTGATTTCTGCATGCCAGACTCTGTTAAATAGACAGACAAGTTAAAATGAGGCTGGTTCTTTTCTTTTTTTTATCATTAATTTTTATTCAAATTTTCAAAGACAAAAAACAAAACAAAACAAAAACAATTAAACAATAAAATAAGATGTTGACTTCCGATTTGTCGCAGATCAGTTATAGGTCTACAATATATAACAATCCTATCTCTAAAATTATATTATAAAATCACTTTCCTCCAGTAGTTATCTTAATCATCAAATCTCATAAACATTATTTTATTCTTTCCACAAAAAGTCAAAGAGAGGCTTCAATTCCTTGAGAGATATATCTTTCAATTTTTCTCCAAATAAACATGTCGCTTAATCCATCTAATTCAAATCTGTTAGGCCCAATAATTTCAATAGCCATTCTTCCATTATCTATATTAATTCCATCTTCCATCTTCAATAATCCTGTTAAGTCCAGTAATTTCAGTAGCCATTCTTCCATTATCAGTATCCCATAATAATCTTGTTGTCATAGCCATAGTCCAAGTAAACATATCAATTAATCCATCTCGTCAAATCTGTTAAGTCCAATAATTTCCATAACCATTCTTCCATTATCAATATTAATTCCATCTTCCATCTTCAATAGTCCTGTTAAATCCAGTGGTTTCAGTATCCATTCATCCATTATCAGTATCCCATGATGATCTTGCTGTCATAGCCATAGTCATATAACAAGAGTCTGATGGGAATTTCCCCCATCACAAATATGTCCTTGCCATCAATTCTGAATATGTTGTTGAAATATTGTTGTAAAGTCACATCTCTGCTCTGGGTGCATCTCTGCTCTGTCACATATTTGTAGTTAATTCCATAAATTTTTTCTATGTCAAGCCCCATCACATCATTCCAGTCAAGAATTCTGAATATGTTGCTGAAATATTGCTGCAAAGTCATATCTCTGTTCTTCTTTTTTACAAAATGCACTGGCTCATCTCTTAAGAGTTTCTCCACTGTCACATATCTGTAGCCAACTCCATAGATTTTTTCTATGTCAAACTCCATCACATCATTCCAGTCCAGAAAATTATCCAAGACATTGATAACTTTACCACCAAAATCTTCATTAATTTCTTCAGAGACAACGTTGAATTCCAAACAGTAAACTTTATTTCTAACATCCATAAACTCCAAATCTTTTTCCAATTTCACATTTGTTCCAATCTCCAGGGCTTGTAGCTTCCCTATCCCATCAAACTCCTCTCTCACAGAATCCACTATTTCTTTAAGCTCCTGCGTCATTTTGTTAAATTCAATTTTCACCTCCTGTCTACCCTGTCTCAGGGTTTGTTTCGTTATCTCAATCTCACCCATTATTTTCTGAAACATAATTTCTTCCATGGTCTCAATCACTTTCCTGGTTGCCATTCTTAAAACCACAGAAACAAAAATTATTTCAGCCACAGTTGGGTTAAAATTCCAGGCTTGCTTATATCAGTGTAGACAGTACAGCCTGCCTTATCTCTATGTGTTCAGGAATACAAAACAAACTTAGTTCCCAACATCAAAACAATTAGTGGCGTCGTGAACAAGCAGATTCGTCAAAATGAAATAGACCAAAAAAAAATCCCCCCCCCCTCCTCGAAATAGAAATCCCTCTTCCGTTGGTATCTTTAGAATGCACCTCCAGGACAGCTTTTTGCGATAAAAACAAAGATAAGCTTTTTCGATTTCTTTCCTCCTTAATTTCGTTAGTGAAAGAGAAAAGCCATAACTCACCTAGAAGTTCTTCACAGCTGATTCATTGACAAATCTCTTTTTTGCTGCACCAATTTAAACCAAGTGAAAAAAGAAAATAGAAAGAAGGATGCTTATCTGCCTGTTAGAGTCCGTTTTTCTTTAAAGAAAAGATAAACGGGTCGCTGTAATCAGCTAGAGCTTGATGAAAGTCCATCCGGCATTGCAGTTTGAACCTTCTCTCATAAATAAATGAAATCCAGTCCTCCCCACAAAAACAGGCTTTGTGGTTAATCTCTACGTTTCTCCCTGCCCGGGAGAAAATCTTTACCAGTCAAAAAGAGCGTTGTGACTTATTTTAAAGCTGAAAAAGCTTCTTCTGAGACGAGAGCTCGACTCAGAGGCAGCACAGGCAAAGCAACCCTTCCCGGAAGCCGAGGCTGGTTCTTTTCTGGCCAGTTGATAAACCTGGTTGTGGCCTGACTTTTTTGCTGTCAGCAATATATAAAGCTGCTTTGGTATTCATCTTTGGGACAGCAATCATCACAAGAGGAGCCAGAGCCAGCCCAAATGGCAAATACAGGGCCAACAGACACATCACTGTTACAGCAATGACCAATAAAAGATATCTGTCTCCTTATTCATTTTTTAGCTTTCATTCTCCAGTGCCAATAATGAAACTGCCATTTTAAAATCATCCTTCTAGATATATCCAGCATTTTTCTTCTTTGAAGTTTCTTCGTTGGGCCAACAAGGTTATAAAAAAAAATGGCAGTGTCTACTGAAAGCTTGGACACCAAAATGGCATAGCAGGATCCAGGAGACAATGTGATGATTGCAACCCAGCTTTGTCTTTTACCAGAGTCTTCAGTTCCAGTCACCTCCCACTACAGGTCTCAGTCTAAACTGTTCAACTTCTGCAACTCAGCTATTGCCGCAACTGGCGATTAGAATATAGAAGGCCATGGCGTACAGTTGTGCTTTAAGCAAACAATGGTGCGATCCTATGCACATCTACTCAGAAGTAAGCCCCACTAACTTCCCAGGCAAGGGGGTATGGGACTGCAGCCTTATTGTTGTATAGTGAACCTTTTCCAAGTATCTAGGTTTTTACAGTGTGCTGCTTTTTGGCTTTACAATGACATTCTTGTGTTTCCAAATTTGGTCATTGTTTTTACATTTATTTCCATATTCATGGGTGAGTTAATATTCAGATAGCAGATAATGAAAAAGGCCTGTACCTGGTACTACAGACAGCCATTGCCAGTGTTGGCCCAAGTCAATCAAACCCAAATGCCCTTTGCTCCATAAGGCAAGAACTGGAAAAAAAAAGCAGGTGAAAGACCTGCTTTCATCCACCTCCTGTGTATGATGTCACCTGAAGCAGATAGCTTTTCCTAGCTGCATGGCAAGGCCATCTCTGACAGCTGCTGCTAATCAGAGTAGACAATACTGGGCTAGATGGACAATGTAAGGCTGCTTCCTGTGTTCCTAAGAGAAAGGGCAGTGAATCAGGCAATTCCTCATTTGAAACTTGACTCTGCTAAAAACTCACCAGTAGAGCTGTGCTCCATATGTGGCTGAGACCCGAGCCAAATCGGACTTCTTCAGAGGCTTTTGGGCCTTGGCCAAGTTGGGTTCAGATAGTCCTGGATTGCTATGGGTTGGGTATGGCAGCAGAGCGATCTGGGGCTATCAGGGGCAAGGTATGTGTGGAGGGGTGAGCAACAACATCCAACACTGGATACCAGCCTCTAGAGGAAGGCAGCTGCGGAGTGGGTGCTGCAGAGCTCCCTAACTGTTATGGACCTCTTATGTGGTTCTTTCACAGTCTGCTCCAGCAATGTCCTCCCTTCAAAATCAGTGCGCGAAGGAAGAGGCCAGTGTCAGGTAAGGCTAGGCCTAAGGCCTGGCCTTGATTCCACTCTGCTCAGACTCTCACAGGATTGCCTGAGGTTGCTAGTGATCTTGTGACAGCAAGCATGGGTGGGAGGAGGAATCTCCCTCCCATCGCTCCTGGAGCCATGTGCCACCCCACAAATGTGCCCTGTGCTGGGTGCAAAGCGGTTCTTGCACAGTGCTGGTTGCACCTGCCTGCTTTTTTTGGGGGGGGGGGAGGAGACATAGTGTCTCCTTCTTCCGCTCCTCCTGACTATATTTTTTCAATTAAAAAACCCCTTAGACCCACCCCCAAATAACTCCAGAGTGGGGTGGATGGTCCCATATTCAGGACAGGATGGATTGGCCTTCCTTGGGGCTCACAGACTAAGGCCATGGGGTGGATTGGGGGAGCAGTGCATAGCTCTAATCACTGGATCACATTAATGGAAGACTATCTTGCACCCTCCTTGTCCCTTTCTGTCCTTCTCTTATGATCTGCTTCATTCTGCATACTACATTTTGTGCTTTAAAAAAGTCCTTTTTGTTTTGGCTGAACTTCTTTAGAATGTGATGAAAGTCAACAGCAGAAATGCACAGCCAACATGTGTTTTGTATGTTCTGTTCTGTGCTGCTTTTGGTCAAAGCAGACGGTATGATAAATAAGGTACCAGGGCCGGCCCACCTATTAGAGCTAGGATGGGGGACTAGTGGGCCCTCCAGGTGTTGTTGGACTCCAATTCCAATCATCCCTAGCCAGCATGGCCAATGGTCAGGGACGATGAGAGTTGTAGTCCAGCAACATCTGGAGGCTGCAGGTTTCCCATCCCTGCTTTAGACAGAATGAGGTCGCTGCTTCAAGTAACAGAAGGTGGAGAATGAGGAGTAGAAGCAAGATGTTGGAGGTAGAGCTGTGTATGCCATGTGGTCTGCCATGTGCCCCTGCTACCCTCAGGAACAGTGGAAGACACTGTCCCATAGTCAGTGCTGAAGTATGATTCAACAGCCAGTCTGGTCAGCTTCAGTACATGGAATGCAAGGAAGTGCCATCTTGTACTTTCCCTCAGGCAGGAAAATGTCTTAGCCTGGTCAGTACATTACTTATTCAGAACAAAAAGAGAAGATGATTACTTTGCCCCCCCCCAATCCGATGCAAGGCCTAATTTGGTGATTTAGATCATCCCCAACCCAGGACAATCTGGACCTGGCCTGACCTGACCCCTGAATCATGATATGGAAAAAACAAACATTCAGAAATGCCATTGACTTGTATTGGGAAACCAAAACAGCTGTAACTTTCTTGTTGTTTTTTTTCACATAGGTGCATGAAATTTGGAGACTTGAAAGCCACTACAGAAGGGATTAACCTTCCATGTTTCAGACAGGTAACTTCAAGGGTTTTTGTGCTAGCTATTCAACTTTGTCTTTTTCAAAAAAATAAAATAATTTTATTAAAAGACTGTACTGCACTGGCATATGTAATATTACGATGTATGTGTGCTCCTTGTACATTGTACTGTGTACAATGCACTGGACTGTGCAATGTACTCACAAGATTTACTCACACCCACACCCCACAAAGTACTAATAATGACAGATGTTGAAAACAGAACACAGCTGTAAATAAAATCCAGACCTAATCTAAAATAACTAGGGCCAAAAGTGGTGGTGAAATAAGGAAAACAACATGGCCTAAGTAACTAAGACACAGACTATAAACATTTTTTTTATAGGGATGCAGCTGGGCTTGATTGGGAATGGATGGAAAACAAAACAGGTATAAGTATGGGTAGGGTACTGTGAAGGGAACAAAGCACAAGCTGAACAACCGCCACCAAACTTCAAACACTTTCTAAGAGACAGAAATTACAAAAGAGTGAAGGCAGTGTGAGCTTGCAGCCTTTAAGACTTCACTATCCTTCCTCACAAGCACTGTGATTGGAGAGTGTTGGGTGAGATTCTAGCCCTGGATTGGAATCTAGAGCTCTCAATGAGCAAAGTCCAGCTCCGCTTCTCGATTTCCCCCTCTCTCTCACCCTAGTGTTTTCCTTAAATGGTGCTCTAATTAATAATTGCAGTACTTTGGAAGCAGCCTGTGGGGCTTTTTTAGTCTTTTTTTTCCATTCCACATCAGCACAAATCACTGCTAATCAATTTGTGTCCACCCGACCCACTCTGTCGCAATTTGTACGTGCCTCAACTTAATCTGAATTTGGCACAAATCATTACAAATTGGCCTGATTCAGTTTGGGATTTGGACAAACCGATTGCACAGCCTACTCTAAACACTCTGGAATATAACATACAAGCAAATAATAATTTCCCTGTTTCCCAGACAGCCAGACAGCATTTTGCAATATAAATAAAAAAAATTACAGCAAATTTACTAAAACAGAAGTAAAAGATAGTAGGCATGACTTTAGCCTACCTTATTCTGCAATTTCTTGAATTCTGTTTCCCCTTTTATATTCTGATTTCACTTTAGCTTCTTCCCAACTGCCATTATACGCATTCATGACTTTCATTATATTCAGCAGTGTGATGCTTCCATTCATTTACCTGTCATTAGATGAATGCTATGATGTTATATGCATAATGCTTCTGTTTCAAAGGACTACACAAACACCAGTTAATTAAGCATTAGAATAACTGCATGAGTAAAAACATTATTATCCATTTTTTTCTGGCTAAGCAACCGATGACCTAATGTTCATAATGATCTGAATTATAAAAAGGATTATATGAGCTTACTTAGGTATTGACATAATGTTTGGAGGCTTTGTGTTAAGAAAGAAACTAACTAATGTAAATTGTTTAAAACCAAAAGTTTCTGTGTCATAGGAGGGCAGTGAGGGTTCCCCTCATCCATATGTATAACTGTTTTTATCTTTTAAATCAAGACTATATCCATGTGTGGTGCAGTGGTTAGAGTGTTGGAGTAAAGTCAGGGAGAACTGAGTTCGAATCCCTATTGGGACATGAAGCTTGCTGGGTGACCTCAGGCCAGTCATCATCTCTCAATCTAAGCTAATTCATAGGGTTGTTGTGAGAATAAAACTGGGGAGGACCCATCATGTATGCCACCTTGATCTCCTTGTAGAAAGTTGGGTTAAGTAAGTAATCATTATTATTATTATTACTGGTATTACTACTACTACTACTACTACTACTACTACTACTACTACTGCCCTGGACTGCCTTCAAGTTGATTTCGATGTATGGAGACCCTATGATTAGGGTTTTCATGGTAAGCGGTATTCCGAGGTGGTTTTACCATTCCCTTCCTCTGAGGATGAGAGGCAGTGACTGGCCCAAGGTCACCCAGTGAGCTTCATGGCTGTGTGGGGATTCAAACCCTGGTCTCCCAGGTCATAGTCCAACACCTTAACCACTACACCACACTAGCTCCCACTACTACTATTTATTATCACATATAAAGTTATTCTATTTACTAGGTCTGCTACTGTGCTAAACATACAGTAATTTAGCAGGTGACGTTTTCCTGGGGATAAGTCTGAACAAGGAGATACAATACCGGAAAATTTCAACTTTTTAATTTCATGTGTTAGACCACTATTGAAGAAAGGAGCACTTGGCAATCCAGCTGCCAATTTTTTAAAAAATGATAGTGTTAGTTAACCTTTCCTGTCTTAATATAGCGCTATGGAAAGTAAGAGTGAGTTTACATATGCAACATCAAATGTTGACTTGCATGTGTGAAACAGGCCATTACAAATTAAACACCACAGGCAGAGCTTTCATATAATCTGAAATATCTCAAACTGCAAGCTTGAACCAGTAGATTAATTAGCTAAGGCTGTAATCCTATGCCTATTTACTGTCTGTCTGTCTGTTTCATATTGTTCTTTTCTACATGCCTTTAGGCTAAAAGAATGTTCTCCATTCTACACAGGTGTTTCAGAAGCCTTGATATGCCCCCTGCTCTCTATGGATCAGCGATTGGGCCCAGATCAGGCCTGATGTCATCAAGTGATGATAGTTGGGCCCAGCACTGTAGCAACTTTTCCATGGTAGGTGGGGCGGCCACATACTTAGGTGGGACAACCACATTTCTAGGTGGGGCATGGGTGGAGGGGATGTGAGGGCTAGGCCAGGGGAAGGGAAAGGTAGTGACTTTCCCCGTCACTCCTTTTCTATCCAGAGAGTATGTCAATTTACATGAATGAGGTTTAAGCTGTTGAATTGTCTTTTAAGAGATCCCCAGGAATACCAGACTCAAAAGCTTGACTTTGCCTATAGCTACAGTCCCCTTTCACCTGTGGTTTGTCCCTCTGTTCTGATTCTTCATGAACTGAACTGCTTTGGTAATGACAGTGAGCTCCTGAGTTTGGCTTTGATGCTGCACTAGGTATCTCAGTTTTAGATTCCACCTGAAAAACAAACTTTTCCATACTACAAGTTTAGAGAAGGGCAGAGAGAAAATAAATACTATAGGGTGTGTTTGTTAACTCCTCCTTGAGAGTACCTTCTTCTAATCTAATTCCTGGCCTTTACATCTTCCTTCCAGTTGGACAATCAAGGGAAAACATTATATCTGGCTGGTATGTAAAGGACGAACTAAGCCACTGGAAACTAGTTGTGGAAAGCAATTGGAATTTTTTTTACTGGTCGTTGAGTTGATTTTTCTGTCCAGAAACCTTGAATAGACCTCATGCTGAAGTACATATATCGGGAAAATCAGAAATTAGGCCCGAGTTAAAGAGTAGGTGTCCAGCCAGCCAGCTACGTAACGAGTTATTATGCCAAAGGCAAGAGGTTTGGGTGATCTCAAAGGCAAGGAACACATCAATGGAAAAGATTTAAAGCTTTATTTGAGAGCAGCTGATGTTTTACAACAGGCAAGGCACTAAAAAAAGGATACCAGCAGCTACTGAGCACAGTTTATCTTATGTTCTCCTTTCTGTAGTCAGGAGCACCAGATAAGTGGCAACGGAGAGATCCCAGCAGCCAATAGGTACACAGCATCTCACCAGTGTAGGTCTGTGTTGAAGTTCCCCGAACAGGATTTAGGGAGGCTTATTTATACCCAAAAGAGCCCCTGGACCTAGGTGCAGGTTTGCACCTGTGACTTTAATTAACTATACCTATTGGGATGTTTTTAATTTGGGTCTCATTATTCTGTCTTTGTTTCTCAATCCTGTTGGTCAGTATCCTTGAGCTTTGTATCAGCATGATTTATTGCACCTGCCTTGGCCGAGTTCCCAGCAGTGTGGGAAATAATCTTCACTAATGAGCTGCTGGCATCCATGGCCTGTCTGGAAAATTAAGGGCCTTTGTTTGACTTAGGGTTGCCAGGTTCCTGGCGTGAGACTGATCCTGTATCTTTAGGAGAAGAGAAAGTCAGCCAAGTGCAGGTGTTCTTGCAACACTGTAATGAGAAAAACCACAAGGTGGAATTCTCCCTTCCCCCTGCCCAACTTTTAAAGATACAGAAGACCTCTTGGAGGTTGGGCCTGGCAACCAAGAGGTCTTCTGTATCTTTAAAAGTTGTGCAGGGGGAAGGGAGAATTCCACTTTGAGGTTTTTCTCATTACAGTGTTGCAAGAACACTTGTACTTGGCTGACTTTCTCTTCTCCTAAAGATACAGGATCAGTCTCAGGTAGTTACCAGGTCTCCAGTTTTTGGCCGGAGTCTCCGGTTTTTGGGCCCCTCCTCCGGCTCTCTGGCTAGTGCCCCTTAATCTCCAGACTCTCAGCTTCAATTAAAAAAAAATTAAGTTTCTAGGTGGTCTCTTTCCTGAGATATACACCAAAATGTCAACCCCCCTGCACGACTGTTAAATCTGTTTTACAGATGTTTAGAACAGCTCCTAGCTCTAACTACAACTCCCATCAGCCCAATCCAGTGACCATGCTGGCTGGGGCTGATGGGAGTTGTAGTTTAAAAAAGTAACTTGTTCAAGCTCTGGCTCTAACCCCGCCGTTCAGGATTGTAGCCAATAAATGAAGCCAGGTTGTGACTTCTTGATCCAAGCATGTCTAAGCTTAATTTCAACGTCAGAAAATGGAGGCTTTCAGATTTTGCAGTTTGTGTAAGTAATATTGCTTAAAGTTTTTTTTCTCTTCTGTGCAAGAGTCAGACCCTGGGCTATGAAATATGAAAGTATTTAATCCAATACTCCATTAGGACTTACTTTTAAGTAGACATGGTTAGGATTATATGGGGTGTATTTTTACACCTCTCTCTGTGTGTGTGTCCTTTCCAACAACCCTGTGAGGTAGGGTTGGTGATTGGAAACCAAGGCAGCTCACAATAAGAAATAAATCACTTTAAAAAACAATAACCATAAAACAGTATAAGTTGCAAAACAGCTTAAAGTGGCATGATTCTGAATTTTGGGTTGAGTGAATGAAGTTTATTTATTTATTTTTATTTGTTTATTATTTGATTTATATCCAACCCTTCCTCCCAGTAAGAGCTCAGGGCGGCAAACAAAAGCACTAAAAACACTTTAAAAATAATAAAAACAGACTTTAAAATATATTAAAACAAACATCTTTAAAAACATTTTTAAAAGCTTTAAAAACATTTTTTTTTAAAAAGAAAGAAAAGGTTTAAAAACATTAAAAAGCAATTCTAACACAGACACAGACTGGGTTAAGGTCTCAACTTAAAAGGCTTGTTAAAGAACAAGTTCCTTATCACTTCAGGGTATAGTTTTCCCTGGTTAAGTAAGCCCCATTGAATAAATTAGGACTTGCTTCTGAGTAAACAAACATAGGACTGCACTATAAATATCTTTACACATTGTATAAATAATAAACATATTTGATAGTCATGCTTATATAAATATTTTGTCATACTGTGTCCCAATGAGTATCCGATTTCACGCTATGGTTGTACAATACTTCCTTTACATTTTAAGTATGCCTTGGGGTGGTCATGGTTCTCCATTGTTTTCATCCCGAGGGGCAGATAGGCTGAGAGGTGGTGAGTAGCCCATGGTCACCCACTACAGTTTATAGCTCATTTCCATTTTGAAAAATTAAAACAATTTACATGCAGGCAAAATTTATTAAGTGGATTCACACAATATGTTAAAAGCACATCCAACTCGCATTTGAAGTGCACAATGTCCCCTAAAGAATCCTGGGAAGTGTCGTTTCCCCCTCACAGTTATAGTTCTCACCACTCTTAACAAACTGCAGATCCCATGATTCTGTGGTGGGATTCATGTGCTTCAAATGGGTGTTGAATGTGCTTTAAATGAATGGTGTGGATCTGCCCTAGGTATGATGTACATTCAAGAGTGAATTGAAAAGAACGATTTTAAAAGATACTTCTTACTCTTACTCATTTCTCAGACCTCTTTCTGAAGTGAAGGGTCAAATCTGTAAAAAAAGTTTGGAGCAGCCACATTAAAAGATAAGGGCAGGGCATTCCAGGCAGGGGGTTGCCAACCCTGCTTGGATATGGATGTCTTTGTAGAGGAACCCTAGTCAAGGTTTACCAACAGCACAATCCAAACTATATCTACTAGAAGTCAGGAATTGTACCGGGCGGTGTCCACATGTTCAGTTGTTGACCGCCCAGAAAGTGACCATTTTCCTTTGGTTCTTTATCAGGATTGTGGTAACCAAATTATGTATGCAGATCAAGAACCAATTATAGAAGCAGATCTGGAAATACAGCCATCTCGTATTAAATGGCTCCCCAGAATAGAAAAAGTTCTAAAAGTTATATTAAACTCCAGGCAGTGCCTCTCTCTCTGAAAACTTATACTTACTGCGACCACAGCAACAATGGCTTTTTGGCCCCTCCAACAGCTGACTATAGCTCTACAAAATGTTCTGCTCTCTAAACCTAAAAGTAAAACACCAAACAGTTTTTAAATCTAAACCGTGGTTTGATAAAGAATGTGTAGGGAAAAAACAACAACTAGCAGCAGCATATAAGGCCTATAAATCCAATAATTCACGAGTCCTACTTTTAGAATATCTTGAATCAAAGAAATGGTATAAACACTTAATCGCCCGGAAAAAGAAACTGGCATTAAAAGATAATTGGCAACGCTTGCTAAAAGCCTCTAGATTAAAGGATTCCTCGTTTTGGAGGATGGTTGCACAGGGATGGCCAAAAGTCCCCTCCAATCCAGACTGGTACATTACAGCCAATACCTGGGAGAAGTATTTTGCAAAAATTTATGCAAGAGATCAGAGTTCCTAATCGCCGCCTGAATTGGCTACGAACGATTTACCGGATTGGCCACCAGTATCTGCTATGGAAATTTCTAATCTCATAGCCAAAATGAAATTGAATAAAGCCCCAGGTGCGGACAACATACCGGCTGAGGCTTTTAAATCAAACGTAGACTGGTGGGCCCCGATATAACCAGCTCTGTTTATGAAGATAGATCATTGTATTCAAATCTCTCAAGATTGGGGCCTTGTGATCATAGTTCCCATATACAAGAAAGGTCTTAGATATGACCCCTCTAATTACAGACCGATTAGCCTTCTTAACACTGTTAGTAAATTATACACTAGTCACCTATATGAAAAATTAAAAGACTGGTCTGAACAAGAGAATATCGTAGCAGATGAACAGGCTGGGTTTAGAGCCGAACGATCCACTGTAGATCATGCTTTAGTTCTACAGCATCTGGTGAATAAATATACCGCCTACTCTGGAGGAGCCCTATACTTGGCTTTTATTGATTTCAGGACAGCTTTTGATTCAATTTTCAGGGAAAGGCTATGAGAGAAATTAGCGATTACGAATATTGCTAAGCGCCTATTATGTTTAATACGTGGCTTATATGCGAACACTTGTTTACAAGTCGGATGTAACAACGTAGGACATCTAACTAGGCCCATCCCCACCCATAAAGGGGTTAAGCAGGGATGTATCTTGGCCCCTCTCCTGTTTAACCTCTATATTAATTCTCTAGTTGAGAGTTTGCAGCAAGTTCATTCCCATCCTCCTAGACTAGCTGAGAGGTCCCTGTACATTCTTATGTATGCCAATGACATAGCCCTGTTATTGCGCTCATGTATTGGCCTAAGGCACTTACTGATAGCACTTGCAAACTATTGTAGCACCGAATCCTTGTCAATTAACTATGATAAGACAAAAGTTTTGGTCTTTTCCAACAAAAGACCAAAACATTGATGGCGGATCAACAAGCACCCAATTGACCAAGTAGGATCCTTTAGATACTTGGGATTGATTTTTCATTCAAAGGGAGCCTGGGGCCCCCAAGTAAAGGCAGCTGTGGCTAACGCTCAAAGAACTACGAAGGCGCTTCTCTCCTTCTATGTTAATAGAGGAGGTCAATACTCTCCCACAGTCATACAAGTATTCATGACAAAAATCATCCCCCAGCTGCTGTATGGGGCACAAGCTAGCACCTACGATAAGTATTTCCCTTTCGAAACAGTCCAAAATAGTTTTCTTCGTTCGGTATTGGCTGTCCCTCATTGTGTCCCTAGCTTTATTCTCCGTTTGGAGGTAGGGCTTCCTACTATAGAATCTCATATCTGGAGTTGCAGAATTAAATCATGGCTAAAAAATATCTTTGCCCCTGTGGGCCTGGCCCCATGTATTTTATCAGATACTTTCCAGTCCAAATGGAAAAAGATGATAAAAGCCAAAATATTAAGCCAAGGATTTTCCCTACCCGTGATCCTTAAAATGGGACATGTAAAAGCTAAAGAGAGCATCCTTCAACGGATCCGGGATGTTGATCTTCAAGGCCATCTGATGTTAATTACTAAATATAGATATAATCCAAGGCCATTTATACCTGCTTCCTATTTAAACATGCTGTCTGTACCTAAATCTTGAAGAGCCTTTACATGGGCGAGGTTCAACATCTTGCCCTCGGCACTTTTGGAGGGCAGATATAAAAAAATCCCTTAAGGAGAGACTTTGCCCATGCAGTGGTGGAGTAGTAGAAACAGTAGAACATGTGCTACTTCATTGCCTATTCTATCGAGATCTCAGATTTCAGTTAATCACTCCAATTTTACAAAATCTCCCTACTTTCTGTAGACTGCTACCACAGCAACACCACTAGTGGTCCTTCTACCCACCCATTTGAAAGTCTGCACCAGTGGAGTGATGCTGATGTCACTTGCTGGGCAGAGGGCACTGGAAGCACTGGGTGGCAGTTCACTTTCTCCTAGCACCTCCCGCCCCCCACAGCCTGGCAGAAAGGGGGTTTGGATTGTTGTTGCTGAAATATATCTTCTTTCTACTTTTCCCTAAATATCTCTCTGCAAGTTAAGTTCAAGTTGATGAGAGACAACTCAAGCAGTAAATTAAATTTCTTCCATTTTTAGTAAATGATACAGAGTCACGAATGCACCCAGTGATTTATTGCTTATTTCCCAACAAAACAGCACATCCTTAAAAGGTTTTCTTTAATATTATTTTTTCAGGCTCAGGGGGAAAATTGCTGCACAAAGAAACTGATGAAGACAAGATGGCATAAACAGTCTTCCTACTTCTCCCATAAATAACTGCATTTATCTAAGCAGTCCTTTCCTTGATTGAATTTAATGCATAAGATAATTATGAGTTTAAATCATTTCCTGTTGGAAGCATCAGTTTTTCACATCAACAGGCCAAGGTGACAGGTACACATCATGCTGAGACTCCTCATTATCTTTACTCTGGAGAATATTGTCTGGGGTAAAAAAACACCCTCTGCCTGAAACCCAGATTGATTCACCTAGAAGGATCACCTTGACAAAACTGCAGTCTGCTGTGCCTTCAAGGTCAGAGAAAATGGCACAATGAGAGCTTTTAAAAACATTTTCTAATGGTCTTTTCCTTTTTTGAACTGTCACTCATCTTCACATAGCAGCTTGAGATATAATGGTCTTAGAGAGGACAATATAATTCTCTCCACCCTGAAATGGCTGTTCCCACGTGAAGCTATGGTCCATCAATGAGCAGGTGGAGCAAGTCATTCTCTCAGTAACTAGGGATGTGCACTGGCCACAAGATTTGGTTTAGATCTGGATTCAGCACTTTGTAAAACAGTTCACCTCATTCTGAGGTGCTTCATGGTTTGTCTGATTTGACTCATTCGGGTCTGCTTTGTTTTCCCTCTTCACATTCATTATTGGGAACTAAAAATGGCTATTATGTTGTTTCCCTTTTGACAGATGTTAATGAAATTTGCAGGCATGGTAGTCCCTCCATAGTAGATAAAGTAAGCTAAATTACAGGCAAATAGGTCCAGAGGCTTTTGTGGTTGAGGAGGATTACTCCTATTATTATCCCAATATGGAGGATTCATTTTAATATCCCACCAATACTACTACCAATTGTGGATGTTTGTTTTAAACCTCTACTATTGTTTATTTATTTATCAATCAACCTTTCCCCCTGCTTCCACCATGTATATGAATTTCTATTTAATTCTAAAGCTCAAGTCACCTACCAGTAGCTGTCTAAGTGTGGTACAAAACAGTTCAGACACTTTTTTAAAAGTAAACAAAACAAAGTACTACGTATTTTATTTTTAAACAGCAATAAAAACAAATGGTTTCTTTAGCTTTAAAGGTTATTTTGATATAAAGTAGGGTAATTTGGCTACTGTTGCTTTAAATTAGGATTTATACTATAACAGATTACTGTTGCTTGAAAGTATAATGTTTACTATACCAGCTTACTATGGCTTTAAAAGGACGGCTTTCAGAGGTTCAGTTCCTCCCCCTATTCAAAACCAATTGCCAATAGGGGTGTAGTCATCCAGAGTCCTGAGGGGTCTTAGACCCTTTACATTTTTGTGGAGCAGAGTCCCTATGTCTCCAACATCCTTTCCTGCTGATTGGAGCCGAGAGTGAAAGGAGGAAAGTCAGCTACTGAGAAGACTTCTCAGTAGCCAACACACTCCCCTTTCATGCCAATTGGGTCCTATGGATGTCTGTTTTTGTGGGAGAAGGCATGCACGGGAAGGACTGAGGAGTGTGGAGATGATGATGGAGAGCAAGCTAGGAAGGGAAAGTAGAAAAGGAGACAGGGGAGGGGACCACTTGGGCTTGAAGGGGTCTCTCTCTCTCTCTGCTGCACAGACTCCAGTTTGATTGTTTGTTAACAAAGATCTTATTCTCAACCCAGCAGCACAGAAAAAGAAAAGAAAAAACAAAACAAAAGCAAAGCCTGGAGTAGTAAGGGAGGATGAGGAGAGAAAGTGTGAGGGAGGGAGACTGATGGTGTTCCGCTTTTAATGATGTTGTATATATATATGTGTGTGTCATGTATGGTAAGGTGAAATGCAAATGAATATGCCAGAGAGAAAGAGAGATGCTGCCAACACCAGAGGCTAGGACGAGGAATTTTCATGCTTAAGTTTCTTCCTAAAACTCATAAGCTCTGTCCAAATGCGGTCACTCTGAGTCTTAGTATGGCAACCAAGAAGGGAAACTCAGCAAAGAAAGTTCCTTAACCATCTTAGTACATTTGCTCATGTATGTGCACAGAAGATAGTAGATTTAGCTGAAAGGCAACACATGGAGATCTGCATTGATCATTGCAGTGCATCAGTAAGGGAAAGTACTCCAAGCAAAGCAAGAGACTGAAAGCTCATTTTGTTGTATAATCCTGGAAGGTTGTATTATCTTAGAAGGGGATGTGGCTATGTGGGAGCATGACTGTGAGGGGGCATGGTGTGACTATCATGAAAGGACCCTGCACTTCTGAATTTGCCACTACACTATTTATTTGCCCATCATCCTATGTCACTCCACCCCACTTACTTCTCACCAATCATAACTCTGGGGACTAAATTCTAGAGATGCTGAAGCTACTACCCTGCCAAAGTTCTCCCTCTGGTCAAGGAATCGGCTGCTCCCTCAAGAACTCAGAAGTTCATGCTAACCTTTGGCTTCTGAGTTCCCTCAAAAGCTGTCTCCTGGGAATTCTCTTCTTCCCCACAGGTTTTCTTCTGCCAGTGATTTCAGCTCTTTGGGTTTTCTTCAGCCCTCTCCTTCAAGCAACACTGGAGGCATTCAAGAGGCAACTGGACAGCCACCTGTTGGGTATGCTTTAATTTGGATTCCTGCTTTGCACAGGGGGTTGGAATTGATGGCCTTATAGGCCCCTTCCAACTCTATGATTCTATGTCCCCTGCCTGGCTCCAGAGTCCAACTTCTTCTTCTTCTTCTTCTTCTTCTTCTTCTTCTTCTTCTTCTTCTTCTTCTATTACTACTTCTATTACTACTACTACACTGGGGGGGGAATCTGTGGTCCTTCAGATGTTGGGCTCAAACTCCTGTCAGCTTCAGCTAGCATGGCCAATAGTCAAGGTTGATGACAGTTTTAGTCGAGCAACATCTAGAGGTCCACAGGTTCTCCAATCCTATTCCATGCTGTTGCTACAAAGGCCTTACTTTGTGGTTTACTGTTTCTGGATTGATGGTTTGGACCCATCTCATTCATTTATTCTGCTACAGGTAGAGAAACATTGGCTTAGTGATCTTTCCATTTCCTGAAAGGATTTATAGTACTCAATGAAATATCACCCAGAAGTAATAAAGAAAAAAAACCGTGTTCATTTTTAGAGCAGCAACAAACAGCTGTGTTGCTTTATAGTGCGGAAAAGCTGCTAGAAGCATTTTAATGAACATGGGCTTCCGATGGCTCTTCACAAAGAGTGAGATTGGGGACAGGTCCCCAACTCATTCCCTAATTGACAGAGTGCTTACATGTTCAAATTTCCATTAGCACTGCTAATTTCCTAAGGTCATAAACATTTTTGCAAGTTCATATGCTCATCTAGCACCCTTTGGGATGCCTGAACCTCTCATCATGGTCTTGTGTAATAACTGAAGATTTGCTTTCCTACTGCTGAGGGCTGTCCCATACACTTTAACAGAATAGAGAAGCTCTGAGCAAGTGTCCTTCATTTGTGAGGAGATGCTGTCCCCATTAAGTGAATGAATTAATCTGAATGTGCATGAACCAGTTCACCCAGAGGACTAAACTTTGTGGATGTTCATTGTCAGTTACCACATATTAGCAATGGTGCTCAAAGTGCATAATTGGGAGTATTAAAACAGTAGCATAATCTATGCAGTACCAGGTCCTGGCATTCTTTGAAGTGTGGTTATGCACTAAATTATGTGAACGATATGAAATGCCACAATCCCAGATGCAAAAAAGAGCACAAAATTCCTGTACTGCGAATGGTTGTGTAACTGAGGGGATTTTAATAGGTAAAGGTTTTTCTCATTCCTGCAGCATTATGACGTGAACAGCTGCACCAGCTGAAATTCCCCTGGTCTATATAACTATTGAAGATATAGGTACACTGTCTTCCTTTTCATTTGGTATCCCTTACGTAGAGATGTGATTTTTATTGCACAACCAGCCAATCTGTATTTTGCTTGAGTGCCACATGGCAAAAAAGTATGCCAATCAGATGCTGTAGACAACTTGAGAGAAATCAGCAAGAATCTTCCAGATGGATAGAGTTTACAGTGTCTGCAAACTCTACAATAACGCTAGCAATGGGACCTCATTGATCCATCTTCTACAGTGGGTGACCCCCTACCCCAGCAATAACTATTTCAGGGGATAAAGCTGTACCATGAAACGTATAAGTGGAGCCAGTTGCATCTGCTTTAGGCTTGAGTTGTGCAGTTAATCCTGTTTTAATGATCTTTGAAGTGTCTCAAGAGCTGATGCTATTTATTTATTTTATTTATTTTATTTGATTTCTATACCGCCCGTAGCAAGCTCTCTGGGCGGTGTACAATCAATGCTAAATGTAATGTAATTACAAAACAGGAGGCAAACAACATTGCTCTGCTTTTATGTTCTGCACCCAAGCAGGAAATGATAGGGAAATGTATAGAAAACATTAGGATGAACAACTGATTAATGGGAAGATATATAATTACCATGCAAGCAAATCAGGATGAATTCAGAATGAATGCTCATTGTCATATAACTGCCCTGCAAACAAATCAAAACAAATGTTCAATAAAGGCCAAACACATGTTGCTTCTAGATGACCTGTTTAATGAGCATTCAGCCTGATTTTATGAGGAAATCAGATAACAATGTGTCAAGCAAGTGTTATCCCACACTTTCCAGTGAATTTTCCCATCACTTTCCTTATTGCAAAAAGTCTAGCCTTTGAGAGAAGCAGGTTTCTCTTGCAAGAACTTAAGAAGAGCCTGCTAGATCAGGCCAATGGCCCATCTAGTCCAGCATCCTGTTTTCACAGCCAACCAGATGCCCATAGGAAGCCCACAAGCAGGACCTAAGTGCAAGAGCACTCTCCCCTCCTGAGGCTTCAGGCAACTGGTTTTCAGAATCATGCTGCATCTGACTATGGTGGCAGAGCACAGCCATCAGGGCTTGTAGCCATTGATAGCCTTATCCTTCATGAATTTGTCTAATCTTCTTTTAAAGCCATCCAAGTTGGTGGCCATCACTGCCTCTTGTGGGAGCAAATTCCATAATTTAACTATGTGGGGTGTGAAGAAGTGCTTTCTTTTGCCTGTCCTGAATCTTCCAACATTCAGCTTCATTGCATGCCCATGAGTTCTAGTGTTATGAGTGAGGGAGAAAAACTTTTCTCTATCCACTTTCTCCATGCCACACCTAATTTTATATACCTCTGTCACCTCTTACTCACCTTTTCTCTAAACTAAAAGCCATGCTGAAACCTTTCCTCATAAGGAGTTGCTCCATCCTGTTGATCATCTTGGTTGCCCCTTTCTGAACTATTTCCAACTCCACAATATACTTTTTGAGGTGAAATGACCAGAACCTTTCACAATATTCCAAATGTGGCAGCACCATGGATTAACATACTGGCAGCTTTATTTTCATTTCCAAATGATCCCTAATACATTTCCTAATGATCCCTAATATGGAATTTGCTTTTCACAGCTGCTGCACACTGGGTTGACACCTTGGGTGGGGCTGGTAGTGTGTGTGTTAGTGAAAAGAGGTGCAGCTGGGACCCTAACTGAAGGCTGTGTTTTGCCCTCTTTCCAGGTACCTATTTAAACTTGTGCCTGGAAGGACGTAAGCCCTTGGCACAAGCCTAAGGGCAAGAGCACAAGGGCTCTCGTCCTGTGGCTCTCAGTCGGGGGTGAGCAGCCTGAGCACAAGATTTTGGCCTATAAGGCATTAATGGAGTGTGCCAGCTTACTGGTGGGGAAGAAAAGTATAGTCACTGGTTTCAACATGATGCATCTTCAAATCCCTGTCCATGGACATACAACTTGTGCTGCTGCAGATCACTTTGTGCACTATCCTCAAGGATGGTGCTACTACCTGTTGTCATGGGTGTTGTGTGGGGGTGGAATTATTGTGGGTGCTCCCTGGTGAGAGGAGGGAGCTCCAGGGGTAGGGAGTGTGTAGTGTTGCCCCACCTTTTGGTGAAAGCATAATTTGTGGTGGTAGCAGCAGATGTGGGAGTGATGCTGCTACTTGTACACACTTGTGTGTTTGGTGGGTGGGGTTGTTTTGTCTTCCGGGTATATTTGTACTTCAATCAGTAGTGATTATGATTTATTATGTTAGTTATTTTAGGTTATACTAATGTTTAAGATTTTTTTAAAAGAAATGTTTTGTATTGTCTTAAATTTGTGATATTGTTTTAAATGTGTGATTTGGTTTGATTTTTTTTATCAACACTGTAAACCGCTTAGAGGCTTTTTTCAAGTATGAAGCAGTATACAAATTAATTAAATAAACAAACAATCAATCATCTTCATCAAGCTAACCACTACAACCCCAAGGTCTCATTCCTGGTCTGTCACCACCAGTTCAAACCCAATGAGTGTATATGTGAAATTAAGATATATTTTTAATCAGTTTTAATTGTGCAGGCTGAATTTGCTGGCATGTGACTGAATACCACACCAAAATAATGACAGTCTTGAAGTGCTCCTGGTCTAACCAAGTAAGCTTTGTACAAACAAAGTGAATGCTCAGTAAATAGGTCATCTAGAGGTCCAAACTACAGCTTAAGTATACCTAGAATGTAATTGATTCTTCATTTCTAATTCTATCACAAAAGTATTTGAATACTTCATTTAGCAAAAGAACTGTTGCTAACAGCATATTGCCTATTTTAATTTTAACTACCTCATTTATTCACTTTCAGTTGCCTTGTTATATCGCTGATTTCTAGAGAAATCTGTGGACATTAATCTCTGTGTCTATCTGAAAAGAGGAGTTTTTTTAAAAAAAATTCAGTTAGCGTGTTGCAATCTACTTCTTCATTTCATAGTTAAATTTATGATGCCTTCACAAGAATTTATGAAGTTACCAGGGAGTTGTCATTATATTAGTTAGGGCATGCTAATATGATATTCTTCTTTTGCTAAAGGAAAGAAAAACAGTTGCATACTGTGTCATTTTCTGAAAAACCTGGGGCTGGGATGATGACTTCTCAATTGAAAACTTATGTAAGTATAGCTGGGTAACCACCTAATTTATCAAAGTGAATGGCTGAGAACTCTTAACATTGTAGAATGTTATTACAATGTCAGCAGCTTTCCATACCTCAAGACATATGAACAAATAGTGCTATACTATTTCAAATTTAAATGAAAGTAGCTCTCTCTCTCTCTGTCTCTCTCTCTCTGAAGGGAGGGAGCGTTAAAAATGAATCCTCTAGTATTTTAGGACCATATCATAACGGACTTCTAAGGGGTATAAATTATGTAAAATCTAAAGGGTATAAAATATGTCAATTCTTAATAACTCAGTAAAGGCGGCGGCGGCGGAAGGACGATGGGGAGGCGCCCGGCGAGGTAGGAGGCGCGCCCGGCCAGCCGGAGGAGCAGCCGCAGCGGGAGCGGCAGAGGCGGCGTTGGCGTTGAGCGGGGCGCGCGGCAGGCGAGCGGCCACTCTGCCCGGGCGGCTCGAGATCAGCAGCCATGGGCTCTGCAGTGGGAGACCACTTCAAAGACATCAGCCCTGTGGTGACTCCATAGGGGAATGTGGTGATGAGCTTCAGCTTTGACAGTTACCAGCTGGAAGAAGAGAGCTCCAGGATAAAGGGTGTCAGGCCAAAGGAGTCCTCACTTTCATGGAGCCAGTCTGTGAAGACCCTGAACCCCAGGATCGCTACCATGGGATTTATTTTGCTATGCTGCTAGCAGGAGTTGGGTTTCTCTTGCAATATAATAGCTTTATCACAGATGTGGACTATCTTCATCACAAGTACCCAGGTACAAGTTTCCTCAATATTTTAAAACTCCGAAAATGTAGATTTAGGCTGTTTTGCTGGACTCAGTCATTCTAGCATGAGACATTCATCACTCTTTGATACCTGCTGAAACTAACAGCACAGTTCTATGCATGTCTTTCTCAGAAGTATTGTTTGGACTTATCCTGTGCTCATCCTTCTTCTCACCCACATTTATTTATTTATGTATTGACTACTGTAAATTGTAAATTGTAATGTTTTATTGATGTATTTTGAAGTATTTTGATGTATTGATGTATTTTATTGATGTATTGATGTATTTTTATATTTGTGTTTTTTTGTAAGCCGCCTTGAGGGCCTTTTGGCCGAAAGGCAGGCTAGAAATAAACAACAACAATAACAAAGGGGTTGATCTGCAGTTTCAACATACCCACTTATAACCATCACATTGTGTGTGTGTGAGAGAGAGAAAGAGGGGGGGAGGGAGAGGGGGAGGGAGGGAGGAGAGGGACAGGGGGGTGGGGAGTGTTAAACTGAGGATTTCATTGGAATGGTGTAGTGTTGGAAGGGGCCTATAAGGCCATCAAGTCCAACCCCCTGCTCAGTGCAGAAATCTAAGTTAATACATTTAACAACATTCCTATAATAAGAGAACACTACTTTATGTGGATGTAGCATGAAGAGGTGGTAACTATTCAGTGTTTTTTTATTCATACTTCCTGGAGATTTTTTATTTAAAATACATGACTAAAGTATCAAGGATTTGTGAAACCTCATAGGAATCAATACCAGGGGTCATTGCTGATCCCAGATGCATTTTCTGTATCATTATTTCTGTTTTTGTTGTTGTTGCCGCTGTTATTAATTCTACCCTGGTTTTTAGGGAAAGTCCTCACTAAGTGGCCTAAAATAAAAATATTAAAAACAAATATTAATAAAAACAGAATCAAATCATATATGGGGGAAGTCAGTAATAAAATATGTGCAAAGCTTGGTAGACGAAAGAAGTCTTTAAATTCTTTTCAAGGCTACAAAAGAGGGAACCAAGCAAAGTTCTTGGGAGAGGGAATTCTACAACTGTGCGTTGATCACTGAAAAGGCTCTTTCCCTGGTATTCACCAATCTGATCAGCCTTAGTATACTGATGGGCCCATAGGCAGATCTTTTGAGGCCCATCTTAGGACATGGGCAGGTTCATTTCGGCTCTAGGTAGGCCTTCAAATAACTTGTATAGTTGTATTCCTTTGCTATAAACAATAACACAAATAATTTCACATTTTTACCTTAATTTTTTCCTACTTTTTATTTAAAAAGGACTAATCTGCAGGTTAGTATAGCATATTTTTTTTACAAGTGTAGGAGGATTAAGCCTTATTCAGAGAATGTAATATGTAAAATCCACTTGACAAGTATGCTGATTCCAGTCCTATACATACCTACCTTGGAAAAACTTCCACTGAAAAGGATTTTTTCTCTTGAGTAGGCATGCATAGGATTGCACTGTAGGACTGCAATCCTGAGTCCACTTACTTAACAACAAGTCACATGTAACTCAGTGGAACTTATTTCCAGCATAGACTTTGGACTGTAAGATATATTGTTTTGTTACAGGATAGTAGATTTACTGCTATATCTTTAGGGATGGAAAGAGCTGTCAGTTTTTGTTCTTTCAGTTTCTAATTTTTCCAGTCTTAAATTCAGTTCTCCCCCCAAATTTGCAATTTTTAAAAAACCTCATGAAAATTCTCCACTATTTTAGTGTGAATTTCTCCTAATTAACACATTTTTCTAGGCAGTTTTGACAAAGGCACACATTTTTGCAAGCCATTTCTTATCATCTAATGCATTTTTGCATATTATTTTCATATATTCAGTTTTATGCACACTTTATATGTTTTTGTGAATATTGTTTAGTTAGTGAATTGCATCCCCAAATTCTAATAAATGCGAATTTCTAAGGACAGCTGTGTTTCGGTTCTCATACTGATTCGGAAAGCACAAATTTGATAAATTCTGCTTGAAATGCAAACTGAATTGAAATTCTCACCCATCCCTATATTTTCTGTTTAGATCTCATGGGGAGCCCTACTGCCAGTTGGCACAAATTGATACAACTATTCTCAATGTATGAGTGTCTGTACAAGAAACACTGTCATAACAAATTATGTACAATAATGTGTGGAATGAACTGTAATGGAAACAAGTAGAACAGGGCTGCCTAAACCACAGACAGGGAACTCTTAAGAAAAGTAATGAAGTGATTAATTTTTGTAACCCCTAACCTCAATTAGTCTTAATTGCCTCTGAAGTGCACTCTTACTAAACATGTAGGAGGGAAAGTAAACTTATGTGTGACATTCAGAGTTAGCAATTTTAGATTTTTGGCTACACTGCCCTACGATTGAATCTATTCAGCGCCTCCCCCCTCTCATTTCATAATCTGATTAGATATTAACATAAAATTAGAGACAGAGTATATATGGTGGACTGCAGAGAAATCAGCAGGCTAATTTATGCAAATGATAATGAAGGGTGTAATTTCCTTAAGCCATAATCATTATGCTTGTGATGGTCTGCAGATTGCTCCATCCATCAACATAACCCAGACGCAGACTGATCTTTCCTTAATTTGAATTGTCACTTGCATGTTAGCGCCTGCAATGCCTTCCCAGTCTTCAAGAACATCAGCACTGCTGATCAACAACCATTAAGTCAACAAATGAGCTGCTCAGGATTTTAATTCCTTCTCCTCTGTTTCCTACAGTCCCCAGATTCTTTCTTGGGAATAGTTCATTAAAGTGAAAGCAAGAGCACACCACCAGGATGCTTTTTTTAATGGCACTGGAATCCATTCTCATGATAAACAAAAACCACTGTTTTTCCTTCAGTGGTTGTTGTTTTTTAAATGAAATAAAATGGTGCAGTAATGGGAAAGTAGTTTCATAACCTGGTTATATAGATGAGAACAATTTTAAAAAATTACATTAGGAAGAAGGTGTGCGGCCATTCAGTACAGCAAAAATCTGTGACATCTCATGAAGGACCTCTTTATTCCATCTTGACTTGATTGATATGTTAACACAGGGGTAGCCAATACATTGCTGAAGTACTCCCATCATCCTGAACATTGGCCATACTGACTGGAGCTGATGGGACTTGTACTACAACAACATCTGCAGGATGCCATGTTGTTCAGCTTTTTTAAAAAAATGCACTCAAGCTGATCCGACCAGATTTTAGAGTAACTCCCATCATCTCTGTACATTGACCATGCTGTCTGGGGCTGATGGCAGCTTTAGTTCAAAACATTGAGAGGATACCAGGTTGGGGAAGGCTGTTCTAAATGGTCCCAGGGCATTACAATGATATTGGATGGAGATGCACAGATGAATAGATTGTGGCTATGTAGATAGGAGCATGTTTGACTCTCAGTGGCTACCATCACTGAGCCTGCTTTCTCCTGCAGGCAATGCACATAGCAATGCATCCAACAAAATGTGGCAATGTGCACCAGCAAGGGATAGCCCCCATCCCAAATGTGTTCTGAAGGAGTGCACTCCTTTGCTTTCACCCAATGGTTAGCACACATGGGGAAAAGTGAAACACTGCACTTGAAGACAATGTTGCAATGAGGGCAAAAAACTGCTTTCTACCCTTGACACTGGGTAGCTAACCCCACCCACTGACCATTATCCTACTAAAGGGTGCAATGTATCTCTGTGTGCAGAGATGCATTGTCCCTCCTCACCAGGGCCCTTGATATATAAAAGCCTTTCCTCCGCACATAGCCACCTAATAATTGTAATTACATGCATGTTGTTAATTAATAAATAAACATACTTTTCCACAGTAGTGCCTTTAACATCTTCTAGTGTTTAATGTTTTCACCCAACACATGCCAGAAATATTCCCTTTTGAGTAGAGGAAGAGATAGAAATTAACTGAAAGGACAAATGCTAAATCTTCAAAGTGTTTTGCATCCTCCATTAAAGCCACACAGAAGGAACAACTAGAAAATAAGACTGTAGGCACACTAATCACTTCAAAAGCAGCAAGAATGGTTTTCTGGCTGAGTTTGGAAGCGACTCTGCCCTCAGCTGACCACACCTCCCTTCCCCATTGCTGACTTCAGACCTTTCTGGACCACCCACAGGAAAGTGTTGGGCCAATCACTTCTCTGCCTGAGCCTACAGGTACATCTTCCCTTGACTCCTGACGTAGCTATAAAGGGAGAACATTCCACAAATTTAAAATGTTTATATGCTGCTTTACTCTCTTATATACAAAGTAGTGTATATAAAAATACTAAAGCAACAAGCATGCTTTTTAAAAAAATAAAGCAGGCAAGACAAACTACAAGAAACCTAGACCTGTCCTCCCCTCCACAGAGCAATACGGTCATCAGGTAGCCCTGTGGTGGTGGCTGAGGGAGGGAGAGGCCACTTCAGCACATTTTTCACATTCATGGTTGGCCTGGAGGTGTGCCTTGAGGAAGCAGATTCTCTAGGCCCATTTCATTCTGGAATCAGGCCTACTTTTAGCTCTGCCACACTCAGTTGCCCTGATCAATGACCTTTTTTGGGAGAGAAAGATGGGAGAGGGTGACTCTGTTGGTTCTCCTTGATCTTTCCATGGTTTTTGCCATAGGTGGCACTGGAGCCAATGAAAGACACAGCCAATTCATTCTAGTTTTGCCCCCATCATCCTCCCTGTTGAGTTCTACAAAGAACAATACTGAGACTAAGGAGGAGGAAGCTGGCAGGCAGTGCTACTCCCTGGACTGGATATGTGAGAAATGAAGCAGGTGGAAAGGAGATAGGTAGGTGGGGGCTGGCTGAGGGCAGACTCTAATGGACCAGCCTCCGTTGATTGTCTGTGGTGTACTTCTGGAACAACTAAGGATGTTGGGAGTTGGATTTAGTGAACTGCAGTGTTCTGCTGCTACCTGCAGGGTTGCTACCAAAGAGTAGCACTAGGGGATTTAAAAAAACCAATCCTGTGGTTTTAGGGCTGTGGGGTTCTGCAGAGCTCTATTCTGTCTCCTGTTCTATTTAACATGCATTTGGAACAGTTGAGAGTTTTCCTCTGGAGATTTGGAGTGCCGTGTCAGCAGTGTATTGATGACCTGCATCTCTCTCTTTCTCCATTCCATCTGAATCAAGGAAGGCTGTGCAAGTGTCGGATTAGTGCCTGGAAGCAGTAATGGGCAGGATGGCGGCCATAACCTGACACTGAATCCTAATTAGACAGAGGTGCTGCGGGTGAGTGGTTAGGTCGATGACTTGCTGTGGGAGGACCTGCACTCTTCCTCAAAGAACAGGTCTGTAATCTGGTAGTATTCCTCAATTCCAAACTGTCACTGGAGTCCCAAGTGGCCTCTGTGGCTAGAAGTGTGTATGCCAAGCTTAAGTTGGCTTGCCAGCTACAGAGGTTCATGACCTGGGATAGCCTGGCCTCAGTAGTCCATGCTCTAGTGACTTCTCATCTGGACTCCTGCAATGCACTCTGCGTGGGACTGCCCTTAAAGTTAGTCCAGAAGTGGAAAGGAGTGGGCCCCGTCTTCAGTAAAGACAGCCACGAAGGGGCCCTATCTTCAGTAATGTTAATAAAGTTCAGGGCCAAGAGGCCTTTGTAGGTGCCAGACTGGAGATCCCTGCAGTGGAGACTCTACTCTCCAACTTGTTTCTCTCAATCTTCTGACATCAGCCAATCTGTTCTTTTGAACTCACAGCAAAAAATTAACCATCCCTTCCCCTTCCTCCAGCAGGAAATAAACAAAGTAAACACATAAGCACAGCACATAATAATTTAACATTCTCCAAAGCAGTTGATCCCTCTGAACAGGCAGTTTAGCCTCCCCTTCTCCCCGCTGCTATCTCTGTAGCCAACTGAGGCACTACAATTAACAGAGAAGCATGCTGAATTAATGAATGGGTTGGGGTTATCATAGTGCAAACTCTGAGCATGTGCAGTGTTGTTTTTCCTGAGCAGGCATCTTGCTGAAGTCCCATGGTGGATTGTGATACTTGGACGGTCCTGATCCCTGGTGGGCAATGAGGGACTTTTAAAAATCTATTGTGGGGGGAGGGGATGACAGGTGCACTACCTCCTGACTTGCTCCTCATAGCGATGACACTGCCTTCTCTTCCCATCCCTGGCCTTCTCTGGGCCCTGAGCTTTCTTCAGTCCTCCCCTATTTTCAGGGGAAGCAATTATGAAAGTGTCCGCCTTTCACACCATGAAGCACCTCATTGGAGAAGGCAGGAAGATTCCTCTCTTCTCCCATGAGCAGATCCTCTGGCTTGCTTCCATGCTTCATAAGTACAGAAGAGCCTGCTGGAACAGGCCAAAGGGACATCTAACCCAACACCCTGTTCTCACAGTGCATATGTTTCTTAAAAATATTATAAACAAAGAAGACATTGGGTTGTATTCAATGAGCTTCTACTCAGAGTAGGCCCATGGGTCTACTCTGAGTAAATGTTGTTGATTACAACAAATTGCATGCCTCCCCAAGAGGTGGCAGAGACAGATTCAATCAGCAAAGGAGAGCTTGTTTCACTTAAGATCATAAGAAGAGCCCTAAAGCCAATGGCCCATCTAGTCAAACATCTTAGAATCATAGAATCTATAGGAAGGGGCCTATAAGGTCATCAAGTCCAACTACCTGCTCAATGCAGGAATCCAAATCAAATCAAAATCAAATCTTGTTGTCACACATGCTCCAGTGGGAAGCCCCCAAGCAGGACCTAAGTGCAAAAGCAACTCTTCCCTAGGGTTGCCAGGTCAGAAGCATCCCAAACCCGGAGATTTCAGGGGTGTGCCCTAGTGATGTCATGAGGGCAGGTCCTAGTGACGTCATTAAGCATGCTACATTAAGCATCAACCATAGTTGCTTAGAGCATACCACTTCAACGAAAAAAAATCTGATTGGAAATTAAGATAGAAATCTAAATGAGGGTGTTTCCAAGTCCAGCTGAAGTGACAGTATCATTCCTTCTCACCTGCTTAGAGCGCCTGTGTAAGGAACATTTAATCTAGCCTACTTGCTTCTGGTAAGCAGGGTATAAGTGCCTTCAGGCAAGGCTAGTCACCAGAAGACAGTTGTAGGAAGACAGCCTAGTGTTGTGGAGATGTTAGATGGGAACACTCAGGAGTAAAGATGGATGCCCCTGAAGACTCCAATTCAAAACACATTTACTAAGGGACTAAGCCTCATAGAACTCAACAGGACTTACTTCTGAGTAGATATTGTTAGGATTGTGCTGTTGGTAAGGCTTGACCAAGGATCCTCTGCAACGATATTCATATCAAAGCAGGGTTTGCAACCCGCTGCCTGGAATGCCTTGCCCAATGTGGCTGCTCCACACTTGACCCTTCACTTTAGAAAGAGATTTTAAGAAATGAGTAAGAGGTAAGAAGATTCTCTACTCTTTCCTGCCTACTCTGTGGGCTGCTATAAACTCACTTTGACAGCCAACCCAATTCTGGTGAGTAATAACTGACAGAGAGAAAACACACATGGTTTGGTCTACTTCCACAGGCAGTAGATTGGGAACAACAGCAATTGAAGCCACACTTCCCAGTATGTGAATTCTCTTTTACCACTATTGGACAAGAAACAAACCATCGTGTAAATAACAAGGTGTATCATCAGTGGGTTTAAGGGGGTTGAGCTGACCACATGGAACCACTGTTGTTGCTTCTATGGATGTAAGGAAGTAAGGTCAGAGGTAAATGAAATGCAAATAGAAAAACAAAAGACAGTGATGATTTCCTAAATGCAGTACCATACCAATTACAACAAAATTCCTATGAGTAAGACAGAAAACTCAGCATCTCACAACCATTCAGGATTCCTAACCAAAACTGAAAAAATCTTGCCAGTCAGCCAAGGTCACAGAAATCCTGATGCAGCACAACCTGACCTGGGGGCTGCAGTTAGTGCAGAATTCTGTGGCTCAACTGCTGACATGAGTGAGACCCTGTTAGCACACAATACTTCTGCTCTGCAGTCTGCACTGGTTGCTGATTTGCTACCAAGCCAACTTCAAGGTGTGCTTTCCGTGTTATGGGTTCCACATACTACTTCTTCTGCTCTTGTAAGAGATCAATCCTTTAACGTGGCACTACCTACGCTTTGGAACTCCCTGCCTATTGACATTAGGCAGACACCTTCATTGTACTCTTTTTGGCACCTGCTAAAAACATTTTTGTTTAGGAAAGCCTACCCAAGCATGGAGAAGTTATTATGCTTTTTATCCATTTTTAACTCATTGTTGGTATTATTATTTTCAATGTTTTTAAATACCTGTCTTTAACTGTTTTTGCCAATAATTTTATTGTTTGAATTCCTTCTGTAAAACGCTTTGAGTTTTTTTACATTAAACATTATGTAAATGTTGTAAATAAAATACATAAATAAGTGTTGGAGTCACTATGGCCCTTGGGTCTCTTTCCTCTTTGAGGCACAAAGGAATCTGCCTTATACTGACCCAGGCCTTTTAGTACCATCTAGCACAGTACTGGTGACATGGACTAGCAAAACACTAACAGTTTTGAGGTTTTTTACAATAAACCTGTATATTGTTCTGATATGCCTTCAAGTCAATTACGACTTATGGTGACCCTATGAATCTTTTTTGGATATATTCATAGAGATTTGTGATGGTAAGAGGTATTCAGAGGTGGTTTACCATTGCCTTCCTCTAAGCCTATGGTACCCGGTATTCCCAGGCAGTATCTCATCCAAGTACTAACCATGCCTCACCCTGCTTAGCTTCTGAGATCAGATGAGATCGGGTGTGTTCAGGATAGTATGGCCGTAAAGCGGTGTATAAATGTTGTAAATAAAATACACAGATAAATTTTGGAGTCACTGTGGCCCTTGGGTCTCTTTCCTCTTTTGTATTGAGTCAGGCCATTTGGTACCATCTAGCTCAGTACCAATGACATGGACTAGCATTGGCTCTCCAGGATTTCAGGCAAACTACGCTTCCCAGGATTCTATGGGGGAAGTCATGTGCATTAAATGCAAGTTGGGTGTGCTTTAAATGTACTGTACTATGTGGATCTGCATTAATTCATAAACCTTGCCTACGTATAAATCATTTTAATTAAATTTTTAAATGGAAATAAGCTACAACATTTACAGTGTTCTCTCAGCCTAATCTGCCCCTCAGGGTGAAAACAACAGAGGGGAATCATGACCACCCCAAGGAAGAAGGGCACCCTTAAAACGTAGAGGAAATAATCATTTGTAAATAATAATTTACAATCATAGTGTGAAATCAAATACATGTCAAGACATAGTATGAAGAAATATTTATATAAGCATGAATGTCAAAGATGTAAAGATATTTACAGTGCAATCCTCTGCATGTTTACTCAGAAGCAAGTCCCAATGTATTCAGTGGGGCTTACTCTGACAGGGAAGCATGCATAGGACTGCAATTCAGTGATAAGGAACTTTACTCACCCAACCCAAGATTCAGAATCATGCCACTTTAAGCTGTTCGGCAACTGTTTTGTATTTGTTTTATGATTATTGGATTTTAAATGGCTTTATTTCTTGTGAGCTGCCTTGGTTTCCAACTCTACCTCACAGTGTTGTTGGAAAATTCCACACACACACACATACATTGGAGATTTAAAAATACATACACCCCATATAATAGTTTACTGTCAGAACTAGTTGGCCGTTGCAGAACTTTTTTTAAAAAAAAATAAGTATTAGTTTCCTGCCAAATAAAGCAGTGATACCTAAGTAAGTCCTGCCTAACTGCTTAAAAAAAGGATTGGAGGGGGACAGGAAGATTTACAACACTAACCCTTTTCTATGTTCACTCAAAAGTCTCATTGATTTTCAGCACAATCCTAACCAAGTCTACACAAAAGTAAGTCCTACTGAATTCAATGGGGTTATCACCCAGGTATGTGGAATTAGCATTGCAGCTTTACTCCCAGAAAAAAAATCTTATTGGGAAGGTTTTCAAAATAGGTTATGAATAAGACAAATAAACTGCCCTCTTCCACAGTCCAGTAAAATTTACACTTGTTTGACTCCTTAATTAGAAAAGTATAACACTGCAGCATGTAAAAGTATAATATACCATTTTTACAAGTAATTAAAAAACCCTGCATGTACACCTTTATGCTTACTAAGATCCTGCTGTGATCTTGTTATAGTGCAATCCTATGCATGTTTACTCAGAAGCAAGTCCCAATCCTGTACAGAGCAAGTACTCTGTATGCTGCTGAAATCTATATATTTACTGAATTCCTGATGTGAGACAAGCAGGAAAAGGAAACTGCTCCTAGTACTTGAAATGGGGCTTAGGTACTGCTATTGTCAATCACAACCCTGACTTCACTTATTGGCTAAAAACCTGAACGGGCAAGGATTAGAGGAGCCAGTACTAACAGACATTGCTGGGTGGCGGCGGCTGACATTTTGGTTTATATCTTTTGAGCCATACCACCTAGAAATGTACGTTTTTTTTAAAATGAAAGCTACAAGTCTGGAGATTAAAGTGACTTACCCGGAGAGGACCCCAAAAAACTGGAGTCTCTGGGTGAAAACCAGACACTGTGCAACCCTAACCCGAAGGAGGTTGATTCACCCTTCTGTGTGGAAGACTGGACTGACCCATCAGTGAGGGATCCCTTTCCAGTAAAGGCTAGAAAAAGGGGAGGGGTGAGCCTGTTTCTGGAGATTGCGTGAATTTATTTTACTCTTTATAATGCCCTTGAGTAGGACAGTCTGACACCAAATTAGGATATTAATTCACTAATAGGCAAAAAACCTTGTGGTTTAAGAATGTACCTAGCCAACAGTTATTTTTATCAACCTTTAAAAAGCAGGGAAATTGGGCAGCTATAATGAATGCATCAGGGGAGCAGGAGACCGTCTCTGAGATATTTTACTGCCCTACAAATTTGTCAAAATGCAAACACAATTTGGGTTGGTGTTTCACAGTCCAATCCACTTCCTGTGTAGCTTGGAAGAATTTGGTAACATATGCCTCTGAGCATATGGTGAGTGGTGGCAACACCTGCCATCTCCAAAGATGGAGAATTACATTTTTGTATGTTTATTTGTGTTCTTCTTACTTTGCTTCTTTTCTGTGTTATTACCAAGAAAGTTATATTTCTCTCATTATTCATCCTAAGTCTTTGTCAAATTTATTTTTATTAATTTCAAAGCCTTTTTATTGGTCAATGTCATATGATGGTGAAGACAGCCTTTTGTGTTTCAAACTGGAGGTTATGCTCTATTTCTATTTTGGGTGCATTAACAGTTGAATCTGAAACTATCGTTTGATGTAAAATGAGACTGATTACAGTACGTAATGACTCTAGCTGTTGGATAAAACAAACTTGGCCTGCCCAAGATGCATGTTTTTGGCCTGCTATTGTTAAACTACTCCACTTAAGGAAAGGTGGACATGGTCAATTAAAAACATAGAGCACACCTAAAATTTTGCTAGAATATATTTCACCTCCCTCTGTTTTATCTTGTGCAAACTGAGATGCTCCTCATGTCCATTGGAAACTATTCTGCAGAACAGTCAGTGCCATTATTCCACAACTGTTTTTGGAATTTTTTAGTGATGCAAAGTGTTGCTGTACTTCACATATTCACAGAAACAGAAGCAAAAGAGAATGATTTGCTATAGGAAACATCACTAAAATTGCAAAGTAAATCAAACATATTTAAAGTGACTATCTGACAGGGACCCCGGAACTGTTTTCAAGGGCCCCCCCCTCAAGACTGGCAGGCAGGTCATGTCATGATGACCTAGTTGTAGGTGCATTTTTACATCTGCTTATTTAATGAGTTAAATAAACAATAAATCTGTCATATTCTAGCACTGTCACAATCATAAATATACTTGAATAAAAAAGAAAAAACGTAAGTAGTAATTGCTCAAAGTAAAAATTACAGAATGCTTATGGATAATTGAATACCCTTTGTAAGTTCCAACTAACCTGTTTATGCTTCAGAGATGGAAAAGAAGAAAGGAAGGTCTTTTGTAGAACATTAGAAGCTTTCCTGGACCTTATTACTGGACCTTCATGTAACATCTTTAAAATAAAGATGTATAAAGTTCTTAACATAAATTAATTAAAAATACAATAAATTAAAATAAATAAAAAGATTTTAGAATAAATTTTAGATTAAAGAACAATAAAATAAATAAAAAGATCTTAACATATGTAATAAATAAATAAAATACATTTTAAAATAAATAGTATAGTTGTGTTTCTTGTATTCTATTATTTATAACATGGGTATCATAACAGGCATGTATTATACTTAATAACAACAAACTGTAAAGATAGGTTCAGAAGGGGTAGCCATGTTTGTCTGAGATATGAAAACACAAACAAGGAGTCTGTGGCATCTTAAATAAATTTGTGGGTCTTTAAGGTGCCATAGACACCTAGTTTGTGTATTAATTTTTTTTTTTCAATAATTTTTATTCAGATTTTCATAAAACACACAAGACAAAATCACAAAACATTCAAAGACAAAAAACAAAATCAAAAATAGTTAAACAAAAAGAAAAAAAGAAAAAAAAAAAACAAAAATAAAAAATAAAGAGTAAAATATTGACTTCCCATTTGTCAAAGATCAAATCAGTTATAAGTCTATAATATATAACAATCCTGTCTCTTAAGTCATATTATAAAATCACTTTCCTCCAGTAGTTATCTTACTTAATCATCAAATCTCATAAACATTACTTTATTCTTTCCACAAAAAGTCAAAGAGAGGTTTCAATTCTTTAAGAAATATATCTATCAATTTTTTTTTCCAGATAAGCATATCGATTAATCCATCTCATTACTAATTATGATAATCTTATTGTCATAACCATAGTCAAAATAAACATTTCAATTAATCCATCACATCAGAATCTGTTAGGTTCAATAATTTCAGTAGCCATTGTTCTATTATCTCTATTAGTTCCATTTTCCATCTTCCATCTTCAGTAGTCTTGTTAAGTCCAGTAATTTCAATATCCAATCTTCCATTATCAGTATTCCATAATAATCTTGCTGTCAAAGCCATAGTCATATAGTAAGAGTCTGATGGGGATTACCTCTATCCCAAATATTTTCTTGCCATCCATTCTGAATAGGTTGCTGAAATACTGCTGTAAAATCATATCTCTGTTCTTTTTTTCAAAATACACTGGGTCATCTCTTAAAAGTTTTTCCATTGTCACATGGCTGCAGTTAATTCCATAGATTTTCTCTATATTGGGCTCCATCACATCATTCCAGTCCAGAAGATTATCCATGCCATTGATAACTTTATCTCTAGAATCTTCATTCATTTCTTCAGAGATAACATTGAGTTCCAAACAATAGATTTTATTTCTAAAGTCCATAGACTCCAAATCTTGTTCCTGTTCCACGTTGGTTCCAATCTCCGGGATCTCCTCTCTCACAGGGACCCCTATTCCAGTCTCCAGGGTCACCTCTCTCACAGGGACCCCTGTTCCAATCTCCGGGTTCTCCTCTCTCACAGGGACCCCTTCCAGGGTCACCTCTCTCACAGGGACCCTTATATCTTTAATCTCCTGCTTCATTTTACTCAATTCAATTTTCATTATCTCAATCTCATCCATTATTTTCTGAAACATAGTTATTTCCAGATTTTCAGCCACTTTCTTAATTGCCATTTTAAAAGAAAAATATAGGAAAACCACTTCTTATTTCAGCAACAATTGGGTTAATACTCCAAACTTGGTGACATCACAGTATAAACAGAGCAGACAGCCTTATCTCTCCAATAGTTAAGTAAACAAAATGCAGTTCCCAGGATCGAAACAATTAATGGCAATCGTCAAGAAACAGATTCGTCAAAATAAAATAGACCAAAAAGAGAATAGTCTCAAAACAGTATAATATTTTTCAAAATAAAAATCTGGAATAGAAATCCCTCTTCTGTGTATATCTTTAGAATGCAAATCCAGGACAGCTTTTTGCAACAAAAACAGAGATAAGCTATTAATTAGTGCGTAGCAGAGAGAAGTTATGGCTCCCCAGTGAGATGTCAAAAACTGATCAATCTGGCAAATCTCTTTTAAACAGCAACAATTTAAGTCAAGTAAAAGAAAAATATAGAAAGAAGGGTGCTTGCCTGTTAGTGAGTTCTCTCTTAGAAGATAAGGTGAACGTTCGCTTTATCAGATAGAGCTTGCTGTTAAAAATCCGTCCCACTTTCGTCGGCTGGACCTCGTCCCATAAATTAATGAGATCTGGTCGTCCCAACAAAAATAGGCTTTGAGGTTAATCTCTTCGTTTCTCCCTACCCGGGAGAAGTTTAATCAGTCAAAAAAAAAAGAAAAAACTGACTGATATATCTGAATAAGCTTCTTTTGAGGCAGGAGCCCGTCTCAAAAGCAGGCACAGGCTAAGTCACCCTTCCCGGAAGTCCCTAGTTTGTGTATTAATAAATGATAAACATTACTGTGGCACACTTAAGCCAAAAGGTGGCTTGGCGTTTAGCAGTTCTGGTGATGAATTCATTCATAATGTTTTCCTTTTTTTTTTTTAATAATTTTTATTCAAATTTTTCCAAAAACAAACAAAACAAAGTCAAAAAGACATAACAATACATCAACAAAAAATGAAAATAAAATAGTTGACTTCCGATTTGTCGCAGATCAGCTATAAGTATATAATATACATCAAACCTGTCCCTTAATGTATACATACAGAGTCCCTTTTCTCCATAGGCTGTCTTAATTAATCGTCAAATCCCAGTATCATCATTTTATTTTGATCTTTCAACAAAAAGTCTAAGAGAGGTTTCCATTCCTTAAGAAATGTATCTGTCGATTTTTCTCTAAGTAAACATGTCAATTTATCCATTTCTACTAAGTCCATTAATTTCAATAACCATTCTTCCATTGTTGGTGTTGATTCCATTTTCCACTTTTGTGCATATAATAATCTTGCTGCCGTAATCATATATAATATTATTCTTCCATATTTCTTTTCTATTTGTTTATCCATAAAACCCAATAAAAAAAATTCTGGTTTTGACTGAATATTTATCTTTAGAATTTTTTGCATCTTCCTACCTATCTGTGCCCAAAATGATTTTGCCTTTTTACATAACCACCACATATGATAAAATGATCCTTCTTGTTGTTTACATTTCCAACAAACATTAGAAACATTACTATACATTTTTGACAACTTTTCTGGAGTCATGTACCAACGGTACATCATTTTATAAAAATTTTCTTTAAGATTATAGCATAGTGTAAATTTCAAACCTTTTTTCCACATATTTTCCCATTGATCCATTTGTATGTTATGACCAAAATTTTTTGCCCACTTTACCATACACTCTTTTACTTGTTCTTCCTCCATATCCATTTTCAATAAGAGTTTATACATTTTCGCAATTATATTTTCATCATTTGTACACAATCCTATTTCAAAATCAGATTTACTTATTTCAAACCCATACATTTTCTTGTCCATTTTATATCTTTCTAACAATTGTAAATAGGCAAACCATTGAAAACTATATCCTTCCTTTGTCAGTTGTTCTCTCTCTTTCATTGTATATTCTCCATGTACATTTTCTAATAGTTCTTGATAAGTTAACCATTTCTCTTTTCCAGCCATTTCTCTTCTATAAAACGCTTCTTGACTTGAGACACATAATGGTATTTTCGAATAAAACCTTGGTTTATATCTATTCCATATTTTCAACAGAGGACGTCTTATGAAATGATTGTTAAAGTCTACATTTACTTTTACTTTGTCATACCATAGATATCCATGCCATCCCCACTTCAAATTATGGCCCTCTAAATCCAATAGTCTTTTATTCCTCAATAAAATCCATTCCTTTATCCAGACTAGACAGCAGGCAGCAAAATAAAGTCTCAGATTTGGTAATCCCAGTCCTCCTCTTTCTTTGGCATCTTGTAGTAGTTTAAATTTAACTCTTGGTTTTTTTCCTTGCCATACAAATTTAGAGATATCTTTTTGCCATTGTTTAAAAGGTAAATCAGAGGATATTACAGGTATTGTTTGAAACAAAAACATCATTCTCGGTAATACATTCATTTTTATCACAGATATTCTACCCATTAATGACAATTGTAGTTTATCCCATCTTAGCAAATCTTTCTTAATCTCTGTCCATAATTTTTCATAATTATTATGAAACAACTTTGAATTTTTATTTGTCATAATGATACCTAAATATTTCAACTTTTTCTCTATTGTAAAATCTGTCTTGTCCATTAACTCTTTCTGTTCCCTTAAAGTTAAATTTTTCACCAACATCTTTGTTTTTTGATTGTTGATCTTAAATCCTGCTAACGGTCCAAATTCTTTTAATTTGTCCATCAATACATTAATTCCTTCCAAAGGATTTTCTAGTACAATTATCAAATCATCAGCAAATGCTCTCAATTTATATTCTTCTTTTTTTATCTTTAATCCCGAAATTCTTTTATCTTGCCTTATATCTCTAAGCAGCACTTCTAAGACCAAAATAAATAAAAGGGGAGATAAAGGACATCCTTGTCTTGTACCCTTTTGTATTTCACATGAATCCGTTAAATCTCCGTTAACAATTATCTGAGCCTTCTGAGATGTATAAATCGATCTAATCCATTTTATAAAATTGTCTCCAAAATCCATTTGCTCCAAAACCTGAAACATAAATTTCCAATTCAAATTATCAAATGCTTTTTCAGCATCTAAAAAAATCAAAGCTGCTTGTTTATCATTTCGTTGTTCTAAATATTCCAAGACATTCAAGACATTCCTGACGTTGTCACGTAATTGTCTTTTAGGTAAAAACCCTGATTGATCTTCCTGAATAAATTGTTGCAATATTATTTTCAATCTTTCTGCCAAGATCATTGTAAAAATTTTATAGTCATTATTCAATAGAGATATTGGTCGATAATTTTTTGTTTTAGTTAAATCTTGCTCCTCTTTAGGTATTAATGTTATATTAGCATTTTTCCAACTATCCGGTATCTTTCCCTCTTGCAGAATAAGATTCATTGTAGACTGTAAAGGTAGCAAGAGTTCTTCCTCCAAACATTTATAATACATTGCAGATAACCCATCTGGTCCTGGTGCCTTTCCTAATTTAATTTTGTTTATAGCTTCAGATATCTCTCTTGACGTAATAGGACCATTAATAGCTTGTCTCTGAAAGTCTGTAATTCTAGGCAAATTCTGTTTAGATATATACTCTTCTATTTTTTCAGATGGAATTTCCTGACATTTGTACAATGTTGAATAATATTGATGAAAAATCTTTTTAATTTTTACATTATCTGTCAACGTCTCATCTCCTTCTTGTATCTTTAAAATGATATTTTTTTGGCGTTCTTTTCTTAATTTATATGCTAACCATTTCCCAGGTTTATTTGCAAATTCAAAAGTCCTTTGTTTAGCAAAATTTAGTTTTCTTTCAATTTCTCTAACTGTCAGCATTGATACTTGCTTCTGTAACATTTTGATTTCATTTACAATAGAAACTTTAGTTGGATTCTTTTTCAATTCTTCCTCTTTTTGTTTTATTTCTTCCAAGATTAATTGCATTTTCTGTTGTTTCTTTTTTTTTAATTCAGAGTTACATTTAATAAGATATCCCCTCATAAATGCCTTACTTGTATCCCAAACAATATTTTCACTTGTTCCTTTATGTAAATTATGTTCAAAAAACTCTTTTAATTTCTTCTTACATTCTTGTACTACTTTGTCATTCTGTAATAAAGATTCATTTAGTCTCCATCTAAATCCAAGATTTTTCTTTTTTAAAGTTAATATCACAGGGTTATGATCCGAAAAAGTTTTTGGTAATATATCCATTTTAAAAGTGTCCTTCGCTAAAATTTTAGACATCCAAATCATATCAATCCTCGAGAATGTTTTGTGTCTTTCTGAAAAATAAGTAAATTCCTTTGCGTTATCATTTATATATCTCCAGGTATCCACCAATTCTAAATGTTCCATCAGTTCAAAGCAAATCTTCGGTAATTTACCCTGTGTCTCTTTGATATTTTTTTCAGAAAGCCTATCAATTTTTGGTGAGATTACCCCATTCCAATCACCCATAACGCACCAATGGTCATATGAAAACTCTGACAATTTTTCCATAAGTCCTGTGTAAAACCTTGTTTTATCTTCATTGGGGGCATAGATACCCACTATCAAAATGTTTGTACCCTGTAGAGTAATTTCGACCCCCACAAATCTACCACTATCATCCAGTAATACCAATTTAGGAAGCAATTGTGGGTTAATGTAGAGAACAACTCCATTTTTTTTTTTTGGTCCAGCCGAAATAAATTCTTCACCCAAATTTTTACAAATCAAATATTTGGAATCTTTCTTCTTAATATGAGTTTCTTGTAAACAAATTATATCCAATTTTAATTTTTTCAAATAATGAAACACTTTCTTTCTCTTCTGCGCCGTATTGGCTCCATTTATATTCCAAGTTAGATATTTGTAATCCATCTTTAAGAGTGTATTTTAAAATGTGCCTGATGCTCCTTTTAGTCCATCATCTTCCTTCCCTTCCTCTGCATATTTTGTTGACTTTGTTCCCCAGGAATTATATCCATATCTTTGAGTTTATCTTCATCCATATCTTTTGAAGCTTTTCTCAAGAAGTCCCTTGCTTTTTGAACAGTATTCAATCTATATTTCTGTTGTCTGAATGTAAAGATCACTCCTTCTGGAACATCCCATCTAAATTGAATTTTGCGTTGCTTAAGTTTCTCTGTAAAGAAAGCATATTCTTTTCTCTTACGTAAAAGTCTAATAGGAATTTCTTTCATCACCAGTATTTCCTTACCATCAATTTTAAAGGTATTTTTAAAGTGTTGCTGTAATACCATATCTCTGGTCGTCTTCTTTATAAAATGAACAAGCACATCTCTTGGAATTTTTTTCATTGTTGCATATCTGGAATTAATTCTATACACTTTATCTATTTCAAATTCCATCTGATCTTCATTCAAATCCAGAAATTTTACTAGAGCATTAACAATTTTATCTCTGATGTCTTCACCTGTTTCCTCAGGAATTGCACGGAATCTCAAACAATGTTCTTTATTTTTCATTTCAGTCACAGCCATATAGTCCAAGTTTTTTTCTAATTCCAGATTTAATATATCTGTTCTATTCTCCAAGCTTTGTACCTTTTCTTTAGTGTTTTTTGCATCCTCCTTTATTTGCCCAATTGTCCCTTTAATCTCATCCACTTGTATTTTAATATAGTCTTTTATATCTGTCAATTCAGTTTTCATTTCCTGTTTTATATCATTAATCCCTTCCATTATTTTTTGAAACATATCTGGGGGTATAACCCCTTCCTGTGGATCAGTAGAACTTCTTCTTCGCTCCTGGGTCTTAGTTGCTTTTTTAGTTGTCATTTTCAAGAAAAGCCTTTAATTTCTGATATTAATCACTGTTCCAAAACCTAGAGGCAGTCTATTTCTTTTTTTTTTCCTCCACCAACAAAAAAGTTAATATTCCAGGCCTGTTATTGAAGTCCAGCCAGCACAGCACAGTTCTTATCTACATCCAAGAATGCAAAACAATTCTGGTTGCCAACACCAAACAATTAGTAACATATACGAGCAGCAGATTCGTCCAAAAAGAAATAGTCCAAAGAGAAAAATAGTCCAAAATATAATAATTACCTCTCATCCGTTTTTAAACTTTAAAACTCCAAATTCAGGCCAGCTTTTTGTTGTAAAAAAAGTATATAAGTTGTTTACATTTTCTTTCTTCCTTAATTATATTTAAAAGAGAAAAAGTATGACTCACCCAGGTTTCTCAGTTGCTGATTCGTAAACAAATCCCTTTTATTGTAGTAATTTAAGCCAAATGATAAGATTTAGACAGAAGTAGGCTCGCTGGTTAAGAACGTTTTTTTTTTGGGAGAAAAAAAAGAACGCTTCGCTTTTTTCCAGTACAGCTTGCGTGGAAATCCTGACTCCGTCTTCAGCCGATCGGCATGCCTTCTTATCTCAGGAATTTCCTGATCAATTCCAGCCGCCGACAGCTCAACGAAGTCTTGTGGAAAATCTGATCGGTTCTCCTATACCTTGGAGAACATTTAAGCCAGTCCAAGATTCCTCTTGGCTGGCTTTTAACCTGAAAAAAGCTTCCTCTGAGGCAGAGCTCCCTCAGAGACAACCACCAGCCAGCACTCCTTCCGGGAAGTCCCATTCATAATGTTTTCCAAAAGAATTTGGCGAGATTTTTGCTTGTGCATGTGAAGAAGGAGCAGATGCGTAAGGTGTTTCTGTGTCATTTGATTATGCAGGTATGTCTTTACACTCCGTAGAGCACTGAAAGAACATTCTCCTGATGCTGCTGATGCAGGTATGGTGTGTAAGAGCTGTACCAGCATGATGACTTGATTTAAGAGATTTCGGACTGTCTGATGCTGTCACCTCAATTATTATGAGATGTCTTTAATAGTCTTTACTTCAGCAGTTGGAATGACTGTTGGGAGGAGTAAACAGCTGTGCCTGAAGCCTGTTCATATCAAAGTCACAGCTGTGAACTCCAAGGGCCTCTCTGAGCTATTCTGTGCTGCTGAAATGCCTTCCACACACAGCAGCTACTAAAGCATTTTCCAGTTTCAGTAGTTGGTCCATTCCAGACTGGTTGAACTAACATTTCAGATGTTATGTGATCAATTACATCAAATAAATCCTTCTGGAGAGTTTTCCTTGCATCCAGCACCACTGGTGGTGTTGGTGTGTTTGTATGCTCAAAACTTGCTAGTGGTTTTCTGACTCTTGAAATTTGAGGAATCTTCAAGCCCAGTTTCCTAGCAGCATTTTTTGTGTCTTGCCAAATTGTTTCCAATGCACTCTCTGATCTTAGGTTTGACAGGGTACAAATAAGCATTTCTGCTGCTTGCTTTGCCTCTGTTGCACTCTATCTGGTGCCCTGTAGGGTTCTTGCAAGCTCTTTGCATGGCCCAAATACTGCTATGGATGTATTTAACCCAAATGCTGTTTCAAATTTACCAAGGATTTTGTAGTAGCTTTTCATTGTTACCCTTCTGCCATCTTGGAAGGACCCTGGATGTTCCAGGATTTCATGGAGTGTTGTTTGAATTCTTTCATAATGGTCAAGGAACCTCTGTATGGACTTCACTCTTGACAGCCCAATGTGTTGAACACAAAGGAAGGAGACTGTTTGGTTTACATATCCCTTCAGCATTTTCTATGGCTTCAGGAAGAACAATGTTGGAATATATGCTCCTCCATTTTACTGAGATCTGGATCATGTTTGTTAAGAACATAAGAACATAAGAAGAGCCTGCTGGATCAGGCCAGTGGCCCATCTAGTCCAGCATCCTGTTCTCACAGTGGCCAACCAGGTGCCTGGGGGAAGCCCGCAAGCAGGACCCGAGTGCAAGAACACTCTCCCCTCCTGAGGCTTCCAGCAACTGGTTTTCAGAAGCATGCTGCCTCTGACTAGGGTGGCAGAGCACAGCCATCACAGCTAGTAGCCATTGATAGCCCTGTCCTCCATGAATTTGTCTAATCTTCTTTTAAAGCCATCCAAGCTGGTGGCCATTACTGCATCTTGTGGGAGCAAATTCCATAGTTTAACTATACGCTGAGTAAAGAAGTACTTCCTTTTGTCTGTCCTGAATCTTCCAACATTCAGCTTCTTTGAATGTCCACGAGTTCTAGTATTATGAGAGAGGGAGAAGAACTTTCCTCTATCCACTTTCTCAATGCCATGCATAATTTTATACACTTCTATCATGTCTCCTCTGACCCGCCTTTTCTCTCAACTAAAAAGCCCCAAATGCTGCAACCTTTCCTCGTAAGGGAGTCGCTCCATCCCCTTGATCATTCTGGTTGCCCTCTTCTGAACCTTTTCCAACTCTATAATATCCTTTTTGAGATGAGGCGACCAGAACTGTACACAGGATTCCAAATGCGGCCGCACCATAGATTTATACAACGGCATTATGATATCGGCTGTTTTATTTTCAATACCTTTCCTAATTATCGCTAGCATGGAATTTGCCTTTTTCACAGCTGCCGCACACTGGGTCGACATTTTCATCGTGCTGTCCACTACAACCCCGAGGTCTCTCTCCTGGTCGGTCACCGCCAGTTCAGACCCCATGAGCGTATATGTGAAATTAAGATTTTTTGCTCCAATATGCATAATTTTACACTTGTTTATATTGAATTGCATTTGCCATTTTTCTGCCCATTCACTCAGTTTGGAGAGATCTTTTTGGAGCTCTTCGCAATCCCTTTTTGTTTTAACAACCCTGAACAATTTAGTGTCATCAGCAAACTTGGCCACTTCACTGCTCACTCCTAATTCTAGGTCATTAATGAACAAGTTGAAAAGTACAGGTCCCAATACCAATCCTTGAGGGACTCCACTTTCTACAGCCCTCCATTGGGAGAACTGTCCGTTTATTCCTACTCTCTGCTTTCTGCTTCTTAACCAATTCCTTATCCACAAGAGGACCTCTCCTCTTATTCCATGACTGCTAAGCTTCCTCAGAAGCCTTTGGTGAGGTACCTTGTCAAACGCTTTTTGAAAGTCTAAGTACACTATGTCCACTGGATCACCTCTATCTATATGCTTGTTGACACTCTCAAAGAATTCTAATAGGTTACTGAGAAAGGACTTTCCCTTGCAGAAGCCATGCTGGCTCTGCTTCAGCAAGGCTTGTTCTTCTATGTGCTTAGTTAATCTAGCTTTAATCATACTTTCTACCAGTTTTCCAGGGACAGAAGTTAAGCTAACTGGCCTGTAATTTCCGGGATCCCCTCTGGATCCCTTTTTGAAGATTGGTGTTACATTTGCCACTTTCCAGTCCTCAGGCACGGAGGAGGACCCGAGGGACAAGTTACATATTTTAGTTAGCAGATCAGCAATTTCACCTTTGAGTTCTTTGAGAACTCTTGGGTGGATGCCATCCGGGCCCGGTGATTTGTCAGTTTTTATATTGTCCATTAAGCTTAGAACTTCCTCTCTCGTTACCACTATTTGTCTCAGTTCCTCAGAATCCCTTCCTGCAAATGTTAGTTCAGGTTCAGGGATCTGCCCTATATCTTCCACTGTGAAGACAGATGCAAAGAATTCATTTAGCTTCTCTGCAATCTCCTTATCATTCTTTAGTACACCTTTGACTCCCTTATCATCCAAGGGTCCAATTGTCTCCCTAGATGGTCTCCTGCTTTGAATGTATTCATAGAATTTTTTGTTGTTGGTTTTTATGTTCTTAGCAATGTGCTCCTCAGATTCTTTTTTAGCATCCCTTATTGTCTTCTTGCATTTCTTTTGCCAGAGTTTGTGTTCTTCTTTATTTTCTTCATTCGGACAAGACTTCCATTTTTTGAAGGAAGACTTTTTGCCTCTAAGAGCTTCCTTGACTTTGCTCGTTAACCATGCTGGCATCTTCTTGGCCCTGGCGGTACCTTTTCTGATCTGCGGTATGCACTCCAGTTGAGCTTCTAATATAGTGTTTTTAAACAACTTCCAAGCATTTTCGAGTGATGTGACCCTCTGGACTTTGTTTTTCAGCTTTCTTTTTACCAATCCCCTCATTTTTGTGAAGTTTCCTCTTTTGAAGTCAAATGTGACCGTGTTGGATTTTCTTGGCAATTGGCCAGTTACATGTATGTTTAATTTAATAGCACTGTGGTCACTGCTCCCAATCGGTTCAACAACACTTACATCTCGCACCAGGTCCCGGTCCCCACTGAGGATTAAGTCCAGGGGTGCTGTCCCTCTGGTCGGTTCCATGACCAACTGGTCTAGGGAATAGTCATTTAGAATATCTAGAAACTTTGCTTCTTTGTCATGACAAAGTCACCCATTACTACCACATTTCCTAGTTTGGATGCTTCCTCAATTTCATATCTCATCTCAAGGTCTCCCTGAGCATTTTGATCAGGGGGACGATAGATCATTCCCAGTATTAAGTCCCTCCTGGGGCATGGTATCACCACCCACAACGATTCTGTGGAGGAGTCTGCCTCTTTTGGGGTTTCGAGCTTGCTGGATTCAATGCCTTCTTTCACGTATAGAGCGACTCCGCCACCAATACGTCCTTCCCTGTCCTTCCGATATAGTTTATATCCAGGGATAACCGTATCCCACTGGTTTTCTCCATTCCACCAGGTCTCTGTTATGCTCACTATATCAATGCTCTCCTCTAAGACCAAGCACTCCAGTTCTCCCATCTTGGTTCGGACGCTCCTAGCATTAGCGTACAGGCACTTGTAAGCAGTGTCTCTCTTCAAGTGTCTTTGGCACTTGTGGTTAGGCCTGTGGTAATTTTGCTCTTCTGAATTTATATCCTGTGCCCCTGCTCTCACAATGCCTACTTCTAGGCCTACCCCTTTTAAAATTTCATCATTTCTTTGGTTTTTATCCCAGGGGGGAGGTTTATTCCGAACTGGACCTTTCTCAGCTCCTGTCAGGTTTCCCCCCTCAGTCAGTTTAAAAGCTGCTCTGCCACCTTTTTAATTTTAAGTGCCAGCAGTCTGGTTCCATTCTGGTTCAAGTGGAGCCTGTCCCTTTTGTACAGGCCCGGCTTGTCCCAAAATGTTCCCCAGTGCCTAACAAATCCAAACCCTTCCACCTGACACCATCGTCTCATCCACGCATTGAGACTGTGAAGCTGGGCCTGTCTGGCTGGTCCTGTGCGTGGAACCGGTAGCATTTCAGAGAAAGCCACCTTGGAGGTCCTGGCTTTCAGCATCCTACCTAGCAACCTAAATTTTGCTTCCAGGACCTCACGACTGCATTTCCCCATGTCGTTGGTGCCAACGTGCACCACGACCACTGACTCCTTCCCAGCACTGTCTACCAAACTATCTAAACGACGGGCGATATCCGCAACCTTCGCACCAGGCAGGCAAAACACCTTGCGGTCTACACGCCCATCACACACCCCACTGTCTATGTTCCTAATGATCGAATCACCCACTACAAGGATCCCTCCACCCCCTGGAGATATATCCTCGGCATGAGAGGATAGCTGCTCATCCCCCAAGGAATGGGTCCCTTCTAAGGGATTGTTTCCCTCTTCCTCAGCTGGATGCTCTCCTTCCCCGAGACCATCCTGTCACAGCTGTAGGCAACCTCTTGCAGAGCCAAACCTAGTGTGTGGTTGCTGCAGTGTATGTAAACTGAATTGGGTTGAGTATCAGTGATCTTTTTTTGAACACCATAGAAATGCCAGACATATTAGCTGCACCATCAAAGTAGTGTTCACGCAAAGCATGGAAATTAAGTCCCAGTCAAATGATCATGTCTTTCACAGCAGTGAAGAGAGTACAAGCTGTAGAGTCAGGAGGGTTATAAACACCAAGGTATTCTTCTCATATGTTCAGTGATTCACTCTCTACCCAATGCAGACACAATGTAAACTGCTCTTCTGCAGTCACATCTATTGTCCCATCAGCAATTATATATAAAAAAGGCTTGATTCTTTAATGATGTCACATTGCAGTCTTTGAACCATAATTTCAAGTAGCTCCTTTTTGGATATCACCACTCAGACAATTGTCTCTTCGTGTCAGCCTTTTTGTTAAGGGCAGGTACATCTTCTGAGCTTTCCTCCAAAAGGTCAATAAAATCGATTTATTTATTTATTAAATTTATTAGTCGCCCATCTGGCTGGCTGTCCAGCCACTCTGGGCGACATACAAAATAAAAACATAAAATACATTAAAACATTAAAAATCTCAACAATAATAATAAAACCTAACCTACCCCAAAAGCCTGCCTGAAGAGCCAGGTCTTCAAGGCCCGGGGGAAGCTCATCATAGAGGGGGCATGGCGGAGATCATTTGGGAGGGAATTCCACAAAGTGGGGGCCACAATTGAAAAAACCCTCTCCCTAGTTCTCACTAGTCTAGCTGTTTTAACTGGTGGGATAGAGAGAAGGCCATTTGAGGCTGATCTTGATGAGAAGCATCCCTGATGATGTTGGAGGTGCTCCTTCAGATAGACTGGGCCGAAACCATATAGGGTTTTAAAGGTCAGAACCAACACCTTGAATTGGGCCCGGAAAACAACGGGTAACCAGTGCAACTCCTTCAGCACTGGAGTGATGTGATCTCGCCGGCGGCTGCCTTTAATCAGGTGAGCCGCCGCATTTTGTACCAGTTGCAGCTTCCGGACCGTTTTCAAGGGTAACCCCACATAGAGCGCATTACAGTAGTCTAGGCGAGAGGAGACCAGGGCATGTACCACAGATGGGAGCAGATGGTTGGGAAGGTAAGGGCACAGCCTCCATATCAGCCGAGACCTGAGCCTCCATGGACAGCTGGGAGTCTAGAATGAAGTTACCATCTTTTTTGGTGTGCCCTTGCAATGCTTGACCTGTGCGGCAGAGATAGCGCACAGAACTATTGATGGTGTGTAGTGCTTCTCAAGCTTCTTGCTGCTGCTTACTTGAACGCTTTGTAAGGAGCATAACAATATTCATACCTTTCTCTTTTGTTAGATGGTATCTCACAGAATCAATGTGGTAAATGCTCTTTTCATGAGGCTGGAATTTTTCAACAGCATGTTTCCAATTTGAGAAACCTTTTAGAATAAAACTCACTTCTACATTTGAAGAATCCTTCTCTATAAATGCTCTGCTGCAATCATGGCAAAGAACCACATCACAATCCCCATCATAATGAAGCCAGGTGAACTTCTCAAACCATTTCAGCTGACAAGACCTATTACCCTTACTTTTTGGAAATTGATAGGATTTTGTTGGCACAAATCTGGCAGACAAATATCAACCTAAAAGTGTTGATCGTCTTCATTCAGCTTGCTGAATTGATATGTGTCTTTAGGCAATTCTTCTGAGGCAGAAGCTGTTTTCTTTGATGAAGCCAGGCATCATGCAATGCCTTTTTTTGGACATTTTCCTGCAAATAATCAGAAAAAAGCAACCATGTTTTCTTTCTATTTGTGTGTGTATTGAAAAACTGACCATAGGGGAGGAGGAGGGGAGGGGAAGGAGGGGATTAGAAGGGAATGGGGAGGGGAAGGGAGGGGTGAAGGAAGGGGGAGGGAAGGGGCAAGACGGTGGGGATAGGAGGAGCAGGGAAGGGCAGGTTTGATCACTTCCATGCCTTTTGACTTCAGTGTATGTCCCGTCCAGAGTCGATACCAGGAGACTGAGACGCTGGTGCAAGTAAATCTCGTTTTATTAGAGTAATGGATACATCAAAAGCAGCGTGCTTCATAGAAAACCCTACATTAACTCACTAGGAATCCCTAACTACACTCTTGCCATGCTCTGTGACGTAAGAAGAAAGTTGACTCAACACCCCCCTCAATACTCAGCAGACTTATATAGGGAAAGTTTTTGAGTGCAATCTCTCACTCCTTCGCACACCCGCCCTCTGCCCGGTACGCTTTTCTTGCTGCCAAGAGCGAGGTGAGGGGGGGGGCGAGCCTCCATGGGCTCATCAGACGAAACAGGGTCCTTATCAACAATCCAGGAAGTAGAGGGCTGAGAAGCGTCAGGCGTCTCTAAGTTACTGCGGGACGAAGGGGGGGTTACTGCTAATTCACGGCTTGGTGAAGGAGGAGTTACTGCTCTTTTGGAATCCTCCCCTAACTGATCCGTTGGGATGGTTGAAGGCTGAGGTCTGTCCCCAAGGGGGGCTGGGTCACCCGTGGGAATTGGCGGAGCATCTAACACACTCCTTTCCTGAATGTCTGGAATAGACACAACAGCTGGATCTTCCACGCCTTCTGGCAGTTGAGGTGTCTGCAACTCATGCCTTCCCCCTTCCTGACCTTCCAGAGAGAGCTGGGGCTCAACAGTGTACAACCATGGTTAGGATAGGTGAAACTGACCTGGGAGAGGGATGGGGGGGAGGGGAATGGGAGGAATGGGAGGAAGTGGGCAGAGGGGAAGCCCCTTTCCTTTCCAAAAGGAAAACATTGTAAATAGTATCATTGCTTTTCAGGGTTTCCCCCTACCTTTTTATTCTACAGCAGGCACATGTAGCCTCCCACCCAAATTTAAACCAAAGCTGTCCCTGGCCACATCCACACCAGACCTTTATTCCACTTTAGACAGTCATGGCTTCTCCCAAAGAATCCTGGGAAGTGTAGTCAGCGAAGGGTGCTGAGAGTTGCTAGAAGATGCCCTGTTCCCCTCACAGAGCTTCAATCAGAGCAGCTGACTGTTAAACCACTCTGGTCACTGTCAGGGGAATAGGAGTCTCCTCTCAGCACCTCTCACAAACTGCACTTGCCAGGATTCTTTGGGGGAAGCCATGACTGTCTCAAGTGAAATACATGTCTGGTGTGAGTGTGGCCCCAATTAGGAAAGCCCAGCAGCTGTCAGTCTGGTTTTTAGAACACTGACAGTTGGTTCTTACTGAGCATGCCCGACATTATCATTGAGTTCAATGCAAAATTTCTTAAATTAATTAAAAATCAGCCATTTTTTTAACTTTTAAACTGCAGAAAATGAAGGTCAGAGTATGGGGCAAGGTCAGTAATAGGATTACAAGTACTCTGTGAACATGTCTGATGTTTAATTAATTTCAACGTATTATGAGAACTCTGACAGAAAAAAATCCAAAAAGGTCTGGTTTTTCTCTCTCTCTTTTTACACTTTGAACTCTCGATTCTCTTGGACTATTGTGTGTATTGCCATGAAAATGTAGAAGGTTGTTAAGCAAGCATTTCTGAGTTCAGGAGTATAATTTTTGTAAGGTTTTGTTTTGAAATGAGCTTATGGGAAGCATCAGAATGGCATGGGGTGTATTTTCAATTTAACTTTGTGGAATGTGAAAAATCCATGCTGACAATATTATACAGCCACTGTTGTGGCTGTATAATGATCGACACATTTGAGCAAGATTGGAAAAGCATGCCTAGCTTCCTGACTGAATAGAGTTCAGGGTAGAAACACACTCACTGTTCTGCTAGTTCCATTGCATCTCCACCTCTCTCTCCTGAAAATGGGGGCACACAACACTAGTCAAACCCCACCCCTTTTTACTGTAAAACCTAGTGGGAGCTGCTTAAGTGCTTTTTAAAAGAAATTCAGCTTTGAAGTGATTTTGCAATTGTTCGGAACCCTTCAGTTGTGGCTAATGGAAACCTTTGATCTGGTGACTAGTGTGTTTACAGTCTTACAATGCTTTTGACTTCTTTTGCTTCCAGTATCATAATTCCAGCTCCTGAACTGTATTCTATAGAATTCCAGGTGTAGTCAGACCCCACTGTCAGCAATGCAAAGCAAAAGACTGGGCCTATGAACCATTTCGTACTTAACAATGGGAAAGACCTCGCTATGTTTGTAGATTCATTGCTGAATCCTCATCTATCACAGCAGCAGTTGCCAATATTTAGAGGAAAAACTAGACACGATAAAGGCACTGATATATTAACGCAGTGGCCCTCCAGACTCGTGTATGTGTGTTTGTATATTCTACAATATGTAATTCACATAATAATAGTGCATCAGCAGTGGATTGATATTGAACTGTCCACACATAATTCCACTTTATTATTTGTTCTATAATGCTTCCCCAATGTTACCTCATGATTGCTGTCTGGAAGGGCACTCTTTTGTTGTAGCTAGGGATGGAAAGATCTGTCAATTTCGGTTCTCTCAGTTCCTCATTTTTCCAATCTTAAATTCAGTTCTCCGCATTTCTGCAGCAATTTGCACTTGTTGTCCAAAAAATTCCTCATAAAAATTCTCCTGTATTTTACTGCGGATTTCTTCCAATAAACACATTTTTCTAGGGGGTTTGACTAACGTACACATTTTGGCAAGCCATTTCTCATTATATAATGCATTTTTGCATGGTAGTTTCACGCAGATATTCATCTTTATGCACACTTTCCCCTAATATATGCATTTTTATAAACACCGGTTGCTTGGCAAAGTGCACTGCAAAATTTGAATAAGTGTGAATTTCAAATGATGCCTGTGTTTCAGTTCTCATATTGTTTCAGAAAGTGCTGATTTGATAGATTCAGCTTCAGATGTGAACTGAATTGAAATTCTCACCCATCCCTAGCTGTAGCACAACAAACATGGAAGAAAAAAACCTACAAAAAAACTCTGGAATATTTGCAGCATGTAAAGTTACAGAATTTCAGCAGGAACCTACTGGACATGCACCAATTGGAAACAAAGTGGTATGTTCGTTCAGAGGAGGGCAACAAGGATGATCAGGGGACTGGAAAAAAAGCCCTATGAGGAGAGACTGAAAGAACTGGGCATGTTTAGCCTGGAGAAGAGAAGACTGAGGGGAGATATGATAGCACTCTTCAAGTACATGAAAGGTTGTCACATAGAGGAGGGCTGGGATATCTTCTCGGTCGTCCCAGAGTGCAGGACACAGAATAATGGGCTCAAGTTGCAGGAAGCCAGATTTCAACTGGACATCAGGAAAAACCTCCTAACTGTAAGAGCCATATGACAATGGAATCAATTACCTAGAGAGGTAGTGGGCTCTCCGACACTGGAGGCATTCAAGAGGCAGTTGGACAGCCATCTGTCAGGAATGCTTTGATTTGGATTCCTGCATTGCGCAGGGGATTGGACTTGATGGCCTTATAGGCCCCTTCCATCTCTACTGTTCTATGACCTATGTTTGCCTTGAAACTTTTGCAGAAGCAAACAGTATTGAAAACAGGAACCGTTATTACTGCCCTGATACCATCATGAGCACAGGTCATCATGAATGCAAAATAAACAGGATGCCTGGAGGGCCCACAGTTATGTTAATTTCATTTCAGTGCCAATTAAAACTAAAGGGCTAGGGTTATGTTAAACAGATGAGAAAAGTCACAAATGTTTATGGAATAATTAATAGATTAAATTTCATAGTACAGCCTGTGCAAAAATTTAAAAAGGTGGAAGAAAGATACTTCATGAATTGCCTAGTGAACCAAATGATGAATTATATGTTGACATAATAGAATCCCCTCCTGTATCAGTTTATATTTTGATTCTATTACATGACTGTATTATACACACAGATATAGTTAAGTATAGTACCATATGAGGCCACAGTCCTTCCATTTTCTGTAGTTCAGCTGTCATTTTAATTAAGATTCGGCCAGTACAACATTTCAAGGGTACCGTTAAAGCAATCTAATATTAATTTAATATTGCATTAAATATTTAATATTGCATAACATTTGCATTTCTCTAATTCTCCCTCAATAGTATATGTTCTTTTAAAACATGCATATACAGTCTTCTGTTCTGCTTACAGGTTGTGAAGCATTATCCATATTAAACACGGAGAGTTATGCCAACTGCTGCAGATGCTCCTGGAATGGTCCCCTAGCTCTGGCACAAGGGTATCATTTGAGTCATAACAAAAACTCAGCCATGATAATGGATTATATTAATCTTCTGAGTCTGCAGAGCAACTCAGAATTATTGTGGAAGACAGTAGGAATAAAGTACTGATAAGGTATGTCTTCCACAAGAAATGCAATGACTTTAGATCAGCCTTTGGCACCCTGGTGCCCTCCAGATGTTTTTGACTGCTAGTGAAGGCTGCATGAAGATACTAAACTGAATTTGATCAACATAATATTTTTGGATCACTATGTGCCTATTCAGAAATTGGACAGTCTTTCCTAACAAGCAGCCTCATAGCAACTCAAATCTGACCTAGCACTTCCAAGATTAGAAGCTCTGGTATGTGGCAGCAATACATGAACGTGGCTAAAACATGTGTTACTGAGCTCACATAACTATAGCCCCTATAACTGTGGATGTGTCAAGGTGTGGCCATCAGGTAGGCTGCTCCACAATGATTTTAAGTTGTCTGAACCTTCCCTGTGGTGTAAATGTTATATTGTCTTGTGTTTGTGATGGCTTGCCACAAATGATGGAGGAGGAAGAGACAGAGGCTCTAAACACACTAGTTGCCAGATCAAAGTGTTTCCATTAGCAACACCTGCAAGGGGAAACAAGTTGATCTACTTTCCAGTTGCATCTTTGAAAATGAATTTTAAAAAAACCCACTCAAGCTGCTCCCACCTGGTTCTACAGTAAAAAGGGCACGGTTTGAGTAGCATTGTGTGTCCCCATTTTCAGAAGAGAGAGGTAGACACACACTGGAACCAGCAGAACAGTGAATGTGTTTCTAGCCAGAGATAGGTAGGAGAGGATACAGGTAATGGGCAGTAGACATTAAGCCCAATTCATCTACAGGCATAAGATTTCTCCACAGCTTTCTCTACAGCTAAACCTGAGCAGGTAACTCTTATTCCAGGAAGGAAGGGGAGAAATGGCACAGATGGATATTTTCCATGTCACATGTTATTTGGTGGAGGGGATGGCCAGCAATCCACTCCTCCACAATTATTTTGTTTATCTATTTAACAAGATTTATATATCACTTAAAAATCAAAACTTCTAAGCCAGTGATTCCCAACCCTTCCCTTCCCCAAACCACTTGAAAATTGCTGAGGGTCTTAGCGGATGACTTAAATCATTTTTTAAAATCTGTTGTAGCAATTGTAATACATGGTGCTGGATGCTGTGTGATTTTTAATTGAATTTTTCTTGCTTCTTTTATTTCTCATATTGCATTTTTTTGTATTACAATTTGCATTCCACAGAATTCGATGGGAATCAAATTGTAATATGATACAGTACAATACAATAAATAAAAGAAGCAAGAAAAACACAGTTAAAATTACAAATATTTAATACAGACAAGTTGTGGACCACCTGAATGAAGCTTGTGGAACACTAGTGGTCCATGGGCCACAGTTTGGGAACCCCTGTTCTCAGCGGTTTACATAAAATATACAACAAACATTAAAATTACTGACAAAATCAGATGTTAAAAACAAGCTAGCCCATTTTTTTCAAAAACAAAATCAGCACTTTAAAAAATATACATTATAAAATATAATTACATATTTAAAAAAAGTGTCAAATATACATGTCTGTGTAGGGTTGCTTAAACTTTTTTTTTTAGCAGGTACCAAACAAGGTATAGCAAATACATCAGCCTAATATCAATGTGCCAGCTTCTCAGATTGAAGCAACCAAGTTGGCATATATGGAGCAAGGTGAACTGCTGGCAGAGCTATTTCTAAACAATAAACCAGGACAGACACACAAAAAGCGACAAGGAGAGAAAAGGATGGCCAAGGATAGCCAAGAATGACAGCACAGTAGTTACAGGCTTCAGAAATGCCATGTGTGGCCATTGGGGCCATACTTCCCAGCTGCAGGCGCATATTTGCTGTTTCAGGTAAGACATGGACTTGGAACAGGACTGCTGATTCACAGATCTTTCACATCAGTTTATAGCGTATGCTGACATAGGAATAGCTTTAAGCATGCAGTTGCCTTTGCTATTTTTATCTCCCTTGCCACCTGCCTACAAAGTCTTATTGCAACAACTCTTATAATACACTGCCTGGAGGTGTCTCCCACCCCTCACCCTTCCCCATTTGTGTAGAATTAACGTGGTGGGAGTGAGACTCCAGGGATCCAATTAATTTATTTTGTCACCCCAGTATGCTTAAACTGATTTATATGCACAGATGGATCTTTTCACTTAATATTTTAACATATTGACAAGAGCACCAGGAGGATGTTGGATGAGCATTTTGTAATTGCCCTTTATATTTATACTTTTAAATATGCTGCTTTCATTTTTAATGTTTCATAGTGCTTAATCTTGACTTTCCTTTCTGAGTTTTTAATCATGCTCTCTCATTTATTTTGGTTTTGATTTTGATTTCCTCACCAACTGTTCTGTCTTGGTTTTTATTTCCTCACATGCCATATTCATTTATAAAAATGCCAATATGAGTGTTTTGTGATGGTACTCACTGGTATAGAGTACCACCAACTCTTTCTTTCAGGACACTTACCCAAAAATTTAATCTCACTCATTTAATCTTACTAAAAAATTAATCTCACTAATTCCTTTTAACTGTAGAAAAATTGACAACAGTCAAATTTTTGAGGTCATTGGATGAAGATTTATTAAAGGACTGGCAGGAGCAAATATGTTTTCATGCACTCATAGAGAAGTTGATGCTGCTGTTAAGGGATAGAAGGCCTCAAAACAAATAGGACAATTTTTTTGGAAACCTGGTTTATTTTTCTACAACATGAAGTTTCTCTTGAACATGGTCACTACTCTATTTGTAGTTTTTTCATGTGATCTGTAATATAAAAACAATACAAAGTTATTTAAAAAACAAATATTATGCAGTGTGTCATACTAGTATTAATATTTTTTTCATGAAAATATAATGGCACATTAGAAAGCTACATTCCCAGTTCCAGTCACTACTGACCATTCCCCCAATCAAGGACATGAAATATTTATCAAAGAGTACTTTGAAGTTTAATAAAAGATAATTGATTCATATAACCACCTATTCATCATACATTTTGTAATGTGCAAAATCCAAGAAAACTTAGTAAGAAATTATATGTGTAAAATTTCACACGGGCATGATACCTACCATACCTCAATGAACAGAGCTCTTATGTAAAATCTATACAAAATCCTGTTTCATTTTGTCTTTGTTGTACCGTGCAGTCATGAGCAGTGGCCTGAGTCTCAGCAGGATCAGCTCAATGACTCAAGAGAGTTGTTTTTCCAAAGCATGAGGTCTTTGAGCTCTACATTTTTCAAGAAGGGTACATTGTCACATCTAGAAGGGCCTTCAAGAGTACAGTTTGTTTACTGGTGGGTCAAAGAGGAGTCTTTGAACGTATGAAATTCCCCCAGATACACATATGTCTCATTCACCACCAAAATGGTAATTGTCCTAGTTAACGAGTCACTAGCTTTAAGTAAAGGCATATATATTGGATCAGAAAGATCATAAAACCTGTCCATCTACCCCTACAGTTTGTGGCACCTGTTCAGCGTACTTTAGAAGGTAGTAGTTTTATTTAATTTGTTGTATAACTTGTTACGCTTTCTTCCCTCATCTCATTTAATTGTTCTGTCTTTAATAAACTTCTTTGTCATCTTATAATTGAGCACAGAGGGTTATAGCACGGGGCACTGATGAAATGGTAAACTGTGTGGTGTTCTGTCTTTATGCAGACACAATTTTGTTTCTAATTCTTTATATGCAACTGTAAGGACCCCATATTCATGTAAGGAATTTCTGGTGTTTCCTAGGACAGGGGTGGGCAGTAGGTAGATCAGGATATACTGGCAGATCTCTGGCTGATTTTCAATATATCAGCAAAGGTGTGTTCAGAGGTACCCTGTTGCTTTATTCCATGCCCTCTGCCCTGCACCTGCACCTGAATGGTAGCCCTTGAAGTTCTATTAAAAATGAAAATACAGTAGGGCCCCGCTTATACGGCGGGTTCCATTCCGGACCCCCGCCGTAAAGTGGAAAAAGCCATAAAGTGGAACCCCATTGACTTTAATGGGCCGCGTCGCGTGAAAATGGCGCAAAACGTCGCAAAAGGGGGAAAAAACCCTTTAAAATGGAAAACGAAAGCCGACGTATCAGCGGAACGCCTTAAAGCGGAACGCTGTAAAGCGGAACGCTGTAAAGCGGGGCCCTACTGTACACTTAATTGATAGGGGAGAAATGACATTGTATGAGATATATATACTGTATAAAAAGTATCTTTCTTCACTGTCAGATTTAAATCAAAAGCAGTACACAAGGCACGGGAATTGTGGCAATGGCAAATGCTTGTTGGAGTGCAGTCAAAAGCATTAAGATAATATATTTGCTTATGTTAAATCAGCCTAGTTAAAAGAATTGAATAAAATTACTAATTAATTTTTCTGGGAGACTAACACAATATTTACTATGCCACAGGCTTACCTGCAACAAAAAAAGTACGTTGATTACAGCAATAATTAAAAAGGCAAGCAAGAACTGAGTGATTGTATATTAAAAGTTTGCCTTTTAAAATTGGTTTCCATGAAACATTGGTTTTCAAGAGCCTTTATACCTGTTTCTATGGCCAGTATAAAAGGTTACAAAGAGGAAGTGAGAAGGAAAATGAAAGAGATCTTATCAAACTCTCTAACTTGGCCTATTACCTATGCTTCAATAGGAAACAGTGTTTTTTTTTTAATACTCCTCTATAGGCTCAACTAAAATATGTATATATTTATAAAATTAGTTGTATGCCACTTTTTTGGCATAGCCTACACAAAGTGACTTACATAGAATAAAAACACAAAAACTTTACAATAGCAGCGGTAGCACTATCAATAATTTACAAACAGTCCAGTTAAAACAAATAAAACAGTATATTTAAACAATAAAATATATATTCCTGAAGACATAGAAGGCATCCATCTTAAAAGAGCTTTGTAACAATTAAAGCCTTCTTTAGGAGAGAAGGTGCCCCAAAATAAACAGGTTTGAAAAGTTTGCAGGGTGGGGACACACACACCTCTGTTAGGAGACAGTTCCACAGTTGGGGGGTCATCACAGAAAAGATCCTTTCTGTCATGCTGGCCAACCAAATTTACCTTACAGATGGGTTTATGAGCAGGGCCTCTATATGCCTAGGCAGGCTCATACAGGTGTAGGTGGTCCTTTAAATAGCATAGCCCCAAACCATTTTGAGCCTTTAAGATCAACACCAGCACTTTGAATTGGGCCTGAAAATATACTGGCAACCAGTGTAATTGGAACAGCCTTGGTGTCACATGTTCTTCTCCGGTGCTTATAAGCAACTGGACATCAGCGCTCCGCATCGGTTGGGGTTTCTAAACCATCTACAAAGGCAGCACCGTGTTATTTATTTAAAATAACATTTCTTAACTGCCCTTCACCATACAGTCCCAGCAGGAATTGAATCTACAATTATAAAAATAAATAAAACCACTACAATATTAAAATACATAAAACAGTTCATAATGAAGCAGAAAAGTGCATGACAATAGTCTAGCCTGGTTGTAACTAGTCACTAGCACATGGATTACTGAGGCTAGGTACTGCTCTGTACTGCTTTCAAATTTTTTTAAAAGAAATTATATTGCTGTGCACTGCCCTGACATTTTGTGAGAGGGTGGTATATAAATACTTAAATAGATAAATAAATAAGAGCTGATCTCTCCAGATACAGTAGCAGCTGGTAAAAGGCACTCATAGCTAGGGATGGAAAAATCTGTCTAATTTCTCCCCATTTCTCATTTGTCCAATGTGAAATTCAGTTCTCCAATTTCTGCAACAATTTGTGATTTTTTTTTTAAAAAATCCTCATGAACATTCTTCAGCATTTTAGTGCAAATTTGCCCTAATGAAATGGTTGTGCAGTTTTTTGTTTTTGCAAGTAATTTCTCCTAATATAATGCATTTTGTATGTTATTTTCACTAATATATTCATTTTTACGCACACTTTCTGCTATATATGCATTTTGTAAACACTGGTTGGAAAACTACATTACAAAATTCAGCTAAGTCTGAATTTTGAAGGATGGCTGCGTTTCAGTTTTCATATTGTTTCAGAAAGTACTAATTTAATAATTTGGCTTTAAATGCAAACTGAATCTAAGGAAACATTTTTATTTTTGGTGATAGGGCCCTGTTTTGCCACTGAGACAGGGCAAGGAGAGCCAGGAAAATTCAAACAGCAATAGTTCAGAAAAATTTGGGTATTATGGTGATATATTATAATTGCTTCTGGCACTGTGAAGAATAATGTGCTTGATTCATAATACAAGCAACTTGCCATTTTTTCTGTACATATATTTGTTTCCCCCCCCCCATAGTGACACATAGTTGTTTTGTTCATTTTATAAAAGAAGGTCTTCAAAGCACTTCTTGATGATTCATAATTTACTCAGGGCAATACAAGTGTCTCTTTTCCACTGCAGTATAATTTTGCATTGCCTTTCACTGTATAATATGTGAGTGAGACAAGAAAAGAACTCATTACTCTAGGCATTCTGTTTCTTACAAGGAATGCCATTATAAAAGTAGGAATAGTGATCCACAATCAGCCTGTGTTTAAGCGAAAGGCATTCCATATGGAAATGTCTATTCTCCAGTGCTAAGCTGTCATTGCCTTGTCTGATCAGTGCATGTTTTAAACACATTTCTTGATGGCAAATAATGACTTGATGGCGTTGACATTCTAAGCAAAGCATCACAAGAGAATTTAGTTGGAAATCTTAAGACAGCAACTCTGCAAATGTTGTAACTTCCAAGGCAAGACTGTTTTGTGTCCTACTTTACAGAGGACAGTCCTCTGTTGAAATGGGCTGTCAAGAGTACTCTATATGGATGTGTTTTTTATTTGAAGAGCTGTACAGTCCAAGCTGTACAGATCCTCCATGGCACAGAGTGGTAAGCGGTGATAACGCAGCCGAAGCTCTGCTCACAGCCGGAGTTCGATTCCAATGGAAGGAGGAAGTCGAATCTCCGGTAAAAGGGGTCGAGGTCCACTCAGCCTTCCATCCATCCATGGTCGATAAAATGAGTACCCGGCATATGCTGGGGGGTAAAGAAAAGCCGGGATGGAACTGGCAATCCCACCCCATATATATGGTCTGCCTAGTAAACATCGCAAGACGTCACCCTAAGAGTTGGAAACGACTCGCACTATAAGTGCGGGGATACCTTTACTTTTACAGTCCGAGTACACTGTAAAGATGAACCATAAAAAGGGAGAGCAGGGGCCTTCAAACTGCTCATCAAGAGTTAGCACCTGGAAAGCAGACTGAGCAGGCACACAGGTCACCTGGCCACAGTCTTCCCCATTATAGTGAGAGGTATTGCATTTCTATTTAAATCACAGCAATTCTTTCCAAATTTGCACCTATGCATGCATATTAGCAGAGGCAATTTTAATGCAGATCTGTATCATCTTGTATCTTTTTTTTTTGTTTTGAGTGGGGGTGATGCATAAATGGCCACACTATGGTCTTGCCAGGTCTTTACCACCACCACATTTTATTTCATATCACATAAGGATTTCCTCTCAACAAAAAAGATTCAGCCTTGTCCAGTGACAGCTGGATGTGACATTGAATATGTTATTGGAAACCATGTCAGCTGAAAAAGGAAAGTTAACAGGAGGCATGGGAGAGGGACTTGATTCTTCTGTGCTATTAGGCATGAAGCACTTTTGGGTGCAAATGTAATATTTACTCAGAAATTCAGTAATACCAATATAAAAAGAAAGTTTTCCTCCTTCCCATTTCAGCTCACCAGCTTGAAAGAAATATGTGTATCCTCTTAGGATGGGTAGAGGCACAGTTAAGGTGGTGGTGAATAAAGAAGGGTTATAAACAGTTGGATGTTAAACTCCATATGTATGTGTGTGCATGTAATGTATCTACTATATACGGTATTTAGGAGTCTTTTTTTCCACGTCAACTTTACTTTCAGTTGGTAGGTCTGTAATGCAGTTAAAAGAAATCTAAACTGATTAATGAATTGATCAATCTTGTCAGCATAAATCTGCATGTTGCAAGCATATTCCCCCCCTTAATATTTTGAAAAAAACAAAAACAAAGGACAGTTGTGTCCACTGTGGTTAACAAAGTGGCTACAAAGGAGGGGATCCATTGTGCACATGTCAGAGTCCTCATCACTGGATTAGAATCTCAAGTTAACAAAATATTTAATTTTGTTTTTATTATTATTTGGGTGGATAGATGAATCAAATTTGTGTAAAAAGATGCAATGCTTCTGGAGGAAAAAATCTTTGTTTTTTTAGAACATGCTCACACATGTTAAAGCAGGCTCTGTCACAGAAGAGGTATTCCCCTACCCAGTTATGCAACAATTCTAGGTTTTGACACTAGCATCTATGGGTTTTAAAATGACTTATACCTATTACATATTTTGGAAAGTTTTTTGCCTGTTCTCTATGCATTTGTACACCTCTTAAGATATTGTAACCAAATTTTGCATGGTGGTTCCTGAGATCATTGAGCAGGTTTCTGTCTGCATTTAGATCTCATTGTGAATGAAGATGGCAGACTAAACCTTTCAAAACTGCACTGATTGTTTTGTTTTTTAGGATACCCTAGCAACACTGGGTATAAGAGTTAGCTGAAAATAATTTTTATTTAGGTCTGTTGCCTGACCTGATTAGCTAGGGTATGCTTTAAATTATTCAAATGGTTTTAATTAACTAACTAATTAATCAACCTACAGTGCCATTCTATACATGTCTGCTCAGTCCCACTGAATTCAATGGGGCTTACTCCCGGGTAAATGGGCATAGGACTGGAGTTTAAATGCTGTGAGATACACACAAAAGTGCACTCACAGCACTCAAAATGAATACACTAAAGTTGTGACTGGTAATGGTGACTAAAACCTTTTTTATCTAAATCTGTTGCTGTTTGGTTGCAATTCCAAGTGATGGGAGAAGCAGAGATAATAAAGAGACCAAAGCTGCCTCCCGTTCCACAAATCTCCAGTCTTCTTAGCCTCCTGGGCCTTGGTAGCTGACTGTCTCTGTGTCAGCAGGAAGAGAAGTGGGCAGAACAGCTTCATTTGCTTGAATGGACACACTGTCTTGTGGCTTCTAAGACTAATCTCCAATGAATGCTGGGTTCGGAGTCTGCAGGGAGCCATGGTAGGGCTAGCAGGAGTATGGCAAAGATGTAGTTTGAGGTGTTGTGCCACATTGTCTACCTACAGCATATTCTAGTCTGCATACACACCCTACTCTGTTATATGTCTATTTAAACACCTTCTGTTAATTGGAACAAAATATTCAAATAATATGGAGTTCACCAGCATATGCAAACTTATTGTAAGCACAGACAATTTTTTTTGCTAACTTTTCTCAGAGTTGTTTGAAATGGTGAAAATATGTCATCTGTAAAAAATTATTAATTTCTAATTCCTTCCCTGATCCTAACTGAAAAATAAAAGCACCTATTTAATAATAATAAATAATAATAATAAATTTAATTTTTGTGTCGCCTATCTGGCCGAAACCACTCTAGGCGACGTACAACATTAAATTCAACAATACATAATAATACAATACATAATAAAATACAATGCAGTCAACAATAACCATTTTAAAAAGCGGCAGTACAGGGCCATCAATAGACAATTTTAAAACAATATAAAGAAATTAGCCCACCCCGGGGACCCCAAAGGCCTGTCCAAAGAGCCATGTTTTTAAGGCTCGGCGAAATGTATCTAGGGAAGGGGCATGGCGAAGATCGAACGGGAGGGAGTTCCAGAGAGTGGGGGCCGCCACTGAGAATGCCCTCTCTCTAGTCCCCACCAACCTAGCTGTTTTCGTTGGTGGGACGGAGAGAAGGCCCTGTGTGGCTGATCTGGTCGGGCGGCTTAGTTGGTGGTACTGGAGGTGCTCCTTCAGGTAAACTGGGCCGAGACCGTATAGGGATTTAAAGGTTAAGACCAACACCTTGAATTGGGCCCGGAAAACAACTGGAAGCCAATGTAGATGAAATAACACCGGCGTGATGTGATCACGGCGGCGGCTGTTTGTAAGCAGGCGTGCCGCCGCATTCTGCACCAGTTGTAGTTTCCGGACCGTTTTCAAGGGTAACCCCACGTAGAGCGCATTGCAGTAATCTAATCGAGAGGTGACCAGGGCATGTACCACCAGTGGGAGCTGATGAATAGCAAGGTAGGGTTGCAACCTCCGTATGAGGTGTAGTTGATACCAAGCTGCCCGGCTCACTGCCGAAATCTGAGCCTCCATGGACAGCTTGGAATCAAGAACAACCCCGAGGCTGCGGACCTGATCCTTCAGGGGCAATTTTACCCCATTAAGATTCAGGTCAGCAACACCCAACCTTCCCCTGTCACCCACAAGTAGCACCTCAGTCTTATCAGGATTGAGCTTCAGCCTGTTTCCAGATAGAATAAATAAAATAGTGCAGTGGCTTCCTTGTACTCTCTTGCAAGGAACACTTAAGAGGCAGGCAGCTATAAGAGTTCAACTGGCAAAGGTTGTTTTCTTTTTTTCTTTACCAGAAGCACAGGGCAAGACCAGGGCTGGAAGAAGGCTTTCTATAATGGCTATGAGAACCAAAGCCCACTACAGGCACAAGGAGGCTTCTATTACATGTGCTCATTAGGAGAGTAATAACAGAAACCAGTCTTAAGAGAGCAATGTTTTTTCAGTCACTGTAAGAATGCAGTTGCTTGAATTTATATAACAATCCTGGTTGTCAAGGGAACAGAAAACAAAGCCAGACTTTGCTTGTTATGCATGCTTATCCAGGAGTAAATATCACTGATTTTGCTCCTGTTAAGCACACACAAGAGTGCAGCCTCAATCTGAACACCTCTCTCTGAGCAACCTTTCAATGTTTACACATGTACAAACCTTTCAGTCTCTGCTTAGAGAATTGCCAGTACCAGAGACATTACACTAAGATGCCATACTTGCTGAAGTAATGAAAATAGAGGAAAGAAATATGTAGCCCAATCCTATGATTGTTCAGATGTAAGTCCCACTAAGTGTATGGGGCTTAGTGAATATTTATTTATGTATAATTGCAGCCTTAATAAAATAACAACAGGGAAGTCATTCTAGTCAAAGGTTACACTTATTTATTCAAGTTTTTTTTTAAAAAAAACCCTACAATTATATCCTTTAAATGCAGTATGGCAACAGTTTTTTTTAAAAAAAAACATTACTCTTAGTTTTTGAAAAATAACTTTTGCTCTTAGTGCATAAAACAAACTTAACTTAGTGCTGTTCAAAAGCCCCATGCACAAAATTACTACCCTACACAGTACCATATGGTGCTGAGCAGACCCCACCTACATCTACTCACTCTGTGGTAGTCTTTATCCAAGCTGGTTGCAGACCTATCTCTAGTTCTTCTGCTGTGCTTCTCCTAGTGACTTTAAGAGGGGATTTCAGCAAACTAAGCAACAGTGCTCCCTGAGGAAGCTTGTGGGCTTCACACAGGCCTGTGGTTGGCCATTGCGAGAACAGGATGCTGGACTAGATGGCCATTGGTCTGATCCAGCAGACTCTTCTTATGTTCTTAACTGAGTACACAAAAGCACAGCAAGGTGGCTGGGCAGGCTCTGGGCTATACATACTGTAAGGGTTTCCAGAGGTGAGTACATCTGTGCAGTGTTGTTTAGTGCTACAAGGCATAGTGCCATTGTGGATCAGCCCCAATTTATCATATATCGATATTTTCCCTTTTGGTTGGGAATTATTTTTGTTGTGTAAAAATTTGATTTTTTTAGTCACATAAAGTTCAATGTGCTTTAAAAGTGCAGTCCTATACTCTGAAGGATGCGATCTCATTGCCAGTCTTCCCATATGCTTCATGGGCTTGTCCAGTCATCTTTTGTACATGCGGAGGTGGGGACAATCTTGTCTTTTGCCTCAAGCCCTGTAGATTTCCCATCTCACCTCTCCCCATCATTCTCCCAAAGATTAACACACAGAGAGAGAAGACGCTACTTTATAGCAATTGTGTTCACAGTTAAAGAAGTTATTACCTCTCCTCCATAGTTCCTCCCATACTTCCATAGATATGTTACTTCTAGTATTCTATGTCCATCATATACTCTTCCATCTATTCCTGTGTGCCACTGTATTTTAACAAAAGCTGGTATATCTTAGATAATTGAAGTTTACCTTTCTTTACAATTATAATTTCAAATTCCGTTAACTCTATTTCATTTTTCCCTTATAAATTTTAATATTGTATTTCTCGCTTGAAAATATTCATACCAATGCAGCCTTTCAGAACTCAATACATTTCTAATGGATGAAAACTGAAACTTATTTCCATATTTTATCAAGGCCTTATAACTAAACAAATTATTTGCCTTCCAGGTATTAAGCCCACAGTCTAGTTGTATTTCATCTAATACCAATTGCAGGGGAGAGATACCTGGACTTAGCAAACATTTATACGAGTTCCGTATCTTTTTAATTTGCTGGATACTAGAAAATTGGGGGGGGGTGTTTTTGTTTCTTTACTTCTGTTCATTTTTCAGTTCTCTATGCCTCCACAAAATATTATGGGGTGGCTTCTTCGGCTTTTATTTTTCATATTGTTTCATTTCCCCCCCCAGAATGTGGTTCTAACATCCAGTTAACTAAATTGTTAACATTATACAGTACAATTTTATGTTTGGCACTGGCAAAACTCAGCCCTCCTCCCCCACCTTGTAATACCTTAATTTTAACTCTTGCCTTTTAATTGTTCCATATGCATTTCAAGATATATATTTTTTGCCACTTCTTAAGTTGCATATTTGCCATTTTAATTAGGAGGGTTTGAAGCAGAAACAATTTTCAATTATCAGTTTTCCCCATTGCTTTATAAGATCCACACATTCTCAACATAATAACTCATAATTATTTTTATACAAAATTTCTAATTTGATCGTTATCTCATCCCAGGTATCTTGTAGGTTTTTGTTTCCAATTATACCCCATTCTATCACTATTATTATTATTTAAAAAGAAAGATTAATGGAAACTGGAGAGGAAAAATGCATGAAAATTTGTCACATGGGTGAATTATATAATAATAATAATAATAATAATAATAATACACCACCTTTTGGCCAAAGGCCCTCAAGGCAGCTTACAAAGAAAAATAAACACAGGTACGAAATACAATAAAAATACAATAAAAACAATATAATTTACAAAAATTAAATTAAATACAAATAACATTATCATAATATTACTAATTAAAAGCAGGGAGAGCCCAGGGTTCCAATCTGAAGAAGTTATTAGTTAAATCAAAAGTACTGGGGAGCCCCGGGTTCAAGTCCCTGCTCAGCTCCCTAGATGACCTTGGGACCATCATCTTCCCTCCAGCTAACCGACACTGCAGGGCTGCTTTCTTGCGGAGCGCTTCGTGCTGCGGAGGCTGGAGGCTTGAACGCTTGCAGGGGCACCTTCCACTGTGGCTGGGCCTTACTGGGCCAAGTACTGCTGGTGGTGATGGTGGTGGTTGTAATAGTAGCGGTGATGATGGTGCCGTGGCGGTGACGGTGAGTGCTGCTGCTGCTGGTGCAGGCCAGGCTGCTCCTCCATTGAAAAGCCATGGGGCCTCTGGATGGCGGCGGTGGCGGCGATGATAGCAGCGGCAGCAGCAGCGGCAGCCCATAGTCCTCTTGCATACAAACTCTCTTTCTGCCATCTCCGTGGGCGGTCTCTCAAGGCAAGCTTTTGTTGTAACTTAGGAGCCGGCAGACAGTGGCATGATTGTTAGGATCGACACTGGGGGCGTTTAAGGACTCTACTCAGCATTAGTTCAGTGACTCAGCCAGAGGCTAGCAAAAGCGTGAACTGGGCTTTCTCCTTCCCCAATCAAATAACTAGCCACACCTCAGCCACACCCACTAGAGTGGACAGAACATAGTGGAACATACACAGAGAAACACAGCAACATCCCTGATATGGTATGCCAACTGTAGTTCTGCTTGTAGCTTACAGTGGAAGATCAATGACTGGGTAGCATAGGAGTCTTTTATCTGGAAGAGCCTTTAGTTCCAATTGAAATCAATGGGACATGTTGGACGTCATGACTTAAATCTCATTGATTTCAGTGGGAGCTGTGCAATTATCTTAGTTTGGACTCAACACACTAAATATATTCATATTGTGTGGCAACTTGGCTACCCAATTCTGTGCATGTTTACATGGAAGCAAGTTTGACTGAGATGCTTCATTGCATCGGAGTGTTGCTTATGGGATCCCACTAGCTTTGGGAGAGCATGTAAGGCTGTGTGGCACACATAGCTCTGATCTTCAACAGAGTTGAATGGCTATGGAGCTCAGGAGACTCTTTATTCTAAGGAGGGGTAAAAATAACCTTCCCATTCCTCCCATCCCTAACTGTCAATGTAATGAAAAAATTCTCAAAGTTTGGGAAGTTTTTTACATCCCCTGCCTGCTTCTCTCAACAGTGGAGGCAGTTTAAATTATTTTATTCCCAATGATGTTTGCTCCTCTCCTTCTCCAGACATTATCAAAGTTGCACAGTGGCCCCTTTATTTTTTCTGCAGCAAGAGATTTCCTCATTACTTGTCGGCTATGCTTCGGCGCAAAGAGAAAAAAGATTGTAGGGTCAAATTTATGTTATGATCAGAGATTTGGAGGGCAGGGTGGGGGAGAAGAGGGTGAAAAGTCACCAGATGAGGAAGAGGTAATGAAGATGGAGAGAACATTTCATAACATTAAAAGACTTGCCTTTTCACGGGTGGCAGTTGTATTATAAAATGCACTTCTTTCTGAAATATGAGGGGTCATGTCTATATTGGTACTCTGCATGCAGACTTTTGAAGATGCACTTGTTTACACAGGCATTCCTTGACCTGAGGCTCCTATTTTAATTGCTGTGTTGTTTTAATGGGATGATTTTATTGCATATTTTAATTATGGGTGTTTATATTTTAATGCTTGTATAATTACAATACAACATAAAGAAACAAAACATAAGCATCTCTCTCTCTCTCTTTAATCAAAAGGACAGAGGCTTCCCAGGAAAACAAGGAAATAACTTGGTCAGATTTTGCACAGTAGGAAAAACATGGAACAATCACTGGGAAAGTGGACTGATTGCAAAAGGAGGATAACATAATTTGGAATCCCCTCCCCCTTAAAATGTGAGTTAATGAGGCACGGTATTTTCTTTATCAATAACTTTTATGTCAACTTGGTTTTAATGTTTGATTTTATTGGTATTTTTAATAAATATTTTATATTGTTTTAAACTGCTTAGAGGTTTTGGTTGATTAAGTGGTATATAAATATTTTTCAATAAAATAAACAAACAACATTTTGAATCTAAACTTTATTGAAATGAAAATATACTTCAATGTACAATGCATAAAGGAACACTGACAAAACAGTAGAGTCACACACACAAAAATGGAAAACTTTCAGCACTGCAGTGAACAAGGATCGAAACAGGATGGGGTGGATTTTTTATCTGTTGGAAGATTAAGGACATACAAAAGAAAGGCACTCCGTAGCAATCTTGATGCTCCATTCACAACTGCTATAGTCCCCAGTGAGGTGTCCAGTGCAATGTCTGCTGCAACTTCTTGGGATTAGTTTCAGTTGATGCAACCTGATGACATGGACAAGGTGCTTATGACAATGTGACCAGCAACATGTCCTCTTGACCTTTGTCATTCTTGGCTTATTAAAGTTTGCCAAGGGGGTATGACTGGGTGGATCCAGGGTATGGTTAACATGTCTTTGTGGGAGGGAGTGGCTCCAACTGGCCTGAAAGAAGCAGTGACCCAACCACTTCCAAAAAAGACCACCCTGGACCCATTGGTGGCAACTACTGCCTGGTTGTAAATAGCCCCTTGTTAGGGAAAGTGGTTGAAAGGGATGTGGTGCAGCAATTTCAAGCACTCTTGGATGAAACAGGTTATCTCAACCCACTCCAATATGGGTTCAGGCCTGGTTATGGGACTGAACTGGCCTTGGTCACCCTCATGGATGACCTGTATCAGGAGAAGGACCAGAGCAGTGTGACCCTGCTATTCTTACTTGATCTCTCAGAGCCTTTTGATACTATTGACCATAGTATCCTTGTGAGCCAACTTGGTGAGATTGGTATCACAGGCACTGTTTCACAGTGGTTCTGATCCTACCTCCAGGGTCGTTTTCAGAGAATAGTATTGGGTGATTGTCTTTTGGCCCCCTGGCAGTTGTGCTTTGGGATGCTGCAGGGTACCATCTTGTCCTCAGTGCTGTTTAACATCTATATGAGGCCTTGGGTCATCAGGAGATTTGGAGTGAGGTGTCAGCAGTATGCTGATGATACCCAGCTCTATTTCTCTGTAACATCTGTATTGGAAGAGGCTGTGCAAGCCCTGGACTGGTGCCTGGACTCAGTGGTGGGCTGGATGAGGGCCAGTAAACTGAGTCTGAATTGTAGCAATACAGAGAGGTGCTGTAGTTCCCGAGTTCGGATGATTGGTCAGTTGCCTGCTTTGGATGGGGTTGTACTCTCTTTGAAACAGCAGGTTCGTAGCCTGTGGGTGCTCTTGCCACTGAGGTCATCTGGGCCTCTAACAACTAGGAGACCCTTTTACCAGCCTCTACTGGTAACACAGCTGCAGCTGTTTCTGGATCAGGATAGCCTGACCACTGTTGTCCATGTACTGGTAACCTCCAGGCTGGATTATTGTAGTGTGCTCTATGTGGGGCTGCCCTTGAGGTTGGTCCGGAAATTTCAGCTGGTGCAACCGCTCACTGGGGCAACATATGTCCCCCCTGCTGAAAGAATTGCACTGGCTGGAAGGGCAAGATGGCGACTGAGACGGATGCTCATTTAGGAAGCTCTGTAGTTTAATTTAATTTTATCATCCATCACCATCATTTACCACCTACCATCTCTCACATTACCTGTGCCGTTGTTGCCGGAGTGGATGTGGGTGTGTGTGGGTTGCTGCTGGCTGTTGCTGCTTGGGCTGGATGCATTTTTTCTTGCGGCCTTGGTGCTGCGGACTCGAGTGCTGCTTGTTGTGGCCTCTGGGCCGCCGGGTCCGGGTGCTGTGCCGCCGGGCCGCTTGCTGGCCTCGGGTCGCCGCTGCCGCCTCCGGGGCCGTTTCGCCGCTGCCGGGTTGCCGAGCTGCCGGCCTCGGGTCGCCGCTGCCGCCTCCGGGGCCGTTTCGCCGCTGCCGGGTTGCCGGACTGCCGAGTTGCTTTTCCCTTGTGGCCCCTGGCGCCGCGGACTCGAGTGCGGCTTGTTATGGCCTCTGGGGCTGTTGCCGCCGGGTCCGGGTGCTGTGCTGTGCCGCCGGGCCGCTTGCTAGCTTTGGGTCGCCGCTGCCGCTGGGTGCATCGGGCCGCTGATGTCGCTGGTGCTGCGCCCCTTCTGGACTGCTGCCTGGGTTTGGGTATTACTGCCTGCCCTGGCCCCTCCTGGATTGCTGCTTGTGGCGCTTTGGACTGTCGCTGGCTTGGGCTGGGTCACTGTTGCCGCTGCTGTGTGTCTGGATGCCGCGGCCTTGCCTGGTGCGGTCGTGCGCCGCTGCTGGGTTGCTGCTGGGGCGGCCATTATTGCCATCTGCCGGTTGCTGGAGTGTGGCGGCTGTTGCTGGCGATCTTTGCACACTTACTATCTGGCTGTGGGCTTGCTGCTCTCGTTGGGTTGGACGTGCTGTGGCTGTTTCCATTGCCAAAGATTGTCACGGGTCATCATTGCGGTTCGTGGCTCCCCAGGACGTTAACATCTCTATTGTGAACTGGCTGGTGGTCTGATAAGAACTAGACGTTACTGAGGATCAAGCTGAAGAAGATTCTACAGCTGGCTGCTTTTATTATTGTAGACTGTGGTTATGAATGGATTCTATGTATGATTGAATGAGTGACTGCAATTGAATGAATGGATACGTAGATTCAGATGGATGAGATATAGTTATACTACCATATTGCCATTATTGTCATATTTATTTAAGGCTAAGAATTAGTTTGGACTGGATATCTGTATTGGATATCTATTGTTCATGGAAATAGGTATGGGCATTTAATATTCTAATTCCCATCCTATATTTTAGCAGTTATTATAGTCTTTATAGTGATTAGATGAGTAGATAAATTGACGTTAATTAACTTCATGTGACAGTGATACTGTACGAACTTATAAGGAACAGGTTCTGGATCTTGATCCAGACCTGGACTCAGTCTTGGAATTGATCCAATTCTCCGGCGTCTGGGGATAGGGACTTGTGTAGATTTGGGGGGGATGTGACAAAAAGGGATGGGGGCCAAGGTATACAAACATTGGGCGGCAGACGATGGAGTGGTGCTAGAGGCAGACCATGTCAGAATAGAGGAACAAGGGATAGATGCATAATATCCATCCCTTGTTCCAGGTCTGCCCATAACCCGAAGATAACTGGGGGATGCAAGATTCCAACCAACCTTCGTTTGCTGCTGTGTAATGCCAGGTCTGTGGTACAGAAAACATCTTGCATCCATATGATCTTGGATAAATCTGCAGACCTGGCATGTATAACGGAGACCTGGCTGGACGACGCCTCGGCACCTATTCTAGAGGCGATGTGCCCACCAGGTTTCCGTTATGCACATCAGCCGAGGGAAGGAAGGCATGGAGGGGGAGTGGCTGTCATCTATCGGGAGTCCTTGGTCTTTGCCAGGTCTCCTCTCCATGGGACCAAGTTTGTTGACTGCATGTACTGGAGGTTGGGCCCGAAGGGCAGTTTAGGGATCCTGCTTGTGTACCGCCCGCCTCGCTGCACGGCAGAATCCCTGGCCGAGGTGCTAGAGGTGGTCTCGGGTGTGCGCATGATGTCCCCAGAATTGTTGGTGATGGGTGACTTCAATGTGCACGCCGAGACCACTCTCAATGGAGCCCCTCGGGATTTCCTAGAAACCATGACTTCCTGGGAACTGCACCTTAGTAATGCTGAGCCCACCCATGTAGCCGGTCATGCTCTCGACCTTGTATTTGTCCTGGGAGAGGAGAAAAGTGCTCTGAAGTTGGGGGCCATTACTTTTACCCCTGTGTCATGGTCAGACCACTATCTGGTAAACGTAGACTTCTCGATGCCGCACACCCTCTGCAAAGGCACAGGACCTATTAGAATGGTCCGCCCCAGGCGCCTGATGGATCCAGGATTCCTGACTGCGCTGGGGGATTTGGAACTTGCTGAAGGTCATTCAGTCGATGCTCTGGTGATGGAGTGGAATTCAAGGATCACCGGGACATTAGACCGAGTGGCCCCGAAACGCCCTCTCCCCCTGAAAAGATCCCAGATCCCATGGTACACACCATGGTTGCGTGTTCTGAGGCAGGAGGTGAGACGACTAGAACGCCGGTGGCGTAAGTCCCGCTCCGAAGATGCCCGGACACAAGTTAGAGCAGCAGTAGCTGCCTATCATGTGGCAATAAAGGCAACAAAGAAAGATTACTTTGCTGCCTCTATTGCATCAGCAGAGTGCTGTTCCAGGAGGTTATTCCAAGTGGTCCGAAGCCTGGTCGGTCCAGTTGCTCAGGAACCCTTGGAATATTCGAAGGCCTCCTGTGACAATTTAGCAAAACACTTTGCCAATAAAATCGAACATCTGAGAAGCTCGATTTCGCATACCGTGAATGCAGACAGTAGACCAGAGTTGACCAGTCATAATGTGATCCAATGGGATCAGTTTCGGCCTCTTCCTTCTGAGGATGTGGACAAGGTGTTGTCAACTGTGAAACCTACCACCTGTCTCCTTGATCCATGCCCATCATGGCTCGTGATGAGCTGTAAAGAGAGATTGGGCGAAGGGATCAAGGCGGTGGTAAATGCATCCTTGAATGAGGGTGTATTGCCATTAGCCCCCAAGGAGGCAATTATAAAGCCCATCTTGAAAAAGCCCTCCTTGGATCCCCAAGATCTAAACAACTTTCGCCCAATTTCAAATTTACCATTCTTGGGCAAGGTGATTGAGCGAGTGGTGGCCAATCAGCTGTCAGCGCACTTGGATGAAACGGATTATTTAGATCCATACCAATCGGGTTTCAGGACTGGACATGGAACTGAAACAGCCTTGGTCGCTCTGGTGGATGATATGAGGAGGGCACTAGATAGGGGAGAATTCACCTTTCTGGTCCTCCTTGACCTCTCAGCGGCTTTTGATACCGTCGACCACGGTATCTTGCTGGATCGTCTGGAGGGATTGGGAATAGGAGGCACAGTATTAAACTGGTTCCGTTCCTTTCTCTCCGATAGACACCAGCAGGTGGCATTGGGAGATGAGGTTTCAGACCCTTGGCCCCTCAAATGCGGTGTGCCACAGGGCTCTATCCTCTCTCCCATGCTATTTAACATTTATGTAAAACCGCTGGGAGCTATCATCAGGAGGTTTGGACTGCAGTGCCACCAATATGCGGATGACACTCAGCTCTACCTCTCATTTAAGTCCTCACCAGAGTTAGCTGTGGAGACCATGTCCAAGTGCCTGGAATCCGTGAGTGGATGGATGGGAAGAAACAGGCTAAACTGAATCCTGATAAAACGGAGGTACTGCTCGTGGGAGACAAAGGAGGGTTGGGAAATACTGACCTGGTGTTTAATGGGGTAAAACTGCCCCTGAAGGACCAGGTCCGCAGCCTCGGGGTGATCCTTGATTCCGGGCTGTCCATGGAGGCTCAGGTTTCATCGGTGTGCCGGGCAGCTTGGGGTCAATTGCGTCTCATCCGAAGGCTGCAACCCTACCTTCCTGTCCACCAGCTCCCACTCGTAGTGCATGCTCTGGTCACCTCTCGTTTAGACTACTGCAATGCGCTCTACGTGGGGTTACCCTTGAAAACAGTCCGGAAATTACAACTGGTACAAAACACGGCGGCTCGTTTACTTACGAATAGCCGCCATTATGATCATATTACCCCAGTGTTATACAATCTTCACTGGCTTCCAGTTATTTTCCGGGCTCAATTCAAGGTGTTGGTATTAACCTTTAAATCCCTATACGGTTTCGGCCCAGTATACCTGAAGGAGCGCCTCCAGCGTCATAAAGTGTGCCGCCCTACAAGATCTGCCACTCAGGGCCTTCTCTCGGTTCCGCCGACTAAAGTGGCTAGGTTGGTGAGGACTCGAGAGAGGGCTTTTTCTGTGGCAGCCCCCACGCTTTGGAACTCCCTCCCAATGGATCTTCGACATGCCCCTTCCCTAGATATATTTCGCCGGGGCCTGAAAACTTGGCTTTTCCATCAGGCCTTTATGACCTCTGAGACTTCCAAGGTGAACTAGTTCTAGAACTGTAAAAATGAACAATCTACTAAATACTGTAATTTTTGCATTGTACTATACTGGCTATATTGTTTATTGTATTTTATCATGTTTTATTGTACGCCGCCTAGAGTGGCCATTGGCTAGATAGGCGGCCTATAAATTAAAGTTTATTATTATTATTATTAGCTACTGGGCCAAGTTCAATGTTCTGGTTCTGGTATACAATGCCCTATACAGCTTGGGACCAGGATACTTGAAAGATCATCTTACTCTTTATATACCCAGTCAATCACTGCAAGAGTGAGAGCCTCCTGCAGATACCATCTTATCAGGAGATCCATTCTGCACAACATAAGAAGTGGACCTTTAGTGTTGTGGCACCGACACTTTGGAATTCCCTTCCCTTAAATATTAGACAGGTGCCATATCTGTTATCTTTTTGTTGCCTATGGAAGACCTTCCTTTTTCAACAAGCCTTTTAAGTAGAGATCTTATTCCAGTCTGCGTATGTTTTGGAATTGCTTTTTAAGATGTTTTAAGTTTTTAAAAAATATTTTTAAAGATGATTTGTTTTAATATATTTTAAAGTCTGTTTTTAAGATGTTTTAGAGTGGTTTTAGTGCTTTGTTTGCTGCCCTGGGCTCTTTCTGGGAGGAAGGGTGGGATAGAAATTAATTAAATAAATAATAAAAAAGCACTTTTCATGCAGTGCATGGCCACCAACTGGGATGGTTTTAAAAGAGGATTAGACAAATACATGAAGGGTAAGACTATCAATGGCTACTAGCCATGATGGCTGTGCTCTGACCCCACCGTCAAAGGCAGCATGTTTCTGAATACCAGTTGCTGGAATTTGCAGGAGGAAAGACTGCTCTTGCACTAGGTCCTGCTTGTGGGCCTCCCATAGGCATCTCGTTGGCTAATGTGAGAAAAGGATGTTGGACTAGATGGGCCTTTGGCTTAAACCAGTAGGCTCTTCTTATCTTCTTATGGCTAGGATTGGTCTCTATGTAAAGCATAGTTGTTGTTTTTATAAAATATAGCTTACTTTATGAAATACAGAGAATAAATTTCTCTAATACAGTATTCATATTTGTGCAGAAAAGTAATAATGTAGATACACCTGATTAAAATAAGCTATTAACTGCTTAAATAAGATTATGAAACACAGTAAATATTTAAATAAGAAATCTATTAAGCAAGCAAATTTTGAAATGTGATAACATTATTCATCCTGGTAGAGAAAATTAGTGAGTGGAATAGCTGAAGAATAAATAAGCAACAGCTGTATATTTGCCCAATAGACAAATAATTATTGCAAGGGTTTTTCTCAATTTAACTTTTCAAATTATGTTTTATTGGCATATAGCACTCAACACTGCACAGCAACGGATCTGACCAATCATGAAAATCAATAAGAACATATTGTTTAGCAACTCCCTGTCCCACCCTTCCCTGAGCAAAGGAAAATCTAGTTATAATCCTCATTTTGCACTCATATTTATAATGAAGCTTGATTTCAATTAAAAATAGTCTCTGGAGTTGAGACCCAAAGAATGGACAAATAGCCAACAGCAGCTCACTAGCATTTACTGGGTGAGGCAGCAGGAAAGTTAGCTTTATGCGGGTGCACTGATAGGGCCAATGTGCTGCTCCCACTGCTGTGCCCGCACAGTGCCCATCTCCCTGCTGCTTTGCCCTTCACCCTCCCAGTAAAGACTAGCAGTGTCTCTGACAGATGGCCAGGAGCATAGCACTGGCCTCCCTGTGAGCTGCTCCTGTAGTAGGGTAGGGACTGAATCATATTGATTTAAACTACCCATCCAATTTTTTGACCCACAAGCAGAAGGGAGGGGTAAAATTTCCAAACTTAAGTACTTTACTAGTCCATGTTCATTATCACATTCACCATAATCAATTATCAATTAAATATTATTAATAAGAAAGTGTAATAATAATTATTATTGTGAAAATTGCTACTCCTGTAGGCTCCTACGATCCTCACACTAAGGGCTTTCTGGTGTGCTGTTAAAGATTGGTGTTTTATCTCTCCAACTCTTTGATTGACTTGTTCCTGGCTTTCTGTTGCATTTTTTAAATTTGGAATTATGTATTTTTATGCATTGTTAAGATTATTATTTATTTGTTTAATGGTCAGAAAAGCATTGTTATCATTATCATCATTATTTATTAAATTTATATTCTGCACTTCCTCCCAGGAAGAGCCCAGGGCAGCAAACAAAAACAAACACTCTATCAAACATAATAAAAAGACATTAAAACCTTATTAAAACAAAACTATCTATAAAAATATAAATATGTGTATAGATGTAAGCATTTCAAAATCCATGTTGCGGCAATACCTTTATTAGGACAACCAAAATAGCAGGCAAGATGGTAAAACTTTTTTCAGACTGAGGGCCATATTCCTACCTGAACATCCTTCCAGGGGCCACACGCCAGTGGTGGGTGGGCCCCGAAGCAAAAGCGGGTGAAGAAAGGAATGCAAGTTTTACCTTTGTATAGTATGCTAGTTTCCACGCACACTCCCTCTTTATTCTACATTCCGGCAAGCAAGAACATTATCAGGATTCAAGACCACAAACACTCAGGAAGATGTGAAACAAGACCGGTAAGGGGTGTGGTCTGGGGAGAGGGGGCGTGGCCTGGAAGCCTGCGTTACCTCTCCCCTCACCTGAGGCTGTGAGTGGGGGCAAGAGAGTGGGGGAAGGGAAAATAGGTGTCTTATGGTGAATCCAGAATCGGTACTTACTTTGTTGTCTAGCCTGGTGAAACGTTCCAGAGAACGCAAAAGCTTACATATCATTCTGTGACACCTTGGTTGGCCTAATAACGGTTTCAGTTTTATGGGCCAGCATGTAATAAAGAATAAGTTTTCCGTATTATCTGGTGACATTTTTGTTCTTTTCGCCTGGGATAACCAGCCTACCTTCACTTTTTCTATGTACTGGCGCCTGCGCGTAGACGGGAATCGAACCTCGGAGCCCCCAAGTTCCCCGCATGCGCGCGCTTCTCCGTTTGAAAAGACACGAGGCCGGAAGTAGCGTCGCCGGCGCGCGTGGTGCTGTTGTTGCTGCTGCGCGTAGTGGCTGGTGGAGCGGAGGTGTTAGAAATGGATGACCTCTCGGCCTCGGCGATTAACAGCGACTCCGGTGTCGCGGGGTGGAAAGTGATGGAACAGCTACAGACGTTGAGCGTCGCTTCCAAGGCGGGTCCTGAGGGACGCTCCGGCTCGGCCGGGACCAGCCCACTGGGGTTTGCTCTGAAGGAAGGCGAGGAAGGAGCCTCGCTTCCCCCTGAGGGTCGGCCAGCGGAGGCCTCCGGGGCTCCATCGGGGCTACCTGCGGAGGTGGGGCCCGCTTGGGCCGGCCCTCACGGAGACGACGCTAAAGAAGGAGCCGCGCAACCTGGCTCTTATCCTGACCTGGTGGGGCCTCCCGCCGCCGAGAACTCCAGCGCTAGGGATACCACCGTGGAAGGTGAACTGCCTCCGTTTGTAAATGGCTCCCCGTCCTCCTCTGGCGGCTGTCCGTGCCCGGCTTCTAACCTTGAAACAGGAGAGGAGTCAGGCTCTAGGCCGGACGGGAAACCTCGCCACTACCCGGAGGCACCCGCTGAAGGAGAAAATAGTCAACCCCACCCCGGCGAGGCAATGAATGAGAAGCCTTTCCAAAGCTCTCCCTCTTGCCCTCGGGATTTTATTGGTGACCCCAAGAACGGAGGAATAGATTGCACAGAGGGAGAAGGCCGGCCACCGGCGTCAAGTCCAGCGGTTTTAGGAAGCGAGAAGGACTCGATGGTAATCGACAGGAGCGGCGGCAGGAGGTCCTCGGAAGCGAATTCTGAGACCGAAAGGTGGGTTACTTCACGTTCCCGTAGTTATTAAAAGAGATATAGGTGGCACATAGGAACATAAGGACAAGGGTACATACAGCATTAGGAATCGGCAGCTTCTTGCATAAAGTGCAGCCAGCCAGAGGCTTGTTTACTCAAAATCCCTGGGAAGATTCAAAGGATAACGAACATTATACTGTTCAATTTGTCATTTAGCTGTGCTCAACTTTTTAGAGGCTATGAGACTGGAGAATTAATTTTGTTAAAGCATTATTCTTGTTATGTGCCTTCAAGCTGATTACAACTTATGGCGATCCTAAGAATCAGTGATCTCCAAGAGCATCTGTCATGAACCACCTGGTTCAGATCTTGTAAGTTCAGGTCTGTGGCTTTCTTTATGGAATCAATCCTCTTGTTTGGCTTCCTCTTTTTCAACTTCCTTCTGTTTTTCCCAGCATTGACTTTTCTAGTGCCATGTATTAAACTCTAGAAAAGCTGTTTTATTGGTTTCACTTCTGTAGTAATTGATTACACATCGCATACAGGAAAAAGAATAAAAGTCACCTGCAACTTCTTATATTTTATGTGTTCCATCTCTCAGTTTTGCTTGGTTGCTTACCAGGTTTATGATAAAAGCACATGCTTTTTGTTTATTTAATTGAAACATTTTAAAACCATCTTCTACCCTTCCAGGCATAGTACACATGATTAAACTAGGTTCAATACAAAATATAATAAAACAGAACCAAGTATAAAAAATGAAACCAAGGAATGTCTCAGTTTGCACAAGACAAACCAGTAGTCAGTGAACATATTCTAGACGTAGCAAATTTCTAGGTGTGCTGTATGTTTTTAAGTGACCATACTCACCTTTCCTTAAATTGAGTGGATTAAGCATAGCAGGCTGAACACATGCATCTTGGGCAGGTCAAGTTTGTTTTTTCCAACAGCTAGAGTCATTGCTTAACATACTGTAATCAGTCTGATTTTACATTAAACTGTGGTTTCAGATTCTAACTGTTAAAGCACCCAAAATAGAAATAGAACATAAACTCCAAGTTGAAACACAAAAGTCTGTCTTCACCATCATATGACATTGACAAGTAAAAAGGCTTTGAAATTAATGAAAACAAATTTGACACAGATTTCTAGGATGAGTGATGAGTGAAATAAAATTTTCTAGGTTAGATTCTCTGTAGAAACAAAGGAAAGTAAGAACACCACCAACAAACATATAAAAATGTAATTCTCCATTTTTGGAGATGGCAGGTGTTGCCACCACTCACCATATGCTCAGAGGCACACGTTACCCAATTCTTCCATGCTACACAGGAAGACCAACTGTGAAAGACCAACCCAAATTGTGTTTGCATTTTTACAAATGTGTATACAATATGTCAGGGAGGAGATAAGGTCTCCTGCTCTCCTGGTGCATTCACTATAGTTTGATAGAAATAGCTGTTGTCTATAGGTACATTCTTAAACCACAAGGTTTTTTTGCCTGTTAGTGAATTAGCATAATTCTTCAAAGTAATGAAGTGGAGCGAAGAGATGGATAAAGCTGGCACTGGATTACTGGGACTCTGAGCCACCTTGCTGACTGTTGAGATTTTAACAGGCATTGACCGCACACTGAAATACATCTTTGCTGTCATAAGAGTTAGAAATGTACTTTTTGAGAGAGAGCTGAAATCTTAGGCAAGTTTACTCATGCATAAACTTTACATTCTGCACTTTTTCCTGCACTTTTACCCTGAGTCAGATGTCATTGCCATAAACATTGTTTGGGCTGCATTCTGATTACTGAGTTTAAATATTGTTAATAAATAAACTAGGTTTTGCTGTTATGCATTGTAGGATAATTGGAGTTCAGTATAATAGTTGAAGACAACACCGGTTTTGTGACTGTATAACTTTTTTCTACCCCCCCTTTTTTTTTAATGGCCCCCTGGACCTGAAGGAGAACTCTGTTTTAACTCAGTCTCTCACCTCCAACATTTTGAATAATTGCTGATTCAAGTATAACTTGCTGAGTATCTTGCTGAGGACCAACATAGTGCTCAGCTCTATCAATGTTGTGGTTTTGATCATTATTACAGGGCAGTGTGTATTCTGGAGAAGAACATAGTACTGACCAGAGTCTGAAGAAGTTGTGGGCTTGTGCTAAATCTTGGATAGGCTCAGCAAACAGTTGCCCTTTCGAAGGCATGACTGTGCTTCCTCCCTTGCAGCTTGTTGTGCAGAGTGTCTCTAAAGCTTAGCATGACATTACATTAACAACTCTTCCCCTTGATGGCAAGGATACATTTTGTCAGGCTACCCAGTCATCCAAAGTTTGTGGCCCTGTGATAACCGTCATAATTGTTCTTTCCAACACGGACTTGTGTCCATTAGTGTTGCTATAGCTTCCATTAGTAGAAGGAGGCCAGAACCAATTTTTGGTAATACCTCTTACTCTGCTCCCTAAACCTACTCCAGAGAGTTTGGGGATCCTTCAGACCAGATTTAGGGGGGGAGGGTGCTCCAAGCGAGTGAGATAAATCACTGAAAACTAGTTTCTTCTCCATTCTGCTGATTGAAGCCTTATCTTCAGTTGAGTGACACTGCTGGATGCAACTCATCGTCTTTCGTGCCATTACAACTTTTTTCAAGGCTTTTTTTTTTTGAAGAACATGACAAGATATATGATGAAAAGTAAAACAAAATTCACTCTTGTGCAGTGATACAGATACAGACAGTTCATCTTCTGTCTCCTCGTCTTCCTGTCTTCCAATGCTGTCTGAAGATGATGATCAGCAATCTAAGAATGAAAATAACTCTTCCACTATTAGAAGAAAAGGTGAATTGTGTGAAGTATGTATATTTATTTATATATCACCCATCAACCAAGTTTGCCAGTTTATCTGAGACTCTTACCTGTATTGAATTGGTTGTTGCCTTGTAAATGTGTGCAGCAAACCTGCCTTTTCCCAAGGTGAATAGTAATGTGTGGGCAGAGGAATACTTACATGTGGACGAGGGGTGGGGGGATGGGACTGGTGGGAGCAAAAGCTGCTTATGTTGGCAGATCCTTTATTGCAAATGTCTGTCTGTGGCCATTTGCAGGGGTGAACTGATGAGTGGAAGGCTCATGTGCTTCTATCCCTATCCTTTCATTAGTGTAAGAGAAGAAATATTGAATTGGGAGCCCTGTTTTTCCCTTACTGTTCCTAGTTCTGCCATCTGCTGCATTACCACTTTAGTTAAGGGGAACTACCTGTGACTCTGTAACTTTCATTAATTTCTGAACGTAAGGATCTTCTGCATATATTGCCTGATGCTACAAAAAGTGGCCGAGGCAGCTTTTCTTGCACAAAAGGACCTGTGAGGTGCCATTTTACAGGGGACACTTCCCATGGTCACTTAAAGCATTGCAGGGTTTAGTAGGAAGCTGGGTTTAGAGGGCATGCTTCAAGGTCCACTCTATCCTCTTTCCCCTTCACCTGCTTAAAGCAAGCAAGTGCCGAAATGCATAATGTGTGCACATGCTATGGTTACTGCCTCCCCCCGCCCTCCCAGGCCAAAGGGAAGCAAGTACCAGGCTGCTTGCTTTCCTTCAGCTACCTGTGCTGCCTTCCGTGGCTGACTAACTCAAAATGGAAATGGACTGCCTTCAAGTCGATCCCGACTTATGGCGACCCTCTGAATTGGGATTTCATGGTAAGCAGTATTCAGAGGGGGGTTTACCATTGCCTCCCTCTGAGGCTAGTCCTCCCCAGCTGGCTAGGACCTGCTCAGCTTGCCACAGCTGCACAAGCCAGCCCCTTCCTTGTCCGCATCTACCAGCTGAGGGGCAACGGGGCTCCTTGGGACTATGCAGCTTGCCCACAGCTGCACAGGTGGCAGGGCACATAACCCCTCAGCCACTCACTGTGGGGGTGATCTTTAGCTGGCCCTTGATACCCAGGAGACATGAGCGGGGATTTGAACTCGCAGACTCTGGACTCCCAGCCAGGCTCTCCTCCCCACTGTGCTATACCAACTGTTGACTAAACTCAAAGAGGCATGAAAATAATGTGCGTGCACAACCTTTGCCAGTTTTGGTGATTTGGACAGAAACAATCAGAAAAGTCCCTTTTGTACCTTGCTTGCCTTTCTTTGGGTACAGTGCATATCATCATGCAGATTTTGCAATAATTAGAAGTGGTTTGACCAAAGGTTAACCAAACGTGGCTTTTAAGTCTGCGATTATATATGTACCTACACAGACAACTACAAATGAATTAATCCAGGGTGGGCAGTGGTAGAATTTATACTTTATTATGAAAATAAATTCTGAAAATTATCCAACAGGAGACACCTCCTATTGAAGATTTTACCATAATTCTACCTGAATCAGTTGAACTTATGTCTTTTGGAAAAGTTTCCAGCATCATTGAGTGCCTAGGTAAGCAAGATGTCTATATTTTCTTTCTTTCATGAAAACAACATATTCTCATTTAGGTAATTGCTTATAGAACAGTCAGCAGCTTAATGTTTTGGCAAGAAGGCACCTTTCAGAGGACAGTCAGGATAGAAGAATGAAAAATAATCATGGTATCATATTTCTAAGTGTTAGATGGCAGAGGCACAGTACAGTTCAGTTTCAAGGAGTAGGCAAAATCCTTGATCAGTAGACCTACTCTTGGTTTCACAACTTGATGAATACCTTCCCTAAACTGCTCTCTCTCCCTTCCCCCCTTCCCACACTCATCTGTACAGCTGTTCTCTGTCTCTTGTAGGATGCTATCAGAGTGCACCCTATAATTTTTTCTTATGCCTCCTTTGTCCCTCCAAAATGCAGAGTACTTGTCTTCCACCTTACATCTAGCATCTCCATGAGTATTATTGCATCATATATACAGTAGGGCCCCTCTTATACGGCGGGTTAGGGACCAGGCCCCCGCCGTAAAGCAGAAATCGCCGTAAAGCAGAACCCATTGACTATAATGGGTCGCGTCGTGCGCAAAGGCGCAAAATCGGCTTTAAAACAGGGAATTTCCCCTAATTGAAAGCCGCTGCATCAGCAGAATGCCGGAAAACGGAACCCTACTGTAATTAAAATCTAGCCATTGCCAAATTCTCCTTTCATCTTCTTACTGCCTTTTACTCCCCACTAGTCTCTCTCGGTGACCCAGCAAGATGTCTATACAATGCCAAGAATATTTTCTTTTAAGAATTCCTAACTTTTTTTTCAATTGCCAGTGCTAAAAAGTGTGTTACGTGGAAAGGTTGTCTAGAGACACCAGTTGAGCCACTCTGGCTGAGATAAACTGAAGTGCTGTGAGAGTAAGGGTTGAATGGCAATATATCAAAGCAAATCAAATACAAGTGTTAAAAAGAGTGGTTTTTGTGCTTGGTGTGTAGGTACAACTGATGTTTTAGTTTTTGGTTGCATAATTGAATGTTATTTAATAGTGCCATGAATACTGAAATGTGCAAGTTTCCATTGGTAGAAGATAATCTTTAATAGTCCACAGGCAGAGCAATCCAAATGACATGGAGCCAGTGGAAGGGGGACTGGCGGAGGAGGAGCTGGTGAAAAGCCCCGCAGGATCCTCCTCCCGCTCAGGAGCTGCCGCCCCAGCTAAACGCTGGCTCCATTAGGAGCCATGCACATGGACTGGCTGGGAAGCGCTAGTTCCCACGAACAGGCCTCCCGGGGAGTAAGCACTTCCTGTAGGCCACCATGGAAATGTTCTTACTGTGGCGGCCTTTTGGCTGCTGGAGATTCCGGATAGATCGGGTCCCAGGGGAGGGCTCCAAATGTGAGGAAGATCTTACGTCTCCCCCACATGGCTATGCCCCAGGAATGCCCCATTTTCAGGGCTTCCGCCAGATCTCTGTTAATGAGACTGGCTGTCCCCGGTGGTGCTGGCAGGCTCCTGGCAGCGCTGCAGCTCAGCCATGGCGGAGGGCTGCTGCCAGCAGAGCACAGTGGTGCTGGGAGCCTGCCAGTACAGCCAGGAGGCCACTGTATCCAACTACCCCCACCCTGGTAGAAAGGTGAGTTGGATTGCACACAAAGTGATCAGGGCCGGATTAAGCTGAGGAGGGCCCCTAGGCTGATTGGTGTTTGGGCCCCCCTATCCCCACGCTTCACCTACCTTTCTGTTGTTTTTTGCGGCTTGCAGGTTTGCCATTAATTAAGATGGCGGCAGAGGTTTCCCTAAGGAACTGAAGACTCTGCCACCATCTTCGTTGATGGCAGCAACGCGTGCGTGTAGCACGCATGGATGCCATCAGCCAAGATGGCGGCAGAGTCTTCAGCTCCTTAGGGAAACCTCGGCCGCCATCTTAATTAATGGCAAACCTGCAAGCCGCAAAAAACAACAGAAAGGTAGGTATAGCAGGGGGATGGCGGTCCACGGATGCTTCTGCAGATCGCGGAAGGAGAGTGGAGGGCCCCCTGTAGCTGCAGGGGCCCTCGGGCCAGTGCCCCGCGGGCCCCTAAGAGCTCCGGGCCCCTAGGCTTCAGCCTACTAAGCCTAATGGATAATCTGGCCCTGAAAGTGATTCAGTTCTATATTGGTGACAATATTTTCATATTTACTGTGAACATTTGTCTATCCTTTGTTTAGTTGAATGTGGTTATCTTGGAACCACAGCTAAAGTTGGGAGTAATAGATAATATGACATTACAAAGAGGCACACTATTGTATCACAGGGTTGGCTGAAACAATCATTGTCATTTGGCAGGATACTTTATATATTAAGTTGTAACTTACAAATGAACATCTACTTTACTCCAATTGAGCCAAGAAGCAAAGTTCTCCATGCTAGGAGAGGCGGCCTGATTCCAGAAAAGTTGTTCAAGAAACTCCTGTTTGTATCACACAAAGTTAAAATATGAATAAAGCAAACAAAGATATTGGACTTTTTGCTATCTCTTTTTTTAAAAAAGTAAAGTGTTGTATCACATGAACTTCCACTTGTAGTTTAACATGGTGCAGGAAACAAAAAAGAAAAGGAGATGTAGGCTCAAAAATGCCTGGCATAGAGAGAGGTAGTGGGAAATATCTCTGCTGTACATATTAGTAATTTTATTTCTGTACTTATAATGTATGCATACTGGAGCAAAAAATCTTAAATTTTGACACACTCATGGGTTCCGAACTGGCAGTGACTAACCAGAACAAGACCTTGGGGTTGTAGCAGATAGCTCCATGTAGATGTCGACCCAGCGTGTGGCAGTTGTGAAAAAGGCAAATGCCATGCTAGGGATCAGTAGGAAAGAAACTGAACATAAAACTGCTATTATCATAACGCTGTTGTATAAATCTATGGTGTTGCTGCATTTGGAATACTGTGCTCAGTTGTGGTCGCCTCCCCTCAAAAAGGATATTGTAGAGTTGGAGAAAGGTTCAGAAAAGGCAATTAGAATGATCAAGGGATTGGAGTGACTCCCCTATGGGGAAAGGTTGCAGCATATGGGGATTTTTAGTTTAGAGAAAAGATGAGTCAGAGGCGACATGACAGAAGTGTATACAATTATGCATGGCATGGAAAAAGTGGATTGAGAAAAGTTTTTCTTCCCCTTATAACATTAGAACATGTGGACATTCAATGAAGCTGAATGTTGGAAGATTCAAAACATACAAAAGAAAGTACTTCATGCAGCGTGTAGTTAAACTATGGAATTCGCTGCCACAACAGGCAGTGATGGCCACCAACTTGGATAGCTTTAAAAGAAGATTAGACAAATTCATGGAGGAGAAGGCTGTCAGTGGCTACTAGCCATGATGGCAGTGCTCTGCCACCATAGTCAGATGCGGTATGCTTCTGAAAACCAGTTGCTGGAAGCCGCAGGAGGGGAGAGTGCTCTTGCACTCGGGTCCTGCTTGTGGGCTTCCTATGGGCATCTGGTTGGCCGGTGTGAGAATAGGATGCTGGACTAGATGGGCCACTGGCCTGATCCAGCAGGCTTTTCTTATGTTCCCTTCCCCCAAGTCATGTTCTGTCTTCATAGACAGTGATTATGTGTGGGTGCACTCTATTTTGCACTCCTTGCTTTTCCATGGGGTCTGGTTAAAATCAGATCCAGTAGAATTAAAATGGATAACCTTGAATTAAAATTGAATTGCATATTTTTTTATGCAGGGTTCCCCCAAAGCAACCATCATGAAACATACAATGGTAGACTGCAGTGTAAAAAAGAAAAAAATCGATCCAGCACTTGCCAGCACCACCAAAGCACAAAAATATTGATCAAAGGCACATACGCTCATAGATCTGTATGATTTTCACATGGAATATCAATAAAGTACAGAACATATATGTAGACAAAGTGGGTGACCTATGATTTAATGGTAGTTTTAAAGGGATTTCTTGTAAAAATCATGAGGATCCATAATGATTCATGTTTCTGATCCGTATTTGTGAGCCATGTCTGTCGTGGAAAGTGTCAGATCCATAACCTTTTACACTTCTCAATAGAGACAGGTGCTATCTATGGATTGAGAAGGATGGGGTAACCCATTAAAAATAGGCAGATTCAAGAGGATCTGTTTTGCTAGATGTGACTTTTACCTGCTGTGTATGTGTGTATGCATGCACCTTCTCTCTCTTCATCTGGTACCCCATTCTTTTCCCTCCCACCATTCCTGCTGTGCAGTTCCCCCCCCCAGTCTCCCAGGTCACTCTGTTTTCCTTCTTGCCCTCTGAGTAGCTCCTCTTTCTGTTCCGATACTCAAATTTCAATCTGGGTCTTGAAAAACAGAAAAGAGGGAGGAAAAGAATTCCATTTCACTGGAACTAGAAAAGCATTATGTTCCACTCCAGTTCTGTTTTCTTTTTTGGAGGGGGCAAAAAGTAACAATCTCCACCTTATAACAGAGGGGGCACTGACTAGGGAGGGTTGCACAGACATTTTACAGGCACCATAGGGAAGGCTTCACGGGATCTGCATTGGAGATACAAGGACTAGATTTGTACAGTACATAGGGGGAAACTGGATGCAGTTTTTTATGAGCTGATATAAAATATCATATCCTCTGTCCCTTTATAGCAGGAAGTAACTTTAAAATGTACAAAACAGGAGGATATTTGATATGTCTGGAGTAGATATTTTAATAATGTGAACAAGTGGAAAAATTGTGTTGCCTTGGAACTCGGTGCAATAAGTTACAGGCCAGGTCTATGCTGGGGTTATAACTGCAGGCCTTTTTGAAATACTTTGTGTGATGCAGTATTTTTTTGCATCTGACGGGTGAGAAGAGAGCAAAGTCATTGCCGGTCTGTCCATCCACAGGATCACTGTGCAGTATGATGTTGGTTTTACCAGGGAGTTTCTTTTTTGCTGTCTGTTGCCTTGCCTTTATAGCCCAGGTAGGGATGGGATCAGGCTGTCGCTGTTGTATTAATTGTACTTGGGAGTTTATGAGAAGAAGTGTATGAATGTGAGTATTTAATTGATCATTATACTGTCTCAATAGATTACTTCCTTCCCAGGAAATGGATTTCTATTAATAAATGTTGCAAACACATTTTATTGCTTCTCTAGCAATGAACATTAGATTTTTGCTGGATAATTAGGAGTAATTTACAATTTTATTAAATTGTATCAGATCATCTGCCTTATTTGTGATACTCTTTATATAGCTATTCATATAGGTTAAAAGTGGAATTTGTCAGAAAGTATATGATACAGTTAACAGTTTATTAGTGATACGCACAGTTCATTACATTGCTACCTGACTGTACAGCAAACTGTCATAATAGCACTTTTCCTAAAGCTTCTGATCTCTGACTCATCAATTATACCATCCTAGTAAATTTCATCTTTAATGGAGAGTGAAAGCAATCTGATAGGCATCTATTAACTGTAGCTAAAACTAACTGCAATCTGTGGAAACAATACAGCTTTCTAATTTGTAGCAATAAGTAACTGTAAACAATGAACACAGTTAGTACTAACAATACTATTTGTCTCCCAACAGCTTGATCGTAGGAGTACCTTCAGATAGGGTGCTGCTGTGACAGTGCATGTGCTGGTACAAGCAAACAGCCAGCTGTTCTTCTCTGATTAGTTGTTTGCTTCATGGGTTGTCCAATATGCTTCCTGTTCACTGATCTCTCTTTGGTCCATGGTGGAATCACCAGTAGTATCCAGTCATATCAATCAATATATATCGTTACATTGTCTCCAGTGCTCAAATTATTGGCAGGGGCAGGAAGGTAGGGTAAGAGTATTAATAGAAACAACAAATCTCTTATGTAATTTTAACCAAACGAAGCCCTCCCTTGTAGTTTTCGAAACAGTAGCTGATTCAAGCAGCTATGTTATTTATATTTGGTCCTTCAACCCAAAGGTTTCCAGGGTGATACATACAAATATAAAATAGATAATGCTAAGACCATAAAGCAACAATATAAACCAGATATCAAACCAGAAACAAATAACAAATCAAATTGTAAACAGTATAGCAGCTTGTGTCTCAGCCCCCCCCCTTGCTACACGTTCCTATTTTGAGCCCAAGGGTTGGACGTGAGTAAACAAATTGCGGCCTGCCATTATGCATGAATGATGCTTTCCCTCACTACTTCCCCTTTCTAGTCTCCCCTTCCCTCCCAGCTAACATTGACTCAAGCCAGACTTATACAGTGCTAGATACACTATCCTGTGATGTGCAGTGCTGCTAGCAACACATAAATGTAAGCAACACATTGCATAAGCCCATGAATATATACCCTACTCCTCTGCTCCTGGTGGATTTGCAAGATTGTTTTTAGTAATGTGCACTTAAGTAGCTTCATTGGAATGACTGTCAGTGCAACTTCATTTTCATCCCCCCACCTCATACTTGACACCCAGTCTTCTGTTTCTGTGCTTTGCTGTCAAATGTAAAGTAGCTGCTGCTGTGAGGTCCTCCTACATGGAAAAAGTGCATTTGTTTCAAAACAGCACTTTACTTCACAACCCATACTCACTGCCCATAATGTTTCTACTTCTTAGGTAGTTAGGCCATGATTTAACATATGTGATCCATACTTTATTCATCAGGGTAGCTATAGATTAATATTTTAGTTTAAAGTAGTCTTTAAAACTTGAACCATGAGGCCTAGAAGCAGGACAATGAGATTCAAACTGGTGCTATTTATCCTTTTGAAAATTTGGAATGGCTTGTCAGCTTTATAATACTTTCTTTTTAGTAATAATAGAGTCACAGAAAGGGCTGCCTCCAGTGAATGAAGACACTGTGCTTTTCAAAGAAGATCATCATTCAGTGGGAAAGGTGAGTAGATTGCTTGCCACTTGTATATATTGTAATTTATTTGCAGAAGGGATAGGGAACCTCATGCCTGGAACCAAATGTGGCTTTCCAGCCCTCTATCTGGGACATCAAGACTCTCCCCAGGGTAAACCTCACACTGCCCCTGCTCTGTACCCATGCCAGGTGCTTTTCCCTGGCTGGAATGTGTCATTGAATTGGCTGTTTGTGCGAATCTATGAATTTTTTGTGGGTGGTATGAAGCCTAATGCACAAAGATAAGAGTCAGATCTGTTGCTCCACCCACTTCTTGCTTCTGGCCCCCACTGCTGGCATGCAGCCCCTAGAACAGAGGTTTCCAAACTGTAGCTTCATTAAAGCTTATAAAATATATAAGAAGTAAAAAAGCAATAAAAGTAAAATTAAAAATGATAGGGCATCTAGCACAAACCATGACAATTGCTACAACAGGCAGAGACATTAAGTGATCTGCTAAGACTCAGCAATTTTCAAGTGATGTGTAGGGAAAAACGTTGAGGAGCCACAGCCCTCGAAGGTTGCCTACAAGGGAATGTGGTCCTCAGGCTGAGAAAGGTTCCCTGTCCCTGTTCTAAAACATCTTGGCTCTTGGTGTTGCTGGGTTTCTACATATTTTGATGTACTGCTAATGGATTTCCGAGAGATTTTTTTTTAGCAAACATAACTAAAGAGGTACAAATATGTTGAAAGTATAAATGTACTATCCAGATATATTACATAGGAAGCAACCTTCTTGAAGACAACTGCATCATTAAAATGGCTGATTTTTTAAAAAGTTGCATAGAATACAGCTGTTGATAAAATATAGTTTAAAATCTTTTTTGTTATATTGTGAGCCTGTTGCTTATGTCTTATACTGCACTTACGTGTATGTATTATACAGCCAAGAGAGTGGCTGTATACTATTGTCAGCATGGATTTTTCGCATTCCGCAGTGTCATATTGAAAATATCTCCCATGCCATTCTGATGCTTCCCATAAGCTCATTTCAAAACAAAACCTTACAAAAATTATAGTCCTGAACTCAGAAACCCTTGCTTAACAACCCTCTAAATTTTCATGGTGATACACAAAAGAGTCAAGAGAATTGAGAGTTCAAACTGTAAACAGAGAGATAAAAAAAATGCCAGAGCCCTTTTGGACTTTTTTCTGTCAGAATTCTCATAATCTGTTGAAATTCATAATAATCAGCCATGTTCACAGAGTACCTGTAATCCTATTACTGACCTTGCTCCGTACTCTGACCTTCATCTTCTGCAGTTTAGAAGTTAAAAAAATGCCTGGCTGATTTTTAATTTAAGAAATTTTGTATTGAACTCAGTGATAATGTTGGGCATGCTCAGTAAGAACCAAGTGGCAGTATTCTAAAAGCCAGACTCACATGTGCTGGGCTCACCTAATTAGGGGGCCAAACCCATGCCAGACCTTTATTTCACTTGAGACAGTCATGGCTTCCCTCCAAAAATCCTGGGAAGTGTTGTTTGTGAAAGGTGCTGAGAGGAAACTCTTATTCCCCTCACAGAGCTCCAGTGGCCAGACTGGTTTAACAGTCAGCTGCTCTGGTTGAAGCTCTGTGAGGGGAACAGTGCATCTCCTAGCAACTCTCAGCACCTTTCACTAACTACACTTCCCAGGATTCTTTGGGAGAAGCCATGACTGTCTAAAGTGAAAAAAGGTCTGGTGTGGATGTGGCCAGAGACAGCTTTGGTTTAAATTTGGGTGGGAGGCCACATGTTCCTGCTGTAGAATAAAAAGGTGGGGGAAACCCTGAAAAAGAATAATGCTATTTACAATGTTTTCCTTTTGGAAAGGAAAGGGTCTTCCTTTTTGCCCAATGTCCATCCATCCAATCGCCTCCCATCCCCTTTCCCTTCCTCCCCTTCCCTGCCCTGCCCTCCTCCCCTTCCTGCCCCTCCCCTAGGTCACTTTCATGTATCCTTAGCATGATTGCACAGGAGTAAATCCCACTCAACTCAAAAAGCATGCAAATGTTCAAACCTTCCCTCCTTTCCCCTCCCTCTTGCCCCTTCCTTTACCCTTCCCCTCCCCATCCCCTCTTTCCCCTTCCAATCCCCTCCCCTCCAAATGTTACCAAATTCTTCTGAGCTACACAAGAAGTGGACTGGAATGTGAAAGACCATCCCAAATTGTGTTTGCATTTTTACAAATTTGTAGGGCAGTATAATATCTCAGAAAGGAGGTCAGGTCTCCTGTTCCCCTGGTGCATTCACTATAGCCACCCAATTTCCCTGCTTTTTAAAGTTTGATAGAAATATCTGTTGGCTACAGGTACATTCTTAAACTGCAAGGTTTTTTGCCTATTACTGAATTTATGTGAAATTGGATTGCCTTCCTAAGTAATCAGGGAAACTTGCCTGAAATGTATGGAGCATGGAGGAAAGTCCTTTCAGGGTTGTATCCAATGGTGTTGCTCTTCTTATGGTAAGGCTTCCATCAGCGGAACAGAAGCAATTTCAGTGATTCTCCCTCTCCTCTGAACCCCTTGCACCCTCTCTAAATCTGCCCTGAATCACCCAACCCTCTGAAGCAGATTTAGGGTGTGTGGCATTGCAGTAGGGAGGGGGAATCCCTAAAAATTACTTTCCTTCCTTTCCACTGATGGAAGTCTTACTGGCTGCTGAGTAACACTGTTGGATATGGCATAGTATTTTATCATAGAATAATAGAGGTGGAAGGGGCCTATAAGGCCTTCGAGTCCAACCCCCTGCTCAATGCAGGAATCTAAGTTAAAACATACCCGACCGGTGGCTGTCCAGCTGCCTCTTGAATGCCTCCAGTGTTGGATAGCCCACCACCTCCATAGGTCATTGGTTCCATTGCTCTAACAGTTAGGAAGTGCTGCTCTAACAGGTAGTTTTTCCTGATGTTCAGCTGAAATCTGGCTTCCTGTTGGGGGCCTCAGTCTTCCCAATTGGGATCATGGTGTTATAGCAGTGTTCCCCAATTTGGTGGCTTCAGGTGTTTTGGATTAGTGCTATCATTAGCCCCAGCCAGCATGGCTGTGCTGGCTGGGAGTTAGTCCAAAATATGTGGAGGGGAGCAGGTTGGCAAATGCTAAAATATAGAATGTCTAATGGTGTTTTTTTAGCTATAACATCCTTCGTCTTATAGGTCTTTGAGGTATTTGGCCCTGTGTCGCATCCCTTTTATGTGCTACGATTTAACAATCCTGAGCATATTGAATCGAAAGGTATTAAAATGCATGATGCTGTGTACTTTGCTCCATCGATTGAAAGCTTCACCCAGTATATATTTCCAGAAAAACTAAAACGGTAAGTCTAGATTATGTAAATGTGTGCATCTTGAAAGTCTCAGATTTAGAACTCTGCTTAGAATGTTGTCCTAAATGATGCATTTGAACGTGCTTAGACAATATCCTATATATAAATATGAGCCTCTCATTCTACTTACATACAGATTTTACGTTGAGTCTTATTCTCCCCTGAGATGCTTGCTTTGTTCCTTCCCAATTTCCTTTTTTTAGCTGTAAATTTGATACGAACAGGGCTTTTATTCTAGACCGATCATTGCCTTAGGAAATCCAAAAATAATTCCTGAGCATAATTAGCCTTGTGGATTTAGGATTTCTGATTAAAAATTCCACCTACATTGAAATTATTTAGGTCAAAAGTCTAAATTATGTGTTGTATCATCTCCCAGAAGGCTTCTTACCCAGTTTGAAATAGATGAAACATCTCTCCTGCACTACGTAAGATGCGTCTGTTGATACCCCTTTTCCTTGCTTCAGAATATTCATTACACCAGGTGGAGATGACTTTGTGCCTTCTTTGTGGCAACAACCTATTCTGTGTACTGAAGGCGTGATTAAGTAGAAGGAGCATGTATGTGCTCAAAAGTTACGTTTTTCATCTGTCTTACCTTGAAAATGAAATGGAAATGGACTGCCTTCAAGTCGATTCCGACTTATGGTGACCCTATGAATAGGGGTTTCATGGTAAGCAGTATTCAGAGGGGGTTGACCATTGCCTTCCTCTGAGGCTGAGAGGCAGTGACTGGCCCAAGGTCACCCAGTGAGCTTCATGGCTGTGTGGGGATTCGAACCCTGGTTTCCGAGGTCGTAGTCCAACACCTTAACCACTACACCACACTGGCTCTCTGTCTTACCTTATGCATGCATAAAGGCATGAGGAGAAAGCATGGGGGGTTATTGCAGGTATTGGAAAGTCCATGTGAGTCGTCTATATTCCCATTCTGTGTGTGCGTTCTGTTTCCCTTGTAACTTGCATGGTAGACAGAAGGGGGTCTGTGGGGATGGCCGTGGGTGGGTGGGTGGGTAGTAAGGCTCTGAGCCATGAGGGAATCCTCTACTGCAGCTGCTATGCTTGGACTTGTACTGGATCGGGCCCTGACTATTTCAGTTGAAATCTATTTCTGTCTAGACAGTAATATTAGGGCTCGCTGACTGACATTGGCTCATTAGTATTCTTTGACAGTTCACTGAAATTGTTTTTAAATTTGTCAGGCTGCAAACTCTGTTTTTTAATATGTATATATAAACCTATATTTTCTTGATATATGAATGGATCAGAGCAGCCTTGTTACAGTTATTGTGTGCTTAAATTTAGGATGTAGCTCCATACTTTTACACATAGTGCCTTGAAAAATATATTGGTTTAACAAATATCTTGTGTTTCATGCTGTTAGGAATCTGAGTATTTTCAGCTCTCCAGAAAAAGGAGCTTTTAAAATACCTATTCATTTGAGTTGCATTCTCTATCCCTAAACTTCAGAGTGGATTAAGTTCAGAAATAAGTAATAAAAGCATTTAAAATAGTTTAAAGATTACTAAAATTCCTGCCCATTGTAGACTTCAAAGTTTTAGGGAGTCTACCAGGTTTTCACCTTGTACTACTCCACATGCACTTTAACCTCTACAGTTATGTTTCAACAATTCAAAGTATTTCGCATACAATTTGGTGTAAGATTGCTAGTACTATCTCAATAGGAGCTTGGAGCTGAATGAACTGTGACTTGCCTAAGACCACTTAGTAAATTTGTGGCGGAGGTAAGATTTGAGCCATTGTTTTCTGGCTCATGCTCTTGGCCAGAATGAGCCTTTGGAAGATTTCAACTAGGTTTTTAAGCCATACGCATGCATCCACATGTGAGAGAAGGGATCTCCCAAAAGACAAATGGTGTCCTAGGAATCACAGCTTTTATGAGCTTTAAATAAAAGCCACTCCACACAAGATTTTCCCACACAGATATCACTTCTTCATGTGCACTGTAATGACAAATATGCCTCATGTATTTCTTTGCCAAGTGTAGCTTTCCACACAAGATGAATTTGGCATGTGTGTGTTGTACAGTATGGCATACAAGTGTATTTTTCTATGTGAAAGTGATATCCATATAGGAAGCTGTTCTAGGTAATCGGATTCTGTTTTGCTCAGGCTGCATCTAGTATTTGGATTGTGATGCTTAATCCTTTCCTTAGACTTGAGGTCATTAGTGACTGTCATATATAGATGATGTCCAGTATGTAGATCTTTCACTTTGTCTCATTTTCTAGAGAGAGAGGATCTGATGCATCATGGAAAAATGATGAAGAACCACCACCTGAGGCTAGTACATCTTGAATGTCTGTAAATGGTTCCAATTTAAAGTGCACTTCTTTTAAGTGGGATATGGATAGAAAACCATTTAAATAATGTCTGTGGCACTCATTTCAATAGAAAATGAATTTCTTTCCGTAGAGAATCTTAACTTCTTGTTGTTGTTGTTAGAATTTATTACCCAAAGGTCATAGGCGGGTTACAGCAGTTTTAAAACACATGACTGAACAATAACTATATATTTGCTTCTAGAGATAAGGCTACAAATATCATATCTGCATCTTCATTGGCTCTTTTTGAGAACCAGTTTGAGTTCTTTAGGTCCACACTTCAGTATTCTGAATGTTGGACTTTCAAAGAAAAGTTATTATCAGTCTTTAAAAGAGTTCATTCATCTTCTGAAAAGTTATGTTGGCTTGGATTCCAAATTGCTCCTTCATTCACTTAATGAGGGAGTGATTTCTACCAACTCGCCCTCTATCTGAAGCTCCTCGCATCATATCCTATACTGTTCTCAAGGTTCCCCTAACTCCCAGGTGCAGATTTTTCAGGGGACTGCAGAGGGAAGGGGGAGGTGAGAAAACCATGTGTCGCGAACATTCTGTTCATGAAAGGAAGGTTAGGATCCAAGCCCATGGTCCTGTCATCAAGAATATGATGTTTTAATTCTGTATTCCTGATGCGAAATTTGTTCTTGGTCCTGTTTCAGATTGTTTCCCCTTTGTGTGAATAGTAGATTAAGGAAAGATACAAAACTAGTTTTATCATGCTTGGTTTGGAATCCTAAGTAAATATTTGTTTCTTATATTTTTCACTTGCAATGGTAGTAAAGGTGTCATAGTGTATTCCAAAGTGTCAGGTTCATTAATGAGTTTTGGATATCATGGTATTGTCAGCTGATAGCTAATAAAAAGAAACCATTGGTATTTTCTGTTCGGCATCCAGTTTTTTACTTAAATGTTTTGATCTAGGCTTTAGATTATAGTGATGATGAGAAAGAGAGAACAGCAAAGCAGCAAAAGAAATCACAAATTTTAAGAAGAAAGAAGTGCCGAACACAACAAGATGATTCTAGTAAGTAGATGCTATTACAGAATAGTAATGTTGGACTTCAAACCAAATTAAAGTATATGAAAAGGCCAGTTTCATTGATGGTTTACTGTATTATTTGAATATCAGTTTAATTTTAAATTTTAGCCCTCGTGTGAGCCTTTCAAACTCCATTGCTTTTGTACAAAATAAACTAATGGGGCGGGGGGGGATATATATCTCTTTAGCTGCAGAAGCCTGAGGTATTTATTAAATTTGTATCCTGCCCATCCTCCCAAAGAAACCCAGGATGGCAGTCAGCAGTGTGTTCTGCCAGGTAGAAAGGTGAAAAGGTTCCCAGCTCCTTCCAAGAAAAAGTAACATTAATTGGGTCACATCATAGGATAGAACATAAAATAAGTATGTTTTTTGTTTGCAGTACATGCCTCTGGCAACTTGCAGGGCTAACAAACATGAGTGGTAAAATATTTTGTTGGGTGAAATAATGCTAGTAGCAGTTTTAGACTTTCCACAGTGGCCTCTTCCAGGTTCATTCTTAGTTTTTTCCATCTGCCATCAAACACAACTTTTCCCCCACACCTACTTCTCATATGACTTTACTGATTTCCACTGGGCTTCCTGGCCAAATGGTCTGTCTTCTGTATGATTTTAGAGGTGTAGGCTGTCCATATTGATCACTACATGGCAGACCAAGTGATGGAACTCAAATTCAGAACACTAGATCTGCCACTGGAGTCCTCATTGGAAACAACCCACTTGTTCCCACAATTACCATGAATTGCCAGATGTCATAATTGCTTTTTGTTTCTTTCTGTAGATAAGAATGAAGTTCATTACCAGCCCAGAAGACAATGTTCTTCGGATTATTCAAGTGGATATTGCAGGAGACAACCTAATTCCAGCTTTGAGAGAAGTAGATTTCGTCATTCATCTGCTTCTCCATGTTCCTTCAGACAGTATATAAAGCCCCCACAACATTACTCTGACTTTACAGAACTGCAAAAGCCTTCAACTTTTTGTCAGCAGCAGAGGCAGGAGAATCTGAGGCATCAATACTCTTTTCCTCCCCCACCGTTTGAAATTGTTAGTAATGAGGCAAATTTTCCACCTCCTCCTCCATCTGTAACTTGGGGGTGGCCTCACGGGTGTATTCAGAATATTTATGATCCGTTGTTGTCACTGCTTTCTCTGCCGCCACCACCTCCGCCGCCGCCACCACCACCTCCTCCGCCTCCAATACCATCTCGATCATCTGCTGCTCCTAACAGTGCTAATCTTCTTTAAGTTAGGTGGTACTTCTGTCATTTGAGGGAAATGGAGAATGTAAAATTTTATACATGAGTGCTGTGTATTCTTTTGTATCTTCTTGTGAGGAGGGTGTCTCAATTATGTACAAAAATATACACTATTTTGTATGAAATCCAAGTGTATAACTTTTTTTACAACTGATTACAAATGTAGGAATAGTGGCACAAATTTTATAGAGCATACTTAATTCTAATGGAGAGATTTAAACATGACTATATTTCTGTCTTGAATTCGTATGATCCAAGTTCTTGGAAAAATAGTTTTTATGAATCAGTACATTCTGTAGTAGCTGTTTTAAACTAATATATGTATTTGTCAACATAATAGAAGAAAACTGTGTTTGAGGAGTATCTGTGGATTAAAAAAGATTGTCCAACCAAGAGTAAGTGAAATATGTTTAAATTCTGAATTATATGCTGAGTGTGTAGAACAACTTCATTATTCTATGTCAACAAATGTCAGTTCATAAAACAATATTGCATTTTCCAGCCAAGTTTAGTGGGCAAGTGCTTAATTCTCCAATTTTAAATTGAAGGATTTAGCATGCTTTATTTAGTACCCTATAGAACAGTGAAGATAAGCTCTGGTACTTCTTGAAATGAGATGTTTATGTGGCTCAATGCCTTACAGAGATGAGACTCCTTTGTCAGGAGCTATAAACAAAGATAAAAATAATACTGAAGGACAACATTGTTTTTAGGTCTTAACACAAAACCATATAAAATTTTAAAATATGTACATTCAAATATTACAAATCAATAAGATAAATTGTTGTACACTCTGTCAAACTATGGAAACACTATGGAAATGTACACCTACAGACAACCAAAAATTAGCACAAAAAAGTAACCTCCATTCTTCTAAATCTTGCAGAGTGTTCACTTCTAGTATGAATACACACTGTGGCTGAATCCCCACAGAACCATGCAAACACCCATTTAGTACCCAAGCAGTTGTGTTTAATGGCAAAATTAGCTTGTTGACCTTTTTTCCTGGTAATTATAGATTTGGTTGACCTTGTTGAGCTGCCACTTTTATGACTATAAGAGGCATGGGAAGGTATTATACGGGTAGCTTAAATAACCTTTATGTACTATATTATGAAGATACATAGCCATAGCAAAACGTAGCTTTGTTATTTGGGCTCATGGAAGAAAGCTTTGTGTTCAGCTTACTAATAAAGATTACTAATAAACTTTCATTTCTGCTTCCATAACCAATAATTACTTGAAATTTTTGGAAAGTTTAAGTGCCTTAATGTAATTGATCAATGGCAAAATGAATAATTAGATCTTAATTGCAACCTTTCTATCTTGTGTAAAATTGAAATAAACACACATTGTTCAAATTATGACCAAGTTCTATAAAATTATTCTTTGTGGCCTCTGCTATGCATAGAACCCAAACCCAGATCCATGGCTTCAACGTTCATATCCTTGTAGAGCTAGGTCGTACAGATTTTTTTTAATGGGAGACCAGAGGTGTATGGGAGACCAGCATGTTAGCCACTGAGAAGAGTCTTCTCTTAAAAGAATCTTAACTCTTAAAATCAGAAGGTTTTTGGCAGTATTTAGACCCCAGTGAGAAAGTTTGGGGGTTGGGGAGCCTATGCACAAAGCAATTTCTTTTATTCTATAATTCTGTAATTGCAGAAGGAACAATGAATCCTGGGAGTGTAGCTATAAGGGGCATGGTGGAACTATCATGAAGGGACCCTGCACTTCTGAATTTGCCACTACACTACTGTGGGAGCCCATCCCATTTCAGAGTTCATGCTCAAAAGGGTGTGACCACATTCCCCTCATTTTCTTTTTGAGCATAATTGTACCTGCATCAGATGGAACTTTCTCTTTTCTTTTGTTTCTCTTAGAATAAAACAAAAGGTAGTCTTTCCCCCCCTTTTCTGCATTGTGTTTTGATGGCATAGACAGGACACCCTTTGTGATAACAAGTTGCCTCTGCTAGGCTCTATTGCTGCCTTGTTTGCTTCAGGGACATGCGTTGATCCCTCCCAATCAAGAGTTCACAAGATACACATGCTGGAATAGGTCCTTCTGTCTTTGGGTGACCTTGTGGAAACTAGTCGTCTTTGATAGTGGATGGCAAGACCGAACTTAACAGCAATCTACCAGCTTTGTGACTGTATGTCTCCATATTGTTGCTCTCATTACTTCTGATGGCAAGAGTCCCCCTTTGGTGACCCTAGAACTGTTGCCATTGCCATGTTGGACCCCTTTACCTAAGTTAAGGTACTAAGTGCTGTAGTAGTTGATCTCCCTTAGCTTTTTCCCCTAAAGTTTTTTTAATACTTTGTTAACATCAAGGTATTCCTGAGCATGCTGATCGCTCCTACTTGTTCCTGATGGGTGCTGGGTTTGGCTACATAAGGACTGGCACTCAAAGAATTGAGGTTGCTGTTAGTGTATGTAAGTGGGACCCACAACAAAATGTTGCAGTGTGGACTGTACCTGTTTTCAGTTCCAGTTAGTCAATCATACTCCCTCCAGGATACTCCATTTCTCCTCCCACATGTTTTATATCCCCTGCCCCCCAGTTGGCTGTCATTCTGTAGCCCCTGATGATGGGCTGTTGTGGGGAGTCGCCCCTTTGGTTTTTTACCAGCTTTTAAAAACTTTTTAAAACAGTGGCTTTCTACTGAGCTATAATGTGTGTCTCTGTGTGGTGTTTTGGCTAAATAAGTATTGGCATTCACTGCTGAACATCAGAAATAGATGGAATTGTGATATTATGAGCCCATTTGGACAGAACAACACTCAAAGCTTTGAATGTTGAAAAATTTCAAAGATGTGTGCTGAAAGTTCTTTAGAACCATTCACAAAAGCCTAACTCATTTTCTACATCTCCCACAAAGTCTTCTATGAATATTCTAAGTAATCTTGGAGCTCACTTACAAATGGAAAAGTGGAAACTACATTATGCATGGACAGAAACAATAGGTTTATAGCTGAGACAAAACCACAGCAAGACACTTGAAGCTAGTACTGCAGTTATGAAAGACTGAAATGAGCTAGCCTGAATTAGTGGCTTTCAGAAGTCTTGGAAGGAGAATAACTTGTCATTTGCTGCTATTGTGAAGTTCAGAAAACGCTAGTGCCATAAATATCTAAAACTGACATTTTCTAAGAACAAGACTTGCTATGGAAGCCGATGATTCTGTTGCACTGAGTTAGAAGTGATTCAGATCATTGTTCTTTGTGTAATTAAGATTAATCAAACTTTTACTTGCATTTTTTCTTTGAGAACCATGCTTTGTTGTACCATACTCTGAAATAGTTTAATGATAGCATGAAAGAGGCTTCAGAGCCACAAGTGTTTTTTTTAAAGTACCCTTGAAAAATTATGCCAAATTATTTTTGTTTACTACATCATAGTCATCAAGACCTCAGCGCAAACTTTGGAATCAAGATGAGTTTTTTTTTAATTGGTTTAACATTTGGCATCAGACAAATGAACTGAAGCAAGGAGGCATTACAGCTTTTCCTACAAATTGTTCCATCTGAGCTGTAAGTATAGGCTGATTGCAAGCAGGAACTGACATCCACATGGGCATCTGTTTCAGAACTTATTTCAGGGTGACTTTGAACACGAGGTGCTGTTTTTGCAGCCTGCGACCATCCAGACAACCCAATGTAACCACACACCCATAACTGCTTGGAAATCTGAGGTAGACAGCTGCTTCAGCAGCAATTATTTCTTCCTACTAAATTGTGTAGTAAGGTTGTATCCAATTAAGTCCTACTCAGAATAGAGCCACTGAACTTAATGAATCTTAAGTTAGTCATGTCCATTAGTCTTATTCATGGTAGACCCAATGAAACTAACATTGGATGCAACCCTATGTGGCTCACTTGATGATTCTTAAACTTGTATATACTGGTGTAATCAATAAATACTGACTTTCAGTTTTACAGTTAGAAATTAGAGATTTTTAAAGAAGTGAAAAATAAGCGTCTAAGGTTCTTGGAAGCCACCTGATTCTTTTCCATATTTTTTCCATGCAGTTTTCCTCTGGTGTGCTTGTACTTATCACTGTGTGTTGATATTGCTGTTTTTGCTAACATCTGCACACGGATACATTTTGCAGCCATGTCAGGTAATATCCAGTTTCCTTAGCTTCACTTTATGTAAACACAGGTTTAGGCATCTGTGCTTCTTAATTTTCCACTGCCATCAAGTCACTTAGGTATGAGATGGATACCAATGGTAAAGACGGGATGAATTTAAAGCTAAGATAGTTAATTAAATGGGTGCAGTGTACAAAAGGAAATACTGATACTTACATTGGGGTCTTTAAGGTTCTTGCTGACAATTTCTGGATAGACAATGGGTTGTATTCAACTAAGTCCTACTCAGAGTAAACCCATTGAAAGTAATGAACCTAAGTTGGTCCATTAACTTCAATTGGCCTGCTCTGAGTAGGACTAGCATTGAATACCACGCAGAGTAACCTTATATGTGTCTACTAAGAAGTCTGATAAGACTCAAGTAAGTGTCCATTGCATTACAAGTCTCTGGTCCTCAATGCATGAAAGAATAAACACTGAATAACTTGGTCATAAATTCAAAGAACACTGAGCTTTCACTGGCTCTTGTCTTCCTGCTTCAGCCTCACATGTGCCCTGAAAACTTACTCCTGGAGGTCAGGAGTCCATCTGAAAAAACAAGCAATGTGCTGTTGGGTGGGCTGGGGGCTGCGACCATGGGGAGATCAGTGCCCTGTTTCCATGCTTTCTGCTCATACACAGGGCACTTCAGAGATCCAATCCTTTGTCATTGTGTGTGTGTATTTGTATATGCAATATAATGGCTTTCTAACATGCTCCATTCAAGAAGATAAGCAACAACAATTTCCATAGAGCTTGACTATTCAAAGAAATTTGTACGCAAACATTTTTTATTGACGTGACTTGGAATACGAAAAACGAATGTGTGATCAAATTATTGCTTTATGTTTATTTAGATGTTTCGGTTGCCTCTTTAAACATTTTTGAAACTTCATGGGAACTGTGTATAAGGAGATAGACAAGGTAAGGATGAATTCGTGAAACAAAAGGCAGGCAAACTGATGCTCTACAATTATGTAGTGGAAATACTTCTCAAGGCTAGGAGTTCAGTTTTGAACAGTTGAGTGGGCCAGTGTGTATGCTTTCATATATATGTTTCTAAAATCCTTAAACTGATGTTTTGTTAATCCTTGCCAAACATGTTTCAGATGTTACAGACAATGGAAGCCTGATTATAATAGGGTTCTATATGTTTATCAAAATTCACTGCACCAGATAATGCAACTATGTCAGTTGAAATCCCATTTATCTTAACTTGCAATTATACAAAGGTTTTATATGCTTCCTTGTCTCTTTGTTTGCATCCACCATAGGTGTAGAAATGCAATGCTAGGCTTTCAAGTGCATTGAACAGGCAGCCAGGAAGAATCGATTATCTAAGAATATGATAGGGCCCTGCTTTTCGGCGGCCCGCTTTTCGGCTTTCCACTAATACAGAGGCTTTCAATTAGAGTAAGGCTCCACTCATATGGTGCTTGTTCTGCTTTTACGGTGTTTTTCGGGCATTGGGCACCATTTTATTGACGGAGTTCCATTTTTTGGCAGGTTTCGCTTTTAGGCAGGGGTCTGGACTGTAACCCGCCATATGAGTGGGGCCCTACTGTATCAGAGATTAAGCTTACTCCATCCTTTGCCCCAGTGGGCATTATAGAAATGTGTAAAATTTGGTCCTGTGCATGAAATGATAGCAAGATGTTATGGCACAATGTGTGCTTATACTTGAAACATATTGTCAAAGCAGACCTTGTAGTGTGTCTGAATTGTTTTAATATGTATGTATGTGATTTAGTCAAATGGTCCCTCTCTCCCTGCTTTGTAATGTTCACTCCGCCCATTGCATTTTGGCATAGAGTTATTACACATGACAAATCACTATGGAAAAATTATATCCTTACACATTTTATTTATTTATTTATTTTGAAACATTTTGGGTGATGGAAGGCATCCATCAGTGGAAGGAGGCAGCAGATGGGTTTGGGCAGTTCCTCCATTCCCTCCATGTGGCCTCCGCTAATCTGCCCCAAAGGGTTTGGATATCCTCTGTAGCAAATCTTTGGGGGTTTCAGAGGGCTGCAGGGGTGAAGAGAACTGGCTGAAAATTGTCTCCCTATTCTATGGATTAATGTTTTCTGTTAGTGGAGTGACACTCATTGGATTCCACTCTTCTGTCTCACTCTTCATCTGAAAATGTGGCTCCCAGAGCAGTTTACAAGAATCTATAGTAAGTCGCATGCCACAGATTACAAGTGACACCAAATCTTTCTACCCTTCAGGGCAACGCCCACTGACAGAACTGCAACACTGTGTCTGATCAGTACCACATTCAGCCTTTGCAGCACTGATCATTTGAATGGGTTGTGTGCAGCAGAAGGCACTCTCAATGAGTTGTGCCCAGTGCTAATAACTTGGTAACTAACTTTAAAGTAGAACAGGATACAAATCTGCTTTAGCTTAACTGCTTTTTTAAAATTTTGATTATTTGGGTGTGTTTTGAGGCCACTTGTAACTAACTGCTGCTAAGCATATGCTAAAATTCCTTATGTATATATGTACATAAGCTACCCATGAAGAAAGAGCTGTGTGCATTACCTGGTCAATATGCACACATTCCGACAATGGTCTTCCAACAGGTCTTGGGGAATGTGTATATCTCAACTGCAGTTTGTGCATTCCATTGATCAATATATGTACTCTCCAAGAAACATGCCCTCTATTTTGATACCTAGTTTGGATGTTGATAGGGTGTGCGAACTAACGGATGGGGTGTGTGGAATGTCTGTGAAAATGGATTCACACCGACAAACCAACCATTCAATCCTCAAGCCATACTTTCATGTAGCTGAGCAGTGAGAAAACAGTTGCGTTGTGGAGAAGAGGGGGCATAGCAGCAGATTCATTTGATCTGCAGTCCAGCATCCTTTTCCTCACTGCTCAGTTGTTCCCTCCTTATCAGTTGAAGAGCACAGGATAGATTTAACTCTTCCACCTAGATTGCTCCTGCTGGTAAGCTTTTAGCACTGTGATGATGGGCAATTTGCATCAAGATTGGAGAGGCAAGGGTTAAAACTTCTCTCCCCACAATCCCTCCCATGCTGCTGATGTAGCTGGCAGGGAAACAGGTGAGCAGCAGGGAAAAGCAGGGGGCAGCTACTGGGGCTCACTGGGGTGGGATTTTTATCAGGTTTGCAGTCAGGGAGGGAATGATTAAAACTTCCCTCCCCCTACAATTCACCCCCTCCAGCTCAACTGATGGGTGGCAGAGGACATCAGAAGTCATAAAATTAGTGGGATGTACACAGGCTATGGGCCACAAGGTGCCCATCTTTGAATTAGAGAAAGAAACAAAGGGCATATTTATATGCTTTTTGACCAGAGAATGTGCATATTGATTGGATTATGTTCAATATATTGAGACATAAGCACATTTGTGCACAGTTCCCAATTAATGAGCAGATTATGCGCACATTCTCCATGAGGTCTGGTGAATATGCATAATAGCCAGTTGTTATATCTTTAGACACTCCACATTACCTGTAGCATATGTGTACACACACTGTACATACTTTAAATCAACTGCAATGATGATTCAAATAATTATATAGTATATGCAAATTTATTATTCACTTTAATCCTATGCATATTCACTAGGAAGCAAGACTTACTGAAATAAATGGAACTTACCTCTAAGTAAACTTGGTTGAGGTTCAGCTAAAAATGAACAGATGGTTTCCCTACCCCTCTCTAAAGTGAATGCACAAAGTAGTAAAACGATGAACGGGATTTCACTTTTAGCATGTGAGCATCAGAAGATCTGTTCCATTGATCTATTCAGTCAACAGCAGCATTCTTCTTTCCTGCCCTTGTTGTATGATTCTGTATTGTGATTGGTTCCATTCTGTTCCCTTGCACAGCTATGTGAATAAATGGATTTGTGCTTGCTTATCACTATTCACATGGCTGAATGCTTCTGATAAAAGCCTCAACAATGTATATTATAATCGAGTACAGCTGTATTCATACTGATACAGTGAAGCAGCATTGCTGACTCTATGCTCCTGACAAAGGGAGCTTCAAGAGAGAGGGTTTTTGAGTATTAAAGCATGCTGATCCTGTCATCCACAAGCCACATAAGCACTGGGGGCAAAACCTGCTAGCCGAAATGCCAGACTAGGAACTGCCAGGATCACTGTAGGTGATGTAGTTCACAAGAGCAACTCAGGCAAAATCCCCATGCTGGTAGTGACCTCTTCTGGTAACTCCTTTCCCAGGCAAATCCTGAGTGAAATCAGAATGAAACTGTGATCCTTGTTCCCAAAACTATTAAAGTTAATTACAGGGAAACAAAAAGTTACGGAAATTTATCACAAGCATCTCTCTTAACCAACTTAGTGTGACAGATCTTCTATTATGGACAACACATTATCTGTCAACCTATACAAATATGATTGCCTGAATGTTAATAACCAAACCATATTTGATTAGTGCCATATTCCTAGATTAGCATGTCAAACTGTCAACAACAATCAAGAGATAATAAGCTGATGGATCTTGATACTATGTTGAACAGATTGATTGCATATTTATAGTGCATCTTTGGTTTTCTAGCATCATTCTGCAAGAATATATTACCACATCTTAATTCCATTAGTGTTGTTATAAAAGGATGTTGTTTAATCTGTGAAGCAATTCATCTCTCATGTGATTTCCTTACAGGATGATTAAGAATGCACTTAGCAATGTGGCTCCTGCTGGGACGAAGGGCGGGATATAAATCAAATAATAAATAAATATATAAAAGAAGTAGCTTCTTGTTTTCACTACCAAATCATGATAATTACGATGTTTCTGTAAAAATGTGTGGTTTACAATATACAGTGACTAGTTGAATACACACAAGTAAGCTATTCTTTTATTAAAAATCATTATTGAAATGTACTAAATCCAGTCCTGCAATTGCTGGGTATGGTTTTATTATTGCAATTGACTTGTAGGCCACCCTTGATATGGATTTAAATGGGAGAATATTGAGCAATAACTCTTACCAGAGCTTGGAAAAGTTACTTTTTTGAACTACAACTCCCATCAGCCCCAGCCAGCATGCGCTGGCTGGGGTTGATGGGAGTTGTAGTTCAAAAAAGTAACTTTTCCAAGCTCTGCTCTTAACAAAATCTTGTCGAACAGCTTAATTATCCCAAGCATTTCTCAAAAGTAATTCAATGTCGTCTTCTTCCTTAGTAAGTCAGGAACACTAACTTCATTATCAGCATAGCCTGTGGTCATTTGAAATAAAAAGAAATGCAAAATAAGTTTGGAAGTAGAATGGGAAGAAGAGCAAGGATTGGGCAGAGTATGAATACTGACTGATAAGACATTTGATCTGTGCTCCACAATCTTTTTAAAAACTAGGAACTGTAGCAGTAAAAACAGACCATGTCAAATATTCAACAACTACATTGATCCACTGTCAATAATTGGGAGATCTCCATGGAGAAGTGCCAAGGTCTATCTCATATCCTCCTGACTGCCACCAGTATATCCCTTACTTAGCTGGTAAGGTGTGGAGTCACAGGTGATCTTCAAGGAGAATCAACAAGAAGGAGCGCACCTGTGTTTGTTAATTTCTTTTCCTTCCTGAGAAAGGGAATAAATACTCCCTGTCATTGCTTCAGTGAGGCTAAATTATCGTGCTAACTTTTCATGTGAGCAATCTTCATGGCTTGATTTCATCTCACATTTGCCCGGTGACTCTTCCAACTGAGTGGCCCCTCATTGTGAAATTCACTGTCTATTGGAACCAAAATGGATTTGTCATACTAATTTATCCATACTGATGAGGAGGCAAGTGCACCTTCTTTTCCCCCACTTCCACGCAATGTGTGTGACTGTGTTGGCTCCGGGTTGTAACATCAGCTGTTTCATGGCTAGGAAATGCGTGTGTGTGTGTGTGAGAGAGAGAGAGAGAGAGACCCCAAATTATTCCTGAGTTACAGTAGAAAGTGGACAGCACTTCATACCCTGAGTTTGGGTTTCCTAATGAAAGCAAGACACATGGCAAGAATGGGAGGGCTCACAAGGGAGAAAGAAGTGGTTCTTCCCTTTCCCACCTCTAGGATGAGTGGAGACATTGCTATGTGATTACTTCTCACTACTTGCTGAAGCTCAATATGTTACTGGGAAGCAATTTGCCTCTCAATGCCAGTTAATGTGCCTTTTCATGCCAGTGTTAGGTTCTGCTGGTGAGGGGAGATGTCCTCAGCATGCTTACTATGTTCTTGGTGTAACTTAATCATTCCCTTGGCACACACACACCAAGAAGGAATGTGTAAAGGGAGCTCTATGTGATGTAATAGACCTGTAAGTTCCATTTCCCTTTAAAAATTATACAAACTGGGCTTCAGTATGTGGAGCTGTGCCTCTTGTATTTTGAGGAGTAGAGTGTGGTGAGGACAATCCCTTCACTGAGAGACATAACCCATGGCCAGAATGAACATGAACTGGCCCAAAGTTGTTCCAAACAAATGGATTTTTTAAATATCCTCCCCAGATGGAATAGGATCACTACAATTTAACTTTCCCAGGAAAAAATCAGTGTGAAAAATCGAGCATCTCTCCAGGAATTAGTTTGCTGACATGAACCCCTGTGGAAGCAGATACAGTATTTGGATTGAATGTTATTGCCTGAATATTAAAGCATGGTTTTCCACTGAGGGCCATTTCCACCTACATGTTTGAAATAAGGTACATGAAGCTCTGGAAGTATTAGAGTAAGTGAGACCAGGCATTTTATGTAACTTGAAGCTGTTCTACACATTTTTCTGGCTTGAATTCCATAGACAGGCTTCAGGCAACAAGAATCCATACAAGCGTGACATTAGTTAAGAAAATAAGAAGATTATGGATACAGGAAATATGGCTCTGAGGGGTTTCTTTCCTCAAAATGGAATATAAACAAAGAAAATCCTGTCTATACATATTTTAATTATTAGGATAGTGTTAAAAGTAACACTGAGGAAAAAAGGGGTAATATTTCATCAAATCTTTTGGTCAGCAGTGAAAAATACCTCCGTGGCCATTTGGGTGGGTGGGTGCAGGGCTGCCAACTAAGATAAAAGGGCCCATTCAGACTGAGGGTAGGAAGTATTGTCCTTACTCTGAATTGCCTGTGTGACTTTGCTCTTAAATTCTAAGGATTTTCTTTCTCATCCTCCCCCAAACCCTAGAAAAATAAGGCAACCTGGCAGAATTTTCTCCCAAATATTTTCCACAATATTTTTTTGGGCGGCCATCATTTCCCCATGCACACACGTGATGCCCTAGGATGCTGCTAGGTCCAGGCCATTGTGGAAGATGCAAAATTCTGCAGCAGCAAAGAAAAGCATTGGGAAAAGGAGAAAGATGCTGTCCTTCTGCCTTTGCTAATGGTAAACCCTACACTTGAGAACCTTTTAGAGAATTTCTCCTCCCTCCCTCGGAGAAGTTTGGTGGCCACCCAAGTTTCTCTGCTCACAAATAATGTAGAGAATATGGAGGTGCCATTTGAGCACAACTTTAGTTTCTCTGGGTGCAAGAGTCTTATGGGGACTTGCAGCAGAAGAAGGGGGTATGTCAAGATATAATAACTATGAAGGACTGTAGTAAATAAGTTTCATTTTCTCTTTATTTCTTAATTTGTGGTCTTTTTGAAATGCTTTATGATGGTTTCTTTTGCTCTGCCTATGTTTTTTAATTATTTTCAAAATCAAATTTCATATATGTTTTTTAAATTAAAGAGAACCTGTATGTCTGTGAAGGCAAACTGAGGACTAAGTTTCAGCTCTGGGCTTTATTTAAGAAAGAACTAGGGAGGAGGGCAAGTCCCTTTCCCTCTTGGGGAAGAGCTATAGCTCAATGGAAGAGCATCTGCTCTTCATGCCGAAGGTCCCAAGTTCAATCCACAGCATCTCCACATAGGGCTGGAAATGTCCTATTTCTGAAACCCTGGAGAACTCAGCCAGTCAGTGAAGACAATGTTGAACTAGATGGTCCAACTCTATAAGACAGCTTTCTATGTTTCAGCTTGAGGTCTGTGCTGTTGTCTGGACATGCAGCTAAATCCCAACAGTTATGAATAATTCACACTCAAGCACGGGTTCATCTGTGTTCTAACACTTGCTTGCTACATTACATCATTTCTTGCCAGAAAAAATCACTTCAGCTTTCTTGTGTGATTTCCCACTTCCTCCCCTAACAAATCACATTAAGAGTTCCATTTAAGAAGACAGAAGCTAAACTTGCCTTGCACTCTATTTAATAAAACTGAACGGCTAATGTAGGTACAAACTGTGGCTTTTTGACACTGTTACTACATTATCTTTAAAATGTTATTGTAAAATATGAAGCACTTTATTTTACTTTGTTTTTACTATGACACTGGTGCAATCTTAAGCTCCCTAAAGACCTTTAAGAGAATCTACTGGATCCATCCGCAAGGGAAGGATTGGTGTGCCCTGCTCCTAAATAAACATCTGTACAGAATTGGCACAGATGGTCAGGGCGCTCTTGGAAATGTTTTTTTGTGAGTGTTAGGGAGCAAGCTTTTCTTTCTTTTTTCATCTTCAGAATGAACCTGGATTGTTATTTCTCTAATAAGCAAAAATATTTTATTTTAATGGCCAAATAACTTCACCTAAAGTTCTGGCTAGGGCTGTCAGTTTAGGATGAACAGTGGTTATTTTTTATTTAAAAGACGGGCTTTCTTGGAGGAAAAGCCTTTTTATCCTGCTTTAATGGCCAGCTACTGGGAATGTGCTTAGTAATTAAATACAGTGATGTCCAATTTTAGAAGGTTGGTCTGGAACAATAAGATTTGCATGGTTCTGGCTGTGTCACTAGAGAGACTGAGAAAAGCAATTGGATTTCTATGTTCAGAAATGATGTCGTTTGCCACTCTAGGCCAGTGATGAATGCATCTGTCTGTCATGGTTTCAATCAGTTTCCCATTTTTCTTGTCTTAAGTTCAGTTTGCCAAATTTCCACATCAGTTTGTGATTTTTTAAAAAAAGTCTGCATGAAAATTTATGCTTACTTTTGTGCACATTTCTTCTAACATACACAGTTTTATACACATTTGCTGGGTAGAAAACTACAGCACAAAATTTGGAGAAGTGCACATTTCAAAGGATAGTTACATTTTGGAGCTCTTCGTCATCCCTTCCCAAACCAATATGTGAACCAAAAAGACCTCTCCCAACTGAATATATGGGCAGTAAAATGGCAAGTGGAACTGAATGTAAATAAATGTAAAGTGATGCATATTGGGGCAAAAAATCTTAATGTCATATACGCTCATGGGGTCTGAACTAGTGATGGCTGACGGGAATGAGACCTTGGGGCTGTAGTGAATAGCTTGATGAAGATGTTGACCCAGTGTGCGGCAACTGTGAAAAAGGCAAATTCCATGCTAGGGATCATTAGGAAATGTATTGAAAATAAAACTGCCAATATCATAATACTGTTATATAAATCTTAGGTGCGACTGCATTTGGAATACCGTGTACAATGCTGGTCGCCTCACCTAATTCTAGAGTTGGAAAAGGTTCAAAAAAGGGCAAACAAAATGATCAAGGGGATGGAGCAACTCCTCTATAAGGAAAGGTTGCAGCAGTTGGGGCTTTTTAGTTTAGAGCAAAGGCGAGTAAGAGGTGACATGACAGAAGTGTATAAAGCTCTTCTCCTTCTCTTATAACACTAGAACCTATGGAAATCCAGTGATGCTGAATGTTGGAAAATTCAGGACAGACAAAGGGAAAGTACTTTTTCGCAGTGCATAGTTAATTTATGGAATTTGCTCCCAAAGGAGGCAGTGATGGCCACCAACTTGGATGACGTTAAAAGAGGATTAGACAAATACATGCGGAATAAGGCTATAAATGGCCACTAGCCATAATGGCTGTGCTTTGCCTCACAGTTGGAGGCAGTACACTTCTAAATACCAGTTGCTGGAAACCACAGGAGGGGAGAGTGCTCTCGCTCTCAGGTCCTGCTTGTGGACTTCTCATAGACATCTGGTTGGCTGCTGTTAGAACAGGATGCTGGACAAGATGGGCCATTCGCCCGATCCATCAGGCTCTTCTCATGTTCTTAAGTGCATAGTAGCTAGGCTCGCATTAAAATGTGAATTGAATACATTTAGCTCCCATTCCTACTCTAGGCTTCCCAGTCTCAAAAGATCAACGTCACTGGTGCTGCTTTGGTTATCCCATAATTCTCAGTCTTTGTATCTGCCAGTAAACAGATTGGTTGTCTTTGTGTGTTTGTGTGTGTGAGCATATATGTGGATGTACACACCCACAACAGTCTAGAGTGCCCTTGCCTGCAAAGGACACTGATCTTGCAGAAGCTGCCCAGATGTTCTCAGTGTTTAAGGAAGAGAGAAGAAAATATGATATACTGTTCAATTTTTTAATAACTGGTTTTCACATAGGTTTTAGCGGCTGCTCCATTGCTTGATCCCGTGAACTTTCTGCAATGTTTTCCTTAAGTGACAATGAATACTGTGATGTTTCTAGGCTACAATTTCAAGAACTAGTGAAGCAGCAAATTACATCTTGACTTTAACCTTCTCCCACTTCGTTGTGACACTTTCTATATCTTCATGCAAAAATTTTGTCCTGGAAAAAAGTACTCTGTTGTATCTTTACCCCCCCATCCTCTTTTGCAAAACCTCTCATAAAACTTGGTTTTGAATATGCTGTAATAAAGGCCAAAGTTCCCAGCACCAAAGTTGTGAGGCAATTGCAATTATTTCCACAATTAGTTTTGTCCTGAGGTAACATGCTCTGTCCAGACAAGGAATTGCTAGACGTTTCAAGCACACACATTTGCAGACTTATTTTGGGTCATTCTTCAGTTATTTGTTTCTCTTGGTTTCCACACACAAGGCAGACCAACCGTGTTGTTGTTGTTGTTATTGTTGTTGTTGTTGTTGTTAATAATAATAATAATAGATTGTCTTACCTCTTATATACCCAGTCATCACTGTGTTCTGCAGGTGAGGGCCTCCTGCTAATACCATATTATCAGGAGGTCTGTTCTGCACAACATAGGAAGCAGACCTTTAGTGTATCCTTTGGAATTCAGTCCCCTTAAATATTAGACAGGTGACATCTCTGTTTTCTTTTCAGTGCGTACTGAAGCTCTTCGTCTTTCAACAAGCCTTTTAAGTAGAGACCCTACCCTCTGTGTTGGAATGGTTTTGTAAGATTTTATTTTTAAAATGTAAAGATCTTTTAAAGATGTTTTAAGATGTTTTTAGTGTGTAGTGTTGCCACACTGGGCTCCTTTTGGGAGGAAGAGTGGGATATTATTTTAATTAATAACAACAACAAAACAACAACAACCACAAGCAAAATGAGACAAACGGCCCTGTTCTTTCCCATGATTGCTGCCATTTTCAGCTCATTTGAGCCCACTTTAGTTGTTTCTGTCCATGTGATTAGCATTAAGTGGAGTGAGAGAGTGGGTCTGTACCTGCCCTTCCCTCATCTGCCCTGTGCACTTTGAGGCTGAAGGTCTAAACTAGGGGACCTGTTTCTATGGGCATAGACAATCAGCACAATTTAGAACTTGGATCATATAGGGTTCTAAAACATATTCTGTACTGCTTTTGAAGGTTTTTATGTACACTGTCCTGATGTCTTGTGAAAGGGTAATATAGAAGTACTTTTATTGATAAATTAAAGAAATGTGGAGCCAATGCTTACGGAGCAGTCTCCTTGAGTTGTATTCAGTTAAATCCAACTCAGAGTAGACCCACTGGAATTGATGAACCTAAGTTAGCCATGGCCATTAATTTCAATGGGCCTGCTCTGAGTACTCTGAATACTATCCCCTGCTTCAGATCTTCAGCCCCAGTGCATGGATGGCAGGCCTGGCAGAGAATGTGATAGCGGGGAGCATGTAAGACTCCACTTCCTCTCCTGCCAGACACACCACTGTTATTGTGTGAAGCGATAAAAACTGCAGGGGGCTGAAATCTCTTGAATGTTTACAGAGTCAGGAACTGGAGTGTATTGGTATATTGCTATCTTAGGGTAGCTTGTTGTGTGTAAAATAGGTCCCTTTATATATTAAACTTTCCCTTTACATGCTCAGCGTTCCAAGGAAATCAACAAGAAGAGCATGTGCAAAGTTCCATCATTCAGGCTGGGTTCTACTGTTTGTGATGATCACATACTTACTCCTTTTTTGTTTTGATTTGTGTAGGATGAATAACCTTGAAATCTGTGTGGTGTCTTTCTTTCCTTCATCTAAGGAGGCACTTGAAAAAGAAATTATAAGAAAGGAATGGATTTCCCTGTTTAATTATTGTTGTGCATGAATAGTCTAAACAAAACTGTTCCTGATTGTCTTTCTCTCAGCAGCATACAATTTCTGAAATTTCACTTCAATAACCATTATGTTCTGTACATCTGTACTACAGCCCCAAGCTTTGCAACCACATTTCTTTGTGCTTTCTTTGTGAAGTATGTGCCTTTGGTCTTTAAAATTAAGTTCATTTTTATATATTAACTGTTCTAGGTTTTCTTGAAGACAGCAGCTCCAGCTGTGCCTTGTCTTAACCTGATGAATTAGTTTGCAATTAGAATGTTTTATGATACAATTTTGAATAAAATTTCAAACTGTGCATGATGCTCAGAAGCCTTCAGAAAGCACATTGTTTGACTTCAGCTATAACAGGTACCAGCAATTCCATGTCAGCGACTCTGGTTAAGAACCCTGTCTTTTTATCTGATTTGGCTTCCAAGTTCTTCACCAAATTCCTGTCTTAGAGAAGTGAGGTTGAAAAACTGGAGGAGGATGTGAGGAATCTTTTTTTAAAAAAACTTACATTTTCAGCCTTAGATGCCTAGATTCTAGTTTCCAACACTATAGAATATTAATCAATCAATCAGTCAATCAATTAATTAAAAGGATTTATATGGCTATCCACTGTTAAAAACAGAGGTCAGGACTGCTTAAAAACATAATAAAACCAATAAAAATACACTATCAATATAAAAGCACAAATAGAAACAAACATAAAACAAGTCAGGGCAACAGTATAAAAATCCAGCACAAAGCCAGCAAATCATCAATCAAAAGTACTATTGTGACCAAGAGGTTCTCTACACCAGCTATTAGGAAATGTGAAATGAATACACCCATGGCAACCTATAGCACAGATAGGGAAAAAAACACATAGTAAGCAAGCAACTTTTCCCAGGGTGGTGAGTGAGGGATGAATTGTTCCATTTCTATTGATTTTAAGGGGGGAAATGGGATCAGGGCCAAAAAATGAAAATATGAATACCTCAGTCTTTTATAAAGAGAGATTTGCTTTTAAATCTTGTATTTGTTCAGAGGAAGGAGCCAGGGCCAGTGCCAAGCATGCCGGGGCCCTTGGGCACCAGCCTGCCCTGGGCCCCGGCACCCACACGTACGCCCCACCTACCTTTCCCTTGAAGTGAATGCTGCTCATGCTGTACATGCATGCCTGGCATCAACCAAGATGGCAGCAGAGGCATCCCTAAGGGGCCATCATCTTGGTTGGTGGCACACATGCGTGCTACACACGTGCATACCTGCCATCAGCCCATTAGGGAAACCTCAGCTGCCATCTTGGTTAATGGCAGGCATGTGCCTGCAGCGCAGCCAGCATTTACTTCAAGGGAAAGGTAGGTGGGGGACTTCCCGGAAGGAGTGCTCTGCTGGTGGCTGCCTCTGAGGGAGCTTTGTCTCAGAGGAAGCTTTTTTCAGTTTATAACCAGTCAAGAGGAAACTTTGACGGGTGCAAATGTTCGCCAAGGCAAGGGTGAACCGAAGAGATTATCCACAAAACTTCGTTGAGCTGTCGGTGGCTGGAATTGATCAGGAATCTCCTGAGATAAGAAGGTTTACCTAGCAGCTGAAGACGAAGTCAGGACTTCCAGCAAGCTGTGCTGAAAAAAAGCGAGACTTTTTTTAAAAACGATCTATAACGAGCGAGCCTCCTTCTGTCTAAATCTTATCATTTGGCTTAAATTACTACAGCAAAAGGGATTTGTTTACAAATCAGCAATTGCGATACCTGGGTGAGTTACACTTTTTCTTTTATACAAAATTAAGGAGGAAAGAAAATTTAAACAACTTATTTTATTCTTTTATGACAAAAAGCTGGCCTGAATTTGGAATTATAAAGATTAAAACGGATGAGAGGCAACTTATCCGATGAGATGATTTGATTATTTGATTGAAATATATCTGGGACTATTTTTTTCTTCTTGGATTACTTTCTTTGGACGAATCTGCTGTTCGTGTACGTTACTAATTGTTTGGTGCTGTGAACCAAATTTGTTTTGCATTCCGGGATGTGCAGGAGATAAGAACTGTGCTGGCCAGATCATATTAACAGGCCTGGAATATTAACTCTTTTGTTGTTGGGGAAAAAAAGAAATAGACTGCCTCTAGGTCTGGGAACAGTGGTTAATATCAGAAAATAAAAGGCTTTTTTAAAGAATGACAACCAGGAAAGCAGCTAAGGCTCTGGAGCGAAGAGGTTCAATTGATGTACAGGAAGGGGCTGTCTCTCCAGACATGTTCCAGAAAATAATGGATGGGATTAATGATCTCAAACAAGAGATGAAACAGGACAGACAAGAGATTAAAGATGAATTTGGCAAAATGAAAATGGAATTGAAAGATATAAAGGACCATATCAAAACAGAAGTGGACGAGATTAAAGGTACAATTGGTCAAGTATCAGAGGATGTAAAAAATACTAAAGGAAAGGTGCAAACCTTGGAGAATAGAACAGATATATTAAATGTGGAATTGGAAAGAAATTTGGATTATATCGCTGTGATGGAACTTAGAGATAAAGAACATTGTTTGAGATTCCGTGCAATCCCTGAGGAAACAGGTGAAGATATCAGAGATAAAATTGTTAATGCCTTCGTAAAATTTTTGGATTGGAATGAAGATCTGATGGAATTTGAAATAGATAAAGTTTATAGAATTAATTCCAGATATGCAACAATGAAAAAAATTCCAAGAGATGTGCTTGTTTATTTTGTAAAAAAGAGGACCAGAGATATGGTCTTACAACAACACGTCAACAATGTCTTTAAAATTGATGGCAAGGAAATACTTGTGATGAAGGAAATTCCTATTAGACTTTTACGTAAGAGAAAAGAATATGTTTTCTTTACAGAAAAACTTAAACAATGCAAAATTCAATTTAGATGGGATGTTCCAGAAGGAGTGATCTTTATATTCAGACAACAGAAATATCGATTGAACACAGTTCAAAAAGCAAGGGATTTCTTGAGAAAAGCTTCAAAAGACATGGAAGAAGACAAAATCAAAGATATGGATACAATTCAGGGGAAACAAAGTCAACAGGAACATGCAGAGGAAGGAAAGAAAGATGATGGATTAAAGGGAGCAACAGGTACATTTTAAAATACACGCTTAAAGATGGATTACAAATATCTAACTTGGAATATAAATGGAGCCAATACATCGCAGAAGAGAAAGAAAGTGTTTCATTATTTGAAAAAATTAAAATTGGATATAATTTGTTTACAAGAAACTCATATCAAGAAGAAAGATTCCAAATATTTGATTTGTAAAAATTTGGGTGAAGAATTTATTTCGGCTGGATTAAAAAAAAATGATGTTGTTCTTTACATTAACCCACAATTGTTTCCTAAATTGATATTATTGGATGATAGTGGTAGATTTGTGGGGGTTGAAATTACTTTACAGGGTATAAAATTTTTGATAGTGGGTATTTATGCCCCCAATGAAGATAAAACAAGGTTTTACACAGGACTTATGGAAAAATTGTCAGATTTTTCTTATGATCATTGGTGTGTCATGGGTGATTGGAATGGGGTAATCTCACCAAAAATTGACAGACTTTCTGAGAAAAATATTAAAGAGACACAGGGTAAATTACCGAAGATTTGCTTCGAATTGATGGAAAATTTAAAATTGGTGGATGCCTGGAGATATATAAATGACAATGCAAAGGAATTTACTTATTTTTCAGAAAGACATAAAACATTCTCGAGGATTGACATGATTTCGATATCTAAAAATTTAGTGAAAGACATCTCCAATATGGACATATTACCAAAAACTTTTTCGGACCACAATCCTGTGATATTAACTTTTAAAAAGAAAAATCTTGGATTTAGATGGAGACTAAATGAATCTTTATTACAGAATGATAAAGTAGTACAAGAATGTAAGAAGAAATTAAAAGAGTTTTTTGAACATAATTTACATAAAGGAACAGATGAAAATATTGTCTGGGATACAAGTAAAGCATTCATGAGGGGATATTTTATTAAATGTAATTCTGAATTAAAAAAGAAGAAACAACAGAAAATGTAATTAATCTTGGAAGAAATAAAACAAAAAGAGGAAGAATTGAAAAAGAATCCAACTAAAGTTTTTATTGTAAATCAAATTAAAATGTTACAGAATCAAGTATCAATGCTGACAGTTAGAGAAATTGAAAGGAAATTAAATTTTGCTTAACAAAGGACTTTTGAATTTGCAAATAAACCGGGGAAATGGTTGGCATATAAATTAAGAAAAGAACGACAAAAAAATCTTATTTTAAAGATACAAGAAGGAGATGAGATGTTGACAGACAATGTAAAAATCCAAAAGGTTTTTCATCAATATTATTCAACTTTGTATAAGTGTCAGGAAATTCCCTCTGAAAAAATAGAAGAGTATATATCTAAACAGAATTTGCCTAAAATTACAGATTCTCAGAGACAAGCTATAAATGGTCCCATCACATCAAGAGAGATATCTGAAGCTATAAGCAAAATTAAATTAGGAAGGGCGCCAGGACCGGATGGGTTATCAGCAGTGTACTACAAATGTTTGGAGGAGGAACTCTTGTTACCTTTACAGTATACAATGAATTCTATTTTGCAAGAGGGGAAGATTCCGGATAGTTGGAAAAATGCTAATATAACATTAATACCTAAAGAGGAGCAGGACCTAACCAAAACAAAAAATTATCGGCCGATATCTCTATTGAATAATTATTATAAAATTTTTACAATGATTTTGGCTGAAAGAATGAAAATAATATTGCAACAATTTATTCAGGAAGATCAATCGGGGTTTTTACCTAAAAGACAACTACGTGATAACGTCAGGAATGTTTTGAATGTGTTGGAATATTTAGAACAACAAAATGATAAACAAGCAGCTTTGATCCTCTTAGATGCTGAGAAAACATTTGATAATTTGAATTGGAAATTTATGTTTAAGGTTCTGGAGCAAATGGATTTTGGAGATAATTTTATAAAATGGATTAGATCGATTTATACATCTCAGAAGGCACAGATAATTGTCAATGGGGGCTTAACGGATTCATGTGAAATACAAAAGGGTACAAGACAGGGATGTCCATTATCTCCTCTTTTATTTATCTTGGTCTTAGAAGTGCTGCTTAGAGATATAAGGCAAGATAAAAGGATTTCGGGATTAAAGATAAAAAAAGAAGTATATAAACTGAGAGCATTTGCTGATGATTTGATGATTGTATTAGAAAACCCTTTGGAAGGAATTAATGTATTGATGGACAAATTAAAAGAATTCGGACCGTTAGCAGGATTTAAGATCAACAATCAAAAAACAAAGATGTTGGTGAAAAATTTATCTTTAAGGGAACAAAAAGAGTTAATGGACAAGACAGATTTTTCAATAGAGAAAAAGTTGAAATATTTAGGTATTATTATGACAAATAAAAATTCAAAGTTGTTTCATAATAATTATGAAAAATTATGGACAGAGATTAAGAAAGATTTGTTAAGATGGGATAAATTACAGTTGTCATTAATGGGTAGAATATCTGTGATAAAAATGAATGTATTACCGAGAATGATGTTTTTGTTTCAAACAATACCTGTAATATCCTCTGATTTACCCTTTAAACAATGGCAAAAAGATATTTCTAAATTTGTATGGCAGGGAAAAAAACCAAGAGTTAAATTTAAATTACTGCAAGACGCCAAAGAAAGAGGAGGACTGGGATTACCAAATCTGAGACTTTATTTTGCTGCCTGTTGTTTAGTCTGGATAAAGGAATGGATTTTATTGAGGAATAAAAGACTATTGGATTTGGAGGGCCATAACCTGAAGTGGGGATGGCATGGATATCTATGGTATGACAAAGTAAAAGTTAATGTGGACTTTAACAATCATTTTATAAGACGTCCTTTGTTGAAAATATGGAACAGATATAAACCAAGGTTTTATTCCAAAATACCATTATGTGTTTCAAGTCAAGAAGTGTTTTATAGAAGAGAAATGGCTGGAAAAGAGAAATGGTTAACTTATCAAGAACTATTAGAAAATGTGCATGGAGAATATATAATGAAAGAGAGAGAACAACTAATAAAGGAAGGATATAGTTCTCAATGGTTTGCCTATTTACAATTGTTAGAAAGATATAAAATTGATAAGAAAATGTATGGTTTTGAAATAAGTAAATCTGATTTTGAAATAGGTCTGTGTACAAATGATGAATGTATAATTGCGAAAATGTATAAACTTTTGTTAAAAATGGAAATGGAAGAAGAACAAGTAAAAGAGTGTATGGTAAAATGGGCAAACAATTTTGGTTATAACATACAAATGGATCAATGGGAAAATATGTGGAAAAAAGGATTGAAATTTACATTATGCTATAATCTTAAAGAAAATTTCTATAAAATGATGTACCGTTGGTACATGACTCCAGAAAAGTTGTCAAAAATGTATAGTAATGTTCCTAATGTTTGTTGGAAATGTAAACAAGAAGGATCATTTTATCATATGTGGTGGTTGTGTAAACAGGCAAAATCATTCTGGGCACAGATAGGTAGGATGATGCAAAAATTTTTAAAGATAAATATTCAGTCAAAGCCAGAATTTTTTTTATTGGGTTTTATGGATAAACAAACAGAAAAGAAATATGGAAGAATAATATTATATATGATTATGGCAGCAAGATTATTATATGCACAAAAATGGAAAATGGAATCAACACCAACAATGGAAGAATGGTTATTGAAGTTAATGGACTTAGTAGAGATGGATAAATTGACATGCTTAATTAGAGAAAAATCGACAGATATATTTCTTAAGGAATGGAAGCCTCTCTTAGACTTTTTGTTGAAAGATAAAAATGAAATGATGATAATGGGATTTGACGATTAATTAAGATAGCCTATGGAGAAAAGTGATCTTGTATGTATTAATGGACAGGTTTGATATATATTATATACTTATAGCTGATCTGCGACAAATCGGAAGTCAAGAAGATTTTTTATTGTATTATTATGTTTTTGTTGTTTGATTTTGTTTTGTTTGTCTTCTGAAAATTTGAATAAAAATTATTAAAAAAAAAGGAAAGGTAGGTGGGGCATGCAGGTGGGCATTGCGGGGCTGCACGGTAGTAGGGAAGGTGCCTGGGAACTCTCTCTCTGTGATCCATGGCAGGGTTGGGAGCCACCACTGCCGTGGATTGCAGAAGGGAGCGCTACCCACCCACCCTAAGAAGGGGCTCTTCAGGGCCCAACCTGGCCACCCTCTGGCGCCAGCCCTGGAGGGATCATTTGGTGGATTCATACCTGTTTATTCAATCCTCCATGAGGGCAAGCAGACACTCCCATTGCATTCACCACTTAAGACATATACTCTTAGGGGGAGTGTGACTCTGTTGATTCTCCTTGAAATCTCAGCGGCTTTCGATACCATTGACCATGGTATCCTTCTGGGAAGACTGGCTGAGCTGAGAGTGGGAGGGACTGCATGGCGGTGGTTCTGCTCCTACTTGGCGGGTCGGCTCCAGAAGGTGGTGTTTGGGGAGCATTGCTCGGCACCCTGGACTCTCCAGTATGGGGTTCCGCAGGGGTCAGTTCTGTCCCCCATGCTGTTCAACATCTAAATGAAACTGTTGGGTGTGGTCATCTGGAGCTTTGGAGTACATTGCCATCAGTATGCTGATGACACACAGCTCTATTTCTCCTTTTCATCTTCTTCAGGTGAGGCTGTCAATGTGACAAAATAAGTATCAAGTATGCATGTACAATTTTCTAAATTGCCTAGTTTCTGCATAAGCAGCAGGCAGGCAGAGTAAGATTCCTGATTTTCCCAGGACAGCTGCGGTGTCTGTCATTGGCTAAGAACAATGGAAGGCGGGAGTAGGCTGATCACAAAATGATTGGGCTGAAAACTGCCTCCACATTTTGCCTTGTATCTCTGGATCTACAAGGGCTAGAGACTTGCTTTTTTTTAAAAAAAATATGAAAGCAGAGAATGCAGGCCATATGATGGGCTAAGGGGGCACTGGGTAGCATGGCTAGAATCTGAGTGAAACCTGGTTAATGGGTAGCATGGCAATTCTAATCTTAAGAGCACTGCCATCACTGGACTGGTTTCATGTATCTAGGGATTTGAGGGGGAAATTGTCTCAAACTTTCAATTTAGGAATTTCCTCCCAGTTTGGAAAAGAAGTTTAATTTTCGTACCTTTCAAAAGAACAGAAATTCATAACGAAGTACAGAATTTCCTTGTCAGACTCACACTGGACTATCTTACTGCTGGTTGTTGAATGATAACTGTGGCTCCAGGACCTGTTTTGCTTTACTGCACCAGGAAAATAATTTAGGTGAATGAGTTGGCTCTCAGTAGAAAGAAATAAGGTGAAACAAATTCTAAAGGAGCCCTATGATAAAAAACATTCCAGTCGTAATGGAAGTTCTCTTGCCTGATAGCAGTTGCTTAATGATATCACATCTATTGCTTTCGTCTAATGAAACAGAATGAGCAGAAGTTAAAGGAGATTTGTATTGGAGTAATATGCATTAATTGGTCTTTCAAGGCACTAGAATGTTTATTATTCTCTCTTGGTTTCTGGATTCATCAGTTTACAGATACAAGTAATCCCCAGCAGCCAGTAAAGAAAGATGCGCCATTTAGCTTCTTGTTTCTTATGTAACTTGGCAACATTAAACCAAAGGATTCTCATAGTGGCCAACCAGATGTGTATGGAAAGCCCAAAAGCAGGATCTGAGCACAGCAGCACTCCACCCACTTGTGATTCCTAGCAACTGGCATTCAGTGGCACACTGCCTCCAACAGCGGAGGGAGAACATAGCCATTGATAGCCTTATCTTTCATGAATTTGACTAATCCTCTTTTAAAGCCATCCAAGGCTTTACATGACCATAAATTTAGAGTGCATGTAAAACACATTGCTGCCCCAAAGAATCCTAGGAACTGTAGTTTACTCCTCACAGAGCTACAGTTCCCAGCACCCTTACAGGTTTCAGAATTCTTTGGGGGAAGTCATGTGCTTTAAATGTACGGTGTGTACACAGCTCAAGTCAGTGACCATCACTTACTTACGTGGGAGCAAGAATGACCTTTGAGGTTCCTTTAATTTCTATAATCATCATATGAAATACCAATGGTGAGCTCATTCTCTGAATGCCTATCCTTCATTAGCATGAAAAGAACCATGCATGAACAAGAGGGGGAGGTATCTGGAGATAACCTTGATAAAAAATCTTTAGAAAAATCGGGGGGGGGGGCAAAAATGGCCCAAGGAAGACTGAACATACTCAGTGAGCATAAGATGCTGACTGTCTGGGGGGGGGGGGAAAGGAAAACAAAATAATGCAAAGGGGGATGGAACAGAGTGCCTGCAAATGTGAACAGGAGCACTTCACATCTCAGCATTTTGTTAAAGGTCTTACTTGTACCATTCTGTATGTAGACTTCAGAATTCCTCTTCAATAGGGGTTTGCACAGAAAAGAAAAGCTTTTGAGCTTGCTTTGGCACTTTGGTTAGATGAATGAATAGGTTTATTGCAGTCATAGACCAGCATCAATATAAACATCATTAACATCATTAAAAAGAGCAAAATTTTCAATAAAACAGCACAGGATAGTTAAAATCTCATTAAAATCAGATCTACATCATCAAATTATCAATCAACTTAAGAGAGTTCTTCTGCAATGGATTGCGGCAGAGCAGAAGCTAGCTATCTTGGTCGAAATCTGGGGGGATTGATCAGATAAAAGAAAATCAACATAGAAAGCCTCATTTCTGCCAGGAATGTTTTGTAGGATTGGGGTAATTAGGTGGGAAAAGGAAAAAACAAGAAAAAAAAGATCAGAAAACCTAAGACGGTTAACATCAACAGTTCCTTAACTGCCGTGCAATTTCCTATGACAGACCCGGTCACTACTAATGAGAATAAGGTATTCCATTCTTGCCTAGAAACTTTGTCGCATTACAAAGAAATGAAGTTAGTTTATAGTAAAGTTCAAGCCAACCAATGTCATAAATCCTGGAATTTGGTCCTCAACCCGGTTAAAATAGCAATATTGAACTTTCCAAAACCTAATGGCTTTTTAACACAACGAGAACGAAGAATTCATTTTTGGCATATAATGGATAATATAATGCCTGGATTACTTAAGACAGGGGATATTGTCTGGATTCAGTACCTTTTCTATAATTACACGAAAGCTAGAGCCGTGGTTACATTCCATAATAAAAATCTTGTAAAATCTATGTATGGAAACAGACGGATTTTTTTAGACCATGATTTACCGATATCAAGAGTATTTGAGAATAAGGCTCCTCCTTTGAGTCTCATCTCATCTCAACTTAATACATCGAAATCTCCTCCTCCAAGTATGCAGACCTCTATTATCCCTAAAGAATCCAGGCGACAGGAGGCTGTTCTGTTACCCGCCGAGTCTAAAACACCTCCTATAGATTTTTCTGATCCTCATAACACTCGTCGTTCTGAGATCGACACTAGTTGTGCAGATTTTGACTTTATGCCAGAAGAATGTCATCTCCTTGAGACATTCATACAATTACTGATGGAGGCTCAATCGGAAATTATCAACAGATTTGAAAGTTTGCTGACTGAGTTAAAAAAAAAAGACGAAGATCTCGGACACTAATGAGTTATTATTGGATAGCTCAATCACTGTCAATCCTTGGGATTTATCTAACCCTTTGACAATAGACATATAAAACTGACTCCGATATTCTTATTAGAAGCCAGCTAAAGGGTTCCTCTTATCAAACACCCCTAGTCCCTTTACAATCTAATAGTACTAATCTTTTGATACCACCTAGTTACCCATTACAACGAAAGACGAGCTTTGATCTCCGTCAACGTCTTGAGAAAAGCGATGAAACAAACTGCAATCATTCTTTGGCCATCTGACAAAGATCTCTTTTTAACTCTTCCCAATTGAAGTTTGTTTCTTGGAATGTGGCGGGTTGGAAATCTAAGGTTAATGACCTCAGTATTAAGAAATTTTTAACTCAATATGATATTATTTTTTTACAGGAAACTTGGTTAGAAGGTGATCTGATTTTAGATGGTTATTCAACATATCATATGGATGCTACCCCTAGTATAAAGGGCGGCCGCCCGAAAGGTGGCATTTGCATACTTATAACTACAACAACAAAGGCTGTAACCATTAAGACAGACCCATTACCCGACTTGGCAGTTGCGTTAATTTTAAAGTTCACTCATTCCTCATTATTATTGATTAATGTTTATTTACCCCCCAGCCGCGACAGGAACACTGCCACAAAGAAAATTGAGCTACTTGAGAACTATATAGCCAATTTATCTTTTCCCCATCCTGAATCTCTGATTATCCTAGCTGGCGATTTTAACGCAAGAGTGGGATCATCGGATGAATCTTTATACAATAAATACCAAATGGTAACATGCCCTCCAGATCCCATGCCCAATATTCCTCCCAGGCAATCACAAGATAATGGCATGAACTATGCAGGGCTTTTTTAAATGCAGCTAGCGGTCAAGTTAAATTCAATACTCTTAAATGGACGCACCAATGGTGATTTGAAAGGTGAATTCACCTTCCTATCGCCTAGAGGAGCGTCCATGATCGACTTAATATTTGTTTCTCTTGAATTATTTCAGCAGGTTGCAAATTGTAAAGTTATAAACCGATCAGAAAGTGACCATTCTTCATTAACCACTGTTCTCTGCTTTGAATAGTATTCCTTACATTTAAGATGACAAACTTTCATAACTGAAGACATGACTATACAGCCAGGCAGGATTAAATGGGCTCCTAAAATTGAAAATGAAATAACAGTTAGATTAAACTCACCTGAATGTCAATTTATTAAGGACCAAATTATGTTTGCTCCTCAGTTAGATGACTTCTTTCAATATTTTCAGCAATTAATATCTATGCTCCAAACAACCCTGTCAGTTAACTCCAGGCAAAAATCAACATGCTTAGTTTACAAATCTAAATCCTGGTTTGACCAAGAATGTGTAGCAAATAAAAAACAACTTATGGCTATTCATCAGATATATAAATTAACACGGTCTTCAGAATCTTTACAGAACTATTGCACAGCGAGAAAACAATTTAAACAATTAATAAGGAAAAAAAAGTCCCTAGAACAAAGAGATATTTGGCAACGTCTGTTACAGGCCTCCAAAATGAAAAATTCCTCCACCTTCTGGCATCTTATAGCACATCATTGGCCAAAGCCCTATGTTAAACCGGACTGTTTTATTTCTTCAACTGTCTGGGAAGATTTCTTTGGAAAATTATACCAGACAGGACATGGCTCAGAAATTATACCTTCTTGCCACCCAAATGAAATTCCAAGTTGGCCCCCAGTCTCTACTGAAGAAATAGTTGAGCTTATTGCCGAGTTAAAATCAAATAAAGCACCCGGCCCTGATAATATTCCTTCGGAAATATTCAAATCAAATGCAGCCTGGTGGGCTCCTGTACTTGCAACCCTCTTTTCACATATTGATGCATCAATGCAGATCCCCAATGACTGGAGATCAGCAATCATCATTCCTATTTACAAAAAAGGCCCATATTCTGACCCAGCCAATTATAGGCCTATTAGCTTGCTTAATATAATTAGCAAACTTTATGCGGCCTATCTTTATAAGAAGCTTATTATCTGGACAGAACAAAATGATATTTTAGCACAAGAACAAGCTGGCTTCCGTAAAGGACGATGTACAACAGACCACGCCCTGGTATTGCATCACTTGATATCAAAATACGCTGCTAGACAAGGAAATGCCTTATATGTGGCGTTTATAGATTTAAAGATGGCGTTTGATTCTGTTTCTAGAACAAGACTTTGGGAAAAACTCTAAAATTTAGGTATAGACGTCTGCTAGCTTTGATAAGAGGCCTCTATGAAAACACATCTTTTCAAGTTAGATGTACTAATATGGGTCATCTTTCAAACCCTATTTACACCTTTAAAGGGGTTAAACAGGGATGCCCTCTAGCGCCCCTTTTATTTAATATCTACATCAATGATGTGGTAACTAAATTAGCTTCTATTTAGTCTCACCCCCCAAGGTTAGCAGGTGTTCCACGTTTTGTACTCTTGTATGCGGATGATATAGCTCTAATGTCAAGGACACCTATCGGCTTAAAGCGCTTACTATTTGCTTTAGCCTCTTTCTGTGCATCGGAATTTTTAACTATAAATTACTTAAAAACTAAGGTTGTAGTTTTCTCCAAAAAGAGAACAAAACATCTCTGGCGTATTAATGGCCAAATAATTGAATGGGTAAACAGTTTTAAATATTTGGGCCTAACTTTTCAAACTTCAGGATCCTGTAAACTGCAGATTAATGCAGCGGCTCTAAATGCAAAAAGATCGATGAAGGCCTTACTGACTTTCTTTTATCAACGAGGTGGTCAATCTTTTACTTCAGTTGTTAAAATATTCTTGGCGAAAATTATCCCTCAATTGCTATATGGATCCCAAATTACCAACTTGGAGCAATGTACAGTCTTAGAATCCATTCAAAATATTTTCATGAGAGCTACTTTAGCCATTTCGACCTATATTCCCAGTTTTATCTTAAGGTTAGAAACCGGTCTCCAATCTATAGAATCACGCATTTGGGCTCTTAAAATAAGTGCTTGGTTAAAATTGATCTTCGAACCAAAAGGTCTTTCTCCTCTTATATTATTTGACAATTTTAAATCATTATGGGAAATGCAAATTTTAGATAAAATAGCCAAGCTGGGCTTCTCCATGTCAATAATCCTAGAAATGGGCTTGGACGCAGCTCGAGCAACCATTTGTCAACGTATCAAGGATATTGATTTTCAGCATCATTTGATGCTAGTAAGAAAACATAGATATAATCCTAGGTATTTTTCTCCCATGCTCTATCTAGATGATTTAACACTTCCCAAGTATCGAAGGGCTTTTACCTTGGTGAGAATGAACACTCTTCCCTCTGCCCTTTTGGAAGGCAAGTTCAATGAAGTTCCTTATGGCGAAAGAAAGTGCCCCTGTGGCGAGGGAGAAATTGAAACCAATGTCCATGTCTTATTGAGATGTCCCTTCTATTATGATTTAAGGCAGCAGCTAATTTTCCCTATTTTAGTCTCTGTTCCAGGTAGACCAGAATCTTTCCATATTGATTATTTGTTGGGAGATTACTCCCCTCAGGTTACGTTTAAAGTTGCTAAATATATCGCGGCCTCTATTATTTGTAGGAAAATTCAGGTCAAGGCCCTATGAATTTTAAATTTTTATTTTTATTTTTAAATTTCTCAGTTTTTTACTGTAATTTTCTTTTTTAGATGTGTTGTATTTATATGTATCTGGTCTATGACTGAAATAAATTATTGATTGATTGATTGGGATCTAAGGTCATGATAGAATAGGCAGTGCAATAGCACATGTTCAACTGATTCTACTGCCCCGTCACCACAGGGACAGACCCTCTTGTCGTAGGGGATTTTTTAAAATCTGCCCTCTAAAAGAGCCGAGGGTAGGATGTTAAACCTGGCCAGTGTGAAAGCTTTTCTGAATTTAGGGATAGTCAAAGTCGCTAGATAATTAGCGGGTACAAATGGCCTTGCATTAATCCTGAATTTTGTAACCAGGGTCAAATGGGCTTGAAAGTCAATATCAAGGATTCGTTGGAGAATATGTTCTTTTGCTTTTACATAACCCAGATGACGGATCATGGGAATGGAGAACCCTAAGGTTAGTAGTTTGGCATTATTGACTTTTTCCATTTAGACTGGAAAAGGTCAGATAAGATGTAGGGGGCCAAACCCACTGGGGCAAACATCATCTTTAGCCATGATTTAATTCTGTACATCCAGATGTGGGATTCTATTGTAGGAAGTCCAACCTCTAAGCGCAGAACATAGTTGGGAACACAACATGGAATGGCAAGTATGGCGCATAGGAATTTGTTTTGAACTTTTTCAAGTGGGGCGTACTTGTCATAGACACAGGCTTGTGCCCCGTACAACAGCTGTGGGATGACTTTTGCCACGAAAACCTGTATAGCTGCCGGAAGATATTGGCCCCCTTTATTATAATAGAAGGAGAGAAGTGCCTTCGTACGTCTCTGGGCGTTGGCAATGGCAGTCTTTACCTGAAGTCGCTACGCTCCCGTTGTGTGGAAGATCATGCCTAGATAACAAAAGGAGGCAACCTGGTCAATTAGATGGTCATTTATCCGCCAGCGATGCTTTGTCCTCTTATTAGAGAAGACTACGACTTTCGACTTATTATAGTTGATTGTCAGTGATTCAGTTCTGCAGCAGTTGGCAAGAGCACTAAGCAAGCGCCTTAAGCCAATGCACGACAGCGATAGAAGAGCTATATCATCTGCATACAGAAGGATGGACAGAGGTCTTTTAGATAATCTGGGCGGATGTAAGCAGATGGGCATCAAGGTGTCTACTAAAGAATTAATATAGAAGTTAAACAGTAAGGGGGCTACTATGCACCCCTGCTTGACTCCCTTAAAAATAGGGATAGGCCTGGATAGATGCCCAGCATTGTTACATCTAATACATCTAATTTTTCTCATAGTTTAATTCTTTTTTAATAGTATACTTCTGTATGTTTTAATTAGTGTTGTTTTTAGTTGTAAGCCGCTCTGAGTCCTATTGGAAAAAGGGCGGGGTAGAAATAAAGTTTATTATTATTATTATTATACGTAAGTAGTTGTTATCATGGAGACCATGTATTAGTAATAGGAGGCACTTATTGATATTAGTAGCTTCTAATTTTTCCCAGAGTCTGTCCCTAGGGATCGAATCAAAGGCTGATTTAAGGTCAATAAAGGCCGCATAGAGAGCTCCACCAGGATTGGCTGTATATTTATCCATCAGATGTTGCAAGACAAAGGTGTGGTCTACGGTGGAGAGTTCTGCTCTAAAACTGGCCTGTTCTTCTACTAGAATATTTTCTTGTTCGATCCAGTCTTTCAGCTTCTTGTGCAGATGACTGGCATATAGCTTGCTAATGGTGTTTAGGAGGCTGACTGGTCTATAGTTGGAGGGATCAAATCTTGAGCCTTTTTTATAAATTGGAATAATTATCGCAAGGCCCCAGTCTTCTGGGATATAGATAGAATGGTCTATGTATGTGAAGAGAGCAGCTAATATTGGGGTCTACCAGTCTACATTTGATTTAAATACCTCGGCAGGGATGTTATCCGCCCCAGGAGCTTTATTTGATTTCATTTTAGCAATAAGGCTAGAGATTTCCTTGATGGACACAGGTGGCCTGGCGGGAAGGTCCTTGAGGTTGAATTTGAACATGTGTTGGTGTAAGTGTTCTCTTGCATAAGTTTTGTTAAAATGGGACTCCCAGGTATTTGCTGAGATGTGGTAGTCCAAATTAGGAGGCATTTTAGGCCATCCCCTTGCAACCAGCCTCCAGAATGAAGTTGAATCCTTTAATCTGGAGGCTTTTAACAGACATTGCCAGTTTTCTTTTTGTGCTAACTCCTTTTTCTGGTTAATTAGATGCTTGTATCATTTCTTCAGTTCGAGGTATTCCATAAATGATGACTGGGAGTTGTCAGTTCTATAGGCTTTATATATTATAATTAGTTGGTTTTTTTGCATTACACAGTCATGGTCGAACCAAGGTTTGGATTTTAATACAGTATTCCAAGGTTTATTCTTAGGTTTAGGAAGGAGGATGTTTTGCAGGGCCATAATCAATTTTTGGAAAGACCCAAGTACCATTGTTATCGAGGTTGCTGTAATTACATGTTCACGAAGGCAGAGGCATCAATGCGAGTTCAATGTCTCTTTTAGATCATTTGCCACATTGGGCAGCCACCTGATACGGGATGGATGAATATCAAGATCTGCGTCTAGCATTGGCTCCTGATCTACATAGATAGCCTGGTTGCCACAGTCCAGAGAGAGGACTAGGGGGAGGTGGTTGCTTTCAGGGTGATTATCAACCGTACACGAGGCAACTGCCCGGAATAGATCCTGGGAGACAATAAAGAAATCGATAGTGGAGGTTCCCAGGCCAGAAAGAAAGGTTAGTTCACCATTAGAGTCACCTTTCACCCTCCCATTCGTCAGTGTTAGATTCAGATTGTCCAGCATTTGCATAAGGCATAGTCCGGTGTAATTAATGTCATTATCTTTTGATTGTCTAGCCGGAACATTAAAAGGCCCATCCACTAGTGGGACCGATATCTGAAAGCTCGTATATAGGGCTTCGTCGCTGGAGCCAATTCTGGTGTTGAAGTCTCCCGCTAGTATCACCACAGCTTCAGGATAGAGAGATGTCAATTTGGCCACATATTCTTCATGTCTCAACATGTTAGCATTACTTGATTTTTTATGGCAACATGGAGGGGAGTAGACATTGATGAGCAATAAAGATGTCCATGCAAATTTAATTATCAAGGGGCTAGCAAGGGCCATAAGAGGGTCTGGTTTGATGATAGAGGCACGCAGTTTTGTAGAAATAAGTGTGCATAGACCACCCTTAGGGCGTCCACCCTTGGTGCTTGGTGTAGCTTCCAGTAGGTGGGTTGTAAAGCCATTTAGGTCGAGTCCCCCTCTGAGCCACGTCTCTTGGAGGAAGATAATATCATATTTTGTAAGGTATTGCGAAAAGGATGGGTCAGATACTTTATTTCTCCAACCTGAGATGTTCCACGAGAGGATCGATAAATACCTAATGGACTGGCTAGTTCTTTGTCAGGGAGGGACAGATTTGCAAGGTGGTAGATTCCGCCTCATATTTGCTGGGTATGGCAGGTCGGTATCCTTCTCACTGGGGACGATTTTGTCCAAAGTTGGATCAAATCTGCTTACATTTGAGAGCATTGGTTTTAGAGAACCAGAGGGATAAATTGTGGGAGTGGTTATCTTCTGTGGAGACCCCTCTTCGAGCCATCTCATATCTGTCCAGGACAGAGATACACAATCAGACGCTCCAGCATTATGGGCGATAAAAGCCTGTTTCTTCTTGGGAGAGGATTGCATCATATCAGGGGCTAGTAGGTTCATTTCTGCTGTAGTCTGAACTAAGGGGGCCTTTTGCTTAGCCTCTGCCAGTCTTTGAGGTGGTCTCTCTGAGGGTTTAGAATGGTTGTGGCAGGCTACCTCGTGGTCCTTCAGTCTACCAAGTTCATTCTCCTTGGGATCCCCATGTGTGGAAGTCACCAGTCTCGCTTCCAGGTGTATTATTAGGTTATTAAGTCTTGTCAGAATCTCCATTTGGGCAGCAGCAGATAGAGCAGAGAACGAATCGAGCAGAGTCTTCTCCTCCTTGATAAGAGATGCCTTCTCCCCAAATATAGAGTCAGTAACTAGACATTAAACAGAAAAATGAGAGGCAGGGTTGGCTCCAAAGAGTGGCCAGGTGGGGCCCTGGCTGAGGGCCCTGGGGCTACTGGGGCCCCTGAGAGGGCCCTCTGCTCCCCTTCCGCGATTTGTGGCAGGATTGCTGCCGTGGATCACACGGCAAGAACTCTGGAGCCCCTGCCATTTCTTTGCTTCTTCAACCTACCTTTCTCAGCTGTTGTGTGGTTGCGCAGGCAGTGCTGCCCTTAACCAAGATGGTGACTGAGTTTCCCTAAGGGACTGAAGCCTCTGCTGCCATCTTGGCTGATGGCACACATGCATGCTATGCGCACACATCCCTGCCATGAGCCAAGATGGCGGCAGAGGCTTCAGCCCCTTAGGGAAACCTCAGCCGCCATCTTGGTTAAGGGCAGCGCTGTGCATGCAACCACACAACAGCTGAGAAAGGTAGGTTGAAGAAGCAAAGAAATGGCGGGGGTTCCAAAGTTCTCACCATGCAATCCGCGGCAGCGATCCTGCCTTGAATTGCAGAAGGGGAGCACTGGGGCCTGGGGCAGGCTTGTGCCCAAGGGCCCCGGCATGTTTGGGGCTGGCCTTGATGAGAGGGCACTATGATCTGAGATAGGGCTGGTTCACATGGAGGTTTAGTGTGAGTCTTGTGCTACTTGCATCCCTATTAAATTCACATGGTTCACATGATGTTGCAGGCAAAGAGAAGGTAGGACACAGTTTTTACCTTTAAATCCGCATTAAACCAATCTGGGGATAATGAGATAAGTGAAGGAAAAACCATCTCCACTTCACAGAGTTAATCCATGTAAGCGCTTTGCTTCATGTTTTTTTGGTGGGCGGGTGGATCCTTGCTTTCAGCTACTCCCCTTTCTCCACCACTAAACTCTCTACGTGTTCCATTTTGCTTCTGGAAGCTTAACAAGGTGCTTCCGACTGACTGCTCCTGAACTCCTGCAGCCCTCCTTTCTTTTGCCCCTTTCTCCCCCAGTAAAATGCCTACCTTCACGCCTGTTCTTTCTTTTTTCTTTTAAACTTTTGCACAGTTCGAACTCTTTCCACCAAAATTCCCTCAGGCTTTGCAAAAGTGAAGCAGCTCCACCGGTCTACAGGAAGGAAGGGAATGTTGGGCTGCAAAGTGTGTGGCAGCAGCAGCAATGCCCTGGCGCAACAAAAATGGGGCAGCCCAAAGTGCATAACGAGTTCCGCTGAAATCACTTTTATGACTCAGGCTAACAACTTCAGCAGCTGTACACAAGCGTGCACACATGCATAGCCCATGCTGATCTCTCTCTCCCCCCCATCACCCATTCTTTTCCCAGAGGAGGCTAGAGAGAGCAGGCAGAACAGGAGGAAGAGGGGGGAAATCATTGGCCTCACATGGTGAAAGAGAAAGGCAAGTTCTGGCTCCACACGGAGTGTCTGTCCATTAGAAAATAATCCTGCACACTGTGCGAGCATTTCTTCAGACCACGAGGTGCTGCTTTTCCCTTCCAGTTTGCTGCATCTCACCTCAGTGGAGGAGGGAAAGGAGCAGCTCTGGGGTAGCCTGAGCCACCTCCACATCTCCCCCAAATCACAACGTTCCCTAGCCCCGGACCATTCCTTAAGGGTCCCCCCCTTGCTCACATGCAAGCGATCCTGCAACTCTTGCAAAGCAAGATCGTTTTATTTGCCAATTACCAGCAATGTGACAGAAGGCACGTGCATGCACACAGTCTCCCACTATAAAAATTGCATTTCATACATACTTAATACAATAAAAAAGAGGTTTTACTATAAATATGTCAGGAGGAAATGAAACTGACAGAAAATAGTTTTTCATGTCGATTGCACCCCCCAAGATCTCCGGCTTCAGCCTGCAATTGTCAACCCCCCTTCTTGATTAGCAATATTGTTATTGTTAATGTTTATTTATACCCCAAATGGCCCTCAAGGCGACTTACAGAAAAAGTAAACACAACTATAAAAATACGTCAGCAAGGCAATACATCAATAAAGCACACAACTGTTTCTGCAATATGGATGCTCTGGAGGGAGTAAACATGTAAATTTGGAGGTGGAGCCACAAGGAAACAGCGATACGAAACCTTTCCAGATGAACGCGAACTAGTATGAATGCAAAACAGCATATTGGAAAGTAGGAAGGTAAGAAGTGTGTGAACCTTCCAAATTGATTGTGATGGGAAAAGTTTCATATTTAATCTGAAGTTCAGCTCCCATGTGAACCAGCCCATAGTCACACCTGCAGAAGTTTAGTAGTATCTTCTAAGCCATGATCTTAAAGATTGCTGAAAGGTTGGCAAGTCAGGATTTTCTGTTGCAAAACAAATGCTGATTCACCCTCACCTGCAGTTATGTTACATATCCAAATGATCAGTACACTCTGCAGGAGAGAGCCTGCTGCAGATGCCATCTCATCAGGAGTTCTATTCCACACAGTGTTGGAACTGGGTCTTTAGTCTGGGAGCACTTACCCTTTGGAACTCCCTCTCCTTACTTATCAAACAACCACTGTCTCTATTGCCTTTTTGACACCTATCAAACATCTTCCTCTTCCAACAGCCTTTTAAGTGGAGATTCTTTTCCCGGCCTGCATCTATATTGGATATGAAATTGTTTTTATATATGTTTTTATTGTTGATGTTTTTATTGATGTTTTTATTACTAATCTCTTCAGGATGTTTAATAGCAAGCAATCCATAAATGAAATGAAATAAATAAAATTTAAAAATATAGCTTTCATTATGGTTTCTTCATTAGAGAGAGACATTAGTACTGTAATTTCCCTGATCCACATGGGATCCTGTTTTAACACAAGTGATGTTAACTTTGCTGCTTTCCAATCCTCTAGTATGGAGGCCAGTTTTAGTAACAAGTTGTATCTCCATTTTTATTATACCTTTACTGAGTACCTAAAAGCAAACATATCAATAAAATACCCAATTCACTCTTCAACATTTACCTTTTACCACTTCCACCTCCATATGGGATTGACCAATAACAAGGCTAATACAGCTTTCAACATAACATTACTTCTCTTTTTGTTAGGCGATGAGTAACGTCCCATTTCAGTTCTTTGGTGAATGCCACCTCTCTTTGCTCACCTGCTACATTGCAGTTTGTCAGATCTCTAACGAACATTATCATTTGTCACCAATGTTAGTCCTACTCAGAGTAGATCCATTGAAATTAAAGGACATGACTAACAGATCCATTAATTTCAGTGGGTCTATTCCGAGTAGAACTTAGTTGGGTAAAATCTATTTTCCTCAGATACCTTCCTTGACAACAATGGCTTGATGGGGGCATATCTCCAACATATTCACCACAATGGGCTTTTTAGTGAATAATAAGTAAGTCTCATTATTTTACTTGCAAGTCTTCTAAAACTTTCTGGTTTCATTTGGTTTCCCAGCACTTTGTAGTTGTGAGGATGGGTCTGAATTCAGTTTGCTCAGATTGTATTACTTTCTAGTTAAGAGAGAAGATGTGAGACAATTTCAAGGCCAAAAAGATGTGGAGCACAACAAAAATGTACTTGCTTCTCTATGGAGTACAGTGTGTCAAGGGTATGATAGTTTACTCAATTCAGTTTCATTATGTATAGTGAATGTCTTCTGGCTTCTTGTATATTGAGGGATATGGCAGCCAAAATGTAGGTTATAGAAATGTCGTGGCAGGGCAGAATGGCAGAATTTTTTTTTTAAAGCTTATTACTATTATTATTTGGTTTACACTATCAGTATGCATGGTGTTGTACAGGGTACAAGGAGACAAGTCCTTGCCTGGAAGATTTTATAATCTAAAAGGGGCTGATGTTTTGTAAATAGAAGCCAGGGAGAACTCTTTGCAATGTGGGGGTAGGGGCTGCAAAGTAGTGTAACTTGGAACAGCCAAGAACAGTCAAGAAGTTGAATAGGGCATTACAATAATTAAATCCCAAAGAACTATTAATAGGTTGTAATATGGAGGATGTAGTTCAGAGGTCTTGCTGTACCATCTTGATTGATGGTGATCCAGTGACTTCCAAGGACTATGTGATCAGCAGGGCAGCTCCTCTCTGGGTAGACTATCCAAAAAATATGAGCCAAACCATCTATTTTGAACAGAAAAAAGACAAAAGGCAGGTGCAAGGAATATTTTGGAACCACAGGTTAATGATGACAAAATGTAGTCATGTGTTGCACAGCAAGGCAACAGTTAAGCTTCTGAGATGAATAAGAAAATAAATAAATAAAAGTCCATGTTGGGGAAAATAACATATTTGTATTACCACAGAGTCCTAGAAGAAGCAGAGATTTTAATCAATAAATCAAAACAGAGTGTTAAAAGGGAGGGTGAGCGGGGGAATGAATTTCACAGCTAACGGCACTCAAGGATGCTGAGATGAAAAGACATAAAGAGTAGACATGCCAGTGTTGAATAAACCTGACCTGTAGCTTCTGTGGAAAAGCAGCAGGCTAAATCTTCCTATCTAAGAATAAATATTCTATGAAGTTGGTAGGCAACAAGTTGAATTGAATCCTAGGCATGATCTCATCTAGTGGACAGAGGGCCTTGATGGAACCCTGAGAGGATTAGTTATCTGAGTAAATTTGAGATAAGTTTCATTAAACTGACAACAGTTCCAGAGGTTTAAAAAGGTGGTTGGAAGCTTTCCCAAGAGCCAATTTAGAAAATTTAGGAGAGTTTAAAAAGAATAAAAAGCCAAAAGCTTTCTGTGTTGCCTATAAAAAAATGCATTTTACAAAGTAATTTTATTCAGTTTTGTGACTGGGAGCAAATGCCATTTTAACAGACCCTCTCCTTCCATTTCAGCCATTATTATCCAGAGTGTTCACCTTTTCTGATGAATTGTGAGAGTGAGGGTTCATCCAGACCATACTAAAAATCCACATTTTCCTTAATGGAATTGTCCGCTGGTGGTCCAACCCTAATGGTTTTGCACTTTCTTTATACTTGAATCAAACTTTTCCCTCATCCATTCGTGGTGTGACCTTTTTTGTTTACAACCCCTCCCTCTCCTTCTCATCTTGTGTTGCTGATTGGCTCAGATCAGAAGAGAGGGGGTGAGGGAGCCAGTGGGAACCTAAGAGAAGCAGGGGATAGTCTAGATGCCATCTTTGGGGTCTCCTCCACCTGTGACTTTATATCTCTAAGATGGTTTTTTTGCAAAGAAAAGGCACTGTTAAGTCAAACCAGTTTCTTTGTTAAGTAAATTGCCTTGCTCATCGTGCTAAATTTCTCCTTGAATAACTAAAAAGCAGAGCTTGGAAAAGTTACTTTTTTGAACTACAACCCCCATCAGCCCCAGCCAGCATGGCCACTGGATTGGGCTGATGGGAGTTGTAGTTCAAAAAAGTAACTTTTCCAAGCTCTGCTAAAAAGTACAGGTGACTGGTTGCCATTGTAACTACTAGCCAAAGATGGACAGAAGGGAAGCAGGCTGGAGGTGGTGCCATAGAGTTCTGTGCGCTTCTGAAGGAGAATAAAGGGCTATCAGTCTTGAACTGGGCTGGAAAGATACAGAGGGGCCTTAATTGGTGTTTGGGAAAATCCACTTTTATGATATTGGGGAGCCCTCTAGAAAACTATTGTGGAAGCAGGATTTGCTAGAGTGTTAATGCTATGAGCCCTTCCATCTTATGTTCAGTCTATATCTATGTGTAAATACATCGCAAAGAGACCACAAGCCCCCATGACCTTCCTTCCAAGGAAACCAGACACGAGTTAAGTGCTAAGTAAGCTCCTGTGCGCTCTCTTCCCATTTGGAGAGAGAGATGCTCATAACAAAAGGAAAGGGCATCGCTCTGCCTGGGAGGTCAGGTTCTAAACTGCATGGGGAGACTCCAGAAAAGACTCCAGAAGTTCACCTTCCCAACACCCAGAAGGTGATGTTGCCAGCAACGGGGATGTGATGGAGGGGGCAGGGTCAATGGGCATATCCTGACTCTCCCACTCCCACACTGTAACAGTTTGTGGAGAGAATGCCTGAATAGGGCTTTACTTTCATCCCAGTCTACCTCACAGGATTGGTGTGAGGATAAAAAGGGAAGTACATATAATCCCCTTGTACCCTCTCCTCAGCTCCTTGGAGGAAGTAGAGGCTATGGAAGTGACACGTTTTAGCCAGTTCCTTTGAAGACTTCAGAGTGTGATGTTCCCTACCCTCCAACTGGGAAAGGTATAGAACATTCTTAATTTGTTATTAGCATTGCTTAGAGATTGCTTGATTTCAAGCAGATTGGTGCCTTGTTTTCTATGATATTGTTATGGGATTGGAGGTTGAGATGGATGATTTCTATGGGATTCCCTTTCCAGCCTCTGATTTGGAACCTTGTATCTGGGAATTGGGATCTGCAGTGCAAGAAACCTGCTCTGCTGGTCAGACTAGCTCCATATATAAGTTAATGGATTCAGCCAAGTCTGTCAAGTGCCCTCATTAACATATATCCAGGACAGCAGTGTGGACCATTAAGAACTCTTTCAGGAGAGAGCCCCCCCCCAACAAGGAAGTAGTTTATATGTTTGGGTTATGGTTACCAGGGTGGCAGCTGAAAAGAGGCTCCCTTGCTCTCTGTGTCTGAAGGGACCCCAAAGCTATGGGCCTTGGGGAACAAGATCTGATGGAGTGATAATACTGTGAACCCCTCCATATTATGCTCAGGCTGTATATGTGTATAAATATGTGTAAATAAAACCCATGTATCCTATAAGACACCACATATATCCTATAAGGCACCACAGTCTCTGCTGACCTTCTGTCCAAGGAAACCAAACCCTGGGTAAAGCTCAGGAACCCCTGGAAGTCTTGCACCACTTGGAAACTGGGGTGGTGTGTGACAATATTATAAAGCAGTGGTGTCTGGGATACTGACACCAAACAGGGTTCTGTTCCATTCTGGAAACCATCATCCTATAGCCTTGAAGCACTAGTATTGGAGTCATTTTGAATTCAACTTTGATAGAAATCTCTGCTTTCCACAGAGAGGTTATTTTGAACATTTTAACGTTTAGCGCAGTGCCTGCTTCACATGATCTGCAGTCCTGAAGCATATCATGAAATGAGATAAAAGCACAGGGGGTGGTTGGCCATGTTGAGACTAAGTGGTCACAAGCCATTTATTCACTAAGCAGTGGCATTGGTTCCCTCACACCATGGTTTATTTGAATACTCTGTCATTGTGCAATATCGAATTTAAATAAGCTTGTAAATAGTCTCAAAGCCAATCTTTTAAAATGTGCTCTGGGCTTAGGCAACAAAGGGGACTCCCCCCCCCTGCTGCTATATTTACTGAAATTCCTCCTTTCACAAAAAAGGAAAACAGCTGTTAATTGCTGAAATGCAAATTTATTCATTTTTAAAGCCATTTAAAAAAAAAATCATTTCTGCAATTAACAGCTATGTTGATCAGTAAGTATCATTCATACCCCTTGCAATAATGCTTTCCTTTGTTCTGTCCTCCAGGCAAGGACGAATTTCAGTAAACAGCAGAAATCCACTTTCTCAGCACTGACTTTACTTACATTTTAAAGTAGCTGTTGAAATAACAGTATTGGTACGACTGTTTTTAATTATTCCACACTTGCTTGGTTTTTATCTTTACCTGCAGGGATTGCAGAAAAAGTGCTATCCTTTCTCCAAGCCACTTCAACTCAGCAAGATGCCTCCACCTCCTACGCAGACAAGCCAATATGGTTTTGTGAAAGGTTGGTGGTTGCCAAGCTACCTGACTGAACTTCAAGATGCAACATTTCCTGTTTCATTGCATTCCCTCCTTGAAGTGTTGATTCAGAACAATTCTTGCTTCAAGGACTTGAGAAAACTTGAACAGCATTTCCTCCCCTGGACTCTTCACCCAGCTGTTGGCTTGTCGCCAAGTCTCCAAGTCTCTGAAAATAATTTTGTACATGACCTTGAAAGATGTTTGTAATGGAGGCTCATCCATTAGGGCACATGGGGCACTGCCCCACCAAGCTCAGCCTGCACTCAGCCAGCCCCACCAGCCTGCCTTCCTACAACCAGTCCAGGGGGTGGCACTGCCTACCAGCTTCCTCCTCCTTAGCCTCAGTGTTGCCCTTGCAGAACACAGCAGAAAGCAGGGTGGGGGGCAAAACTAGAATTAGTTGGCTCCACCTGCCATTGGCTCTGGCTCCACCTACTGTTGGGCTCCTTGTCTTCTGCCCCAAAAGTTCTAATGGGCACCAGTTATCATGTTTGTGTGGTGAGGCACAGGCCTGGATCCTGATTCTGTTTATCGTTTTACAAAAGCACTTTTTTTCCTGCAGTGTTCCTTATGGTCCTTTGCAAGAACTTTTTATTAGGATCAATCCAGATTATTATTATTGTTGTTGTTGTTTGTTTGTTTATACCCCGCCTTATGGCCAAAAGGAAAACACAAATATAAAAATACATCAATAAAACAATACAACATACAAAAATTAAATAACAAATAACATTATTTTTAGAAAAACAGTGATTACAACTTCCAGTGAAAATGCAGGGTGGTGCAAGTGCCTGGAGCGGCAGAAACAACTCAAGTTGCACCCAACAAAGCTGTGAGTTGGTTCTCTGTCTTTCCTTCTATGCTTGCAAGTCCAACACCTTCAGTTGAACTTCTGTTCAGCTTCTCTGGTGGCAAAATACGAGTAAGCTTTCCCCAGCACCACCTGGTCCTGCAGAAGCAGGGTGGCTCATGGCCTGGATGTCGTTCCCCATCCCGCCGCCATAGTTGTAAATGGCGGCAGCGGTAGTGGTGGCCCCCTGCTTGGCGGCCACATAGATCTTCTTGGAGAAGGTGCACCTGCTGCCCCACTGGATGAGGGCGAGCCATAGCATACCTGCAATGGCGGTGGCGGAGGTGGCCGGGATGCTGAAGTTGGTGAGGGGGTTGCAGGTGTTGACGGCATCAAGCCCCTCCAGCAGCACCAGCACGCCAGCCAACTGCTGTAGGGGCGAGTCCTGCCTGGAGATGCCATTCTCGCCGGCACTCCAGCCTCTCTGGTTGCTTCCAGGCGTCTTCCACTAGACATTGAGCCAAGCGGTTCAGACTGCCTGTGCCGATGCCACGTAACAGAGTGGTGGAGCCAGGCACAACAGCGCATCCAGGGTGCAAAGGGCAGGTGGCCACATTGCCTCAAGTGACGAGGGAGGGAAGCAGAAACAGAAGAGCTTGTCATCTTGGTAACCTTGGGCAAAAGCGGCGTTGGTTTCCTGCTATTGGTCAACCAAATAGGGTTTTTAACCTAGAGATGCTGATGAACAGGGCTGGTCCCAAAGGGCGGCCAGGTCAGGCCACCACCTCGATAGGGTGGTGGAGGAGTAGAGCTCCTTTTCCACAATCCACGGCAGAGTAGCTGCCGCGGATCACAGGGAGGGAGCTTCTTCCACCCACCCATTTGCTGGCTCCACCTACCCATCTCTCCTGTCTTTTGCGGTTGCGTGGGCTGCATGTGCAGGACTGCCATTAACCAAGATGGTGGCCAAGGTTTCCCTAAGGGGCTGAAGCCTCTGCTGTCATCTTGGTTGATGGCAGCGATGCACACACATAGCAGCCTGCGCAGCCACAAAAGACAGGAGAGTGTGTTGGGTGTCCACCAACATCTGGGTTTTTGTTTTTTTAGGGTGCACCCATTTTTCTTCTTTTATACAATACAATGGTGGGAGCTTGGGGGCCCATGGAGTGGAAGAACGCCAGACCAAATATGAATTGGCTTGGAGAAAAGGTAAACTACTTCCCACAAACCTATGAAAGGCTCCGCTTAGTTTTGAGCCAATTTGATGGCAGGACACCCGCGAACAGCATGATACAAAGTGCAATATACCAATTCATCTTTCCTGAATACCTTCCTAGGTTTCCAGGTTAGCAGATTGAACTGACTATTACTATTAGAAAGTGAAAACCTAAACTTATCAGCATCATCAGCACCCTTAACCTGAATTAACAACTCTCCAAGTAGTTTCTGTCTTGGGAAGACATGGATGTGTAGATGGCAAACATCTTCAATTCTAGCCATATTGCATGCACACAAATGTTGTTCTAGTGGACCCTTGTTATATAAAGAACTGTATCAAGTTACAACCATTTCCATTTTATAAATGGAAAAGAAAGGATCACTCAAATACACACAATTATGTGGCAAAAACTGGACTTGAACCCAGGTATTACAGATCATAGACAAGTTGACTTACATTGAAATACAGAGGTTTCTCATTCTATCTATTATTTTGCCCTTTACAACTTTTCCTACCTGATGGGTTCAAGACTGCATCTCTCTTTGAAGAAATAGTCATATAATGCTATTCTTACAGACAGGCATAAAATCCAAAGATTGTCACGCTTTCAAACAAATAACTCCAAGTCAATGACATTTAAACAGATGAGCGTTGCTATGATCAAGAATGTAGCTCTGGCATTTGCAGTTGCCCTTTGACTAGCACTGAGACAGAACACAAGAACACAAGCTGGTGAGCAATACCCTTTATCTGAAACTACTTTAAAACTAAATTTTGCTTTTCTACAAAGCAAAAGTTGCAAGAGCCCTTTTCAGCCAATAAGGCCCTCCCCCAATTAGAACTGTGTGAGGGAAGAGTGGAAATGCACAACTGGCACCCTCCAGCACCCCCACATGCACCTTCACACACTAGAGGAGGAGGTCCACAGTGGGACCTGCTATATTAATGTAGGCTCCCTATATAACTTAGAACTGTACATGATCATATGAGAAGTCTATATCAGTACATCATGCTCCCTGCTGCAGACATCACCACCACATGGAGCATGGCAGAGCTGGTTGACAGGGATGCGATAGAACAAGAGGGGCCAGCAAGCATGCTCCAGCTCTCCGCTCTTTGTGTGAGTCCTTTAACACTTGCATAGGGCCATAGGAGTGGTGGCCAAACGTTTGGGGCTTGTGGGCACATCTGCAAACCAGAGAAACTGTTGTGGGCATCACACACACACCACAACCTATTATATTAGCTACAACAGAATGTTTCCTTCAAGGCTAACTTCAGCAGGGGGGAGGGGGAAGGATCAAGTGGGCATCAGGGAATGCTGTTGTGGCCGCATGTACGTCCACTGAAGCCACTTTGGCAACCCGTGGCCTATAATATTCAAGGCAGTGCTCCCTGTAACATACGTACAGAGCATGGCCTACCTGTGGCATTTAGATGTGTATAGGCCTCTGTGACCATGGTTTTGTGTCTGCAAAATATCTATTTGTTATTTCCCTGCCTTTTTTCACTAATTATGATAATTCTTTACATAGTGCCTCCAACCAAGCATTGTAATGCAAGAATGAGAAGAGAGAATTCTTACAATCAAACCATAAGACAGGCAAGGGTGAGGATGAGGCAAAAAAGCCAGATGAAAGAGGTTGGGGATTCTGTCCCCTGGAAATAATCTTCTTACTACTTTCTTTGAGGCAAAATAGATGGGGACATGAAGGGGTACATTATCTGTGGTGGAATATATTCTCCTTTTCCATTTGCTTAAGATGGCTATAGAATCATAGTATCATACAACAGTAGATTAGTAGAGTTGGAAGGAGCCTATAAGGCCATCAAGTCCAGCGCTGTGCTCAATGCAGGAATCCAACTTAAAGCCTACCCAACAGGTGGCTGTCCAGTTGCCTTTTGAATGCCTGCAGTGTTGGAGAGCCCACCACCTCTCCACCTCTAATTGGTTCCATTGTCGTACAGCTCTAATAGTTAGGAAGTTTTCCCCAAAGTTTAGTCGAAATCTGGCTTCCTGTAACCCGAACTCTGTCTGGGATGATCAAGAAGATATATTGCCCCTCCTCTGTGTGACATGACAACCGTTCAAGTACTTGAAGAATGCTTTCAAATCTACCCTCACTCTTCTCTTCTCAAGGCCAAACGTGCCTATTTCTTTCAGTCTCTCCTCATAGGGCTTTTTTCCAGTCCCCTGATCATCCTAGTTGTCCTCCTGTGAACTAGTTGCAATTTGTCTGCATTCTTCTTAGTGTGGTGTCTAGAGCTGGCCACAGTACACAAGATGAGGCCTAAACAGTGCTGAATAGCGGGGAACTAGTACTTCATGCAATTTTGAAACTATCCAGTAATAGGCAAAACAAGTTCCTATAGCCAACAGGTATTTCTGTCAAACTTTGAAATGCAGGGAAATTGGGCAGCTATAATGAATGCACCAGGGGAGCTGGAGACCTGACCTCACCACTCACAATATGCTCAGAGGCACACATTATCAAATTCTTCCAAGCTACACAGGAAGTGGATTGGACTGCGAAAGACCAACCCAAATTATGTTTGCATTTTGACAAATGTGTAGGGCAGTACAATAGAGAGGAGGAGAGCTGTCTCAAGATAATTAAGGTCTGGTGTGAGTGTGGTCCCCTGATTATCCAAGCCAAGCACCTGTGACTCTGGCTATCAGAACACTGACAGTTGGTTTTTACTGAGCATGCTCTGACCTATCATTGACTCCAATGCTAAACTTCTTAAATTAATTAAAAATTGGCAAGGCACTTTTTAAGCTTTTAAACTGCAGAAGGTCAGAGTATGGGGCTAGGTCAGTAAAGGATTACAGGTACTCTGTGAACATGGCTGATGTTTAATTAATTTCAACAAATTATGAGGACACTGACAGAAAAATGTCCAACGGGGGTCTGTTTTTCTCCCTCTCTTTTTACACTTTTAACTCTCTATTCTCTCTGACTGTTTTGTGTATCACCATGAAAATTTAGACAGCTGTTAAGCAAGCATTTCTGAGTTCAGGACTATAAATTTTGTAAGGTTTTGTTTTGAAATGAGCTTATGGGAAGCATCAGAATGGCATGGGGGTATTTTCAATTTAATACCGCCTAATGTGAAAAATCCATGCTGGTGGTATAATTTATTTATTTATTATTTGATTTATATCCCACCCTTCCTCCCAACAGGAGCCCAGGGTGGCAAACAAATGCACTAAAAACACTCTAAAGTATCATAAAACAGACCTTAAAATACATTAAAACAAAACAACTTTAAAAACATTTTTTTAAAAGCTTTTAAGATATCTTTAAAAAAAGATTTAAAAACATATTAACAGCAATTGCAACACAGATGCAGACTGGGATAGGTCTCAACTTAAAAGGCTTGTTGAAAAAGGAAAGTCTTCAATAGGCGCCGAAAAGATAATAGAGATGGTGCCTGTCTAATATTCAAGGGGAGGGAATTCCACAGGGTAGGTGCTGCCACACTAAAGGTCCATTGTTGTGCAGAATGAACCTCCTGATATGATGGTATCTGCAGGAGGCCCTCACCTGCAGAGCGCAGTAATCAACTGGGTATATAAAGGATGAGATGGTCTTTCAGGTATCCTGGTCCCAAGCTGTATAGGGCTTTGTACACCAAAACTAGAACCTTGAACTTGGCCTGGTATCAAATGGGCAGCCAGTGCAATTCTTTCAGCAGCGGGGTGACATGTTGGCGATACCCTACTCCAGTGAGCAGCCTCACCACTGCATTTTGCACCAGCTGCAGCTTCCGGACCAACCTCAGGGGCAGCCCTGCATAGAGCACATTACAGTAATCCAGCCTACAGGTTACCAGTGCATGGACAACAGTGGTCAGTCTATCCCGGTCCAGAAACGGCACTCCTAGCCACGGAGGTCACCTGGGCCTCTAGTAACAAAGATGGATCCAGGAGCACCCTCTGGCTACGAACCTCCTCTTTCAGAGGGAGTACGACCCCATCCAAAGCAGGCAACTGACCAATTATCCGAACTCGGGAACCATCAACCCACAGCGCCTCCATCATCCTAGGATTCAGACTCAGTTTATTGGCCCTCATCCAGCCCACCACCGAGTCCAGGCAGCGGCCAAGGCCTTGCCCCATCCACATCTACTGTAGTCCCCAATGAGGCATCAAGACTGCTACTGAGGTGAACCAATTATCCCAGTAGGCCTCTGTGAGAATTGGGAACAGTCATACCCATTCAAACTTTTTCACACAGGGCCCATCTACTCCCCCTCCTGTCTCACACCCTGGGAGTTCCATGCTTCTGTCAGTTACAGACTCTCACTCTGAAGGCATCTGGCGACTTTCTCCTGTCATTCAGTTCACTGCACAGACTCTCACCCTGTGCAAGAACTACACATGCATGGCACGCCCTCCCCGCCACCAATCTCCTCCAGATTGGTTTAACAGAAAAATAATAAAACACATTAAAAAAAGTAATAGAAGGGGGGGTAGCACCCTCACCCTCGGGACTCCCTAAGGGACTCCCCAAAGGACAAGCCCCTTTGGTGTCACCTCTTCAGTGGCAACCCTGGTGGCAGCAGACCCGCTGCCCAAGGGCAGCCTGGCTTTTATGCCTTCTGACCCAGCCAGGAGCTGATGCAAGAGGCTGCAAGATTAACTGCAGCCTATCTCTGGAGCCAGGGTCAGGCAGGGGGTCCCAGTTCTTGCAGTACTTACCAGGCACTTCAGATGTCTCGAGGGACAACAACCCAAAGGAGTGAGCAGCAAGCACCCAGATGCTCAGATACTCACTCCCCGGGCAGGTCTTCTTCAGTCCTCTAGTGCTGCAGCTGTTAATAGTTCTGTTAATACAACCTAATACAACCTAAAATAGCATTTGCCTTTTTTGCAGCCACATTGTTGGCTCATATTCAGCTTGTGATCAACAATAATCCCAAGATCCTTCTCGCATGTAGCATTGCTGAGCCGAGTATCCTCCATCTTATAACTATGCATTTGGTTTCTTTTTCCTATTTGGAGAATTTTGCACTCAGCCCTGTTAAATTTCATGATGTTGGTAGAAATTTATGGAACAGCATTCAAAGCACAATATAAAAATAATAGACAAACATTTAAAAGTAACCTAAAAATAGAGTGTACCTCATGGAACACCAGTTCCAGGGAGATAATTCAGAAAACACCGACATGATATCTCCCATCCCCCAATGCATGCAAACCACTCTGGATGGATGAGCATCTCTGGATCACAGGTGTAATATTTTTTGGGAGTAAAGTACACTTATGACAAGTGGCCTGAACCAATGGTGGTTGTGGGGTGATAGAAAGGGAGTCTATATTTCCCTCTGCTAATTTCTCCTCTCAAGTGTTTGTTGTTTTTGCAGACTTTGCTCCTCCTCTTCCTATCTTCATGTCCTGCCTCTGTTCTGAGTTAGTAATGGCTCCCTGAATGGAAACTGTGTGGCTGCTTCAACATGTATAACTTTACATTTTTGTAAAGTCATTTTTGAAGTAATGAACCTTAAGTTTCCTTTTTTTTTCCAACTACCAGTGTGAACAGACCAGTTATTTCTGAGCTCTGTTCTAACAATATTAATATTATTTTCTAGAGTGTCTATAATTTATACTAGGTGATGGATGGGATTGGAGAGGGAGGAAGAAAAAGAACAAAAGACAACAAAGGCGCCCCGGTTCTACCCTCAGGCTTACAATCAAAGTGAGATGAGGTACACAAGGGAAGGGAAGGGGCAGGAAATAATAAAGACAGACATTTCCTTCTTTTTTCTCAACAAGATTCCTTTTATCTGCAGTCTTTCTCACCGACAGGCTGACTTTATATTTCTTTATATTTCTGTTGCTGCTGTTTACTGCTTTTGTTTGTTTCATGCAATGCATTCATTCTTGCTCTTGTATCCTAGTTTGTTTTTGTTGAGAGACCTTGCGTGTGGTTCTCTCTATAGAAAAGAAGGCCAGTAAGGCTGCAATCCATTATTCACTTAGGGAACAGTCCTCATTTTCAGACACGTAGTCCAGCAGGGCTTTAGGGAGTGGTGGGGCCACCCCCATATCTGCAGCTCTGCAGTGCCAGGCAGTCAGGGTGGAAGGTGGGTTTTTGTGTGTGTGTTCAGAAAGTTCAATTCTGAATGTTCATTTCTACGTGCCCATGGAACTTGCAGGGGAAGGAAAGGGGAGCTCTGCATTGGCAGAATGACACTGGTGGGAGATTGACAGAGGCCATCTTGATGTAGCGGATAGCGACAAGCCATGATGGTTATGCTTTCCCTCCATGGCTGGAGGCAGTAGTCTTCTGAATACCAGTTGCTGGAAACAGCAGAAGGAGAGCGAACTCTTGCACTCAGGTCCTGCTTGTGGGCTTTGCATGAGCAGCTGGTTGGCCACTGTGTGAACAGGATGCTGGATTGGATGGGTCACTGGTTCTTATGGATTGTGGGACACCTCCACCCAATCCAACCCCCCTACCCAGCCCATATATACATTTACCCAGACTGTATATAAATTCAGTGCAGCGTGGGATGCAACCCTTTATCCCCTTAAGACCAATAGGAATGGAACAATCCACCCCACACTCACCACCCTGGGAAAAGGTATTTGTTTACTATGTGGTATTTTTTCCTCTTGGTGCTACATGTTCGCCCCCTGGCAGTGGCTAAGATCTTTGCCATTCCCACTGCTATGCCAGGTTCTTGGGGGAAAATGTGGGCTGGGGCTTTAGCTCCTTCAGGGGACACCAGCAATGTCATTATTCATGGAAGGCAGAAAATGGTTGGGTGAGTACGGTATATCTCCCCTTTTCATTATAAACTGCCCTGTCTAATGCTAGCACAGCTTGCCAGGTCTCTAGAATTCACTGCAATTTTTTTTAAAAAAAAGACGTGGCAGCACTCAAATCCAGCTTTTATCATAAAAGGCTGCGTTTCCCCTCTCTCTGATCTGGAATGTGAGTCAGTGTACTAAAGACACTTCTCACATGCTAGAAACTATTCTCTTTAGATAAGATTATTGACTGAATTAAATGTTGAAATCTTGATCTCTGTCTGCATTTCCTAATTGTTGGTACAGACAATCTCTTGGTCACAATATTGCTTTTAGTTGATATTTTGCTGGCTTTTTGTTTTATGCTGGCTTTTTTGCTGACTTGTTTTATGTTTGTTTCTGTTTTGTGTTTTTATTATGTTTTTATATTGATTGTGTATCTTTATTGTTTTTACTATGTTTGTAAGCTGCCCTGAGCTCTGTTTTTAAGAGTGGAAGGGCAGGATATACATCCTCTAAATAAATAAGTAAATATTCCATAAGTTGCTTGTGCACATGGGGCTTATTTCATCAGTTTTGCAGATTAAAATTGTAGCACTTCTGTCTCAGTTTCTAACAGTATCATGTGTTAAGGAACTGTGGGTTTTTCGGCTGATATACCAGCATTTTGCACAAATGCCTTTCACACTACTACGAACACACCTTGGTTTTTGTCCCTCACCCATTATACCCAAGTGCATTGTAGTTCTCCAATAAGTCACTGTTTGAGTTAGTGTCTGTGTGGGGGAAAAGGAGGAAGGGGAAGCTGGTACCCTCGCCCATGCCAGAATACCAGTACAATTTTCATCAGGCAAAAAAAAAAAACAACCCACAAAAAAGCCAAAAAATATTGATGCATGCCTAAAATGATGCTGCGATGCCCATCACATGAGGAGCTGCCGCTAGTGCAGAACTCCCATGATTGTACAGTTTCATTTCTGGAATCATATGTCATGGAAACCAGCACCAAACTTCCATTGTATTCCACTAGATTTCTGGAACTAGTTTTTTTCATTGTGTGAAAGATCAACTAAAATGTGCAAATTATCAGCTAAGAAATCATCGGAATAATGGAACAAAGTGCAGTGTGAAGGCAGCCATAGTATTGGAAACTAGAGTCTAGGCATTTAAGGCTGAAAATGTAAGTTCTTTTAAAAAAAAGAGTTCTCACATCCTCCCCCATTTTTTGGTGGTAATTACTAGGGACAAAAACAAAACAACTGGGCAATGCAACCAGTAATTTGCATAATTGCAAATAATTAGCAACATATGCAAATTAGCATCCCTGGATTTGTGAAATGAGAATATGGCAACTCGACCCATGCCTGCCTTTTGTAGGTCCCTACAGGCAGTAAGATATATGGCAACAACCATGGGGCGGGATGTGTGTGTGTAAATCTTCATTTTTGAAGAATTAAATCTTTTTGCAGCTATTTGATCCCCAAACATTTTATGAACTTTAATAAAGTCTGTAGATCATTTCCTACACCCACTGCATTATTTCTAACCATTTAAGATCTGGTGAGATGAAAAATTTTCTCTGAGCTGTTAAAAAATAGATTATGAATCATGGAATGCATTCTTTAGGTATGTTTTGTGTGTCTCATTTGAATTTCCTCAAAGAGCATAATCTTGTTTTGTTTCCTAACAAAGAACAGTATAAAATTTAAATAATGAACAGGTTGAGAAACGCTGAGAATAGCACTGGAAATAATGGTCTGTTTTATGTGACATGGGCAGCTCAGCAACATTGCACACATAACTGCAGATGAATTTGATTTCTAGGTCACTGAGAAATCTCTAGCTTATCAACCAGCCAAAACAATCATGTCCAAAAACCAAGTGTGTAATATGTGTCTTAAAATGATATCCCTTACTCCTAAGTAAATATAACACTAATATGTTTATGAATGTCTGTCTCCTTTCATTTAGTTTATTTAAATTATCTGTTAAGAATACGTTTAGGCTGTATCTATTTTTGAACAATGAGATTAGCTCTGAAGTAGATACCTGCCTTTCCATTCTGGGAAGGCAGCCAAATCTGTAAGTGGATCCATCTCAAAGCAGAAGGATATATTAACACATCCCAATTGAGAGCTAAACACACAAACACTGGTTCCTGATTACCTTCATTGAACTTTCGATGCTTTGCTGGATGTTTCTGTTAGGGAAAGCAAACAGGCAGAAGCGTGCCTTCAGCTTTGTGAGGACGATCGATGTCTGGGCCTCTTCTGGCCAGCATGAAGTCGTAGCAAGTAAAGTGAAAGCATGCAATTGCATGTGGTTGGTTTGTGTTATAACTAGGGATGGGATCCGTTGGCTGGTGCTGGTTCAAAAGCATTCTGTCAACATAATAGGTTGGTATCGAATTGAGTTTGTTCTTCGTCTGCTAGTCACTGCTTTTACCGATCTGTTTTTCTCACAAAAATTATTGATATTAATATCAGTATTTCAGAGCTTGGAAAAGTTACTTTTTTGAATGACAACTCCCATCAGCCCAATCCAGTGGTCATGCTGGCTGGGGCTGATGGGAGTTGTAGTTCAAAAAAGTAACTTTTCCAAGCTCTGCAATATTTTGAAAGGAAATATTTTGAAAGGAAATATCAATAAATGAAAGGAAATATTGATAAAATTATCATTCTTATGAGTAATTTATAGGCAGTTTTCTTTTTTAAAAAAAAATCATTTTCAAAAATAGACACAGAAAATCACTACATAAAAATCCAATCTACAATAATAGAGAATAAGCAAATTAATGGAAAATTCAGAACCAAATCTAAATTGGGTGGAATTCTAGCCCATCGCTAGTTAAAGTACACCTTTAGTAACATAGGAAGGTGTTGTAGCTCAGCGGTAGAGTATTTGTTTTGCATGTAGAAGGTCCCAGGTTCACTCCGGCATCTCCAGGTAGGGCTCAGATCCTGGAGAGCTGCTGACAGTCAGTGTGGACAATACTGAGCTATATGGCCCAGTGGTCTGACTCAGTGTAAGGCAGCCTCTGTCATAGGCCCCAAGGAGACCCTGTGGCAAGATTGGGAGGATGAAAAGTGGGTTGGCAAGTTCTGATGAAAAGAATGAAGAAGCCACAGAGGAACTGCTTTCAGAAACTTCTGGGCCTGCGAATGGAATTGCTGAAAACAGCCCAGAACACCCCCCCTTCACTGAATCAGTCAGTGAAGAGTCTTCACTGGCACCCAGTCCAGACCTAGCCATTCAACCAAAAGACAAAAAGAACCCAAGTCAGAGCAATAAGGTGGACTCTCTATCTCAGAAGGAGAATTACATCTCTCTCCAAGGTTGAGGTGAAGAGCCAAACAACAATTTACTAAACAGTGCTCTGCTTCTAGACATAGCCCCCACCTTATAACACTTGCAAGAAAGAGCCAGAATTAACCCTTAGAATTAAGTGCCCATCCCCTTTCTGGTGTAAAGGTGTAGTGAGGCCTGTTTAGATTTGTTGGACAACTCGTCATGCTGTTGCATACTTAGTATGTTCCTGAGATATGCCTAGTTAGTTCCTGTGTTGTTTCCTAAGACATGCATAGTTTGCTCCAGTTCTGTATCCTGATTTGAGCCAAGAGGTGATGTTGTATTCCTGTACTGACTTCTGGAATAAAGCTTAATGCAGAAAAATCCAGTCTCTGAGTTCTGAGTCTTTTTTTAAGTTGGGAGCCAGGACAGCCTCCCATGTTCCTATGACTTATACAGACCATAGATCTATGTAGCCCCCTACTGTCTACTCTGACTGCAGATCTCCACTGTCATTCCCATTACCTTCTAGATGACCTTAAAAAAAAAAGCTGGAGTGAGTGTATTGTATGCAAAACATGCCCTCTACTACCAAGGTCCCACCCATGAAGTAAGGCAATGGTTTAAAGTCAAGATCATAAGCTGAGGCAGTAAGTAGTTCAGAAAATAATGGGTCAGACCAAGGAGGCATGGCAAGAGTTTATTTAGAGACAGAGACCATAATAATAGCATTCATATGGTGCCCTGGAATCTTCAAACATTTCACATACATGATCTCAGTTACTAACCTTTATAACAGTCCCATAAGCTAGGTTGGCAGTAGTATCCCATATAAGCAGATGGGAGGATGCAATATAGCAAGTTGTGAAAGGCTGCCTATTGAGTTCATGCAACTCAGGGTGACAGTAGATCAATGTTCTTCACCTTTGTGTCCCCAATTGTTATTGGACTACAGCTCAGGGCCGGCCCCAGGTCACCAGCCTGCCCTGGGCCCTGGCACCTGCACGCACACCCTACCTACCTACCTACCTACCTACCAGGTGGGTGGAGGAGCGGGAGGTCTGGCAGGCGAGCGAGCCAGCAGGAGGGGAGGGACAGTGAACAAGCGGGGGTCGGGTCAGTGGGTGAGCGAGCAAATAGGGGGAGAGGGTGAGCGAGTTAGCAGGTGGGGGAGGGTGAGCAGGCAGGGGGGGCAAGCGAGGGGGCCAGTGGGGGCAGAGGTGAGCAAGGGAGCAAGTGGGCAGGCAGGGGGAGAGCAAGCGAGCGAGTGGTCATGGGCGGGGCAGTGAGTGGGTGGGCAGGACCCTCCCTGCAATTTGTGGCAGGGAGCCTGCTGCAGAAGGGGAGCGCTACTCCCTCACAATAACGAGGGGCCCTCCAGGGGCCCCTATGGGCCGTGGGGCCCTCGGCCAGGGACCCACCTGACTGCCCTTTGGAGCCGGCCCTGCCCATCGTCCCTGACCACAAGCCACGCTGGCAATGATTTAGAAGGCAAATGGTTTAAACTGCACCATATGTTATTTTAGCAAATGTGCAGTCCCAATCCTACATTTTGGCTCTTGATTTGTGCACATTTTTTTTCCAGATAGTGCCTTCTTCTGATTTTATTGCACAATACATTTCTTGTATGGTCTGAGGACCTACAGTGAAGAAAGTTTTCATTGATCAGTACAAGCATCGATTGCTGTACCACTGGAAATAAAAAAATGAGACATGTGTGCCATCTATCTTGAACAAATTAGGTGCGTCAAGCAGTGCTACAAACAAAGTCCTTCTCTATGATGGTGCCCTATTTATGAAATTACCTGTCCTCTGAGCTGCCAATGTGTGCTTTTCTGCACCAGTTAAAAAGACTTTTGTGGGAGTTAAACTGATTAAGCTGTTCTGTTTACAATGAGACCATCTACAGTATTATTAATGGTATAGTTGTCTCAATGTTTGATATTTTGTCTGATCCTGTTGGTTTTATTCATGTGTTTGTATACTTATGTTGAAAAGATTTTATATGTAACTCACCCTGGGATTGCTAATCAATGAAGGGTGGGCTAGGAATATAATAAATAATAATAATGGATTGTATCCAACTGTGACAATGCGCAAGTGCAACAGACTTCCATTTGCACAACAGAACATCATTTCTCTCTTCCCTTTGTGGCATCCTGTTCACCCCCAGTATCTGCTCTAGAGGGTTGGGGACCCTCTGGACCAGATGTGGGGTGGGGGACTATAGAGGGAGGAGTGGAAGGAAAAGCGTAATTGGAAGTCCACTCACAGAGCGTTGGATTTCACCCAGTAATAATAACTGAAAGTCAGTTTCCAACAGATAAGGGGTGCTCATTTACATCACATCTTTAAGTTATTTTTCTGCCCTTTGTCCTCTTCTATCCTCTGATCAGTCAGATGTCATAAACTCTTATGCACAGGAAACAAGAGTCTCCCTTTGTTTTTGTCTTAGCCAGATAGTACTTGGAGGTACACTGTCTCTGAACATGGTTCTAATGAATTTCATGCTATGCTATGCTCCCAAGCTCTACAAATTCTGAATACTGAGTATTTGCTCCAAATCAGTCATAATTTCATAAGCCTCCATTGTATCAGCTGAGGTCTTTTTAAACTAACACTCCCAGCTTCTGAACCCTTTTCATAAGGAAGATAATCCACTGCCCTGGTTGCCCTTCATTGTGAGGGTGAGGGTGGGGTGGGGCAGCCAGAAGTACACACATTATTTTAAGTGTGGGCACGCAGTGTATTAAAATACCAATGTTATGTATTGCTACTTTCATTCCAAACAATGCTAAATATTGATTTAGTCTTTTTTTAAAAACTGTCAGGCACAATGAGTAGATGTTTAAGTGAGTGAATTTGCTATTGTAATCCTGTTTGTGTTCTCAGTGCTTTAGCGCTAATTTAGGCCCCATCAATGCATATGTGAAAGTTTATTTCCTTTCTTATTGTGTGTCACTTAGCACTGACATTAAATCTTGTCTGCCCATTAATTGCCTAGTTTTGGAATTAACTGTTCTAACCAGTCTACATAGAGTTAATGATCCTGGATAATTTGGTACCATATGCACACTTGGCTGTACCACTCTTCACTTTGACTATAGATCATGTATTAAATCCAGAAGCAACTGCATTCACACTAACTTGTGTCCAGCCAAAAAATGCATATACTGGGGTGGAGTATGCATAAAAACACATATATAACACACAAAAATGTATTTTATTAGAAGAAAATGCTGTGCAAAAATGTGTATATTAGGCCAAATTGCATGCTCGTATGTATATATATATATTGAAGAAGCCCACACTAAAAATGTCATGAAGACTTTTTTTGAAAAAAATCATAAACTGATGTGGAAATGTGAGGAACTGAACTTCAGAGAATTGACAGATTCACTCATCCCCATGCAGCCTCCCCATTTATTTTTTAAAAAACATCAATCACAATCCTGCATTTCTTGTATTGTCTAGTTTGGTCCTCATAACTTTTATTTTAAAAAGTGCTAACTTTCTTCCAAGACTCGAACGATAACTGAATACTGCTGGCATTTTATTCTCTCCCACATTAATGCTAAAAGGAATTTGCATGATGAAGTTGCTGCAGTAAATATTCAAGGTGAAAGAAGACAACCATGCTTTTGATTAAGGACAGAATAAATGTGTCTAAAAATGACAGTTTGAATTAAATTAGTGGGTGATTTTTTAATAGAGGTTCTCGCCTAGCATCTCAATAGATACTGCACACTATTCTAGCCAAGATTATAATTTCCTTAAAAGGTGACACACTAATCTAGCCCTCAGCAGTTACAGCTGTTGACATTTGACACCATAAAACACCAGAGAAGTAATTTCATGCAAATCATGTGGTGCTGGATGCATAAAAAGGTGACTAGAGATGCAAAAGTTATACAATAGCAGCATCCGCAAACCAGCATAGAAATTTGCAAAATTCTCATTGTCCAGTTTTAATGATTGACATCACTTTATGTGTTATAATTTAGGATGTAGCTCTACATGCACAGGTTGGTTTTAGAGAGGGAGGGAGGCAAAGTACAAAACCCAGAGGCCTATTCCTGTTCCAGCTGGATTTTTTCTTTATCCCACAGGGGAGGGGGAAAAAGGAAGAAAAACGGGGGGAAAGAGGCAAGCCTCAAAATCAGGTATGGAAAACCTTAATATTGTTGGACTATAACTCCTGTCACCCCTGACTATTGGCCATGCTAGTGTTGGAGTCCAACAACATCTGGAGGGCCATAGGTTCCCAACTCCAGCTCAAAATAGTACTGGAGAATGTAGAAGACTATTGCAACAAAGGGGTAAATTTCCCAATGTGTTGTTAGTGGAAGCCTGCATCAGAACACAAGAATTCAATTTGTTGAGTTATTAGAATGAAACAGGGATGGGGACCTTTGGGCCCTCCAGATGTTGCTGAAGAAAAATGCCATGATCCCTGACCATTGGTCATACAGGTCAAGGCTAGGGTTACTAGGTCTCCGGTTTTCACCCAGACACTCTGGATCTTTGGAGTACTTTCTGGGTATCCAGGTGAGTCACCTTAATCTCTGGACTCTCAGCTTTTATTTTAAAAAAATTATTAAGTTTCTAGGTGGTCTGGTTCATGGGATATACATGCTGCTCCCCACAACTTCTGTTAAATGAGCTTGTAGCTGGCTGCTCTAACCACTCCCTTTCAGGTTGTAGTCAGGATTGTAAATGACAAGGGATTTGTTGACATCCAGGCAGTAACCAGACCCTATTACAAGGCCAGAAAACTGTTGTTTATTCCTGCTTATCGAAGATCTCATAAACTGAATAAGCATATAACTTTCAGTCTTTTTCTGTCTTGTGTGGAGGAGTCAAACAAGTTTAAACTGTCCTGGGCTGTCAATAGGTAGGGAGTTCCAAAGCGTAGGTGCTGCCACACTAAGAGACTGATTTCTTACAAGAGCAGAACAAGTACTATGTTGCACCCGTAACATGGAAAGCACAAATTGAACTTAGCCTGGTAGGAAATCAGCAACCACTGCAGATTTCAGAGCAGAGGTATTATGTGCTGATAGGGTCTCACTCATGTCAGCAATTGTGCCACAGCATTCTGCCCTAACTGCAGCCCCCAAGTCAGGTTGTGCTGCATGGGGATTTCTGTTACCTTGGCTGACTGGCAGGATTTTTTTAGTTGTGGTTAGGAACTCTGACTGGTTGTGGGATGCCGAGTTTTCTGCCTTACTCATAGGAATTTTGTTGTGGTTGGTATGGTATTGCATTTAGGAAATCACTGCTGTCTTTTTCTTTTTCTATTTGCATTTCATTTACCTTTAACTTCAGTCCCTTACATCCATAGAAGCAACAACAATGGTTCCATGCGGTCAGCTCAACCCCCTTAAATCCACTGATGATGCACCTTGTTGGTTGCATGACGGTTTGTTTCTAGCCTAATAGTGGTAAAAGAGAATTCACATATTGGGCAGCATGGCTGCAATTGTTGTTCCCAAGCTGCTGGCTGTGAAGGTAGACCAAGCCACGTGTATTTTCTCTCAGTGGTCATGGAATGCTGACTCACTGTTGTCCGGGTGTTGGTGGAAAACCATGGGATGAGTTCTAGAATCCTAAATAGGGACCTCTCCACACTGCAACATTTTGTGGCAAGTCCTATCTGTTTTTCTATATTCCTGTAGGCATTGTGTACTTTATCAGCAATTTAAACCCATGCATAGGCGTCAATTCCTCCTTCAGCATCAGGCACAGCTGAGCCTTACAAAACCAATGGGGTCAGTTCAAAACAAGTGTCCTTTCTGGAAAAAATGGGAAGGGGTTTAAGTGACAATGTAGACTCTACACTGTTGAGGATACATCAAAAAATTATTGAACACAAAATGAGAAATCAAATTGTCTTTCATAACCAATTTCTGGTTTAATGTTATACGACAGCATGAAATTGTCCTGACAAGTATTTAGAAAGTGTAGCTCCCTCTATTATCCCTGCCTCTTTCTACTTCTGTATATAATATGATAGATATTATAGAAAATATTATAGTGACTTGCAAGCAACCATGGATTCAATGGGCCTGTTTTCTTCTTTATTTTCCCCCCACTGTGCAGTGCAGAGTCCCTCATTTCATCCCTTTTAAAGTGCTCCATGACTGGATGCTATTCAGGAATAATGATTAAAGATTAAACAGAGAAGGTACATGTAATTAAGTCAGAAGAAAGGAATGATGCCCCCCTCCCATTTCTCTCTCATACACATAAGTGTACACACAGGTGCACCCTCCCAATGCAAGCAACAAATATACTGACGAAAAAAGGTCTCCATGTTTGTATGCATATTATAAACCCTCCCAAATCTGCTATCAATGGATTTGCCCATTGGATAAGAATAACCTAAGTATGTTCTGGAGCAGTCTTCACCAACCTGGCATCTTCCACATGCCTTGAACTACAATTTCCATCAGCTCCAGCCAGCATGGCCATCTGGAAGGCACCAAGATGGTGACAATTAAGCCCAACAGGCCTTTCCACAAATGGAAAGTTCAGCATGGAACTGGCTCCACAATTCTCTGAAAATATGTAGGGTTTCAGCGGCAGACAACTAAACATGGAAAGTGTTCCATGGTAGTAAAAAGTGTGAATTCCACTTAATTAGGCAGTAGACAATTTTAATTTTGATTTCATTGATGAAATAGGTTTCCATGCAAATTATCAATAGGAGGCTTAGGTGAAGGTCTCCTTCACATCATTAGTAGACAGGGTGTCAAGGCAGCACCACTTACCTGAGCTGCCAGCAGCAGAGTCAGTGCTACTTACTGGGAGAGAAAGTGGAAGTGCGAATATGCAGTGCTCAACCACTCTTAATTATTTGCAGGTAAGAAAGAACAAGAGACAAACCCGTCTCCTGCATATAAAGGATTATGGAGAAAAGTAAATCCTATTTACTTACCTCACAAAAAGCCCCTGGATATATCTGTCTGCAATTTGACAAGCTTAATCCACTTTGGAGGGGTTTTTGTGTCTGTAAATTTTATCTACTTTGGCCAAAAGGGGAAAGTTATGGAGCCTTCATTATATTGAATGAAGAACGCAGAGCTTTGTTTTATAAAGAGTGGTTCAGCACGTGAAACACAGATTGAAGTGGAGAGAGAGCAGAGTGATTCTGAAACAGATCAGAAGTTTAAAAAATGCACAGATACAAATAAAGACACAAAATGAACTATTGGGACCTCTGCACACTCCTAATACATGCATACATATATATTTATCTATATCTATCTAGGGTACCAGATTAACCTTTTTCTGTAGTATTTGGAAGCAGCCCATTCTGTTTTTGCTCTGCTCTGTCATTCCAATTCAATTTGTTATTAGGCTCCAAATCAGATCTCTTAAATCCAAAGCACTGTTTTGTCCCTATTGACTATAATGGGGGATATAAAAATAGCAATAACTTTTTTTTCCTTTTCACATAAGGGGATGAAATTTGCAGGCAATGTAGCCTTTCCATTGTGGATTAAGCTTGCCAAATTGCAGACAAATATGTCCATGAGCTTGTCTAACTTTATCACTTATGCCCTGCTCTCGCAGTCAAAATTTGGAGGTGGATGACCAACTTACTCTGTTCATTCCTCCCCCAAATCACTGCTGCCCTGGGCTCCTACTGGGAGGAAGGGCGGGCTATCAATCTAATAAATAAATAAATAAATAAAGTAAAAATCACTGTGATTGGAGTGCTCTAGAAAAATAATTCACTATGTAAAAGCTAGACCTTCCATTATAATGAAAGATCTCCCAACCTCTCCCCTCTCATCTACACTCCCTTCCTTTTTGAGCTCTCAGCATTTGCCCAATCAGTTTGATTTCATTTCTTTAAAAAGAATAAGGGGTGGAGGAACCAGCCATGCATTTATGGAAAAGCTTAGAGCTACTCAGAAGGTTGGGCACTCCCTGATCTGCCTTGACGCACCATATTAATTGTACAGTCCAGCTCAATCAACCAAGATGACTTGGCAAAATTGATAAAAAGCAGAAAGCCATGTGGCAGATATCAGGTTGCAACTGGACGTGCTTCCAGATGGTGGCTTAACTGGGAATAGGTTGTTGAGATGTCACAAATGGGATGCTGGCAAGTGGTGGTTTGTTTTTTTGTTTTTTGTTTACTTGTTGGATTCTCCCCTTACACACACAAAAGGAGTAAATCCAGACTGAATGGCAAAACAACAACACCTGGATGGCATTTTGATATCAATACAGTAGGGCCACACTCATATGGTGGGTTATGTTCCAGACCTCCGCCTAAAAGCAAAACCCACTAAAAAGCAGAACTCTGTCGATAAAATGGTGCCCGACGCCTGAAAAACACCGTAAAAGCAGAACAAGCGCCATATGAGTGGGGTCTTACTCTAATTGAAAACCGCCATATTAACGGAATGGCGAAAAGCTGGGCCCTACTGTATTGTATACTGTTGCAACCCTGGGATATATAGCAGAGGATCTGTGTTGTCTTGGCTATCATTTCACAGGACTAAATCATTCCGTTGGAGATTGTGCCTGGGCATTATGCCAGTGTCAGACGGTCCAATGATAGCCAAGAAGGGCCAACGAGTAAATTGCACTGAAGAGCCTAATTGGTTTACCATCTTTACATGTTCATGGATACTTTTTCTTTGAAAGTTGTGAACAGGTTCTGCTTCATGTATTTTAAGCCCAAATTAAGGAGTAAGACTGGGCATGGCTGTATTCATCTTTGTGTCAAAGATTGCCTCCCTGTTAACCATGTCAGTATTGTGCATTATGAATTTGAATGTTGACAATGGTCCTCCTTCTATACCGAGGAGGAAGACTTGTTCATGGTTGCTACTCTCTGAACTTCTCATTCAGTAGGAATAACAGTTTTTGGTGACCAGAACATCAGTAGCTCTTCTGGAGACTTGCATAATATGCTAAATAAAACAAGAGAGAAAAACTTTAGTGGCACAACTAATCTTTACAATGCTGAAAGTGAGCTTTCAAATGACAAATCTTTTGGCATGCATAGGTTCCAGAGATAAATTTGTCATTTAATTATTGAGGGCCACTCCAGATGTCCCTGTCACTGTACATTCATTATGATTTGTGCTCATGATGGTGCTGGGGCAGCTATACACAATCCTGCTTTCAATACTCTTTGTGCCTGCAGAGCTTTCAGGGCAGACATACTGCCTCATTCCCAATCAGTATATGTCCTATAACGGGAAAAGCAAGCAGAGGTATTAAGAAACAGTTTGATTTGTACTGTATGCTAGCTGAGAGGCCAAGTTGTTTTCCTTTGAAATGGAAGCATCTGATCACCTTAGGAAAGGACAAACTCTTCTTGCACAGCTTTGCTGTAACAAATGCCTGTTGCCCTTCTGCCTCTTGGGAGCTGCCGCCCCCGCTAACACCACCTCCTCTTTCTTGGCGGTGCCGATAATGATAATGTTATTTGTTATTTAATTTTATTTGTTATTATAATGTTATTTGTTATTTTATTTAATTTTTGTAAATTGTATTGCTTTTATTGTACTTTTATTGTATTTTTATATTGTATTTTTATACCTGTGTTTATTTTTCTTTGTAAGCCGCCTTGAGGGCCTTTGGCCGAAAGGCAGGGTATTTTTTTTTTAATTATAACAACAACAACAACAATAATAATAACTTCCTGCTGAAATCCTGTAACTTTTTATATCCCAAATGTTCCAGTTTATATTTTGTCCCACTTTTGTTGTGCTATAGTGCAAGAGTGCCCCACCAGTTGGCAGTAATGCAGTATAACTGGGGAAGCATTGCAGAACAACTAATCATATAGAATGATGTGTGGAAGGTCTTGTATAAATCCGCTGCTAATGAGCTATTATTAAACCAATGACATATTGCAGAAACATAAGTGTATGTTCCATGGTTTTAATGTTACGAATAGTTTAATTCTATTTTAATTGTATATTTTTGTATGCTTTTTACCTATGTGTGGTTTTTATTTGTAAGCCACCCTGAGTTCCAGTTTTGGAAAAAGGGCGGGGTAAAAATAAAGAGTAATAATAATAAGAATACATTGTTAAAAATTCACCAAGGGGAAAGCCAAACCGCTGGACATTTTTTGCTATTTGGGACATGATCTACATAGAAACATGGAGATACCGCTAAACATGTCTTGAGCCTTCCTTCACACACGGGCTAGCAACTGATTTCTACATTGGAACTCTCTTTGAGAATTGCACACTTATTTTGATATTCTTCCTAATCATTGCTCTGTGATATCGGAAAGCCTGCAGGTGATATGATTGTTCAGTGCGCTTCGTGGCTTCCTGGAGTAGGGAAGGGTGAGGGGGGTTGTCTGTTTTTTACTGTAACTGTTGTCTTGTTTTGCTATTTCCTATAATAGTAAACATATATATATATATATATGTATGTATATGTATATATATATATATATATACATATATATATACATATATATATATGTATATGTATATGTATATATAAAGTCTGGATGGGCCCTTAGTACATTTACAGTCCACCTTTCCTCCATCATGGAACTCAAGGTGGCATACCCTGGGATTTCCATGTGGTCTCCCATCCCGGTGCTGACTAATCCACACCCTGGTTGCTTTTAGCAAAGCAGCTACATCATATGTTGCTCTTAACCTGGCTGAATGTAAGATTCTTTGAGCAAAGGAAATAATTGCATTATTAATAATCTAATCTTACTCAGCAAAATTAATAATCATTGGAATCCCCCCTGCCCCCCCGTAAGAATATTTAACTAATAAATATTTGACTGCTTACAATTGCTGTGTGAAACCATAAGAACAAAAGAAGAGTCTGCTGGATCATGCCAGTGGCCCATATAGTCCAGCATCCGCTTCTCACAGTGTCCAACCAGATGCCTATGACAAGCCCATAAGCAGGATCTGAGTGTAAGAGCACTCTCCCCTCCGGCAACTGGTTTTCAGAAGCATACTGCCTCTGACTATGGTGGCAGAGCACATCCATTATGGCTAGTAGCCATTGATAGCCCTATTCTCTATGATTTTGTCTAATCTTCTTTTAAAACTATCCACATTGGTGGCCATCACTGCCTCTTGTGGGAGCAAATTTCATAGTTTAACTATGAGCTGTGACAAGAAGTACTTTCTTTTGTCTGTCCTGAATCTTCCAACATTGAGCTTCATTGAATGTCCATGAATTCTAGTGTTATGAGAGAGGGAGAAAAACTTTTTTGTCCACTTTTTCCATGCCATGCATAATTGTATAGATTTCTATCATGTCACCTTTGACTCGCTTTTTCTCTAAACTAAAAATCCCCATATGCTGAAACCTTTTCTCATAGGGGAGTCACTCCATCCCCTTGGTTATTATGGCTGCCCTTTGCTGAACCTTTTCCAACTATACAAAACCTTTTTGAGGTGAGGTGACTAGAACTGTACACAGTATGCCAAATGATTTACACAAAGGCATTTTTTAAAAATACCTTTGCTAATGATCCCTAACAGTCCAGAGGTTGGAAAAGTTACTTTTTTGAACTACAACTCCCATCAGCCCAATCCAGTGGCCATGCTGGCTGGGGCTGATGGGAGTTGTAGTTCAAAAAAGTAACTTTTCCAAGCTCCGCCTAACACCTAATAATTTCAATGCCTTTCCTAATGCTGCCTTTTTCACAGCTGCCATACACTGGATCAACATCTTCATTGAACTATTCACTACAACCAAAAGTCTCATTCCTGGTCAGTCACGTTCAGTTCAGACCCCATGAGTATATACGTCAAATTAAGATTTTTGTTCCAATATGCATAACTTTGCACTTGTTTACATTGAATTGCATTTGCCATTTTACCACCCATTTACTCAGGTTGAAGAGATCCTTCTGGAGCTCTTCACAATCCTTTTTTGTTTTAAGAAACCTGAACAATTTAGTATCATCAGCAAACTTCGCCACCTCACTTGCTCATCCCTAAGATCTTTTATGAACAAGTTAAAAAGCACAAGTCCCAATACCAGTCCTTGGGAGACTCCACTTTCTACAGCATTCGATTGGAAGAACTGTTTATTCTTTCCTTTATTCCTGCTCTCTGATTCCTGCTACATAACCAATCCCTGATCCACAAGAGGACCTCTTCTCTTATTCCATGACTGCTAAGCTCACTCAGGTGTCTTTGGAGAGGTATGATATCTACATGCTTGTTGACACTCTCAAAGAATTCTAATAGGTTAGTGAGACAGGACATTTCTTTACAGAAGTCATGCTGGCTATGCTTCAGCAGGACTTGTTCTTCTATATGCTTGGTTAATTTGTCTTTAATAATAGATTCTACCACTTTTCCCAGGACAGACATTAAGCTAACCAGCCTGTAATTTCTAGGATCACCCCTGGATCCCTTGTTAAAGATTGGTGTTACACTGGCCACTTTCCAGTCCTCAAGTATGGAGGTGGATCTGTGAGACAAGTTGCGTATTTTTGTTAGAAAACCAGCAATTTCATATTTGTGTTCTTCAAGAACTCTTGGGTGGATGCCATCCAGATCCAGTGATTTGTCAGTTTTTATATTGTCTATTAAGCCTAGAACATCATCTCTCATCACAACTATTTGACTCAGTTCCTCAGACTCCCTTCCTGCAAATGTTAGTTCAGGTTAAAGGACCTGCCAAATATCCTCTATTGTGAACATAGATGCAAAAAATTCATTTTGCTTCTCTGCAACCTCCTTATCCTGCTTTAGCACACCTTTGACTCCTTTATCATCAAAAGGTCCAATCGCTTCCTTGGGCCATCTCCTACTTTGAATGTAAATACAAAAAAATCTTTAATTTTAATTCTTTAATTTTTGTTGTCAGTTTTATGTTCTTAGCAATGTGCTCCTCAAATTCTTCTTTATCATCCCTTATTTTCTTCTTGCATTTGTTTTGCCAGAGTGTGTTCCTTTTATTTTCCTCATTTGGACAATACTTCCATTTTTTGAAGGAAGTCTTCTTGCCTCTAATAGCTTATTTGACTTTGCTCATTAACCATGCTGGCATCCTTTTAGCCCTGGTGGAACATTTTCTGATCTGTGGTATACACTCCAGTTGAGCTTCTATTATTGTGTTTTTAAACCACTCCCAAGCATTTTGGAGTGATTTGAACCCTCTGGACCTTGTCTTTCTACTTTCTTTTTACCAATCCCCTCATTTTTCAGACGTTTCCTCTTTTGAAGAATTTTACATCATCTTGCCCAAGTCATGTATGCACTATTCATGGAAAGCCTTCATGCCACAAACAAATTATAAGAGTTGATGTCATCATAGAGCATTTCTCCATTTTCAGGATCATTTAAACCTCATGGGAGGTAGAACCTTGAGATAAATTTGGAAAGCACACTAGTTATAAAATACATTCATGTCAGATCTGATGGATTAATTTGATGGTCAGAAAGTTTGGTGTTGTGATGTCTCACTCAGAACAGAGTACCAGAGCTGTGCAGGATCTCTGTTGTGTCAGATACCAACATTGTATATTAAAACTGTTCTTGCAATTCCCATTGCAATTCCCATGCTGAACTATGTTGCCTGCAGGGGTCTTCCAGCCTGCTTTTGGCTATGTGACTATCATGTTTAAATGAAGCCTCAGAAATCTGCCTTGCCAAAGATAGTAGGGTTCCTATATTCCAAGCTGGCAAATGATAGGCCATCCCTAGTGAGGAAACACCCCATTAGTGAGGAAAAATGAGAAAAAATTAGTGAGGAAAAATGAAAAATGAAAAGGACATCAAGAGGCTTATTGTGATCAGAGTATAATCATGGGTACTTAGTCACCTAGTTTTAATTAGTTTAATTATTAAAAATGAAGTTAGAAAACATGTCACTAATGCCCATGATAAGTGCTTTGTGCATAGGAAAAGAGAGCTCATAGATTTTAAATCAAAGGGCTCCTAAAGCTAAGGGAATAACAGGACTGAAATAAAACTGAATCCCTGCTGATAACAGTGAATTACATTTACAGTTCTGAAGAACTGTAAAGTTGATGTAGTCTGTCTCTTGTCTATGGTAAGGTGTGCATGCAGTTCTGTGCATGAGCCTGCTCTGCACATAGAACAGGAGCTAGCCAGGGAGGTGCAGAGCAGAGAAAGCTACACATGGGAGAGGAAGGATGAGAATGTTCTTAGAAACTGGGTCATGCCTTGAGGGGAAATAAAGAAATAGAGCAATAAGCAGAATTTGACTTGTACTGGAGGAAAAAAATGAACAGATTAAAAATGACAAGCATAAAACTGCACATACTGCCTTGCCAAAGTTCCACTCAAGGTGTGCACATGGGGGTGAGGTGGGGTGGAGATGTGCCCATCTGTTTGGGATAGGAGACATATGGACCATGTAGGAGCAGGGTAGATGGTCACTCTGAGTGTATGTGTGGGGAGGTTTTTAAGGCCCACCCAAAACCTAGGGCCAAACTAAACTACATTTGGGAGATCTGTTATTGAGTCTTACAATGTAATTTCCTTCTCAGGGACCACATCCACACTATACATTTAAAGCACTGTTATACCACTTTAAGGCACCAGTCTGAAACTCAGTTTTTTTCAAACAACATTTGGATAGTCAGGCTCTGTTGTTTTGTTTCGGAGGCCACATATGCAGTATACATTGAAAGCGCTATTATACCATTCAAACAGTTATGGCTTCCCCCCAAGAATCCTGGGAGCTGTTATTTAACAAAATTTATATACCACTTGATTGTAAAAAAAACAATGAAATCCTCATTCAAAACAGTTACAAACAAGTAATTACAAACATTATTTTAAAAATGATTACAACAACAATAAACTAAAAAGAGATTAAGACACATCAACATTTATGTGTCTGGATAGGCTTGCCTAAACAGACATGTTTTAAGCAGAGCTGAAAAGAGTACAGCAAGGTGCCTGTTTGATGTCAATAGGCAGGGAGTTCCAAAGTGTACATTCTGCCACACTTAAGAATGATTTCTTACATGTGGTTCCTGTAACAGTGCCAGTTCTGCATTTTGAAGCGGCAGAGGGGAAACTTATGGGGTAAGGCAGTCATGCAGGTAAACTGATTCCAAGCTGTTAAGGGCTTTATATACCAATAGGAACATGTTAATAATAATAATAATATATATTTTTTTTATTTATGAGTCGCCTATCTGGCCGAATTAACGGCCACTCTAGGCGACGTACATTTACATGTTAAAATACAATAAAAATCAATACAACCACAACAATAATTAATATACAGGTATTAAAAGCAACCCACCCCAGATATCCCATAGGCCTGCCTGAACAGCCAGGTCTTCAAGGCCCGGCGGAAGCCTATCAGGGAAGGGGCATGGCGAAGGTCAAAAGGAAGGGAATTCCAGAGGGTGGGGGCCACAATCGAAAATGCCTTCTCTCTGGTCCGCACCAGCCTCGCTATCTTAACTGGTGGGACCGAGAGAAGGTATTGTGTGGCTGATCTTGTCAGGTGGCATAATTGGTGATGCTGGAGGAGCTCCTTCAGATAAACTGAACTTGGCCTGAACTGAACTGTTGAACTTGGCCTGGTAACAAACTGGCAGCAGGTGCAGATCTCTGAGCAGAAGTGTTATATGCTGTCAGGGTCTCACTCCTGTCAGCAACCATGTTGCAGCATTCAGCACTAACTGCAGTTTCTGGGTCAAGCACAAGGAAAGCCCCACACAGAGTGCATTGCAGTAATCCAACTTTGAAGTCACCAATACTGTGGTCAAGCTCTCCCATCCCAGGAATGGTCATAGCTGTTGCAACAGGCACAGCTGATAAATGGCACTTCTAGGACAGGTGGACACACTGAGTGGATGTGTGGGGTAGGCTACCTGGGCTTCCAGTGACAAAGCTGGGTCCAGAAGCACCCCCAGACTTTGTACCTGCTCCTTCAGGGAAAATGCAACCCCACCCAGGCCAGGCAATTCACCAGTTTCTCAGACATGGGAACCACTCACTCACAGTGCCTCCATTTCGCCAGGATTCAAGCTCAGCTTATTTTCCATCACCCATTCCACCACTGTGTCCAGCTACCAGTCCAGGGCCTGCACAACTGATTGAGAAGTCATGGACAAACAGAGCTGAGTGTCATCAGTGTACTGATGTCACTTTGCCCAAAAACTCCTAATGACGTCTCCCAGAGGCTTCATATAGATATTAAAAAGCATTATGGATAAAACAGTGTTTTGCAGCACCCTTCGTGTGACTGCTAGGGGGGCAAAAAGCACTCTCCCCAATGCTTCTCTCTGAACTTGGTCCCCATAGGTAGGACTGGAACCACCACAACACGATGTCCCCAATTCCTAGTCGATGGAGCTGGTCCAGGAGGATATCATGGTCAATGGTGTCAAACGCTGAAGAGAGACTGAGAAGCAGGAGCAAGATCACAGTCTCCCTGTCCCACTGTCTGTAAAGGGTCATCCATCAGGGCAACCATGGCCAGGCCTGAACCCAGATTGTAACAGATCTAAATAATCTGTGTCATCTAGGAATGCTTGCAGCTGTTCCACCACTACTCTCTCCATCACCTTCCCCAAGAAGGGGACATTTGTGACTGGTTGATAATTATTCCAATCTGAAGGGTCCAGGGTTGGTTTCTTTAGGAATGGCTGTACCACTGCCTCTTTCAAGACCGCAGAGACCATGCAATGAAGCATTAACCACACTTTGGACCCAACCAGTCAAACCCCCGCTGCTGGATTTGATAAGCCAAGAGGAACAGGGCTCAAGAGGGCATGTGGTCGGATGTGTAGCTGCCAGCAGCTTGTCCACATTAGCTAACTGCACAAGCTGAAACTGATCCCACAAAGCATCACTGATTCCAGGATTGGGTTCTTTGTCTGAAACTTCAATAACAGCAGAGTCAAAGTAACTCTGAAGTCAAGCAACTTTATCCTCAAAATATGTAGCCAGTTGGTCACAGTGGGTCCTCAGATATGCCAGAGGTTCCTCCCCTGCAGAGAGTCAGTAACCTCCAGATGTATAATGAATATGAAGCATTCTGAACACAGTGTGTGTGTCTGTGTGCATGCATGCCCTGAGATTTTGTGGGGAATGGCAAGTAAGAAATTTATTATTATTATTATTATTATTATTATTTATATCCCACCCTTCCTCTTGAAGGAGCCCAGGGCAATGTGCATGTGTGCATGCACACATATCTTTGAAGCTCACCCTAGAGCAGTGATTCCCAATCTGGAGGCCGTGACCCCCAAGGGGGCCGCGAACAGTAAAGAAATGATTTTTTAAAAAGTCTTCAGTCCCTGGACACTGTTTGCTCCCCATTGCTGCTTCAAACGACACTTCTCCTTTGCTCCAAATGAGACGGGAGGACTTTTGCTGAAGTGCCAGAGCATCTTTCTGGGGCGTTGAGGGCGGTCATCTGCCTATAAAACACATGGCAGACGGCAAAGGAGGCTGAGGGTGGAGCTACCAGGAAAAAGAGGGGATTACTATCAGTGACTCCCATCTGCTTACACTGCCACTGCTTACAATGTCCTTACTCAGAATGAGAGAAGAGGGCTTTTCGTGAAGCAAAAAGAAGCAAGGCTACAAGGAAAGGCTGCTTTCCCCCTTCCTTCCTGGCAGCCAGCCTGCCTGCCTTTCTTGGTTCCCTCTTCATGGGCACCTCCTTTTAAAAATTATTTTTATTTGCGAGGCCTCTCAAATCTCACCGGCAGCCCAGACAGAGCCAAGGAGCAGTGAGGAAGCTCAGGACTTGCTCGCCCCCTATCTCTGAGGCTAAGTGCACGCACCAGCATTCCCCCTTTCTTCCACCTACACTTTGCCCCCTCAATCTCTCTCTGTAAGACACTGCGGCAATAGAAGGCTTCCCCCCTCTCAAGTGCCCCAACGCATGCACGCCTGCAGATGCTTGCAGGAGGGGCAGGTGTGTTTGTGTGCGTGTGTGCACTGATCTGTCTTCTGCTCCACCCTCATTCCCCAACTGCACGCTAACCAAGTCATCAGTTCTAATCCCAAGGTCTAAAAGCACTATCTATCCACCCTTTTGTTTTCACAATCTCGCATCCCCACCACTACCACAGTATTATTAGTATTAGTATTAGTATTAGTATTAGTATTAGTATTAGTATTATTAGTATTAGTATTAGTATTAGTATTATTAGTATTATTATTATTAGTATTAGTATTAGTAGTATTAGTATTAGTAGTATTAGTATTATTATTAGTATTATTATTATTATTATTATTATTATTAGTAGTAGTAGTAGTAGTAGTATTAGTATTAGTAGTAGCAGTAGTAGTAGTATTCGTATTCGTATTCGTATTCGTATAATAAGCTCAGCAGGTTGGCTGAGGCTGGGGTCCACATACTGCAGCTGAAATGTAGTTCTTTATTTAATTATTGCATTTATATCCTACCTTTCCTCCAAGTTGCTCAAGGTGATGTGCACACGGTTCCCCTCACTTTCCATTTTATCCTTACACAGACCTTGTGAGATAGGTCAGGCTGGAAGACTGTGTCTGGTCCAAGGTCACCCAGTGGGCTTCATGGCTGGGTGAGGATTTGAACCTGGCTCTTAGTCCAACACTGTAACCCACTGGTGTTGGGAGACAGGACTGTACATCTTCAGATTGCGGGGGGCGGAGGGGGATCCCAATTTGATTGGACCTCTGCATTAAGAAAAGAAAGCAACACCTCCCTGTCTGCAGGGAGCTTTTTATAGAAAGGGATATTTGGAGATGTGATTTTGCCATACTCCATTTTTTTCAATTAACAGAGGCTAAAATTACAATTAGCGTGGGGGAGTCATGAAATTTTTTGAGCTTATAAAGGGGGTCCAGTACTTATAAAACTTATATGAAACCGCTGGGAGCCATCATCAGGAGTTTTGGGCTGCAGTGCCATCAATATGCAGATGACACGCAGCTCTATCTCTCATTTAAATCTTCACCAGAGTTGGCTGTGGATACCTTGTCCAAGTGCCTGGAGTCCGTAAGTGGATGGATGGGAGAGAACAGGCTGAAGCTGAACCCCGATAAGACCGAGGTGTTACTGGTGGGGGACAAGAGAAGGTTGGGTGATTTTGACCTGATACTTAATGGGGTGAGTTTGCCCCTGAAGGACCAGGTCCGCAGTCTCGGGGTCATCTTGGACTCCCAGCTGTCTATGGAGGCTCAGGTTTCTGCAGTGAGCCGGGCAGCCTGGTACCAACTTCATCTAGTACAGAGACTGCGACCCTATCTTCCCATACATCTGCTCCCACGAGTGATACATGCCCTGATCTCCTCTCGATTAGACTACTGTAATGCGCTCCACGTGGGGTTACCCTTGAAGACGGTCCGGAAACTCCAGCTGGTACAAAATGTGGCGGCGCGCTTAATAAAGCAGACCCGCCGCCACGATCATATCACCCCAGTGTTGATTGAACTACACTGGTTGCCAGTTGTATACTGGGCCCAATTCAAGGTGTTGGTTTTAACCTTTAAAACCCTATATGGTTCTGGCCCAGTTTATCTGAAGGAACGCCTCCAGTATCACAAAATATGCCGCCAAACAAGATCAGCCTCGCAGGACCTTCTCTCGGTCCCACCGACGAAGACAGCTAGGTTGGTGCGGACCAGGGAGAGGGCTTTTTCGATCGTGGCCCCCACCCTCTGGAACTTACTTCCCTTTGACCTTCGGCATGCCCCCTCCCTGTTGACTTTTCGCCGAGCCTTGAAGACCTGGCTCTTTAGGCAGGCCTATGGGATCTCTGGGGTGGGCTAGATTTTATACTGTATTAGCGTAGGATGGTCTGTTAGATGAGATGTTATGATATTAATATTATGATGATTATGTATATGTTGAGATTGTATTTTATATTGTACGTCACCCAGAGTGTCCGTTCGGTCGGACAGATGGGCGTCTGATAAATAAAATTTTATTTTATTATTATTATAAAAGCTGGGAACCACTGTCCTAGAACAGAGATAGGAAAGTTGTGGAATACCAGATGTTGGATACCAACTCACATCAGCATAGACAAATTCATGGATGATGGGAATTATAGTATCACAACATCTAGAGGGCCATGGGTTCCCCATCCCTGCTCTAGAATAATGCAAATGGTACCTCTCTATACAAAAGAAAATTTACCAAGGAAAACCAGAGCATGGAGCTACGTTATTGAATGCATTTTAGCTTACCTGCTTGGAAATATATCTTGACTTTCTCTCTTTAAACTCAGTATACTCACACAACCTATACTTCTGATGGTGAGGGTGGGAAAAGTAAATGGAAATATGGCAAGGCAAAGCAGGTATCCATTAAGGGAAACATTACTGTTGTGAGTTTGCTGCCTGAGTACCAAGAATGGGTTTATCACTATGGTTTCATCTTCAAGTGAAACCTTATCACAGTCTGAGATTTGGCAAAAGAATGTTAATGTCTCTTAATGGCTATGGATAGTTCACCAAATGGGCAATTTACCTGCAAGGGTCAGGTTTTGTACTTTGCAGAAATAAGAGTTGTCAGGTTTGGGAAGGGAAGAGATGGGAACTGACTGAAGACACCTGATGGGTGGGGATGCAAATCCCTTCTCTGAGAATTTAACGTATGGTTGTGGCTCGGTTGTCTGTTCTGCTTGTATATTTGTAAATAAAGCAAATATTTTAAAGATGCCTTGAGTGAGTTAAGAGAGACATCTCTTCCAAATGGATCTAAACCTAGGCATTTGCCTTATACCAAGTCATAGTTGCCTCATACCAAGTCAGAGCGCAGTATTGTCTACACTGACTGGCAGCAGCTCTCTAGGATTTCAGACAGGAGTTTTACCCAAACCTGCCTGGAGATGCTGGCAATCGAACCTCTGACTTTTTTCATGCAAGCCATGTACTCCAGTACTGAGCTAATGGCTATGGTCTTTTGCTGCTTGTCCTGACCCTGGATCTTTACATTGCTTGTGAAAGTAGGGATTGCACAGTGTTGTTATATGTTAAGAGTACAGCAATACTGGACTATAGACGATCAAACGGGGGTGAAAGAAAGACTTTCCCCACAATCTGCTGTGGCAGCTCCTGGAATCTATTACTATTGCCATAGCAATATATTTATAGGCTATTTAATGTTTGGTATGCTGTATTTGATTATTTTTTTATTTGCTGTATTTTTATCCCACTTCTTCAAGCACTTACAGTCTTCCAAAATTCCTCATATCAATAAAAAGAGAGGGGCCTTGCTTTCAAACTAGGAAGGCATGACACACAAGGGAATTGTAGCTGTGTGAGGGGAATAAAGGTCTCCTAACAGCACCCTTAATAAACTATAGTAGTAGTAAGAGTAGTAGCAGCAGGACTTCCCAGGAGGATCCCTCCGCCTGTGCAGCCTCTGAGACGGGCTCCCGTCTTGGATGAAACTTTTTCAGTTTTAAATCCAGTCAGAAGGGTCTTTTTTGACTGGGGATAATTTCTTCCGGATAAGGAAGAAACGTGAGATTTACCACACAGCTTTGTTGTGATTGTTGGAGACTGGAATTCGTCAGAATTGTCTGTGAAAGAAGGTCTTCCAGCAGCTCGGACGGAGCGAGGATTTCTAGCTAGCTCAGCTGAATAAGTGACCCGTTTTTTTTTTAAAAAGAAAAACGGACTAACAGGCAAGCATTCTCCTGTCCACTCTTATTACTTTCTTATCTATACAGCTAAAGAGATTTGTCAAAGAACCAGCAATTAAGAAAACCTGGGTGAGTCAAAACTTTCCTTCTCTTTTACTCACGGAACTAAGGGGGAAGAAAATAAAAATAGCCTATCTTTTTTTTATTGCAAAAAGCTGACATGGAAAATAGCATTATAAAGATTACAATGGATGAGGGATTTCTGATTGGAAGAGAAAAGAAAAATCTTTTTGATTTATAAGACTTTTGTGTAATATATGTCTGGGACTATTTTTTCTGATCTACTTTTTTTTTGACGAATCTGCTCATTCTTTCTGCTACTAGTTATTTGGACGCTGTGAACTAAAGCTGTTTTTGCACTTCTGGGCATATAAGAGATAAGGGCTGTCTAGAGTGTGACGCCAGTTGGTTTGAAAGATTAACTCCTTTGTAACTGGATAAAGAAATAAACTGCTCTTTGCTTGGGACATTGAAAATTGAAGTAGTTTTGTTCCTTTGGTTTTAAGAATGACAATTAAGAAGATCATGGATGTACAAGAAGGGACTTTATCTTTAGACATGTTTCAGAAAATAATGAATGGGATTAAGTCAATAAAACAAGAACTGAGAAATAATAGTCAAGCGCTGAGAATTGAATTTGACGAAATGAGACAGGAGCTGAAAGAAATTCAGGATTCTATGAGAAAGGAGAATAAAGATAGATCTGGAAAACCAAAAAAGGATGAAAGAGAAATTAAAGGCAAGGTTCAAACTATGGAGATTGGATTAAATATGGACATGGAAAAAGATTTGGATTTCCTGGCTGTGATGGATCCTGGAGACAAATATTACGGTTTGGAACTCAGCGCTGTCCCTGAAGGAATTGAAGAGATTGGAGATAAAGATATTATCGGTTCAAAAAAATTCCTGGACTGGAAGGATTTGATGGAACTTGAAATGGAGAAAGTTAACAGAATTAATCCCTGTTTTGTGTCAATGGAAAAATCTTCAAGAGATGTGCTAGTGTATCATGTAAAAAAGAGGAACAGAGATGCGGCTTTGCAACGATACTTCAGTGATACGTTCGGAATTGATGGCAAGAAAATATCTGTGATAAAGGAAATTCCTATCAGACTCTTATTATATGACTATGACAGCAAGATTATTGGGTGCGTAAAGATGGAAGATGGAAGATGGAACCAATACGGATAATGGAAGAAGAGCAATTTGAAATTACTGGACTTAGTAGACTTGATGAGTTGGATTAATTGACATGTTTATCTAGAAAAAAAATTGATGGACATATATCTCAAGGATTGGAAACTTCTCTTTGACTTTTTGTGGAAGAATAAAATGATATGATGTTAATGAGATTTGAAACCAATTAAGATAACCGCTGGAGGAAGGTGATTTTATAATCTATTAAGAGACAGGCTTGTTATATATTATAGATTTATAGCTGAACTACGACAAATCGGAAGTTAATATTTTTATATACTTTTTCTTTTTTTATTGTGTTAGTTATTGATTTGTGTTTTTTCTTTTTGTATTGTTTTGGTTTTGAAAATTTGAATAAAAATTAATTGAAAAAAAAAAGAGTAGTAGCAGCAGCAGCAGCAGTATAATAATATTTATTTATTACATGTATATACCACAGCCAAAGCTCTCTGGGTGTACATCAATTAAAAACAATAAAAACAAATATACAAATTTTCAAACACAAAAAACAATTTAAAAACACAATTAAATTTTTAAATTTTTTTTTAAAAAACACATGCTAAAATAACAACAACAACAATAAATGTTCTATTTTCCTTTGTTAGTTGACTAATACGTGGTGGTCTCTAGATGACTTGCAACAGATTTAAAAAAACATACACAAATTTAAAACAATAATCCTAGTTAAAAACACCCGCACAGTCAATAAAATCTAAAACTCTTCAATATAATAAAAACAAAACACAGACATACAACTAGATCAGCCACACAAGGCTTTCTCTCAATCCCGCCAACCAAAACAGTTAGGTTGGTGGGTACTAGGGAGAGAGCCTTTTCTGTGGTGGCCCCCACTCTCTGGAACTCCCTCCCATGTGATCTCCGACATGCCCCTTCCCTAGACGTATTCCGCAAGGCCCTGAAGACATGGCTACTCCAACAGGCCTATGAGGTCCTTGGGACGGGTAAATCTCCATGATTGTCATCTGTCATATGCTGCTAATATAACTGTTTTTATATGTATCGATGACTGTCCAATATTTTATTTATTGTTATTATGTGACTGCTTTTGAAATTTTTGTATTTTATCTCATTTTAATGTACGTCGCCTAGAGTGGCTAATTGCCAGATAGGCGACAAACAAATTAAATATTATTATTATTATAGAAAATAAAAAACCCACCAAAAAGAATAATAGGGGCAGCACACACCAAGGGCCAAAGGCTTGAATGAAGAGGAAGTTCTTTGCCTGGTGCCTAAGGATGAATAGAAATGGCACCAGGCATGTCTTCCTGGGAAGGGTATTCCACAGGTGGGGGGCCACCAGTGAAAAGGCCCATTTAGGGGGCACATGAAGAAGGGTCTCTAAGGATGAACATGGGGTCCAGGTTGGTTCATATGGGGAGAGGCAGTCCTTGAGGTATTGAGGTCCTGAGCTGTATAAGGCTTTATAGGTCAAAACCAGCACTTTGAATTGAGCCCAGAAACAAATCAGTAGCCAGCGCAGCAGTGCCAAAATTGGTGTTATATCTGCAGACCAACTTTCCCCAGTCAACAATCTAGTCACCAAATTCTGTTTCCGAACTGTCTTCAAAGGCAGCCCCATGTATAATGTATTAAAGTAGTCTAACCTGGAGGTTACCAGAGTGTAGACAACAGAAGTTAGGCTATCTCTGTCCAGATAGAGGCACAGTTGGCTCTCCAGTCAAAACTGATGGAAGGCAATCCACACCACCAAGGCCACTTGAGCCTCAAGTGACAGTAACGGATCCAGGATTACCTCCAAGCTATGAACCGGCTCCTTCAAGAATGTAACCTCATCCAGAGTGGGCCACAATGCATCCATATGATCTACTAACAGTGCCTCAGTCTCATGGACCCTGGAACAGCAGGGGCAGGGGGGCCTCAATTCCCCCAACCTTGGGTTGCCTGAGGCCCCCCCCTGAAATGACCAGGCAAAATTGATAGTGTACAGCAGTGTTCTTAAGTTCTGGCAAAAAAAAAAAGGTATCCCACACTGCCACTATAAAGAGGTCTCCAGAGCATGAGGATCCTGTCTGTAATCAATGGAGACCATACCAGGAATGCTACCATATTACTGTGTTTATTTTGTTCTGTTTTCATCAAGGCCTTTGCCTGGCAGCCATTTTAGGAATAGTTCCAGCGGCAAACTGGAACATGCTCAGTCTCCCTTTGCAATAGCAATACCACTGCCCTTTGGCCACTAGGTGGCAACACACTTAAACTACTCAGAATGCTACACCTTCCCCCAGTTGCCTAGAGATCTGTGCTGGGGTACTTGCATTTGTCTCCCCCCCTCGATTTCTGTACCATTATTTTGGGTGTATTTTCTTCATAAGAGGGGTTCACACACCTTAGTAAGGAACAGTTTCTCTTTAAGAGTACTTTCATTGAGATAACAGAGGGCCTGCTTCTTGGAGCTAGGAGAACTTAGGGAGAAGAGCTTCGTAGCAGCCATTTTTGTATGTTGGAGTCCTACTGAAGATTAAGTACAAAGGCCTGCAACAGCATGACTCAAAATTGTTCTTGAGTGAATATAATGCTTTATAAATATCAGTTTGAGCTAAATGCTGCTCATATGTTACAACTGAAATTGTAATAAAGAATCGAATATATAGGATTCTCAAATTTTCAAACAGTTTAACATAAGCAGGTTCACTAACTTAATGCAATTAGTTTCATAAGTAGAGATTGCAGTTTATATTACAGTTATGTTGACATGGGAAGAGACATGTCATTGTTAATTTTTTTTGTTCTCAGCTTAGACATTGTGTGAACCCTTAAATAGTTTAGCTGACCTGTACAGAAAACAAATCCTGTTTAGCATTAAAATAGATTTTAGGTTATAGTTGTGGCATGAATAAATAAGGGATGCAAAAATAAGCTATGCAGTACAATTTGTATGTGTAATAACACAGAAGTCCATCGAGTTATGAGATTTACTCCAAGGTAAGTGTACATAGGAAGTAGCTGTTTAAGCCACAATTCCCAACACAGAGTTCCTATTGAGGAGAAACTTCCCCAGTATGTTCAGGAATTCTGAAAAAAAAAAATCATTTTTTGTTTTAGAGCCAGTGACAGCATGGCTTCTTTGCAGCATGCACTGATTTTTTAATACACACACAGAAAGAAAAAATGGTTGCTTTTTTTTTATTACTTGCAGGACAATGTCCAAAAAAAGGCATTGCTTGATGCCTGGCTGCTGTCATCAAAGAAAACAACTTCTGCCTCAGAAGAATTGCCTAAAGACACATATCAATTCAGCAAGCTGAATGAAGACAATCAACACCTTGAGGTTGATCTTCAAGAAAGAGATGGACCGCCATATTTGTCCACCAGATTTGTGCCAACAAAATCCTATAAATTTCCAAAAAGTAAAGGTAATAGGTCAGCTGAAATGGTTTGAGAAGCACCTGGCTTCATTATAATGGGGATCGTGAGGTGGTTCTTTGCCATGATTGCAGCAGAGCATTTATAGAGAAGGATTCTTCAAATGTAGAACTGAGTTTTATTCTAAAGGGTTTCTCAAATTAGAAACATGCTGTTGAAGAATTCCAGCCTCATGAAAAGAGCATTTACCACATTGATTCTGTGAGATACCATCTAACAAAAGAGAAAGGTATGAATATTGTTATGCTTCTTACAAAGCATTCAAGTAAGCAGCAGCAAGAGGCTCGAGAAGGACTACGCACTATCATTAGTTCTGTGCACTACCTCTGCCACACAGATCAAGCATTGCAGGGGGGCACTAAAGAAGATGGTACCTGATTGACCTTTTGGAGGAATGCTCAGAAGATGTACCTGCCCTTAAAAGATGGCTGACATGAAGAGACAAGTGACAGAGTGGTGACAGAGAAGACTGTTGACATATTTGGGAGGGATTATTGGGGGGGTGTAGCTCCTAGTATAGTTGTTTTAATTAATTAACTAATGATGCTGTTTTGGGAGTTTGTATTTTGTATTTGATTCTTAACTCATAATGTTTATGTTTAAGAGAATACTTTTATTTTTCTGATAATTATGCTGTTTTGAATGTGTTTTTTATATTTGGCTTGAATTTGTAATGTTTTCTTTTAATATTTTGTGATGTTTTGTTCAATGTTCTAATCTTGGTTGTAAACCACTTTGAGATTTGTTTTCCAAATAATATAAAGCGGTATAGAAATGACATAAATAAATAAATGAATAAATAAATAAATAAATAAATAAATATTGTTAAAGTTTAACAGTTATGCCTTCCCCCAAAGCAACCTGAGAACTGTAGTTTGTTAAGGGTGCTGAGACTTGTTAGGAGACCCTCATTCCCCTCAGAGAACTACAATCCCTAGAGTTCCCTGGGAAGTAAACCGCCCAGAGAGCTTCGGCAATGGGGCGGTATATAAATGTAATAAATAAATATTGATTGTTAAACCATTTTAGAAACTGTAGTTCTGTGAGGGGTGTCACAATGGGCTTTCAATGTATGAAATGTGCAGATGTGGCCTCAGAAACAACAGAGCCTGTCTATCCAAATGCTTTCTGAAAGAACTGGGTTTCAGCCTGGTGCCTGAAAGAAGGTAGTATCAAAGCGTGGTGAACATTTCTGGGGTAAGCATTCCAGAAAGGTGGCACCACTCTGCTAGTCCAACCTGCTGCTCAATGCAGAATAGCTAAAGAGGAAGCATTCGTCCTTCCTCCTCCTGTATATCTCCCACTTGGAGTTTTGGTAAGTTTTGTGACTCTGAAACAGAAATCCTGTATGGTAGGTTAATATTTCCATACAGTGCAGAATGAGCCAAAGAGATGACCAATGCAGAGAAGCAGTGCTTTATTTTTATGTACTTTGTTTATGGCACAGGAAGGATTCAGATTTTGGATGTCATAAGTTACTGAACTGCATTATCACTTAGCAATCATGCAAATTTAGCCAAACATTATCCCTATTGAAGAACTGGAGTTGGGACTGAGTAACTCTTCATAAAATTACAATGTTAGTTCATGTCATTGACCACTTAGTTAAAATTCTTATATTTTAATTAATTAGGTAATGCAATGTATATAAAGGACTCTGAACAGCTTTATATAAGCTACTACTTTATATAAGTAGTAAATATTTCCCTTCCTAAACTCTCATTGTCATCTGGATCACAATATCCATCATAATATAAAGAGGAAGGAGCAGTAGAGCATGGAAAGAGACAAATTCCAAGACAAGGTACAATCAATGAAATAGCAGTGTACCAGAACTGGTATTCTGTTCTTAAATGGTGCACTTGCTCTTTGCAAAATAACTCTTTTGGGGCTTAGAAGCTTGCAAAGAAGGTGCATTTTTTGATCTGAAAACATACTTCACCAAGTGTTCTGGCAGCTCATTTAAGATGAAATTCCACTATGCAGATGTTCACAGTTTGCATAATACAGAGCTGGACTCCGGCACGGAAAAGGATTGCCGCAATGCTGCTCTAAACCTGGAGTGCATAGTGGTGTACATCATTGCCGTATCTCCGTGTGTGACATCATGCTAGCACTTGTGCAAGAGTAGTCTCAGTCCTGTCCATTCTCTCACTTAATTTGCTAAAAGGAAAGATGCTTCATAATGCTTAACCTGTGTCAGGGGGCTGGACAAGATAATCCTTTCCAACTCTTATTATATGTGGATGACATTGGTTGCCACAGTACTTGTAATGTGGAATGGTAGCTTCAGTTACATGATAGCTTCTGTTGCACAGACTCCATGTGTCTATTCCAGTGAACAGATAAATCCAGGACTTAGATCCAGCATTCTACCACTGACAGCCGTTGAGCTTCAAGACAGTGGTAAAGCTGGAACTACCTACCGGATAGGATACCATACCATATCAATATTGCCTAAATAACATGGCTCTTAAGAGCATGACCCTTCAGTTGTAATTTCCCTTTTGGAGCTTGAGTGAACATGGAAAGCCCCTAACACAATACGTTAAACTGAAAGGTTTTTAATGAAATAGTACTACTATTTCACAATTAAATTACTTATATTTTTAGGGATAATGAGAGTTAAAAGTAATAAGAAAGAAATAATCCCCTTATTTTAACAGAGAACTAAGGATTTGAAAATCAAAGAGAACATTAAAAATGAACTACATTTGGAACAAATGTAAACCCTGAGTCATTATTGCTTAATTTAGCACTTCATGCAACATATACCACAAAGATCTTCATTGCAGCAGAGAAATGGCCAGAGACTATTTTGTAACAAATCTTATGAACAGTAAAGAAGTACACACTAGTCATGATATGAGATATTTTGCTATTTGTTTGACCTTGTTTACAGGTTTATAATTAGGTCACCAATGGGATACTAATCTGAAAACTGACAAAGTTTATGTAGAGTTCCATCTGAGAGGCCATCCCTCCTCTGATCCAAGCCCCATGATTTGGTGTCATGTTCACGTGCAAATCCAAAAGGATTCCCCCCCCCTTTATGATCAATGTGACAGTAGGTGCATAACAATGCACATTCTTTGGAAAACATTTAAATCACAGCTTCAGGTGTAAAAACAAGGCATAGTTTGGCTTTATAATCACTGGTTTGGGGTGATATCTGATGGAGCCATTCTAAATTAGACTCTTGGTGCAAAGGTAAAAATAAAATACTTCTTGGTTTAGAAAATAAATTAAGGAGAGATTAAAACAACAATTAACTTTCTGTGTATTATACATATATGCTTATGGACTACTGGGATGGATTTAAGAGGCATTATTCCTCATTACTTTTAAGATCCTCTGTACCTTGTCAAAACAAATGTGCAGTTCTCCATGGGATTTGGAAATGTTCCGATTTAACATCAATCTTATCTTTCATTGATCAAAAGGAGCTTTTAGCTTTTATGTTTTTGAAAGATCTGAAGTGCAGAAAACGTACAAACAATAATGACTGTTGGGGCTTCTGAGCCAATTATATCTAATTCCACTTGAACCTTGAAGCTCAAAAACCTAATTTTCTCCACATAGCTTTTTAACTTTAATATTAGGATAAATAGAAGAAAGCCTTCTAAAAAGCATTAATTAAAATAATACATTTTGATGACATTTTTTGGAAAGGTTCTTTAAAGGTTGTTTTTATGGAAGGAGCAAAAGAAAAGAAGAGGCAAAACAAATGAAGCAAACTCATACTGTTGGGAGGAGGATAAAACCTCTGACTGAGCCTCAGAAAATGTGTAGTAATATAATATATACTGTATGTCCAATAAAATGTCACTTCTGGGCATCAGCCTGAGGTTTTGCATCACCTTTTAGGTTTAGAAAGTATAAGATCATTATACTGGCAGGAAGGGTGGGATATGAATCTAATAAATACATACATACATAAATTAAAAAGCTGTTTTTAAAAATATTTGGAGGCATTAATTCACTGGCAACAAAGAAGATTGAGTTTCTTTTCTAACTCTATTCCTATTTAGTGTGAAGCATTACAACAAAACACTAAAGCAGTTCATTGTCCCCATATTGCCATTTGGAAGGGGTTCTGGTTGGGACTTATGACAGTCCTGCAGGCTAGTGCACCCTGAATACTGCAGATCAGACTGTGAGCAGTTTACAAGGAACTTGCAGTGTTTTCCAGAGCTGTTAGAAGGATGTAGGTTGAGGTATGGGCTGAAGCTGAAAAAGTAGCTTACAACAACTTGCAGTGTAGTTCCCTCTTAATATTCCAGGATAGAGGTGGTGCTGAGGCTGGTTTGGATTCCCAATCAAAAATCACCCACACCCTTCTCAAATTGTAGTGAAGATCAGTGTTGTGTGCTTTCCTTTCCCCTCCTCTGGTGAAGACATAAGGAAGAGACTGAAAACATTAAACTAAGCATAAGTCCTATTAGGACATTAATGTTAAACAACACAGGAACAAGGAGATGGGCTGTACTGAGCACACACACACACACACTATCATACAATTCTTCCCTAATATGTACAGTGTGAATGTCTGCAGAGAGCGATAGTTGTAGTCAGTAGAGACTGGTGACTTCAATGTCAGTGGGGCAATGAATCTGCTCCAGGTTGTAGCACCTTTTGGTTCCTTGAAAATTCAGACTAAATCTCCACTGGTTGTCATTGCACATGTAAAGGCTTCCTTAGAATCTGGAACCCTGAATGATCAACCTAAAGTTTTGCATTAGGATCAAACTGTGGTTTGTCTTTTTATTTTTTAATTTCAGCTTATTAACAAATCATAGTTTGATCTAACTAGAGTTCTCCGTTTGGATGTCATGAAAAAATCTGGTTAGTTTAAAACAGGAATGCAAAGCTTCTGATCTCTTCTTTCTAGCCAGGCCAGAACAGTGGGTAAAAAGAGTAGTAGCCTAAGAGCACAGGTCTAAGGCTTGATGCTGCTAGTATATGTTAAGTCCAAACCCAACACGCAAGCCGCCCTGTCAACCCCAACTCGCTTATTACACCCGGGAAGAGTGCGGAGTTGAGTGCAAATGAACCCACTATCAGAGATCAAGTAACACGAGACAAAAACCTTTGCAAAGGGGACCCAATACTTACAAGCCAAAGCAGGCCAGCATGGGAACCTCGTTTATTGGTGTTCAATGGTTTATATAGGCTTACCCCGAAGTTTACAATATCGGGTTCACGTCATAAAATACAAAAGAAGCAATTGCCAACTGTCATAGCTTTGGGGCATATGTAAGGAGGTAAAGGGGTACAGGGGGAAAGACAAAGTAGAAACATCAAGACTATCTCTCAGACTCTATGTCTGCATATTTCACATGTCCTTGAGATAAGCACTATGCAGAAACAGACAAAGGCAAGTATTGAGGGGAGGCCCAGCTGCAACCGGGCGCCCCCTAAACTGGAGACAGACATGATATTACTCTGCTTACATATCAAAGGAGTATTACAAGTCAAGGATATGAGGGGCATTGGAATAGCGTTTGACATATCTATGCAAGGCACGTTTGTAACGATAAGCAAGGCCATAAGCATAAATGTGATACAGAAATGCATAGTAGGGAAGTTTCCAGCTTAAACCGACTTTTATTATGCGAGCCACTGGAATGCAGGTAAGGGTCAGGTCACCAGGAAATAAACCGACATTTTATATCAAGAGTCATATAAAGGCCACTTTGGTTCTATTTCCCATGAAGCCCAAGCTGGTTTAGGTAAGACAAGTGAATTATAGCTTTACAGGCACTGGGGGTTTCAATTTATCCTTAACAGTCCCCCCTTTCAGCCCTGAGAGACTGACTAGTCTCTCAGGTAGCTGTATTTCCCTGCTTGGGTTGCCAAATCGGTATCAAAGCCATTTCCACGTAAGTTGGTTGTGGTTTTCGGGAAAAGGACAGTGTGAGCTTGCTTAGACAGACTGAGGCCAATTGCATTAAATTAGGAATACATTGCAAACAACAGCAAACAGAAATCAATAAGGCAAGTACCATAACAATGTAAAATAAAATTTTGTGCCAGTCTGGCCATGCAGAAAACCAATCAGAAAACCCAGAGAACAAAGAGAAATTCCCAATGCGCTCTACCTCATGATAAATGTTTCCGATATCGTTAATGTGTTTAATGACGTCAGCCTTGCTGTCCGTAATATGGGTACAACATTCGCTCCCTATTAACGAGCAGACCCCCCCGTGAGAGCTTAATAAAAAATCCAAGGCGAGCCGGTTTTGCAAAACTACAGTTCTAATTTGTCCTTGTTCATTTGTAAGATCTGAAAAGGAAATGGCTGAATCATTCATAAAACGTTCAAAAGCTTGAGAAAGTTCTATGAGTTCCTGGTATGTTTTGGCTGCGCCATACATTGGAAAAAATCCTCTCAACACTGCCTCCCCTGTGCCTCTCTTATTACGGCGGTGCAAAGTGGGCAGAGTAGGGGAAACCCGGAGCCCTGGCACCACCCTTCCCAGAGTGCAGGTCCAGGAGCCTGATACTGGTAGTTTCCTTACCGCTGAGTGTCCACAAAGCCACCAGAGTCCAGCTGGGGTTTGATGGTCCACTAAGTCCGTGAGGAAAGGCACCAGATGATGGTCTGCAAAAGTCAGCTGCAACAGATGCTGCCAGATGGATAACCAAGTCAAGCCCTCTGCTCTATGTGTTCCATTCAAAAATGTCCAATTACCCGGGTTTGTAGAGTAAATCAAGCCATCACACATCATCCCACCCGTTGGCTGGCTTCCGCTGCCTACACAGACTGATCTAGCGATGGGCCTGCTTAGAACCAGCCCCCCTTCTAGTTCCTGTGAGCTGGAATGTAAGGCAAAGGAAAGATATTCTTTTAACGGCAGAGGGGCCCCAGTCAAGGGGACTCCAGCCTGTCCATGTGGTGGTGTGTGTGCACAGACATAAGAAGTGCCCTTTTTAGGAGCTGTTTCTTCCATCAAGGCAACAAACGTATTACCATCCCACCCATCGCCTATTTTAGTATTTCTTTGTTTAAACCCACCTAATGTCTTTGTCTTTTGTGTAGCCTGTGTTACCTGTTTCTGTAAAGGTTTCTGAGCGCTCAGTTTATCATTCAGCCACGCATAGCAAGAGGGTATACCGATACCCACACAAAACTTCTGTTTTTCTGTTGTCCTGAATTGAAAAGTAATTCTATTATCTTGTGTCTGAAAAGTAAGCATGTTATACTCCGCTCTTATGGACTTTACATCCACATTAGGGGGGCAACCATAGTTAGGCATAGGGCGATATTGTCTGCACCGAAGTGCAAGTCTGATGGGCCATTCAATTTCCACTCGGATGCAATGTACTATCCAGCTGCCTGTGTAGTTATGTTGCAATATAACAGCTGCTTTATGACACAAACGTCCCGCTATGTCAGCCTTCACCATTCCTTCCTTTATCTGGTCCACATCATACAGGAAGGGATCTGGACAGTCCTGTGTTTTCGGAATCGTTCATCCAAAATCTTTCAGATAGTAATAGTCATTGTCACTGCATATTTTCACATTGGGGGGGCAACATAGGGGCCAGGCATGATGAATCAAAACACCCACAACCCACAAGTAGGCAGACATCCTCCATCCTTGCCGGGGCATTTCTGCGTTGATATTTACTCGATGTCTGCGTCCTGGAAAGGGAGTTGGGCCACCTGCCACTGGCCTGTTTCTTCGTTCCTCTGCAAACGTATTTTGGGGACCTGGGGTGGTGGTGGTGCTGCTAATTTCCCGGTTCTGTCTCTCCGTCGCCCCGGACGATTGTGGATGATAAACAGTGTGAAATAGTTGTTTGATTCCCAGACCTTCTTCGACTTTTGCCAAAATCTGTCCTGTAAAGTGTGTTCCTCGGTCTGAGTCTATTACCTCTGGAAACCTGAACCACGGTATTATTTCTTTCAGCAGCAATTTGGCCACCGTTGTGGCGGTGGCATTTGTGGTTGGGAATGCCTCTACCCATGCTGTTAAAGGACATACCATGACCAAAAGATGTTTCTTTCCTTTTGCTTTAGGGAGATCAACAAAGTCAATTTGAAGATGTATAAATGGTGCAGCCGGTACGGGTCTGCCCCCTTGCGGGGCCCTGTTTGGTAAAGCTGGGCCGTTTGCTTGGCAAATGTGACATGCTTTCACTATTGCACCACATACTGGTTGAATTCCGGGAGCATACCAGAAGCGCGTTATCGAATCCACTAGCGGATGTTTACCATAATGGCCCCCATGGTCGTGGAACCATTTCGCTGCTGTGTGGTACAGAGCTCTGGGAAGGCATGCTCGACCGTCAGGCATAGTCCATAACTGCTGTTTCAGGATCGCTCCTAGCTCGGTCCATCGCTTCAGTTCCTGTGGAGGTATTGAAACAGATACAGGCGGGACAAAAGCAGTGGTTGCCAGCGCCAAAGTTGGCATACTTATAGGAAGCAGTGCCACTTGGCGCGCAGTTTGGTCTGCCAGGGCATTTCCTAGTGTCACAGGATCCTGCTCCTTGGTGTGTGCTTTGCAATGCACCACTGCTAGCTGTAAAGGTTCAAGAATAGTTTGTAACAACTTTTGCACGAGTTCCAGATGTTGGATTGGTTTTCCCCCTGCAGTTGTAAACCCCCTGTATTTCCACAAATGAATGTGACAATGTATAACCCCGAAAGCATACCTGCTATCTGTGAAGATAGTCACCTTTTTACCTGCTGACAATTGACATGCTCTGGCCAGCGCGTAGATTTCTGCTGCTTGCGCTCCCCACCGTCCTGGGAGTGCTGCCGCCTCTACCACATCCCATTGTGTTGTTATTGCAAAACCTGTGTATCTTACCCCATTCTGGTAGTAGGAACTGCCGTCCGTGAAGAGAATGACATCTGATTCCGGCAGCGGTTCATCAGACAGATCGGGTCTGATCTGCAAGGTGGATTGCAAAACTTCTACGCAGTCATGGTCCGGGAAGGGCGGAGGCAACTCGGGCAGGAGGGTAGCTGGGTTTAACGGTCCGCAACGTTCAAACCGCACATTAGGATCCTCTAATAGCTCTGCTTCCAGCTGTTGCTGCCTCTGCGCTGAAAACACTTGCGTGGTACCTTTTCGCAACAAAGCCGAAAGTGCATGCGAAGTCCAGACAGTAGTGGAATGACCGAGGGTCAATCCTTTCACCTTGGTCAAAAGTAAAGCCGCCGCAGTCAGCGTGCGTGTGCATGTGGGAGTTCCACGAGCCACATTGTCAATTTGCTGTGAATAAAACGCCACTGAGAAGTGACTGGGACCGTACAGTTGTGTCAGAACTCCGCTAGCTACCCCCGACCTTTCATGAACAAACAAATGAAAGGGTTTACCGTAATTCGGTGGTTTCAAAGACATAGACGTGGCTACACTTTTCTTTGGGTCGATTTTATGACCCCTTGAATGCAAGTATAGCAGAAAAGCCTTACCGTCTTCTCGCAGCGCCCCCTGGTGTCCGTTCGCAATCAAGATGTCATCAATGTACAAAACAAGAACTGAACCCCCTTTTGGGGTGAACCCCTCGAGGTCGTCCCGTAGACACTGGCTAAACACCCCGGGACTGTCGCAGTATCCCTGAGGAATTCGGGTCCAAACAAAAGAGCGCTGGTCCCATTCAAACCCGAACAAATACTGCGAATCTGGGTGGAGAGGGATGCTGAAAAAGGCATTTTTTAGATCAATGACGGTAAACCACTTCGCGTCCCATGGAATCTGACTGATGATTGTCACCGGGTCTGGAACAACAGTGTGTAAAGGGATCACATACCTGTTTACTGCCCTCGAGTCTTGACAAAATCTCCACCGGACTGGATCTCCGGGTTTCTTTGGAGGTTTCTTTATAGGTAAAATAGGCGTGTTGCAGGGGGTTCGCTGCGGCCGGATGACTCCCTTTGCGATAAAACCTTCAATTATGGGGCGTATGCCTTCTCTTGCTTCTAATGACAGAGGATACTGGGCAACGTTTGGTGGCGGGAGGAATGGCTTTACCTGAATTCTGACAGGGCTTACCGATCGCAACAATCCCACATCCGTATCCTCTGTACCCCACAAGTCGGGTGGCAGGTCAGCGAGATCTTCTGGTAAGCTGTGACCTATATGTTTGTGTTTAATTGTGTTCCCCACAGGCACCCCCAATACACTCATCAACAAACCCACCCCGTCAGGGTTGCAGGTTAAGGTAGCCTCCAGTTTACATAACATATCACGGCCCATTAAAGAAATAGGGCATGAAGCAGAATAAAGAAAAACATGGTTAAACATTTTATCATTGTATTTTACTTGCAATGGTAATGTTATGCACATAGGTGTGGGGTTCCCGTCTACCCCCATTGTCATTTTCACTTCTTTACTTAACCAACTATCGGATGCAACATTTATCAGGGAATATGTGGCTCCAGTATCCACCAGAAAAGTCACCGTTTGCCCCTGCACATTTAAGGACAGTCTGGGTTCTTGGATTGGGAGAGAGAGAGAGAGAAAGAAACCTGCCAGAGACATAAGATTCATTAGCCCCGCTCCCAGCCTCTCCCTATCCACATTTAGTCATTGCTGGTTCACTGGGCGTCTGCCGTACTGGTCCCATGAAGCCGGTGTCTGTTGAGCGGCAGGTGGAGGTGGGGGCGGAAAATCTGCGTTCGTACCTGTAAAATCTGGGTAAGAAGGATTGTTAGGGGTGTACTGCGCGTCCCCTGTCCTCCACGGACAGTCTTTCTTGAAATGAGTGTACTCTCCACATTGGAAACAAGCCCTATCTCCCTGCCATGAATGCCTCATCTGTCCCCTTCCTCTCTGGTTTCCGGCTCTCAGCCCCCTCGGAAAACCTCTGCCCCTGCCTCGGAATCCTCTATTTGGTGGCTGGCCTCTTATTGCAAGAGCCAGCATTTCAAAATCCTCCTTCTTCTCCTTCTTTCTGCTTTTCTCCTTATCCTTGTCCCACACAAAATCTGCTACTTCTAAAATCACAGTCACCGCCTCCCCCCCCCATCCGGGTCTGAAATTCAGAAAGTAATCCCTCACCGCTGGCTGCGCTTGGTGAACAAAATTGGCAATGAGGGTCGGATGGTCCAGCACGTTTTCTGGGTTCAAATTAGTATAACTACGTGCTCCCTCTAACAAGCGCGACCAGAATTTTCTGGGAGGTTCGCTGGCTTCTTGTTTGATCACCATAAATTTAGCTTGGTTGGGGGGTTTCTGTGACATTCGCTCCAAGTGTGTCAAAATCCTATCCCTATCGGTCTGCAGCTGAGCGCGGCGAGGCTGCGTCCAGTCTCCCGCTGCCCAAGCTGCAGCCGTTTGCGCTCGGTCCGACCAAGCTCTATTTGTTGCCGCTTCCGCAGCCCAAGCAGCCTCCATTGTCCACAACCTGCTACGTTCTTCACCTGTCAGTACTCTTCTCAACAAATGCTCCACATCCAAGTACGTCGGATTGTGGCTTTCAAACAACCTGCCTAACAGTTCTCTGATTCTCCTTGGCTGTTCCCCGAAAGTTCCAGCCATTCTACTCCATTCTTTTAAGTCCCATTCCAACCAACTTTTTAGTTCAACCACCTCAGTACGCTGGATACCCCCGTGGCCATCCACGTACGGCTGATCATGTGCAAGCAAAGGCATCTCCAACGCTTCTGCCTCTTTTCTTTTCTTTTCCTTTTTTTGCTTGCGCGTGTCCATGCCCCCTGAGGCCCCCTTCTCTTTCCCCTTTTCGTCTGTCTCATCATCTGATACAAATGAAAAGGCCCCTTTCTCCGGATTGGGATCCCCGCCCCCGGGAGCTGGTAGCGGATCCGGAGCAGAGGGTATTATAGAACGATTCAAGACCGTTCTTTTACTTGATGTGTCGTCATTAAAATAATGAGGAGGGGGTTCCTCAATGGACAAAGTTCTCACTGCCATCAAAGTAAGACTATCCCATTTTTGCGACCCTATTTTCCATAAGAGCCAAAATTCCAATTGATCCGGGTGGGTATCCCCAATCCGTCTCCGCACTCCCAGTAGCGGAGCGGTTTCAAAGGACCCACCCCTCGGCCACCGTTCACCCGGCACCGACACTGCAGTCATCCGCGGCCACTCCTCCTCACAGAGCTCTATCATCTTTTTCTTTTTCAGGCCTCTCCTTCGAACAGGCAATTCCTCCTCTTGCCGCAGCATACACATAATTCCCAGAGGGCTGTCCTTTACCGGCACACTCCCTTTATTTCCCATGACGTCTGATAACGGGTTTTTCCTCAACTGTGCTTTATCCCCAAAGTGTCAAAGCCGCCTGCTTTTATTGATAACCGAGAAAATTCTCTCGTGGTGCCTGTTATCAAATTAAGGGGTGCGATGGCAAAAAGGGGGTCCGCACAAGGGATCCCGGACGAGCCCCCAATTGTTAGGTCCAAACCCAACACGCAAGCCGCCCTGTCAACCCCAACTCGCTTATTACACCCGGGAAGAGTGCGGAGTTGAGTGCAAATGAACCCACTATCAGAGATCAAGTAACACGAGACAAAAACCTTTGCAAAGGGGACCCAATACTTACAAGCCGTAGCAGGCCAGCATGGGAACCTCGTTTATTGGTGTTCAATGGTTTATATAGGCTTACCCCGAAGTTTACAATATCGGGTTCACGTCATAAAATACAAAAGAAGCAATTGCCAACTGTCATAGCTTTGGGGCATATGTAAGGAGGTAAAGGGGTACAGGGGGAAAGACAAAGTAGAAACATCAAGACTATCTCTCAGACTCTATGTCTGCATATTTCGCATGTCCTTGAGATAAGCACTATGCAGGAACAGACAAAGGCAACTATTGAGGGGAGGCCCAGCTGCAACCGGGCGCCCCTCTAAACTGGAGACAGACATGATATTACTCTGCTTACATATCAAAGGAGTATTACAAGTCAAGGATATGAGGGGCATTGGAATAGCGTTTGACATATCTATGCAAGGCACGTTTGTAACGATAAGCAAGGCCATAAGCATAAATGTGATACAGAAATGCATAGTAGGGAAGTTTCCAGCTTAAACCGGCTTTTATTATGTGAGCCACTGGAATGCAGGTAAGGGTCAGGTCACCAGGAAATAAACCGACATTTTATATCAAGAGTCATATAAAGGCCACTTTGGTTCTATTTCCCATGAAGCCCAAGCTGGTTTAGGTAAGACAAGTGAATTATAGTTTTACAGGCACTGGGGGTTTCAATTTATCCTTAACATATACATTTTGGAAAAATCACAGTTTAGCATTATGTCACCTAAGGGGACAATTTGTTTAAAATATTTATAACCTGCCCTTCATCAATACAGATCCCTGGGCAATGTGTAGAACACAAAACAAAACAACTAAATAATAAAATAGCAATATGTGGTACAAAACTGTACCTTCAAACAAATAAAGCAAATAAAAACAACAGGGAACCACTAATCAGCTTACAAAATGTAAAATGCCTGAGCAAATAAATCTTAACCTGGTACCGAAGTGATAGCAACATTGGTGCCAGTTCTACCTGTAATGAAGAGGTGAAGAATCTTTTTCAGCCTGAGAGATGCATTCCCTTCTGAGCAACCTTCTGGAGGGCCAAAGGCAAAAGTGGGCAGAGCAACAAATGTAAATTTTACCTTTGTATAGGAGACTAGCTTCTATAGACACTCAGGCACCTTTCATCTAGGCAAGGAAGAGACATCATCAGAGTTCAAGAACACGTTCAAGCCAAGCAAAAATATTCAAGGATGATGCAAAGTAGGGCTGATGAGGGGCCAGCCTTCCTTGTTAGGTGGGGCAGCCACATTTCTAGGTGGGGCATTTTGGAGGGGGGAATGCATGTAGCACCAGGCAATCCCCCCCTCACTGGTGGAGAGGATGTGAGGGCCAAGCCAGGTTAAGAGAAAACAGTGTCTTTTCTCCTCACTCCTACTCCATGCAGTGTGTGCTAACTTATATAATGGGCTATGCGAAGGTCAAATTAACCAAAAATTTCATATGAACACCTGGAATTAAATAACCAGCATATTTTTTGTTTCATAAGAAAAAAGGATGTTAAGAATTCAGTCAAGAAAAGGATACCAAAAGGAGTAAAACAAACCTTTTAATTTTAGTTTATGCTATAACCAAGAAGTTTAAAACTAGCGTAGAGCTTGTTTTCTAAAAAAATCCATTTTAATCTTATATCATGACAACACCAAAAAAAAAAAAAACAGGTTTAGAAAGAGTAAGAGCACATTACAATGCAACCATAGTCAAACATTTAGGGAGAGTGGTGGTGAGGACAATATGCATAAATTTCATGTTGCAGTCAAAGCAATTGAGTCGTTAACTTTGTAAAATATTTACTGCATATTAGTCTTTCATTTGTAAACTTATTAAAATTCTTGATGAACATGCAAGAAAGCTTTCTGAATTGTAGATTCACAATACATCTTTTGAGAGAGAAAATAAAAACTTTAGGGTGTGTTTGTTAATTCCCCCTTGAGGGTCTCTCTTTCTAGTCTTGATCCTGACCTTTGGATTTTCCATCCTGTCGGGCAACTGGTTGTATATAAAGGACTAACTAAGTGATTAGAAACTAACTGTGGAAAGCAACTGGATTTTTTTTACTGGTTGCTAGGTTAATTTTTCTGCCCAGAAACCCTGAAAAGGTCTCATGCTGAGCTGCACACATTGAGAAAATCAGCAGTTAGGCCTGAATTAGCCAGCCAACTAACTGTAGTGTGCACAGCAGTGTTTCCATTTCTGTAGGGCTGTTTTCATCCTTTGCCTTCAAGTAATCAAGAAGAAGAAGAAGAAGAAGAAGAAGAAAGCCACTATGACTGTCAGTATAATTAGTATCTTAAAAGAGTAAAGGGTAACTTTGCATAGATCTTTTTTCATATCACTTTATCTCTTTATGTCACCTTTTAGCAATAAACACCCAATCCTCCTCCACTCATTATAGTAATTGCAGAATAAACAAACTCTTGCTTCTTACTGCAGGCAAACAAACATGCTTCTTTATCACTGGCTCAGTAGAACTGAAACTGAAAAGCAGAGCAAAGGAAAGCCCATAATACAAAGTTCTAATATTTAACTCTTCCAAGGTCATATTATGATATAGGCTGTGTGTTTTTTTAGGATCACTTAAGCAATTAGCATGATTGTGATAATGAAAAATCCACCCTCAGTCAGGGAAAATCTTGGGTGAGCAAACTTTGGGGGGCTTTTCCAAATGAGACTTTTGTTGTGCACTTGTTTTGCCTTAGTCACTGAATTTTTCAGAGGGTCCTATTTTTAAATTGCCCCTGTTCTTAAAACAAGCTGTCATTCTTTTAATTGAGTCTGTCATTGTCTGTCATGTCACAAATTAAAAATACAACTTTCAAAAAAAAATGGGGGGGGAAGCACAGCTCTAAGGGAGGTGGTGCACCTGCAGTTGGCCCTCGAGCTTGAGGTTCCAGGCCTCTGCTGTAAGGAGAGAGCATACCATATTCTGCTTATCCAAATTGTCATCAGCTCTGCTACTAGCCACAATCTTGGCTAAGTTCCCTCACACTTGTGAGTGACATCTGAACCTCTGATTAGCAGAACTTTTAAAAAGGATCATTTCCATATTTTATGAAATGTGTCTTTAAAAAAGGTTTATCATTCTCTTTCTGTAGGTAGTTAAGGCCAACATGAATGAATGAATGAATGAATGAAAGAAAGAAACCAACCTTTCCCCTTTTTAAGTGATAGTTTATTAATCAGAAAAATGCAAGTTATTTGAGGGAGAAGAGGCTCCTGCATTTTAAAATGCAAAGTAAAAAACTGCCACACAGGAGTATTTTTGCATGATATCTAAAAGAATCAAATGCCAGGAAAACAAAAAATGAGATTAAGAGAGACTCAGCTGACCAAAACAAACAACAATAACAGAAAAGAATAAAATAGGATCCCAATGGGCATCATTAATAAATGTAGCTCAGTTCTGTAGCAACTATAGAAACAAAATATCTGTAGAACAAGAAAGGACCCTTTTTGCAGCAAGGAATGTTAAAATACATGAAAAGATTAGTCTTGCGGGAGCTTTCTCCATCTCCAATTGTAAAACCAAATGATAAAAGCCAATGATAAAAAAAATAGTTTAGAGAAGGTCATCAGTAGGTCAAAGCAAAGCACAAGAAACTGGCATTAGAGCAGGCAAAACAGCTCTTTCATCTAATAACATTTCTTAGCATGTTCTCATGCTTCTGCCTAATGACTCATGCAGCCTACAAAAATCAGGTCAAAAACTTGCCCTTGACACCAGCATGGTATTATTCTAAAATAGTTATCTGTGCTATATAGAGTATTAAGTCTTTCCAAGGAGACTGGTATAGAGTTTCTGTATATAGTTCTTATATAGTTTATATTAGTTTAACAGAAACACATTATTATATTTGTATTACTGGGCAAATTATGTAAAAGTGAAGTCTGCCTCTTACATTTCTGTCACAGGAACAAGAAATTGCCATGTTCAGTTATTTGTTTCCAGTATCTAATCACACCTCACAGCTGCTTAAATTCTTGAGGAGAGGAACTAGCCACATCCCTCCCCAGAAATTTCCAAATGAAAGGAGACAATAGCACAGATCTTGCTTTATTTGACATACCAGTTATTTGTTTCTAAAGATGGCAATGGCATATCCTTTGAACAGTGTAATTTCTCTTTGTGCTTCTGAATTAGGCATTATGTTCCACTAGACCAAAATTAATCTGGAACTGAAATGGTCATTTCTGTTATCTCTTAACATGAGATGGGATTGGTAGTAAATGTTGCTCTCTCTAGGCTGGCTTGGATTCTTTTTGAGGCTCTGCAACAAATTACTCAGAGAGGTATTGCACCTGCCATTCCATGGTATCATGGCCATTGTTCCAAGTAACATCTGTAACATTTGTCCATGTGATGTCTGCAATCTATTTTATACCATGCAATCCATGCAAAAACTGCAGTTGCTACTGAAAGCATTGTGGGAACAATCACAAGGCTGTGGCAATCACACTGCTTCAGGTACTAAACCAGGTCAACCACAGCAATTTTTGGCCCATTAAGAAGTTGTTGCTATTGTTTTTAATTTTATTTTTTACCCACTGTGACATTCCTTTGTCTCTGGGATTACCACCTCCTGATTCTCAAATACCTGGATCAGGAAATCCCCAGGAAGTCCACCTCAGCCTGGATCAGATATGCCCTCTGAACCACAAACCTCACCACCTTTTCCCAAAAAAGTGACCACTAGTGTAATCTGTCTGTAAATTTGGTATAGGTATAGGTACAGAATAGGACCTTAGTATGGTACCATTCTTGACCCAGCTGACATGTGGGATTTTGAATCAAACAAACTTTATTATATGCAAGATGTTAAATATGACATTAAATGAATAAGTTGTTACTGTCCTTATCCTACCTACCAACCCTACCCCTCTAATCCCAATGAAATCCTCCCCCAAAACCACAGGGCTTCTAAACAGATGTTTTCTTCTTGATCCCTAATCTTATCTAACTCTAACTGTCAAACCTCAGCAGTTGTTCTCTTTGAAACTCCCCTTAGAATTCTCACTCACCCCCCCAAACCTCATCTGCACCTACTAACGTTCTATTAATACTTTCTTACCTGAACACAATTTCAAAGCAGTTGTAAATATATAAATAATTCTGATTTCGTTACACCTACCTTTCGCCATAAGGTCCCAGGGTGAGTTACAATAATATAAAAATAATCAGTTAATGCAATTTACAATCAGAAGAATAGAACAGGGTGGGTCTGATAAATATGACTGGCAGGATAAGGCCTGAAGCCAATGGATAAAACTTAGTGCCAGGATCAAAAATCTAGGCTAGACTCCTCCTGTCTAAGAAGCTAGATTTAGACTCCCACCTGCAGTTTGAAGTGGTTCAGCCCCCAAGAGTGTGATCCTCCTGATTTGCTACAAGTGGCTACATTGCTTCTGTGCCATTTAAACATCTTTGAAAATTCAAAAAAGCACTTAACACATTACATTTTAGGTGTATGTCCTAGGTGTGCATCTAACATGTTATTAAATGCACATCCAAACATATGTTTGAATGCAATAAACATATGTATGGAAAATGAATGGAAAATTATTTGTACAAAATGCTGTCATGATTTTGCAAAGCACTTTGAGGGTAGCTGAGCTGTGCATTTTATCACATCCAGCTGGAGGCCTCCCTTGCACCAGACCTCACCTCACCTGCGAACAGCACTTGCCTCACAACACATGGAACTTGTGCTGCGGGATCCCAGAGAGTTAATTTTGTCCTCCAGGCTATTAAAGACAGGGGTCAGGAATAGGATCAGGTGATCAGGCTGGCAGATTCGATCCTCAACTTCCATACCCCTGTGGGTCACTTTGACAGGTAGGTGGGTGGGGCTCATTCATATATATATTGAGTCATTGAGTAGTTTGCCGCCAAGTATATGCTCAAGGTCACTCAGAGATCACTGATATATATATAAATTAGTGATCTCTGAGTGACCTTGAGTGTGTACTTAGTGGCAAACTACTCAAAGACATACTGATATGTGGCATATCTACATATTTTCAATCTGAGAGGCACATTCCCTTCTGAGCAACCTTCTGGGGCCTACATACGAGTGCTGGATGGGGCCAGAGACAAATGTTGGCACTGAATGGAAATGTTGCCTTTGTACCTCTGGCTAGTTCCCCCTCCCCCCACACACAATCCAGAGAAGCCCTCCAGGCAGACAAAAATACTCGAGGAGGATATGAAGCAGGACCAGCAGGGGATGTGGCTGAGGAGGGGTTGTGGCCTGTGGGACTCAAAAGGGCCAGACGGAAAGACTTAGAGGGCCAAATTAAGTTCCAGGGCTTGAGGTTCCTCACTCCTGCCACACAAGCAGCAGCAGATTATTACCATTATTCCTGTAGCAAACTAAGTAGCATGCCTTTTTTCCCATTTGCAAAGAGCCCTTCCACAAAAGAGAATAATGTGTTATTAGTGCTAGACAAAAGTGAAGTGAAGCAGGATGAATAATGCATAAGCCTAACACCAAATTCATCTTTTTAAGGTCATAAAACGTTGTAACTGTCTTCGTATTTACATAGATATTCATAGCCATTCCTTAGTGCAGATATATTTTGCAGTGTATAACTATTTATGCCTAAGAAATTTAAATATTTAATAACACTGAAGGAGAGAAAGCAATTTTCAGCGATGCCATTACCTATATATTCTGAGGACACTATTTACTTTTCCTGTATTCTCCATCTACATGATGATATGATTAGTTTTCACATCACAAGATGCGTTAAGAAATGTGTAAGTATATTGGTCAGTGACATCAAGGCAAGTGTACTTTATTCTGACTAATCAAGCATTTGGCTTACACTGACATTTGCTATTATGAAGCTCTCAAAATCAAAGAGCAGTCCTCCACTAAATAATTTCCTGAAAGGAAGAATACTAAACTATGTTTAAAAATGGTTGCTTATTTCCCCCCCCTCCACAACTACAGTTTTAGTATCATGCCATTGCCCTCCTATAGTGATCCAATGCTTCTAATTTAATAAAATGAAAATAAATACTCAACTGATAACTAAAGTAAACTGATGTCCAAAGCTATAGGATTAAGAGTAGCAGGCTTACTTGAACATCATTTTTTAAAAATGTCATGGATTCTAGGGTGAACCAGTTTCTTCATATGACTGAAAAACATTTTTTAAAAAATAAAATAAAATCCCATACTACATTTTTTAGGTCCTGTCCAAAACTATGAGAGCCAACTAAACTGCTTTTGTATGGTGGCACTCATTAAAGATGCCAACATATTTATAAATAATGTAATATGACCCTGGTGGAAATGCAAAGACTGTGTGAGACAGAACATGTCAGTGTCTACAGCAATGGCAGTGAGCTCACCAAGATAAGGTAGGGATGGAAAAATCAGTCAGTTTCGGATTCTGCTTCCCATTTTTTTCCAGTCTTAAATTCAGTTCAGCATCAATTTGTGGTGTTTTTTTTTACCAAGTCCTCATGAAAATTCATGAACATTTTAGTCTGCATTTATCCTAATATACATATTTTTGTATGCAATTTTGCCTAATATACACATTTTTACCACCAATTTCCTTTACTATAATGCATTTTTGTATTGATGCACACTTTCCACTTAATGTATGTTCAGATCATCAGGCTGTCCCCACTTCTAACCTGTGTTTGTTTATGTAGACTCCTGATTGCTCTACTACCGTGTCTGCCAGCCTGGTGCTGCTGCTGTTTAATGACAGGATGGTTTTTGATTACCTTGATGACCCACAATTTAATTGTGGATGAGAGAGCTGACCTACCATATATGACCAAAATGTGGGTGGGTAAGCTGGGTGGAGTGGACTTATCTCAGCTGTGCCTGCCTGGGTACTCTGCACAGCACCAGCACAAACTGGAGAGCAGTGGGTGTGAGGAACAGTGGTCCATAAGGATTCTGTCTTTCTCTCTAGGGCCTTGTGGCAGGCCATGAGATGCTGCATCTAGTGTTGGGCCAAAGAGACAGAATGGGGATGGAATAGTGTAGTGGCAAATTCAGAAGTGCATGCCCCCTCATAGCCATGCCCCCTCATAGCCATGCCCCTTTCCATTTTCCCTCATCTCCCTTGCTCTCCGTGTTGTCTCTGAGTCCACACTCCACTACAACAGAGATCCCTAGGAGCCAATCAGCATGAAAGAGGAGGCTGTGTGTTAGCTCCTGAGAAGGGCCTTTACAGAGGCTAACTCACCTTCTTGCATACTGATTGGCTCCAGTTAGCATGAAAGGACAAAGACTCTTAGTGGCTAACACATTCTGCTTTCACGTTGACTAGCTCATACATAGGGACCTGGCTGGGACTCTGCTCCCCCCAAAAGAAGGGGTCTATGACCCCCTATGACCTTGGATGGCTACACCCCTGGGGATGATGTCCATCCTGTGGCCCAGGAGCCTCCCTTACTGAGCTGGTGAGGTCTTAAGTGTGGTGTCTGAGAACTCTAGTGCAGTGGTTGTGGGGGATTTTAACATTTATTCCAAAGCAGCCATTGATTTTGATGCTTTTTGAAAGTATACCTGTGCAGTCAAGCCTTTTCTGGCATCTAATGTCAAGAATTAATGGTGCCCTTTGGGCTATCAGCTGGAATTTATTTATATTACTGTGATTTTACTCTTTTATTGTCTTATCGTTTGAACTTGTACACTGACTTGAGCTGAATGGTAATAGACAGCATATAAAATACTTTTCTAAATCAATAACGTGCTTTCTGTGCACCCTTTTTTGGATCAGAGAACTGCATCACAACATTTGGAGAAGTGCAAACTTTCAAAGATAGTGGCGTTTTGGTTCAGGAAGTGCAAATTAGGTTCACATTAGAGGGCAAAGTGAACCGTATACCTTCCACCCATCCATTGTATCAGTCTGGTGCCACGAGTACATCTGGACGGTGTCATTTGGTGGTGGTGGAGACAAAGGATGGGCTGAGGCTGAATAGACTCCACATCTAAAGTGGTGGCAGTAGTGCTCCTACCACAGCAGCATTTAGACCCCCTGTACCATTGCTGCTGGCCTACAAGAGAGTGACATGACAAATCTAATCTTCTCAGGCTTCTCAGAAAAGGATGCATCTTTCAGTCACGTATGGTTTCCCAATTCAACTGAAGTGGTTTGGCACTGTCAGGATGCAGGATTGGGGCCCTGAAGTTTCAGACGATGAGGAGAAGGAGGGGGTCATTTGGCCAGAGTCGTATGAAGGAGAAGCAGAAGAGGCGGAGGGAATCTCAGAGATAGAACTGTCTGGGAGCGAGGACCTTGAATGTCCGACAGACACAGATCCTTACCGTGAGCTTCCCACGCCTCCTCCCCCTCCGAGCTTGGAGGAGTTGGAGAAGGAGGGAGGGCAAGGAGGAATCCAACCCCCTCCTGATCCAGGGAAAAGCAAGGAGAAACAGCCAGATGGTTTAAGCATTGCCCCCCCCGCTTTCCCCCATACCTGAGTCAGATTGCTCAGAAGGGGAGGGGGCGGTTGCACCCCCTTCACCACGTACAAGGAGACAGCAAAAGAGGCAGCAAAAGAAGGGGGAGAGGCGGGGTGTGGATGAGGGCACTTTGAGGCAGAGTGAGAGAATTCGCGCGCGCTTGCCCCCTTCTTAAGGGACAGTGGGAGTAGTGGTTCCTTGTTCTGTCAACTCTCTTCTATGTTGCAGGTTATGTTTAGTAGTTAAAGTTCATGAGACGGCGTAGTCTTTGTCTGGATATCACTTTAATAAAAACTGATTTGCTTTCACCAACTGGTCTGGTTCCTGAGCCCCAACCTGGACACGACAGGCACTGTCTTTGAACAAGGGTACTTCCCTACTCTACAGAGTTTATGAGATGCATACGAAATGACTGCAACATTTTACAGAACTGAAGCTGCTGCGGAAGCCACTTGTCTTATTTTTATTATTTTTTATGAGCATGTCAGGCAAAATAATGTCAATAAAGAAATTCTTATCATTGGCTAAAGCAATTATGCTTCAAAAAAGGGAGGGAGGAAATGAAAGTAACAGGCTGCAGATGACTTTGAGAGAAAAAAATACTAGCTCTGAAAGGCTTTTGTAGTCAGTATTAAAGTGGCCTTTTATAAAGCTACAGACACTTTTATAGAACTACAGCCACTGCAAACTTATGTAAAAGCAATACTGAATGTACCTGGCTACATCCTTTTGTAAAGCAATGTTTTGGCATTGCAGTATCTCCGCCAGAAATAGCATTCTTTTTTCTATGTGCCCTCCTGTTCCTGTCTTCCCCAGTAATATCTGGACATAGACTAAATGGACTCATTTGGACACCAAATTAATTATGGCTTTGTATCTGAATGAGCCTGAGGCTCATTAACTTTCCCCTCCTCTCCTCCTCCAGTGTGGCCATGAGGAGGAATTCAGATTTTTTCATCTGTCTTTCATCTGCAGTTGAATGTTATGTCTGAACAGGCGAACTGTTAACTATGGTTTACTGAAAGAAGCCAATGCCAAAAAGTGGTTTCTGAAGCTGCCTTATTCAGGAGTGCAGTCATCCAGGGTCTTGGGGGGTCTTAGACCCCTTATTTTTTTGGGAGCAGGGTCCCAGCAGAGTCCCTATGTCTCCAGTATCCTATGAGCCAATGAGCATGAAAGAGGAATGTGTTTAGCCACTGAAAAGAGTATTCTAACGTGCTTCTGTGCCTTTTCTGCTGATTGGAACCAGTCAGAGTGAAAGGAGGTGAGTCAACCACTGAGAAAAGTCTTCTCAGTAGCTAACACTCCTCTTTCATGCTGATTGGCTCCTAGGGATGTCTGTTGTGGAAGAAAAGAAGGCATTAACAAGGATCTCATACTCATTCCAGCAGTGAAAAAAGGGAAGAGGGCTGTGGCTGTGACTATCATGAAGGGACCCTGCACTTCTGAATTTGCCACTATGCTACTGGCCTTTTTTCAATGAACGATAGTTAAGATTACCCATGTTTTAGCATCTGGATCTAGTATTAAACAGTGGTTAACTGAAAATGAAAGTGAATGTTGCTGATCTCCTCATGGCTGTGCTAGAGGAGGAGAGTACATGAGCCCAAGGCTTGCTCACAATAGTTTAACATTATGTCCAAATGTGACTTAAGTATTTCTAGTGGAGAATGACATAGTTTGTTGCATGCAACCATCCAAGCCAGGAGTTTATGGGTTTCCTGTAATAAAAACTGTGAAGCCTTCCTCTCCTTTTTATAAGCTAAAAACAGTAAACTAGAGGGCTGTAAAGGCTTATCATGCCAGCTTGTTGCTGCTCAGTACAAATGGAAGGAACAAAGCAAGAAAGCTGTAATTTTGTTTCCCTTAGTCACTTGTTGTTATATCCCTTCAAGTTGATTACGACTTATGGTGACCCTGTGAATCTTTTTTGAATATATTCATAGGGTTTTCATGGTAAGAGGTATTCAGGGGTGGTTTACCATTGCCTTCCTCTAAGCCTACGGCACCTGGTATTTCCAGGCAGTCTCCCATCCATGTACTAATCAGGCCTGACCCTGCTTAGCTTCTGAGATCAAACGAGATCGGGCATGTTCAGGGTAGTACTGGACTATAAATTTGGGCTGAGCAAGGAAGAACTTTTCACGATGGTGAAGTCTTTCCAGAATGCCCTCTGGACTTTCCAGAATATGCTCACTGAGTTATTATGAACAAAGATATAGATATCAGTGGTTCTTAACTTTTCTTGGGTCACGGGCCCCTCTGACAAACTGATGAAAGCTATGGACCCCATAAATAAATAAGTAAATTTTATTGCATTGGAAATTTGGGGGGGAGGTGCACCAGTTCACAGACCCCCTGAAGCTCATCCATGGATCTCCTAGGGGTCCATGGACCATAGGTTAAGAATCAGACACAGAAAAAGAGAACACAAAGAACAAAAGGATGAGCTTGTAAATAAATGTATAGCAAAAATTGAAACCAATCTTAGTAACTTTATGTGTGAGGATCTTTCCACAAAATTTGCTTTCTTTAGTACACTTTGATTTTCATATAAGATGAGATTGTATGTTAGACTTTTAGATTTTACCACCTGGAAGGACATTTTTGGAGGTTCCAACTATGTCTTGTTGACTTCTTTTCATTTTCCTCATCTGCAGAACAACTATTTCCTCATCTGCACAACAATTTTGGCATATCTTGGATGATCCCCTGCTCTTCCAGTAGCCTCCCAATAGCGCAGCTGTTGTCCAGGATATGTTATTGTCCAAGGAACCATAATGGAGTTACAGTGGTCCAGAGATGTTGGACATCGGAGTGGTGGTGGAGGCACTCCAGGACTATGATAAGAGAGAGGGAAGTAGTTGAAGAAAAATGAGGTACATATTGAGCTAGCGCTAGACCATGCTAGCAGATATGTTTGTGATAAGGATAGCTATTTAGGCCAAAGAAGAAGAAAAGCACCACCAAAAAAGAAGAGAAAACAGGACACAAGATTTGCATAAAAATTACATACACTAATATAGATGAGAATTTAGAAATAATTACTATAATTTAAATAGACATACATCTCACCAATATTGGGGAAGACTGTGACCAGGTAACTCATGTGCCTGCACGCTCTGTTGTCCAGGTGCATCAGAGTCACAGCTTATTGTACATCTGGGAACTATGAGCAGGCTAGATCTATTATGGACCCACTAATTGTACGATTCAGCAGCATCATGTGCCGATTCATTGAGGTAGCCACATCCATAAATCTTATGAAGTGGGCTGTAGTCCATGAAAGTGTATGCTGCATAATAAATGTGCAAACTGCCACAAGACTCTTTGTTCTCTTTGCAGTGTACTGACACAGCTGCTACTCTGTGTGATTTGCCATCAGGATACAGTCTTTTGCAAACCTGGTAGACTGAAGAGCCTATGTTCTGAGAGACTTTATCACTTGCAATTTTAACAAGGTAATCTATTTACTGAAGTGTCCTTGCAAGAGTGATATATAGGTGAAACTACAAAAAGGCCTTGAAAAACAGAGCAGAATAATGCAAAGGGAATGTTTTGAACAACAGAACAAGAATAAGAACAAGAAGCTTTTGTTTCTTAACCAGCCATAAATGTATTCAGAACATTTTCCTCCTTGCTTTATTAAAGTGGTCCTAGCTTCATTGATTTCTGCTTTTACAAAGCACCTAGGAAACTCCCTCAAATCATTCCTAAGTGGAACAGAAATCCACTTACCCAGTACCCAACAGCAAACAGCATCTGCTTTAAGCAGAACACTCCTGTAAGGCTAGACTTTGGGTGGAACAACAAAGTCACTACAAGCTGGAAACTCCATGGCTTCACCATCAGCTAGGTTTTTTCTTCCGTCCCCCTGCTTTATTTAATATCCAGCCTGATGAAGTGTTCTGGAGGACTTGAAAGTTCAGTTGCTATTTTGTGACCTTTTGGTTTGTTCTAGTAAAAGCATTATCTCATTGTGGATTTTGGATTTTTCCCCCTGATGGAACAACACTGCTTCCTTTGCCTTTTGTGAACCTAGGAACTATATTAAAGCAAATGATCTTTGGATTCCCTTGCTTTTTATGTCATAGAAATGGACACAGGCATGTTTTCTTGTTGCTGCAGGCAGGGTGCACTTCCATATGGAAGGGATTTTGAAGAAGGCAATCTTATCCAAATTCTTTTTTATGGCCCTTTAAATTCCCATTCAGTCTTGTCTTGGCACAGCCCTCCACATTTCCTTCAGCAAAATCAAATTCACACCACCTTGCTTCCTACTATTAGTGTTTGCTTGTTTTCTTGAAAAGTGTTTAGGTGAATGGTGTCAAGCCTTTGCTTCAATAACTGATCAAAAATGCCAAGTTGATTTTGGAAAGGCCAGTTAATTGAATATGAAGTCTTGGGATCATGGATTCTTCTCTGCCCTAAGGAAAAAATAAATAAGGCTGCAACCCTCATGTCACTTTAATGCAGGGGTGGGCATACAGCGTCATCCAGTGGAGACTAGTGGCTCTGATGTCAGTGGGGCAGTGAATCAGATTTTAGTCTGAAGTTCAAGGATCTGTCCAAGGTGCTGATAACCTTGGATTGCTCCTTGAAAGTTCAGACTAAAACTTGGAGTGGATTCACTGGCCACTGACTTTGGAGCCACTAAACTACTGCTCCCATCATCCCTAACCACTGGCCACTCTGGATGAAACCAATGGGAGTTCAGCAACATCTGTAGGGCATAGACTCCTTACTTCAATGATATATACACTTACATGAATACACACACCTTTGAGCTTCTCATGACTTCTGAGTAAAGATACTCAGGACCAGTCTGTTATTGTGGCAGTGTTTCACAGTCCTGGCCTAAGATATTCTGGTGCTTGAGGTAAAGGACTAGATGGCACACCTCCCATTTCATGCATTGAAGGTGACTGGACTGGGAGTTGAATATTACTTCAACACTGGCAATTAGAGTGTCTCCTCCACTGCACCTCGGAGCAGCAGCCTTGATTAGAGTGTGCAGAGCAAGCTGTGTGACACACACAACTCTGTTGTCCAACACCTAATGACCATTCTACTCTGCCTAATAGTAGGGCTGGTTGACTAACTCTACCATTAGTGAGGCAGCTAGGCCCTAAATGGCTTCAGGCACAAATATCCAAAGGAGCATCTCTGCCCTGCAGTCAACTATCAAGGGATGAAATTTGAAGTCAGTAGGCCTAGGAACAGATGAGAAGGTAAGGCAAAACTCATGCTGGTTCAGGTCCACAGTTCAGGTACTGCAGCTGAGAGCAACTTGCAGAGTTTTATAGTCTGGGTCATGTAGTCAATATGGAAGACCCACCCCTGAGTGCTGCATCTGGCTGGTGCCTTTTTCTGCAGTCATTGGTGCTTTTTTTTTTTAGTTAGTAGGGTTTCAAGCTGTGAGAATTGATTTGGGGGAAGCTTCTCTGGGCTCCCCTGATCCTCTGAGGAGCCTGTGATCCAGTCATTGGATTGAGGTAGCAGAGATGTCTCCTTGAGCTTCAGGAGCTGAGATATGAGTTCTGTTGCCAAAGATTCACAGGAGTGGATCCATATCCTCCTCAGGGCTGCTATTGTAGGGGGACTTGGTATCTGAGAACTCCAAGTCAGAAACCATCTTCCCATGTTCTCTTGCATGTACATTAAGATCATCCACCTATTGAAGGGCATTATGGCACCCCAAATTTGGAACACCTTCCCTAGAGAGGCTCAACTGGCACTGACATTGCAATAATTTCTGTGCCAGATTAAGCCTTTCTTGTTTGCTTGGGGGCATTTTAAAGAGGTTGCATTGATCTGTGGGTTTTTTTGGTAGGCATTGTTTGAGGTTTTATTGTCTTATGAGGGGTTATGCTTTGCTTTCATTGTATTTTTGTTGTTGCAAATGTATACCTTGAGGTCAGCCAATATGAAGGGTGCGTTAGAATTTTTAATAAACAAATATAAACAAAAGGTGAGGTACCAGGTATGTTCATTGTTCTCACAAGAGAATTCCTGACAGGAGCATTGTGTAGAGATTTCATGACATGTAGTACTCTGAGGTGAGAGAAAGATGGGGTAAGATCCAGCATAGCACAAGCGGGCATCTATTTGTACAGTGGGGCTTCTCTTCCTCTCCTCCCTCTGCAGCCACCTTGTAAAACCTCAAAATCTGCACTGCAGTGACCCTCTGGAGCAGATTGGGGGGCATAAGGATGAGACAAGAAACTGGAAGTCCAGATGCACAAGTGAATTTCCATTGTGCAAATGGGTTGACATAATTGAATGTTACTCATTTTTTCTCTCATAGAGTTGAGGGTTGGTTTAAAGTTGGATAACTGCTCATGGAGTGTACACTCATTTTACTTTTGCCTCTGATGCACAGGCTTTAGAGGTTTTTGTGTCATTTAAAAATGATAAAAACATTGTGCTGAGAGGTGCCAGTAATAAAATAAAATGTGTGTATATTGTGGATGAATTGAAGTATCTCTGAGACCATTTTCAATGCTTTTAAATCAGGAACCTCTTCATCGTTCTTGAATTGACTGGATGACTGTATAACAGTCGCTCTTTACCTTGTTTTTGTCTTATTCTGGAAGCACAGGATTTATCTGCTAAATGAACACATAAGACTCATCTTTGAACATACAACAAAATGTCTAAATTGATTTTGTTTCAACAGGAAATTAATTTAAGATAACTTGAAGAGGGTAATGTAATTTTAGTGATATCTCTCCTTTTTCTTCTTCAGAGTACTGTAAAAATACATTAGAATGTCAAAACCCAATTATAGTATTAATTTGAAAATTATTTTTTAAAAAAGATGTACAATGAGCAAGAGAATTGTATTCAAACTTTAATGCTCCTTTAATTTAGATTCTTAAAAACAAGACTTCTGAAATATATCCAGACTTACATTATTTTACCAGAACCCAGCACCTTGGACAGCTCCTTGAAAGTTTGGACTAAAACCCAGAGCGGTTTCTACTGCCCCACTGACATTCTTATGGATATGCAGAGTGACTCAGTGGTCTGAGCTGTGTGTGCCAGTGTGTGTATGTACTGAAGAAGTAGGCTTTTACCCTGCATTTAAATCACTAAGTAAAATAAGAAAAATCTACTTTATTTATAGAAATACATAGTAGATAGGAAAGTCATACCAAGTTCTAACTAATTAAGTTGGAGGTGCAATGCCTAGACTTGGATATTGCCCTCATGGTTCAGGAGCGAGAGCAATGACACAGATGTCTCCTCATATAGTCAAAGAAGACGACAAAGAAAGGAGAGGCAGGTCAGCTTCCTTGAGCATATCAGTTTACAAAGGAAGGAAGTTAGGTAGAGAAGAGTACAGGTAGAAAAGCCTAGCTAGCTGGAGGACCCTAACTCTATCTTCCTTCCGGAATACAAACAAAAGAACCCAAACAGGAGTTGCTCTTGCCCCACTTCCAACACTCCTTCTTAACAAGTGTTTGGTTGGGCTCACAAGGTTCATCTTGTCTTGCAGCTTGCAGTATCTGACTTTGCCCAACACCTTCATCAGAGCATCTGCAGTTGTCTTCCGTTGGACAATACTCCATCTTGAGCAGTCCTCTGCAGTAGGTATCTCTAATGAAATGACGTTTGACGTCTATTTGCTGGGTTTGTGAACTCACCCCTTCTGACTCCATGAGTCTGATGCATCCTTGGTTGTCTTCATGCACCATGACAGGCTCAGGTGTAGAGATGCCTAATTCTTTGAACAGTTCAAGTAGCCATGTCAACTGTCTGCTTACTTCAGAAGCTGACACATACTCTGCTTCTGTGGAAGAGAATGCTACAGTCTCTTGTTTCTTACTTGCCCAGCTGATCACAGAATCTCCATAGTAGATGTTTCCACTGGTGGATTTTCGATCTGTAGTGTCTTCAGCCCAATCAACATCTGTGTATCCCACTACTTTGAGATCTCAGGTAGCCACTAACTTCAGTTTCATGGTTGCAGTGCCCTTCAGATATCTTGCCACTCTCTTGATTGCTTCCCAGTCTTTCTTGGTTGGCAAGCTGGTTTTTCTGCACAAGTATCCCATTACTGCTGCCACATCTGGCCTGGTAACAGTGCTGATATACAGAAGTTTCCCAATGGCTTGTCTATATCTCTCATGGTCTTCCCATGGTTGTATGTTGTGGTCCAGTTTCAGGTATCTTACTTTCATTGAAGTAGGTGCTGGATGTTCATCCTTCAGTCCTAGACTCTCAAGAAGGTCTTGGATCTTTTGTCTTTGACTCAGCAAGAAGGATCCATCATCTTCTCTTTCAATTTGTATTCCAATGTAGTGAATGACATCACCTAGGCACTTCACTTCAACCTCCTTGTTGAGATGATTCACTAGCTGTTGCATGTACAGTGGGTCTTGATAAGCCAACAGTAGATTATCCACATAAATCAGTAGGTAAGTCCATCTGTTGTGCCTGAATCTGCTGTACAGGTCTGGCTCTGCTATGCCTTGTACAAAGCCTTCCTTCAAGAGCATTTTGCTCAGTTTCTCATTCCAGGCTCTGGCAGCCTGTTTAAGTCCATAGATGGATTTTTGAAGTTTACACACTAAGATTTCTTTTCTTGGAACTTCAAACCTGGTGGTTGCTGCATGTAATTTCCTCTTCTATTTCTCCATGCAAGAATGCTGCTTTTATATTTCCATATGCTCCACCTGCATTTTCCTGTTAGCAGCAACACTCAGAAGAGTTGTGATGGTTGTGTGTTTGACTACAGAAGCAAATGTTTGATTGTGTCCATACTTTGAGAGTATCCTTTGGCTTCTAGTCTTGCCTTGTGTCTCAATGTTTCCTTCAGGATTTGGCTTTTCTTGAATATTCACTTACAGCTTACAGCTTTTCTTACTTGAGGAAGCTTGGTCAATGACCAAGTTTTATTCTTGTGTAGAGCTTCCAGCTCTTCCTTGGCTGCCTGCCTCCATTTCTCAGCTTCAGCTTTGGGTAAGGCTTCAATCTCTTTCCAGGTCTCTGGCTCTGGAAGTTCATCTCTCACAAGGTAAGCAAATCTTGTTGGTGGTACACCTTTGTTGGCACGTTCAAAGCATTGGGTACTGGCACTTCAGCTGCCCCTTCTGGCTCTGATGCCTCTTCTGGATCAGACTCCTCACCTTCCTCTGTGGGTGTATTACTGTGATCCCTTCTTTTGTGGAAGAATAGCTTAGTTTCTTCTTCCATTTCGCTGTCATCTGTTTGGTGCCCCTTCTGGTTGGTGTGCACACTTTCCTTCATCAAAGTGGACAGCTCTGTATACTCCAGCTTCACCAGTTTTGGGATTTATGACTCGGCATCCCTTCTGCATTGAAGAATATCCAATGAATATTCCTTCCTTGGCAGTATTATCAAATTTTGACCTCTTTTGTTTCAGAACGTGCATGAAGGCCTTGCACCTGAACACATGAAGGTGAGACACATTTGGTGTGCACCCATGCCATAACTTAAAAGGTGTATTGTTGGTTGCAGCTGCTGGAAGTTGGTTCTGCAGAACCGCTGTTTCCCCCAGTATTTCTGTGGTAACTGTTCAACTTCCAACAAGGAATGAATCATCTGTACAAGAGGTTCATGCGTTCCATGACCCCATTTTGTTCTGGAGTATCAACTGCAGTAGTCTGGTTCTCTATGCCTTCCTCATGTAGAAAGTCTTGCATAGCCCTGGATAAAAATTCTCCTGCATTGTTGGATCTTATAATGTGTGGCTTTCTGCCAAATTTGTTGGATACCATACTGATATAGTCCTTCAATTTTTGAAGTACTTGCCTTTTCTCTCTCAGTAGGTACATTGTAGTATACCTCGAGTAATCATGCTAAACTGGCATGTGCCATTCTTCTATACCAAACATGTGTACATCCGCAATTACACTTTTCTTTGGCTGTATTTGCATGCATAGTTTCAAAATATTCCAGATGCAAAAGTCCATTTTTCAATTTTGCAGTACAACACACTTCTCCTTGTTCCAAATCTTGACAAATGTCATGTAAATGAAGTTCACCCCCCAAGCTCCATTATTTTTGTGGCACTTATTAAATTATCTTTAAAAGCTGAAATAGGCAATTTTTCAATTCAAGCTCCACGACACCCTCTTGTATTTCGCAAAGTAGCTCCACAGTGCCTATTCCTTGAGAACAGAAAAAGTCTCCTGATGCTATAATTACATTCTGTGTATGGGGGCTAAAGTTCTTTAAATATTTTTATTATTTATTAAATGTGTTGCCCTAGTATGAATTATTATTTCCATCAGATATATGGTAATTGGAATGCTTCACTTTAGTTTGGCTATTTGTTTTCCTTTTGGCTCACTGCTCTTTAAAATCAATTCTTTCTCCTCTCTGCCTTCTAGTACAATCCCTTTGAAGGTGATTAGGAGATTTGCATTTGAAGCAATTCTTTCTTTGTTTATCTGTGCCCTGTTGTGGCTTTGGGGCATGATTCATCTCTCTATCTTGCCTTTGGTTGCTGTTTCTGCCCACACGAAAATTTGCTTTTTCAGACAGAGCTTGTTCCTGTTTTTTTTTATAGTCCTGATCTTTAAAATATGCCATAATCTGAGCCAAATTCTAATCTGATTACTCTAGTATGCAAGCCATGACACAATGATATTCACTTAGAGAGGCCAGTAGTATAGCTTTTTGCAAATCCTCATCTAAAGACTTTCCACATCTTTCTAATTTTCAGAGCAGACTTGTAAATCTCTCCAGAGGTTGATTGAGATTCTCTTTGTTAAATTGTCTCAGCAAGTACAGCGACTGATAGAGAAACATCACATGATTTTTCAATTTCCTCTGATACACTTTCTCAAGCTTTCCCCATATTTCCTTAGCATTTTTATACCCATGCAAACATTTAGTGCCTCATCTGATAAAGCAGAAATAAAAAGAGATTCAACTTTGGCTTGTTTGCTCTTCCAGGAGACAGGGGCTGTTTGATCCTCTGCTCAGGGTTCAGGATCAGTCAGGACTCCATGTAGATCCTCCCCTTCCAAACGTGCCATCATTGGAAGACTCCAAATCATATAATTGTGTTTCTCCAGCCTTGGAATGCTTGTCTTGTATTGATTCTTCAGCCGTGATTTCCTCTCTTTTGTTCTGCTTTTCTTTCTCTAACTTAAAGTCTCTTTTTGATCTCTTTTGTAAATTACACACAGTACTTCGCTTTTTAGCTTTCAGGCACACCTTGCAATTCAAATTAGCTTACTGGGCCGCATTAACCCTTTGTTATAGATATGCAGAGTAACTCAGCAGCCTGAGCTGCGTGTGTGTATTTACTGAAGAAGCAGGCTTTTACCCTGCATTTAAATCACTGAGACTTAAGACTTAGTAAAATTTAAAAAAGCCACTTTATCTATAGAAACACATAGCAGATAGGAAAGACATACTTAGTTCTAACTAATTAAGTTGCAGATGCAATGCCCAGACTTGGGTATTGCCATCATGGTTCAGGAGAGAGAACAATGACAGAGATGTCTCTTGCCTCCTTCAAAGGTCAAAGAAGAAGACAAAGGAAGGAGGTGCAGACCAGCTTCCCTGAGCATATCAGTTTACAATGGTAGGACGTTAGGTACAGAAGAGTGCAGGTAAAGGTGGACTGCCTTCAAGTCAATCCCGATTTATGGCTACCCTATGAATAGGGTTTTCATAGTAAGCGGTATTCAGAGGGGGTTTACCATTGCCTCCCTCTGAGGCTAGCCCTCCCCAGCTGGCTAGGGCCTGCTCAGCTTGCCACAGCTGCACAAGCCAGCCCCTTCCTTGTCCGCAACTGCCAGCTGGGGGGCAACTGGGCTCCTTGGGTCTATGCAGCTTGCCCACGGCTGCACAGGTGGTAGGGCACGTAACCCCTGAGCCACTCACTGTAGGGGTGATATTTAGCTGGCCCTTTACACCCAGGAGACATGAGCGGGGATTTGAACTCACAGACTCTGGACTCCCAGCCAGGCTCTCCTCCCCTCTGTGCCACGGTGATAAGCCCATTCTTTGTACTCAGGCAGCAAACTCACAACAATAATATTTCCCTTAATGGATACCTGCTTTGCCTTGCCATATTTCCATTTACTTCGTCCCACCCTCACCATCATTACAACAGAAATATAGGTTGTGTGAGTATACTGAGTTTAAAGAGGGAAAGTCAAGATATACTTCCAAGGAGGTAAGCTAAAATGCATTCAATAAGGTAGTTCCATGCTCTGGTTTACCTTGGTAAAATTTCTTTTGTATAGAGAGGTACTGTTTGCATTATTCTAGAGCAGGGATGGGGAACCCATGGCCCTCCAGATATTGTGATACTATAATTCCCATCATCTATGAATTTGTCTATGCTGATGTGAGTTGGTATCCAACATCTGGTATTCCACAACTTTCCTATCTCTGTTCTAGGGCAGTGGTTCCAACCTTTATAAGTACGGGGCCCCCTTTATAAGCTTGAAAAGTTTCATGACTCTCCCACGCTAATTGTAATTTTAGCCTCTGTTAATTGAAAAAAATGGAGTGTGGCAAAATCACATATCCAAATATCCCTTTCCATAAAAAGCTCCCTGCAGACAGGAAGGTGTTGCTTTCTTTTCTTAATGCAAAGGTCCATCAAATTGGTATCCCCCCCCCCACACACAGTCTGAAGATGTACAGTCCTGTCTCCCAATACCAGTGGGTTACAGTGTTGGACTAAGAGCCAGGTTCAAATCCCCACCCAGCCATGAAGCCCACTGGGTGATCTTGGACCAGACACAGTCTTCCAGCCTGACCTATCTCACAGGGTCTGTGTAAGGATATAATGGAAAGCGGGGAGAATCGTGTGCACATCACCTTGCGCAACTTGGAGGAAAGTTGGGATATAAATGTAATAATAATTAAATAAAGAACTACATTTCAGCTGCAGTATGTGGACCCCAGCCTCAGCCAACCTGCTGAGCTTTAATAATAATAATAATAATAATAATAATAAATGTGGTAGTGGTGGGGATGCAAGATTGTGAAGAGCAGGGATTTGAACTCACAGACTCTGGACTTCCAGCCATGCTCTCCTCCCCACTGTGCTAGCCTAGCCAGCTGGAGGACCCAAACTCTATCTTCCTTCTGGAATACAAACAAAAGAACCCAAACAGGAGTTGCTCTTGCCTCCCTTCCAACAGACATGGAGCCACCAGCCACCACTGCTAATAAGATACCTTTTTTTCTACACTAAGTCTTTGGGTTGATTTATGTTTTATTTTGCATCTTATCTGCTCTTGTTTTCATGTATTGTTAAAGGCACCCCAGTCTCTGATAAATGAGAGATTCTGTGGGCATCAGCACATATCTCAGGTTTGGTTTCCTTATAATTGAGGTCAGTGGAGGTCAAGGCATCATTGTGATATATGGTTTTATTTACACACACACTCACACACACGACTGAGCATAAGATGGAATGGGTCATAGCATTACACTCCAGCAAATACTGCCCCCATTAGGTTTCTATGGGGGCTCTCCAGTGCCATTGGATTCTCACAGGGAGCAAAATTAGTCTTCTTTCACACTCATCCCCAGCTAAGGGAGGCTAGTTTGCTGAATGGTGATTTCCAAATGGCTCTCTCTTTCCAGAATCACCTGCTCAGTGTGAGACATCTCCCTAACATAAAGTCATTGAGCAGTCTGCCAGAGTTCTCAAAGTAATCTCCAGCAATTCTGCACCTTCCATTAATGCTCTCTCCTAGCAAAACCTGAGACTTACAAGCAAGAATCACAGGATTGAGAAGGACCCTTCAGATAATATCTAGCCTTAGTCACCAGTCCTATAGCAGTATCATTGTACTGACTGATGTGATTGTTTTAACTCTGTGTATTGCATAGTACAGTGCTTGGGATCACTTCTGATGAAGGGGAGGCTAGAAATATTTTAAATAAAGGAATCCCTGTGAGTTATGTTTTAACTGGTTCTGGTTTTAGCTCTTTTTCATTTTGTTTTTCTTTTAAATTGTAAACCACCTTCTTCAGGGCTTAGTATTAGATATGATTTTATAAATAATACAGCCAGACTTAGTCACCTGTGTGCATTCTCAGTGATGAACACTCTCAGTTGAAGCGATGCTTCCAAGCAGTAGCTTGTCATTATTACACACATCAGAAAAGCAAACTTCTCAATTTGGAATGATGCCATCCAGCTATTTTCCTTGTGGTTAGGGCTCCCATTTGACTCACACAAAAAAGTTGGGTTGACTGATTAAAAAAGATGGTCTTAAAAAGGTGGGGAAAAGGAGAAAATAAGGAACACTGTTCCATAGTGTACTGGTTGGATGGAGAAAAGGACAGGAGAAATAATGAAGAAACATTAGGGAAGAACCCTAGAGAGTAATTAAGGGTGCAATACTCAATATACTTATCAAGGAACACAGCGGGACTTAAAAGGAGACACTGTGGGATTTATTTCTGAGTCAACTTACATAGAAAGTAATTAAGAGTGCAATACTCAATATACTTATCAAGAAACATAGTGAGACTTACAAAGGGATACCGTGGGACTTATTTCTGAGTCAGCTTACATAGAATTGCACTGCACAATTGATTGGAGAGGCCCAGATTTAATACATATGCTAGCAGTGGGATGCAATATTTTCAGGAAGCCCAACTTCCTTGTGTTAAGTTGCCCGGTCTGAGTCCTTGGCTTAAATGCTTTTTTATCTGTTTCAAAAGGGGGGGGGGAATCCTGTAAGTATTTATTATGTAGGAAGGGTATTTGATGAACATGGTAAACCTCTTAAGTATTCAGTATCCAGAAGGTACTTGGCAAGCATGGAAAAATGAAAACCTTATCGTACAAAAAAGTCTTAAGGAAGAAGTGATCAGAATTAAATTACTAAGATAAAAGGACCATAGAGAGGAAGGACCATCGTATAGTGGTGGAGCATCTACCTAGCATGCAGAAGGTCCCAGGTTCAATCCCTGATGTCTCCTAAATAGAGAGAACTGCTGCCAGTCAGAGTAGACAATACTAAGCTAGATGGACCAATGGTCAGTATAAAACAGCTTCCTGTGTTCCTATATGGAGTTCAAGCCACATCACTATATACCAGACCTACAGATGAAAGAAAAATATGCAAAATCAAAAATAAATTGCTTCTCTGTAGATGTCTTCCATTGTTCTATCTTGATCCAAGTGTCTTCTGTGAATTTTTTAAAAAAAGACGACCTGCCACATTTCAGGAAAAAAAATAATAACTAAAACTTATACAAATGAACCCATTTCTTGTGGGTATATTTTGGCAAATAGTTATCCAAGTGAGATATAATAATTGGAACAACTCTGGTAATGAATATGCAAAGAAAGTGTGGGAACAGCAGTGCAAACAGAGATCATATTAATTGCAGGAATACTACAGAAGTAAATTCTGTTAATGGTAGTTATTACCCTTACAATCATTAATGCAGCAGAAGCTATGCTTTTCATCTCTGTCATTAAGTATCATTTTTATATATTTTCAAATTCAAACATAATTTTATAGGATTGGGAAGTTCATCTGGATTCATCTGTAGATCTCATCCAAGTTTGTGGTTTATATCTATAAGATGGGATTTAGTAGAAGAAGGAAGTGCTAAAGTGGTCAGATCAGTCTCTTTGTTAAGTTAATGGTACTAGCCAAGTCTGTTAAGCATCTCTTGGAATGACAAGACAGTTGACCAAGTAAAAGTGTGTTGCCATAGAAATGACTAACTAATGATGCTTCCAGAAGAAGGGGGCAGGTCCTACTCCCCCAACCTAGCTGGAAGCAATGTCATCCAGGGTGTAGGAGAACAATAGGGCAGGGTCCAGTCTGGTCTAGTCTAGTCTGGAGCTGGAAGCTGGAAAGAGACAGAAACTTGACTTGAGCTGTAAACACACTAGTCATCAGATTGAAGGTTTCCCATTAGCCACACCTGGAGAGGGAATGGGTTGATCTGTTATCAGTTGCAAAATCTCTTTGAAACAGATTTTTTTTTAAATGCACTTAAGCTGCTCCCACCAGGTTTTACAATAAAAAGGGGCAGGATTTAACTAGGGTTGTGTGCCCCTGTTTGCAGAAGAGAAAAGTGGAGACGCACTGGAACCAGGATAACAGTGAATGTGATTCTACTCTTGCTCTCTGTGCTGAATACAAAGCTATGGCTTGGGTGAGGGGGCTAGACACCTAATGGGGGAGGAAGATCTGTTGGAGTGTTAATGCTGTGGGTCCTTCCATCTTATGCTCAGCCTGTATATATGTGTGTATAAAGCCATATAGCATAAAGACACCACCTTCTCCAATGACCTTCATGCTAAGGAAACCAAACCGAAGGTATATGTGAGCACCCCTGAAGTATCTCACCACTTAGAGACTAGAAGCAAGCAGCATTGCCATTAAGGAAAGATATCTGGGTCTCTTTTCAGTTCATATTGCTCAAGACCTAGGTTACAATCCTATTTCCACTTATCTAAGAGTAAACCTCAGTGAATTCAGTGGGATTTACTTTTGAGTAAACTTATGTATGATTGTACTTTTCCCCCATGTAATGCCAATATTTATGTAGGATCTTCATGATAGATATAGGGCCATGTGGTGGAAGTCAAAGTTCTATCAAAAGGTTCTATGTAAACTTAGAATCACTGTTACCTTCTGTTACTTTGATTTCTATTTAACTTGGATTCCTTCATTGAGCAGGGGGTTGGACACAATGGCTTCATAGGCCCCTTCCAATTCTACATTCTATGATTCTACTTAACAGATACAATCTCAGTCCTACCAGATATCCTACCAGATATCAAAATTCCTATAAATTCAGTAAGAGTCATCCTGGCTGTGATGGAACTGTATGGAGTGCATCTATATTTTATCTGTATGCAGAGTGTAATCATGGTCAATTAATCCCACTGGCTTGAATGAGATTCATTCATAAGTAAATAGCTATAGGGTTTCAGTTTTAGGTTAAAATCTTCAATTCTGTTCCTTAGGAGCTTTGTTAATGTAACAGGTACCGCCTTCAGTTGAGTGAATTGTGGACTGAAGCCTTAGATTGCAATCCTAGGCACACTTACCTAGGAATGTATCCCACTGGCTTCTGTAAACCTGTAGCTAAACACAAATACAAAACCTATAGCTAAAAATATTGATACAAAACCTGTAGCTAAAAACATAAGAGAATTAAATACAAATGCCGTTCATAAAGCCAAGGATTTCTAAATGTTCTTTTTATGTCAGAAAATCTGTAATTCAGAAAGCATATTTTTATTATCCAGTTACGTAGACCTTCCAGAATGCAAAATTATAGGCACAATCTATCTAGCTACAGTTAGGTTCCATTGGTGTCAACTGGATAATGATTTCAGTTGGAGAAAATCAAAAGGAGCTGAATGTGCTTTTTAGCTGGAATAGGAGTTACCATTTCTGCAATTACCATGGTCTAACTATTGTAATTGTAGGCTGTTTATCATGAATGCAGATAATCTTGGGTACATCCACATAATAAATGATAGCTAATTATGTACTCTAGAGTTTTAATAATGGAAAATGTGTGGGTTGCACAAAAGGGTCAGTTGGGTTTGTAGCAGAAGACAGTTCAATATTCCTTGTGCAGCTGTGTGGTATTAGAAGTAGGATCAACTATATTGGCTGCTTCTCAGTGATCTTATTGGGACCAGACAGGCCAAACACAATGAGAGAGCAACTCTACCATTGGGAACTGATGCAAGGCTGATCTCTTACCCTCTTCAGTTTTCAGTCTTGGTCAGGCACTTTGTTGAATTCATTGAAAACAAAATTCCAAAGAAACACAGTGGGTGTTCATATTAAGATTCTGTTCAGTGCACAAGTGCATGACTAAAGACAAAGAAAAATGAAAAAGTATGCTTTTGAAGCTTTAAATGACTTGGGGCCAGGCCATAGTATTAAAGGACTACCCCTACCCATTGATTCTGCCCATCCACTAATGCTAGTGGGGAAGCTTTGCTGCATGTGCCACCACCTTCTATGTTTTGGTTGGTGAGGATGCCTGAGGGTCAAAGTACATGTTTAATGTGTAGCATTGCAGCTACATCTCCAGCAGTATTGGGGAACCTTCTGATACCACTGGAGAATGTGTGCTGGCCAAGAGGTGTCCTCCTACACTGCCCACAAGTGGAGAAGGAGGAGCCTTTGAGTGTGAGGATGGGTCAGGCGTCTAATCTTCCCCATTCTTCATGTCGTCGGAACCCTCCTCTGATAATAGGGGGTCTGACTCCTGAGTCATAACAGACAAAGATTTGTACCTAGCACTCATGATCACAATCTCAAGGTCACACCTAACAAAAAGGGGTTTCAAGATGGAAGACTTCAATTCTATTTTAAAAAAACTAAAGAGAATGAAAAGAAAATAAGGCAAAAATAACAAATGGCAGGAACGGGATTGAGAAAAAATAATTATCTTGGAAGTCTTGAAATTCAGCACCTTGTTACTTGTGTGTGATGTGATGTGTATGTATATTTCTGTGAATTTTGTCTCGCATTATAAGACTCGTTGGGAACAGCATGCTGCAACTTCTCTTTGACATGCAATATTTGCTGGTGGCAGTTTTAACATAAATGAATGGAAAATAGAGTGCAATTTACTTTCCTTAAAATGAATTCTACTTGCTATACAAAATAACTGTAGTTATGTCTGATGTTGTGTTCTGTTTCACACTTAATTCCTATGTCACCTCCAAAAGAAATGCAGAATAACAACTTCCATTATTCATCTGTAATCTTATCTTCCAGGTAGAATACTGAAAATGGATTTAATTTAAATTCTGTCTGGGTTGTATTGCCAGGTTCCTGAAGATGCTCTTTGTACTGACTGGTTCTTTTACCAGGCTAGCTGCCACAATTTATACCATCATGATGGCACTTTTTAAAAAATGCAGTAATTATTTGATAATGTCTCTTTAAGAGCCAAGTTCAGAAGACCTCATCATGAGAAGGCCACTAGAGATGATTTAGTGAGACAATTTCACTTTTGCACCAGAGGTCTGTATGAGTGGGTGATCCTGTTAATATATTTCCTTAGGAGTCTGTCTGAGACAAGTTCTACCTGTTATTTTACTGCTCTTAGGTTTTCTGCCCTGGACCTTTCCAGTGAGTTTCAAGAAATAAATACCTGAAGTATTCGAAGAAGTCTAGTGAGTGCCACTGTTTTCAAATGTGCAACAATAAGTAATCAAGCAACTGCCAGGGACCATAAAGAGCCCCCGGGTTCCAGTTCACACACACAGCACCTCCATGTGAACACTGATCCTGATCAGTTTGTATGAAGCCTTGCTAGGAATGTAACAATTTTTTTATGGTAGATGAGGACTTGAGGAGCAGTGTGCAAGGAGAAGCAATGGGTCTTCCATTGTGAATCCCCCACACTCCAGAGAACTTTTATCTGCTAGTTCTGTTTAGATTACTGCAATCAAAAGGTCTATAATAAAGCACCAATAGAAATAGAGATAAATTAAAGCATACAAGATCAAATGTGCTAAAAACACACTTGAAGCAACTGAGCCATTTTGCCCTCTGAGCAATTCTGGGAGAAAAGATAGATCCTCAAAGGTTTGATCTGATTTTAATCTAGGTTCCCTGAGGGCCAAAATGATATTAATCACATAAATATGTGTGGAGGGGCTCTGAATGTGTATATTGGTAAATGGATAGTGTTCTTACCCATCCATCTCAGTTCCAATGGAGTCCAGACAGTATGACAAGTTGTGGGTTCAGGTCCATGGATAGCTCCAAATGAGTTATTTCCTCTGATAGAGGCTTTGTTGTTGTTATATGCCTTCAAGTGTATTACGACTTATAGCGACCTTGAGAATCTTTTGGATATATTCATAGGGCTTTCATGGTAAGAGGTATTCAGAGGTGGTTTACCATTGCCTTCCTCTAAGCCTACAGCACCTGGTATTCCCAGGTGGTCTCCCATCCAAGTACTAACCAGGCCTGGCCCTGCTTTGCTTCTGAGATCAGATGAGATTGGGTGTGTTCAGGGTAGAATGGCCATGATAGAGGCTTTAGGTGAACAGAATTGAACTTTTGAATTGGGAAGCCATGTGCAAAGAGATATGTTACCATCACAATCACACTAAAAACAAAGAAAACCAAATATATTTCCCAAGGGTTGAGGTGTGTACACATGCACCTCAGTGGGGGGCATGCTGCTTTGACTAGTCAAAAAACACATAGACTTTTAAAAAACAAACAAACTTGCCCCCAGCAACTGTAGCCATACCATTAAATGAAGGCCAAAATGAAAAAAGTCCCCTGCTCAATACTAGATACCTCCACCCACATTCAGGTTGCAAAAAACCCAAACAAAATAACCACACCTTCTTGGGAACCAAAATATTTCAATTCCCAGCAGTGAAAACCTCCATTCTCCCATTTCAAAAATCACTTTCCCAGCAGAGCAATCACTACCAGTAGTAATAACCACAGCATGCTGAAAATTCAGAACAGTAATTAATTGAACTTAATATCAGTAGATATAAAGCCTGGACACCTTAACTGATAACACTGAACGTTCAGTTCAACAACAGCCTCATTTTAATATCCAGACCCTCAATCTATTTCTTGTCTCCTGGAGAATTCAATACTTAAAGGTGGCCAGAAACTAACAAATGTCATGGTCTCCATCAGTCGTTAGCTCTGCAGACATAATGGAAACAATAATCATGTTCAGTACAAAGACTAAAGTCTCCAAACAGAAGGAGGTATGATACATTATACAATTTCTATTGATGAGTTTAACTAAGGACCCAGAACCCACTTCACTAGACATGCAGATAACGAAGAGGCAGTAATCGCCCAGAACAATTTATAGGTTGAGATGGAAGAAAATTAGTAAATACAACCCATGTGTGGGAGGGACTCAAGTCAGCCTTTGTTGGAGTAAGATTTGTGTAGCCTAGTTCTAGAAATAACTGTTTGTGAACAGTGAGGGATCCTCAACCTTATTTACTCTTTGGACAATTTATGTACTTGCTTGATGATAACCATCTTTAAGTGGTGTATAAGTAACTCAATAATAATAAAAAATCAACCTATAAAACCAGAATAGAGTTAAAATGCCTGCTGGAAAAATGCTGGGCCACTGGGCACATTTGGAATTTTGAGGAAGTGCCATGAGCTGTTGTGGGGGCAGGTAAAAGAGGCCAAGTCAATACAAGCAGGGTGGAGAGAGCAAATAATGTCTTGGACATTGTGGAGTTTTGCGGGAATATTTACCGAGACCTTTTGTAGGTGCAATAGGAGGGACTGGTGGGCACAATGCCATCCACAGGCACCATGTTGGTGACCCCCTAGTGTACAAATACAAACCTACTTCCAATAAGTGGGGAGGACTGGAGTGGATGAGAAACACCTGGGAGGCTGCTGCCTGAAATTCAAGTTGTTTGCTCATACCCCTCAGCTGATTCCTCTTCTATAAACAAGGTCAGAACACCTGCAGTTGTTGATGGCATACACAAAGTTCATCCCTATGCAGCTCAGTGCTGGGCAATGAGTTGTTTTCACATGATCAGCTGAGTCCACAGCAGCATTAATGAAAATCAGCAGAAGCTCATAAAAAGCTGTAACTGTATCACAATCCAATGGTCTCTGGAATAAGCTCCAACTGTAGTTGACATCTTAATTACAAGGAGTTTAGCCAAATGGTTTGTGTAGATTAGTCTTGTTAGGATGGTATTATTATTGTTGTTGTTACTGTTATTATTAATTGTTTTGTTGTTGTTTTGGGGGCATTATGGTTCTTAAAGGGAGATTGTTTTATTTTTATTTGATTGACTGGGATCCTCCCCATGAGAGCATGTGTTGCTCCCTGTAAGAGGAGATGGGGAGGACATAGCTGAAAGGTATGGAAAGGCTGCTCTTCCAAGTGAGAGAGGGGGTTTAAATGTGTGGTTTCTTTGTTTTTTCTGCTATTATTGGATTATACTTATTAAGCACACTTATTTTTCTGTATATGATTATTGGTTGTTATATGTGTAAGTGTTTTAATGAAGTGAGAACTGAGTGGATGGAGTGATGTGGTGGGTACAAGGGGATTGTGATTGGATATACAGGGGTTATGTGTAAGTTACTTTTGTGAAGTGTGAATGCATTGTGAATTATTTTAATCTTTGTGTTATTACAAGTGAGGTTTTTAGGTCAACATTTATTTCTATTGAAACATAAAGCAGTGTAAGTTAAACAAGTTAATACAAGTTAATTATAATAACTGAGCCTTTGAGTCTTTTCTTCCAGTCTACCTTTACCAAGCTTCACCCTCATGTCATGAAGATTATGGTTCTTCTTAGAGCCAGTCTCCTGGCCTGAAGATGAGCGTCTCCATCTTTCTGTGGCCTTGCACCTGGCACACTTGGGGCCCCATTGGACAGATGTGGTAGTACAGGTAGCTCCACCCACTTTTGCCTGTGGCCCCACCCACCACTGGCATGTGGCTCTTGGAAGCTTACCCAGAAAGGAATACAGCCCTTAGGCTGAAAAAATGTCTACGCTCCATGCTAGATGTATAAACCCTTGTCATAAACAGGGTAGCTGGGTGCGTTGCAACTAATTTTGCAAAAAAAGTGTTTGATTTGTCATTTTATATGTTATTACATTTATATCCCACCTTTCCTCAAAGCAGCTCCAGGTAGTGTACACACATCTCCCACTCTCCATTCTATCCTCACAACAACCCTGTGAGGTACACTGAGAGACAGTGACTGGCCCAAGGTCATTCAGTGGGCTTAATGGCTGAATGGGCATTTGAACCATGGTTTCCCATGCTCTAGTTCAGCACTCTAACCACAATGTCACATTGCCTCTTTTACTGGTATTAAATGTTTGTAACTGTCTAGATGAGGCAACCTGCTAACTATCTTAATTCTGATATTATCATTAGAGGCCTGATGAAAACCAAGTGGAATACGGTCTGAAAAATCTGGTAGCTTCTTTGTTTTTATGTAATCACTTCTGGCCCCAGAGGGCACATAAATTTGCCCTCCTTTCTTCATGTGTTCCTTTGCCATCCTTAATGTTCAGGAATCAGTCACAAAGGGTTTTAAGGAGATAACTGAATTTTATTACAGGCAACTGGTCTAATTTTATCAGTTTATCTGATGGAGCGCCTCCAACGCCACCAATTATGCCGCCCGACAAGATCAGTCCCACCAACTAAAACAGCTAGGCTGGTGGGGACTAGAGAGAGGGCCTTCTCAGTGGCGGCCCCCACTCTCTGGAACTCCCTCCCATATGATCTTCGACATGCCCCTTCCCTGAATGTATTCCGCCAGGCCTTGAAGACCTGGCTTTTCAGACAGGCCTTCAGGACTTCCAGGGAGGGTTAATCTTTTTGACTAATTGCCTGCTACTCTGAACTGTCACTGTTTTACTGTTTTATTGTTGTACTGTATTTATTATGATGTATTTTAATTGAGTTGTACGTCGCCTAGAGTGGCCATTGGCCAGATAGGCGAATTATAAATTATTATTATTATTATTATTATTATTATTATTATTAATTAATTAATAGGATGCTTTGGGGGCGGGCAGGCAAGAATGCATAGAAAGATATAGTAAGAGATGCAGCAGGAAAATAAAACTATTTCAGTTTTCTTTTGCAGATAGAAACAGCTCCGTCAAAGGATGAATTTTGAAGTTCAAGCAACTAGCAGCTTCCTCATTCTCTTCAGCATCAAGGAAGACTTCTTACGGTTGTGTATCCTGGCTGCTTATGTGAAAATGTCTATGGCATTGTGAATAGGGGTCAGTTAATGAGCTCTGGCGTGAGGAGGGGTCAAAGAGAGGTTTTGGCAGAGCCAAGTGCTTCAGCAGCCACTGCTGCCTCTAACATCCCCATGTTTGTCTGAAGAGTCCTTGATTCAATCAAGAGCTGGGAGGGCTGGGATTGTGATGGGGAGAACTTCTACATCTGCCCTATGAAACTTTTGCAGTGGCCCAGGCTCTGCCTATTATTCCAAGTGTGATTGCTAAGTGCATACTTGAAGAATGTACTTTCAGAAATGACAGAACAATCAGACTAAGACTGTTGCTAAGTAACTTGACAAACTGTACTTAGGATTTACTGATTATTGAACTGAGCTCTGCAATGAATTCAAACACTGATTAATCATTTACAACTGAGATAACTAATTTGTTAATGGACATAGAATAACTGATTACTGAACTGAATTTATTGGAGCATAAAAGCTGTGTTATGTTCTAACAGCTGATTTTTATAACATCTGATTCTGCCCTGTGTAACTAATTCCAGGCTATGCAATTATTTTTGATTTTGTGCCATACAACTGATTTTGTATTATGACAGCTTTGGCCATTTAATCAAACTGGACTGTTTCTCAGATTTTGGACCATGCAACCAATTTTGGATTGTATAATTGAGGCAGTAGTCCTATACATACTTACCTGAGAGTAAACTCAATGGGGCTTACATCTTAGTAGACATGTATAGGATTGCATATTTTAACATTTGTGTTTGGGTTGCGCAATCAGTAATGATTATTTCACAGTCACGAAGTTGAGTTAGGTGGTCCAAGCTCAGATGGGTTAGAATAGAAGGATAGAAATGAAAAAGGTCATATATACTGAATATAGCCACCAAACAAATTTATTGAAATTTATTAGAACGTAAAACTTTATATCTTATTTTCACTCATATAATTTGACATTCTGCTTAAAATATGATAGTAACCAAGGACACCTAGTAAGTGTATACCATGCTCTTTAAACAGTAAGTGACTTTTAAATAAATATACTGTATGTTATGGAATTGTATTTATATTTTCTGTTTACATGTATTGATGAAATATTTTATTTCTTTTGTAATGACCTTATATATTTAAAACAGTATTATAGCTGTGCTCTTTAACTTGTTCAAACAGAGTTTGGGGTGAACAGTGAGGTGGCCAAGTTTGTTGTTGACACTACATTGTTCAGGGTTGTTTAAAACAAAAGGGATTGTGATGAGTTCCAGAACGAGCACTCTAAACGGAGTGCATGGGTGGTAAAATGGCAAATGAAATTCAGTGCAAACAAATGTAAAGTGATGTATATTGAGACAAAAAATCTAAATTTCACATTCTGCACTGGTGGTGACTGACCAAGAATGAGACCTTGGGGTCATCATGGATAGCTCAATGAAGATGTCAATCCAGCATGGAGCAGCTGTGAAAAAGGCAAATGCCATGCTAAGGATCATTAGGAAAGGAATTGAAAATAAAACTGCCATTATCATAATGCTGTTATATATGATATCTATGGAGTGACTTCATTTGAAATAATATGTACAGTTCTGGTCACCTCACCTGAAAAACGATACTGTAGGCAACCAAAATGATCAAGGAGATGGAACGAGTCCCCTATGAGGAAAGGTCGCAGCATTTGGGGCTTTTTAGTTGAGAGAAAAGGAGAGTCAGAGGCGACATGATAGAAGTGTATACAATTATGCATGACATGGAGAAAGTGGATAGAAAAAAGTTTTCTCCCTCTCTCATAACACTAGAACTTGTGGACATCCTGTGAAGCTGAATATTGGAAGATTCAGGACAGACAAAAGAAAGCACTTCTTCACACAGTGCATAGTTATTCACTCCTACGGGAGGCAGTGATGGCCACCAACTTGGGTGGCTTTATAAGAGGATTAGACAGTTTCATGGAAGATAAGGCTATCATAAGTCATGATGGCTATGTTCTCCCTCAATGGCCAGAGGCAGTATGCTTCCAAATACCAGTTGCTGGAAACCACAGGAGGGGAGAGTGCTTAGGTCGTGCTTGCAGGCTTCCCATAGCACTGTGAAAAAAGGATGCTGCACTAGATTGGTCATTGTCCTGATTCAGCAGGGTCTTCTTATGTTCTTACCACTTTAAATAGTCACGGAGAGCCAGTGTGGTGTAGTGGTTAAGGTGTTGGACTACAACCTGGGAGACCAGGGTTCGAATCCCTACACAGCCATGAAGCTCACTGGGTGACCTTGGGCCAGTCACTGCCTCTCAGCCTCAGAGGAAGCCAATGGTAAACCACCTCTGAATACCGCTTACCATGAAATCCCTATTCATAGGGTCGCCATAAGTTGGAATCGACTTGAAGGCAACCCATTTCCATTCCCCCCCCCCCAATAATCCTAGGAACTGTAGCTTGCTCAGGTTACTGAGAGTTGTTAGGAGACCCCCATTCCCCTTACAGAGCCACAATTGCAGAATGGCTTAATGATCAATTCCTATTCCCAGGGACCTCTGGGAATTGTAGCTCTGAGAGGGGAATAGGGAGTCTCCTCTCAGCACCCTTAACAAACTACAGTTCTCAGAATTCTTTGGGGAGACCCATGACTGAAGTGGTATTGTATTTTTAATGTTTTTTATTCTATGATGGTTTTTCTTTTTTTTAACGTGTTATAAACCACTTTGATGTTTTTAATGAAATAGCAGTATACACATGTTTTTATTAATAAATAAATATAATGCTGCTGTAAAGGTAAAGTGCAAATGGGGCCAAAGAAAGAAATGGCAAAGGGAAATGAGCTACACCACAACTGCTCCTCATTGCCCCCCACTGCATCTCAGGGTCACTCTGAACAGAGACTTCAAGAGTTGCAGCAGTGAGAAAGGTTCATAGGTACCTGAATGACATATGCTAGAAGAATGATATATAAAATCTTTTTATGTATTTATGTACTTACAGCTTGCTCTTTGCCAAATGATCCCAGGGCAGAATACAAAAATGTCTCAGTTAAAAGAAGTACAATTTTACCTTACAATTGTAAAATAAAACCACAAAACTACAGATGAAAAGGTAACAAAACAGCGGAAGAGAAAAGCAATGCAGGAAGAGGGAAGACATCTATTCAACATAATTAATGTATGCCAGAAACTGAAAGAGGCAAACAGCATAATCAAAAACAGAATGACTGCAAAAAGGTGGTGGAAATAATCTTGATGGTTACATTAACAACATACAAGCAATCATTTTTGAGAGAAATTTGGACTCCAGTTTTATTATCTATACAGACAGCATATATAATTGTGGATAGAATGATGACTTGGATGAATCATATTTCTGCAGCAAGAAGCATGAGAGTCATCTTTGTTTACTTGGATATTTGTAATAATGTTATAACTCTATTATATATTCACTAATAGGCAAAAAACCTTGCGGTTTAAGAATGTGCCTATAGCCCACAGATATTTCTATCAAAATTTAAAAAGCAGGGAAATTGGGCAGCTATAGTGAATGCACCAGGGGAGCAGGAGACCTGACCTCCTCTCTGAAATATTGGACTGCCCTACAAATTTGTCAAAATGCAAACACAATTGGGGTTGGTCTTTCACAGTCCAATCCAGTTCCTGTGTAGCTTGGAAGAATTTGGTAACGTGTGCCTCTGAGCATATGGGCAGCGGGAGGGGGCAGCAGTGGTGGGAAGGGGAAACTGGAGTGGGAGGGGAAGGGGGCTGTGTGAGTGGCAGCAGCAGCAGCAACAAAGTAAGCAGTGGAGGCCAGGCTGTGGCAAGTGCCTGGGAGGCAGTTTAGAGAGCTGCCTGTGGAGAGGGAGAACATTGGTGACCTGTGTGGTGGCAGGGGGAGGTTTGGCAACCTGTGGGGGAGAATGGGGGACAGCTTCATAAACCCGTGGAGGGGAAGGGGAGAGAGTTTTGGCAACCTGTGTGTGGGGAAGGAGAGCCTTGGCGATGGTAGGTGATTTTGGTGAGTGAAACAAGCAGAGGCAGAGAGAGCCCTTATTTTAGTTATAAAAAACCCACAGGTATGCACACACATTAAATTTTATAAAATAAATATAGTTAAAGAAAACTTGGATCTGAAACTGCATGGAAGAGAAAAACAGCCTGGGGACAATTTTGAATGGAAACATGGCCAACAGAACCCCTGTTCCGCGCCGGGACTTACCGGCGAAGGGACGAGTTTTGCGGCCGCAGCCGAGCCGCCATCTTTGTGAGGGAGGCATGCTCGCAGCGCGCTCGCACGCTGACGTAGCACGCAGCGAAGGGGCGGGGCGGCAGATGGCCATTTAAGGCCGTACCGCCAGCCGCCCACCCTCACTTCAAATTTTGGCAGCATTTTCAAACGGAGGCTCCGGAGGCTCCTGCATCGGCGGTGCGACGCGGCTTAAATCGCCCGCCGACGCACGCGGCTTCTTCGGGCTCCTGCGGGCCAGGCCTTGGTGCGGTGGCGCCGACGGCCAGGAGCGGTCAGCGCGGCTCTATCACTGCGCGGTGCGGCTGGGGCAGTGGCGAGCCCTCGGCAGCTGCGGAGGTGCGGCCTGTGGGAGGCCCCGGTGGGGCAGCGGAGAGAGCCCTAAGCCATCGGCCGTCCAGTGGCGGAAGTGCGGCGGCAGTGGCCATCCAGCGGCCATCCAGCGGCGGATCAGGCGAGGCGGCCTTGTGGCCACGTTCTTTTTCTTTAATTACTTCCCAGGGGACCCTTGTGGGAAGGTTCTCAGCCCCTCACCCACCCCATAGCAAGGGAGTGGGTCCCAGCCCCATCTTGCTCAACACCCCCATTGTGCTGCTTAGGGCCCAGGTGGCCAGGATTGTTGGGTGAGATAAAGGGGCCCATAGGCAGGGGGCTGGATTGAGTGGGTCCCAGCCCCATCTTGCACACCACCACCCCATTTGTCGCTTAACGGCCCAGGTGGTCAGGATTGTTGGGGTAAGATAAAGGAGGCCATAGGCAGGGGACTGGATCAAGTAGGGGACACGGTCCACCTGGACTGTGAGGGTGCTGCCCCCCCTCTTGCTTCCGCAACGGACATAGGCCTTGGGGGGTCATTAGTGAGGATAGACCCGGCTACACTCTAGCTCAGGATGCCACCCAAAAAAGGCCAAGGTGGGCCAAAAGGGAAGGGAAGGGCCCCCAGGGCAGAGGGTAGACGCCCACCCCCTGCTGCGGAGGATGGGGGACAAGGGGAAGGCATACCACGGACCACTATACTGGCTAGGTTAGAAGCCCTGGAGAGGGGCCCTGCCCAGCCGGCAACTAGGAGAACAAAGGAACCACCCCCCAAGCGGCCCCGGGAGAAAGTGCAACGTCCAGTTGGCGGGGCTAATGCTGCGGCTATTACTTCTATCTTAGCGCGACTGGACGCGCTGGAGGCAGGGCCTAGTGGGGCCGCAGCAAGAGCGCCCGGAGCAGAAGCAGGACATGCAGCCCCAGGACCAGAGCCCAGGCATGGGCCTTCAGCGGACAACATAGGGGGTGAGTCTCCTTGGGCAGCACAACAACAGGGGCAGCCCCAGTGGGGCTGGCCCCCGTGGGGGTTCCCATACTGGCCCTTTTCCCCACCAGCTGAAACCGAGCGGTATGGGCAAGCGGGGATCACCATGGGGGCGGGGCATAGTACACCACAACAGCTGCCTCCGCTAGGGGTGGCCTGTGAGCAGGTCTGGCAGGCCACTGCCGGAACAGGGATGGGAGTGGGGGCTCAGCCCTCCTGGTCCCCTGCAGAGGACACTGACCCTCTGGCCTCAGTGAGGGAAGGGGCTATACCTTTCGGGGAGACATCAGCTCCACTGGGCTTTCACCTGCTGCCCGCTACAAAAGAAAAAATTTGGAAGGGGGAGTACGTCGACTTATTCTCACTTCTGTACAGGGAACCAGTGAGGAGGGAGAAGGATAAGGGCGAAGAGGCAGAACCTGACAAGCCCAAGAGGCGGCGCATTGAACGCACTTGGGCTAATTGGTTGCCTGCATTTCTGACATACATGGGGGTGGTGATGCAGAAACAGCCACAGAGGGGCCCTATTCTGATTAAATACCTCGATATTATATATCGGGGCTACTCTGAGTTCCAGGGGGCAGCATGGCTCGCCTACGACGAATCGTTTCGTATGAAGGCGGCCTTCGATACCTCCCTCCCCTGGGACAAGAAGGAAGCGGACCTGTGGCTACAGTTTATGTCACACTCCAAGCCCATAGCCGGGGATAGAACGGACAGCGGCCACCTCCTGGCCCGCCAGGCAGCAGCAGCTCCTTCCCGCGGGCCTGCGGGGCAGGGGGTTCAACCCCACCTGCTCTGCTGGGAGTTCAGCTCCCGAGGCCGCTGTGGTCGTAACCCCTGCAGGTTCCGACATGAGTGCGCAATATGCAGGGGCCCGCATTCCTGCGCTGCCTGCCCCAGGGGCCACCCCTTCAGAGGTGGGAACAGGGACTCACCTGGCGCAAGGAGACCGGGAGCTGCTAGCGCAGCTCAAGGAAAGGGGCCCCAGTCCAGTTAAACTCTCCGAACTCCAGTGCTTGCTCTGCTGTTACCCCCGAGTCCAAGACGCCCAATTTTTGCTACAGGGCTTTACAGAGGGTTTCCGGATTCCCTATTTGGGTCCCAGGCACCACTTCATGTCCCACAACCTAAAATCAGTGGCGGGTATGGAATCGGTCGTGGGGGAAAAAGTTAGGAAGGAGGTCATGGCAGGCCGCGTGCTGGGCCCCTTTGTGGCACCACCCATCCCTTCACTCAGAGTTTCCCCGCTGGGCCTTGTTCCGAAGAAGGCACCAGGCGAATTTCGCCTTATACACCACCTGTCCTTTCCCCAGGGTGGGTCAGTAAATGACTTCATCCCATCAGACCTCTCCTCTGTCCGCTACACGTCATTCGACTGTGCGGTTCGTATGGTTAGGGACTGCGGGATGGCCGCCCTCATGGGAAAGTGTGACATCAAATCTGCCTTCCGTCTCCTCCCTGTGCACCCATGGGACTTTGAGCTGTTAGGCTTTGCCTTCATGGGCAAATACTATGTGGATAGGGCATTGCCTATGGGCTGCTCCATCTCATGCTCGGGTTTGAGCGCTTCAGCTCTTTTTTGGAGTGGGCAGTCAGGAGATGGGCAGGCCGGCAATCAGTGGTGCACTATTTGGACGACTTCTTGTTTGCGGGCCCTGCAGACTCGGGTGCCTGTCAGGCATTTATGGAGCAGTTCGCAGGGATGGCGGGGGAACTGGGTGTTCCCCTTGCGGCTGAGAAAACTGAGGGCCCGTCCACTACCCTCACTTTCCTGGGCATAGAGATCGATACAGTGGCCCAATGCTGTAGGCTCCCGCGGGATAAGCTGGGGGCCCTTAAAGGGAAAATCTCAGAGGTGGTTGGGGCAAAGAAGGTGACATTGGCCACACTTCAACAGCTGGCAGGACATTTGAACTTTGCATGCAGGGTGGTAGCACCTGGGCGCGCATTCTTGCGCCGCGTGTACGATGCCATGGCGGGCCTATCACGCCCCCACCATCACACACGTGTTACAGCCGCTCTCCGGGAGGACCTGGCAGTTTGGTCCACCTTCCTGCGGGAATTCAATGGGGTCTCCTTATGGAGAAAAGATCGCCTGTTGGAAGCGGAGCTACAGGTGAGCTCCGACGCCTCAGGTTCCTGCGGTTTTGGGGTCATTTTCCATGACTCATTGTGTCATGGCAGCTGGCCACAGAATTGGGTGCAGGCTGGCCTAACCAGAGACCTGACCCTTCTGGAGTTCTTCCCCATTGTCGTGGCCGTACACCTTTGGCCGGACAAACTGGGCAATTCCTCAGTCCATTTTTGGTGCGACAACCTCCCCACGGTACATGTCATCAACACCCTGTCCTCTAGAAATCCCAATGTTATGCGTTTGGTTCGAGTGTTTGTGCTCCAATGTCTCCGCTATAATATACAGTTCCTTGCACGCCATGTCCCGGGTATTGATAATAGCATTGCTGATGCTCTATCACGGAACCAGATGGAGAGATTTCACCAGCTGGCGCCGTGGGCAAGGGCTCAGCCGGACGTGGTACCCCCAGTGCTATGGGAGATTGGAGGACCGAATCAGAACGGGCCATAAGCCTTTCTGTGGCACCCAGCACTTTGGCCAGCTACCAGGGGGCAGGTAGGGACCTGGCAACCTTCAGGGAGTCCAGAGGCTACACCCAGGAGTGGCCCATCCCCATGGAGCATCTTATGGAGTTCTGCATGGAAGGGAAGCGGAGGGGGCTTTCAGTCAGGACCATCAGAGGTAAGCTCTCAGGTCTATCCTTCCTAGGGAAAGCACGGGGCTTTCAGGACTACTCCGGTGACTTTAGGGTACGCCGGATGCTGGAAGGGTGGTCCCGTGAGCGCCCGCACACACCTGATGCGTGCACCCCCTTTTCCCCAGAGTTACTGTTGGGTCTGCGGGGACAGTGGAGGGTGCTATGTTCTTCCCATTTTGAGGCACTGCTATACCACGCTGCGGCCCTCACCTTGTTCTTCGGGGCCTTCCGAATAGGGGAGGTGGTGGCAGGTTCTAAGACGGATAGCTCCCTCCGGGCCCTCCAGGTTTCTGATCTCAGCTGGGAGGCAGGGGGGGCCCGCCTGCGACTCAGGCAGTCAAAGACGGACCAACGCCAAAAGGGTTGCCTGATTGTGTTATCCCCATGCCAACAGGAGGAGCTCTGCCCGGTCAGGGCCCTACGCATTTTTCTGGCGGCCCGCGGGCTGCAGCCAGGGTACCTGTTCAGGCACAGGGACCTCCAGCCCCTTACCAAGTACCAATTTTGGTCGGTGGCAAAGACAGCACTCCAGCGGCTAGGTGTGGATGCCCGCAAGTTCGGGACACACTCCTTCCGAATAGGTGCAGCTTCAACCGCTGCCCACCTGGGTTTTTCCAAAGGGCAGCTGCAGGCAGTGGACAGGTGGTCCTCGGAAGCATATAAGACGTATGTTAGACCACTAACGGAGATGCATGAGGCCAGCAGCTAACGGCGATGTTGTCAATTTTGGCAGGCCGCTTGGAAAGATCGGAACAAGTGAGCATCCTCCTCTGCGGCCACAGCATGATCTTCTGGGCAGGCCGCAGGGCGGCGAAGTCCCGCATTGGAACGCAGCTGGGGCTCAGTCAGTGGGCCTCAGTGCGGTGGCTGGGACGACGGGGGATGCGTTGGGACGGCCTCCTGCCTATCTTGTTCCGGTTGGCTGTGGACTGGGCAGTGCCCCAGGTGCTGGTCATCCACCTGGGAGGTAATGATTTGGGTCTGTTGAGGGGCAAGGCCCTAATCGAACAGGCATGTAGTGATCTCCAGGCCATTGCGCTGCGCTGGCCGGGGGTGCACTTGGTATGGTCCGACATCCTGCCGCGCAGGACGTGGAATTGGGCTGATGACCCACGGGGAATGGACAGGGCTCGGAAAAAGGTTAATAGGCAGATTCAGAGGGCCATGAAGGGCCTGGGGGGTTCTGTCATACACCACCCAGAGATCAAGCAAGATAGGCTGGAGTTGTTTAGGCCAGATGGCGTGCACTTGACTGATGAGGGCAATGACATCTTCCTAATGGACCTGCAGAGGGGTGTGCACCGGATTCTTATCGGGTGTGGGGCAAGGGGAGACTAAGCAGAGGCTTGTCCCCCTTTTGTGGCAAGGAAGCGCGGGGGAAAGATTAAAAGGGAAAGGGCAGCTAGGTGACACCTTTAGGCACCTTTGGGGGTGATTGGCGGTTCGGGGGCCTGCAGCTCTGGGCTATACGGCCCGGGGGGGCAGAACACGGGCCGCTTTTGGGGCCAACGTGCCTCATCCGCCCGGAGTTTCACAGCTCCGGGGGGCGGTGATGCGGGTTGGACCCCCTACACATCTTCAGGGTGTGGCCGGAGCTGGGGCCTGGCACAGGGCAGCCCCAGGCTCTGGCAAGGTTTGGTTGCCCTATAGCTGCAAGCAGGCTTCGCCTGGATCAGCTGAATTCCCCCGCACTGTAGGGTCCCTCTGCAGGTTCATTGGTTATAATTGACTCTGTTTTTAATAAAGTGGCCCATGATTTACCCAATGAACGGTGTCTGTGTTTATTTCGGCAATAGGCCGCAAAAGGTTACACAGCCCTTCCCCTGTTTTTTGACTCTCAGGCTGCATGCACACTATACAGTTAGAGCACATTTAAAGCACATGAATTCCCCCAAAGAATCCTAGGAACTGTAATTTGTTAAGGGTGCTGGGAATTGTAGTTATGTGACTGGTAAACTACAGTTCCCAGGATAGTTTGGGGGAAGTTACGTGCTTTAAAAATATGGTGTGTACACAACCTAAATTTCTGTCTCTGAAAGCTGTTTTGCTCTTTAAAAATGTCAGGGCACTGTTGTGCATTTTAGTGTATATAATGACCGTGCTGGCTGGGGCTGATGGGAGTTGTAACATTTGGTCCAGAATGACATGTCCAAAACTATCAAGAGTCCAGCACCAGGTTGGGGAAGGCTAACTTAGCACCTGTGTTTTCATTGACATTGGTGGCATATGGATCAGGATACATTTTCTCTGGATCTTGCTGGAAGACTGTGATTCTCTAAGTTGTTTTTAGAAAATATCATAATTGAGAAACATACATCAGTGCTGTTCTCTTAGTCTTCTAAAATGTATTCGGGAGGAGGTAAGGAGGCTTGGAATACGCATTTGAATCTCTAAGTGGGAACAGCTGCAGCACAAGGGGACTGAGGAAGACCTGCCCTGGGAGTGAGAATCTGGCATCCGGGTGCTTGCTACTAGCTCCTTTGGGCTGCTGTCTGTCCAGACAGCTGAAGTCCCTGGTAAGTGCTGCAAGGACTGGGACCACCTGCGTGGCCCTTACTCCAGAAAGAGGCTGCAGTTAATCTCGCAGCCCCTTGCAACAGCTGCTGGCTGGGTCAGGAGGCATAAAAGCCCAGCTGCCCTTGGGCGGCGGGTCTGCCGCTGCTGGGTTGCCACCGAAGGTTGCAGTACTCCCCTTCTATTACTTTTTCTTGTTTTTTAAATTTGTTTTCTGTTAAACCAGCCTAGAGGAGATAGGTGGTGGGGAGGGTGTGTGGCGCATGTGTAGTTCCTGCACAGGGTGGGAGCATGTGCAGTGAACTGAATGAAAGGAGAAAGTTGCCAGATGCCTTCAGAGTGAGCGTCTGTAACTGGCAGAAGGCTGGCCCTCCCTGGGTGTGAAACAGGAGGGGGAGTAGATGGGCCCTGTGTGAAAAGGTTTGAATGGATGTGACTGTTCCCAATCTTCGCAGAGGCCTACTGGGATAATTCGCTCCGGCAGGTTTTGTTGGTGGGCTCGTGTTGGGCCCATATTGGCCACCCCAATTTCAGTGATTAAGGGCAGAGGGAAGTATAGCCATGGGGAGGTGGTGAATTACCTGAGAAGGCAAAGGCAAGGCTATCTGTTCCTTGTTTCTTGCTGCCACTCCTCTCATGGATTGGTTCCTCATTGCTCATCTGCTGTGCCCACTGGCCTGTGTGTGTTGTTGTTTAATGCCAGATCGGTACATAATAAGACCACTCTCATCCATGACTTGATTGTGGATGAAGGTGCCGATTTGGTGTGCATTACCGAGACCTGGGTGGGTGAGCTTGGAGGGGTTGATCTGACCCAGCTTTGCCCACCTGGATACTCATTGCAGCACAGGCTGCAGGGACGGGGGGGAGGATGTGCTCTGGTCTACAGAACTTCCATCTCTGTCACCAGGAAACCACTCTGTCTTTGAGCTGGCTGTGAGTGCCTGCACCTGGTGTTGTGCCGAGGAGACAGTAAACTAGGGTTGCTGCTGGTGTACCATCCACCCCGCTGCCTGGCAGCTTCTCTGACCGAGCTAGTGGAGGTCATCTCGGCTGTGGCGTTGGAGGAGCCCAGAACGACAGTGCTGGATGATTTCAATGTCCATGCTGAGGCTGCCTCTAGTGTTCTGGTTCAAGACTTCATGGCCTCCATGACAACCATGGGACTGCCTCACATTGTTACTGGCCCAACATATAGGGCAGGGCACAGCCTCGACTTGTTTTTTGCTCCAGATGGTGGAAGGCGTGGTCTGGAGATTGTGGGGGTGGATGTCACCCCATTGTCATGGTCAGATCACTTCCTGGTGAAGTTTAGACTTATGGCTCTGATCCTTCCCTGCAGGGGTGGTGGACAGATTAAGATGGTCCGCCCCCAGAGCCTAATCAAATCCACTGGATTCCTGAATGCCCTGGGGGAGTTCCCAGTAGATAGAGCAGGAGACCCTGTTGAAGCCCTTGTTACGCTGTGGAACAACGAGGCGTGTTGGGCTCTTGACACGGCTGCCCCTGAGCGCCCTTTCCCGCACTGTGGAGCCCGGCTTGCACCTTGGTACACCAGTGAGCTAAGGGCAATGAAACAGGCTGGATGATGGCTAGAGCACAAGTGGTGAAAGATGTGCTGTGAGGCTGATCGGGCACAAGTAAAACATCATATCCGTGCCTACTGTGTGGTGGTGAGGGCAGCGAAGAAGGCCCACTTCTCTGCCTCCGTTGCATCCTCAAGTAGCCGTCCGGTGGAGCTTTTCTGTATTGTCAGGGGTCTGTTGACATCAACTCCAGGAAATGGAGTCTTAGACCCTTCGGAGGCCCACTGTGAATTGTTTGCAAGGCACTTTGAGGGTAAAGTGGCTCGCCTCTGTAGCAGTCTTGATGCCCCATCAACATCTACTGTAGTCCCCAATGAGGTGTCCAGTGCAACGTCTGCTGCAACTTCTTGGGAATGGTTTCAGTTGATGAGGCCTGATGACATGGACAAGGTGCTTGCGATGATACGGCCAGCAACGTCTCCTCTTGACCCTTGCCCTTCTTGGCTTATTAAAGCTTGCTGAGGGGGTCTGACTGAGTGGATCCAGGGTGTGGTCAATGCATCATTGCGGGAGGGAGTGGTTCCAGCTGCCTTGAAAGAGGCAATGATTCAACCACTCCTGAAAAAGCCCACCTTGGACCCATTGGTTTGTGACAAATACTGACCAGTTGCAAATACCCCCTTCTTAGGGAAGGTGATTGAGAGGGTTGTGGCGCAGCAACTGCAAGTACTCTTGGATGAAACAGATTATCTTGACCCATCCCAGTCTGGGTTCAGGCCTAGTTATGGGACTGTATTGGCCTTGGTCGCCCTGATGGATGACCTTTATCGGGAGAAGGACAGGGGGAGTGCGATCCTGTTGTTCTTGCTTGATCTCTCAGCGGCTTTTGATACCATTGACCATGGTATCCTTCTGGGCCAACTTGGTGAGATGGGTATTGGAGGCACTGTTTTACAGTGGTTCCGATCCTATCTCCAAGGTCATTCTCAGAGAATAGCATTGGGTGACTGTCTTTCAACCCCCTGGCAGTTGTGCTGTTTAACATCTATATGAAGCCCTTGGGAGCAGTCATCAGGAGCTTTGGGGTGAGGTGTCAGTAATATGCTGATGATACCCAGCTCTATTTCTCCATAAAAATCTGAATCTGGTGAGGCCGTGCAGGCCCTGGACTGCTGCCTGGACTCAGTGGTGGGCTGGATGAGGGCCAATAAACTGAGTCTGAATCCTAGCAAGATGGAGGCGCTGTGGGTTGGTGGTTCCTGAGTTCAGATGATTGGTCAGTTGCCTGCTTTGGACAGGGTCGTACTCCCTCTGAAAGAGCAGGTCCATAGCCTGGGGGTGCTCCTGGATCCATCTTTGTCGCTAGAGGCCCAGGTGACCTCAGTGGCTAGGAGTGCCTTTTACCAGCTTCGGCTGGTGAGACAGCTGCGGCCATTTCTGGACCAGGATAGCCTGACCACTGTTAACCACGCACTGGTAACCTCTAGGCTGGATTACTGTAATGCGCTCTATGTGGGGTTGCCCTTGAGGTTGGTCCGGAAGCTGCAGCTGGTGCAAAATGCGGCAGTGAGATTGCTCACTGGAGCAGGGAATCACCAACATGTCACCCTGCTGCTGAAAGAATTGCACTGGCACCCATTTGCTACCGGGCCAAGTTCAAGGTTCTAGTTTTGGCATACAAAGCCCTATACAGCTCAGGAACAAGATACCTGAAAGACCGTCTTGTCCCTTATATACCCAGTCGATCACTGTGCCCTGCAGGTGAGGGCCTCCTGCAGATACCATCTTATCAAGAGGCTCGTTCTGCACAATATAGGAAACGGACCTTTAGTGTGGCAGCACCTACCCTGTGGAATTCCCTCCCTTTGAATATTAGGCAGGCGCCATCTCTTCTATCTTTTTGGTGCCTTTTGAAGACTTTCCTCTTTCAACAAGCCTTTTAAGTTGAGACCTATCCGAGTCTGCATCTGTGTCAAAATTGTTTAATATGTTTTTTAATAATGTTTTTAACCCTTTTTTAAAGTTGTTTTTTTAAAATGTTTTTAATGCTGTTTTGTTTTAATGAATTTTAAGATCTGTTTTTATGATGTTTTAAAGTGTTTTAGTGCTTTGTTTGCCACCCTGGGCTCCTGCTGGGAGGAAGGGCGGGATACAAATAAAATAAATAAATAAATAAATAAATAATTGTTGCACTTTATTTTTGGCTGTTTGTCACAAGGAAAGAAAGACCTGTAGTGTGGTAATATTGTACAGAGAACAATTTTGTTATCTTTCCAGCTCAACTGATTCATAGTAGTTTAAAGGCTGTTATTTTTCAGTGACATGATTCCGTTTCCTTTCCACAATTTAATCATATGAAGAAAATATAATTAAACATTGGCAGGAAATGCAGAATCAATTCTATTTCTAATGGCGAATGGATTTCTTCCTTGATGTGATGGATTCCTTTTTTAATGGGTGTGCACATGCACACACACATCAAAGAGGAATATAACTAGACTTACCATTATTTGTGCTGGTGCTGATTAGAACTGCACAGCACTACGTTATTTCTGTAAGCTGTTGCACCACTATTACTTCCAGCTTTATTAAAAAATATATGCAGGATAATTACTTGTCAAGAACAGCTTGCAGTACTAAATGACAGTAGAAGTGTTACGTTTACCTAGAATAGGTAGTATCAAATTTTCCTTTCCCCCCAGTTGTTTCATTGCACTTTTTAATATTTCACTGCTGGTATTATGTATATTGTAGAAAAGTAGGACCAATCATAAACCAGTAGAGATAGTGAATGTTCCAGGTAGCCCCTGAGAGGAAGTGGTCCAGGAGACGTAGTTGAGTATTCCTACCCAAGTAGGAATAAAGGACTTTGTGAGCAAGGTTTTGTATTGTCTATTTTTTATTTGGAAATGTTGAGTCATTATATTTCAGATACTGTTCAACATGTAAAATGGCAGTCTTTCTTCTAGGGACAAATTAATCCATTTAATTTTTCCAATCTTAGGTTCAGTTTGCCACCTTTTTGCATCAGTTTGTAAATGTTTTTAAGCCCACAAAACTTCATTAGCATATTACTGTCCATGTCTGCTGATATATTTTTGTATGCAATATACAGATTTTTGCAAGTCATTTCCTCTAATATAATGCATTATATATGTTGTATTTGTTTTTACTAAAGGGATTTCACATCCCAATATATATTCATTCCTGTACACACTGTGCTTTTGTTGTTGTTGTAGAATAGCATCACAACAATGGAGAAATCTGAATTTTGAGGCACAGTTGGGCTTCAGTTTGCATATTGTTTTGGGAAGGGTGTCCTGTATAGGTTTGTATTAACATACAAATGGAACCAAATTTCTTCCCTATCACTACTCCTACTCCTAGCACCATCACCACTACTACTATTACTGGCTTGGATTCTAAGAAACACTCATGGGAGGGATTTGGGACTTTCCCACTATCTTACTCCATGAAGCCTCCCAGTTTTCTCTGAGAATAGAGAAACCCTTTCACTCATGAAAACTTCCAGTTTGGGACAATTCCTCTCTCAGTCCCTCTGCACTTCAGCTCCCCCATTCCAGATGGTCCCCCAACTCTCAGGACAATCTTTTCAGGCACTTGCAGGGGGAAGAAGGGGCTGAAAATCGTCTTCCGCCCATTACTGTGAGCACTTTTTAGGATCCAAGCCAATAATAAAAATAATACCCAGTACTGCACATGGAGTACTCAAGAGGATAAGCCTGAGATTCCACAGTCCAAGGTCATTGAGGAGTAGGCAGTATCCCTGGGAACTAGCAATGAAGATACCCTTGACAGATTCTGCATAGGGAAACCCACTGAAGAACCCTCTGTACTGTCAGAGGAGTGAGTGGAGCCACTGTCCAGCCCATGAGAACAGCACCCAGTACCAAGAGATTTGGGTTTGGGCCAAAGAGTGATGCCATAATATGCATCTATAGACCCTGAGTCACTATGCACTTCTAGAATCAGGGGTATCCTCAAGAGCAAGAAATCCCTGAAACATCTTCATCACCAGCAGCTGTGGTTAAAGTGTGGTCTAGGAGGCCAGAGTTAATAAGGTCTCCGGCTCCTAAAACGTTTCTGCTTGCCCTGCCACCTTTGATATCGACTGTTGGTTGACCTTGCCTCTGAATTACAGCTTGGACCTGGAATGCTACCTTATGCTTGACCTTGACATTTTCAGATACTGCTGTACCATTGGCCCAGCTCTCCTTGATGAGCCTTTTAGGTAGGAGGATTCACCTTCCCTGGACTAGGATCCTAGCCCTGAGGGCACCTGCTAGGACATAACAAGAATAAGTAAAAATGGTTTCAAGTGTGCTGGTCTGCATATAAATATGGCTCCATCCAGCTAAATGTTCAACTGGGAGTAAACCCGATATGAATGAATGGGAGCCACTCAAGAGCATCCATTCCAATGGAGCTTATGCACGATTGCTTTTAGATGGAATGGCCCTCCCCATTTCAGTATTGTTCAGACTTCTGGGCAGCATCTTATCTGATGCTAGCTATGGCAGCAAAATTATTTGTTTCCCATCAAACCTGACTCTTTGACAAGTTCCTGTCTATCTGTCACTGAATTGCCATCCTCTTAGGAGATTGTTACTGTTTAAAGGAAAAGGCTTTCTCTTTGCCCCTCCTTCCCCAGAAAGATGACTGTCACAACAGGGCAGCTTCTACCATCATATCTTTCCTTCTAGGGGAAGAGATTGCCTAACTCAGAAATATACAAAGGAAAAACACAGCGAGAAACTATTATAGCCTCTCTTTTTTTCCAAATAACAGATACGTACCCAATGGAAAGGGTAAGGCAGCTGAAAAGAAATTACAGAATAACAGGAAAACATGTGGACTGAACAGTATGAAAAATTATCTTTATAGTGAGATATTGTTGGCTATTTAATAGTCTCCCAGGAGGCCTCCCTGTACAGAATATTTAAGATCAGTGCAGCGAAAATGCTTTCCTCATAGAAAGATAGTCTTCAAAATGAGCTGAAAGTAACTGAAGCAGAATATATCTTTTTGTTCTTTACCTTGTTGATATTAAGCTGCTGTTGCTTTTAATAGTTCCCATGGTAGAGAAACAAATGGTGCTATCAATTAAAAAAAGAGCTGCCAAGAAGGTCTTGTTCAGCAAAATGGCTCAATCTTGCCTTTAAATAGTTCTTTCTTGCACTGTCAATGACACATTTTATCAAAATGTGCGATTTCTCTTGCTAATCATATGACCTAGTAGACTTTAGTGAAGGTGGTAGCAATTGGGTGAACAGTTCTTCCAGTGAACAGTGCCTATTAATATTCTCAGAAATAGGATTGCTAGGTTCTATTTTAAGGGCTTGTTAACTAGCAGCCAATGATCTCATTCTGGCATCAAAGGCTTATTTGTTCCTCAGCCCAACATCCAAGAGCTCCTCCATAGCATACCACAGCCCCTTCATCCGCATAAGCCAAGGCATAAGATGGAATATTATCCATTGGACATGACAAATTCTCTACTGAATACATAGTTAGGAATGCATTGCTGGCCACACTCCTTCACTTCTGTGTGATTGGCTCAATGCATGAAAGGAGCTGTACATGCATAGGGCTTCCCTGAGTAGGCAGGGTTCCTATTGGTTGAATCTCTCCTATATGTGTGCAGGTGTTTACACACATGGGGCCCCTTTCATGCGTTCAGCATGAGGAGGTGAGGGATGTGGCCATAGGGTGTGCCATTGTTAAGGATATAAACATTGGACATGCAAATGTTGAGGGTATGGTCTGTTGTAGCTCCAGATCCCCTGCCACATGTTCAATATGCCACATGTTCAAGGGCCTTTCCAGTTGTGATGGAATATTCTTCTCAGGAAAATGTGCTGGTGACCACTCCAATGTTTTTTCAGAGCCAGGCAAATAACCTTTTGATTCACCCAGGCCTTTCCAAAATACTGCTTGAAATGGTTTTGAATGCTACTGCTAATATTTTTACTGCTCCATTAATTGTTTAATGGACTGTTGGCTTTCTTGATTCATTCTGATTGCATCACACTTTGATAAGTTTCCCTGAAAGTGGTAGCATCAAAAGAGGATTGTATGTGCATATATAACACAGTCATAGAATAACTGTCCACACAGCAAGGGCGGGGAAGGGAATCTGTTTTAACACCCCAGACCTCAAAAGCTCATATCCACTATATCAGTGTGCTCAAATGCTACATAGTGTATGCTTCTATATGTTTTCTATATGTTGTATTTCCACTTCCATCAAGCAAGAAGTACAGCCTGTGACTTTAGTGTCAATTTTGAGCAGAAAACAAACAAAAAGCTTAACACTGTTTTTTATTCACCATAAGGTCCTAATCTTGCATGTATCCTTCTGAAATTTTGCAGGGAACTTACTTAGGCGTACGTATGTGCTGCATATCATGTTCATACAACCTGCCCACAAAAAAAATGAAAGGGGAAAGGGAATATGTTTTTAATTCTCCCCCAACATTAAAGGCTCCACTTGCACAACCTGCAGACCTACCTGTTTAAAATTTGGCAGGCTTCATCCCCCATCCAAATCAGACAAAACATGAAAGGTCATAACTGTTTGTTGATTTCCCCCCATTACAGTCAATGGAGAGACACCCAAAGTTTCAAGTTTTCTGAATCTGAGACAATTTACAACCCCTCTTTAGGTGTTCAGATATGTGAGTGGAGCCATGGGCACAAGTGCACTAGCTCCCCACCTCATTTTGGTTGTCATCCAACTCATGAAGGGTGTCTTTGTAAAGCAGACGCCTCCTGTATTTGTGGAAAACCATGGTTTGAAAAATGCATGAGGAATCTCCATGATTTGGAGGGCAATTAGAATGGTGGTCTCATTCCTGTGCCCTCCTTGCATGTTTAACTTAACGTGCTATCTAAACACTTGAAGAGGACTATAGTAATCCATACATCACTGAACAGGCATGTTCTGTTTTTGCTGCAATCCTATGCATGCCTACCTAATAATAATCCACAGTGAACACATTAGAACATGCTTCTGAGTAGACATGCATAGGGTTATTCTCCCAATAAATCATACACTCTCATGACAGTTGCACATTCTCTTCTTGCAACTAAAAAGTGAAATTGCTATGAAATAAAGAAGAAAGTAGTGGGGTAATCACAGATGAGTGACTTCATTAAAAAAATCTAATGACAATCTCATACTACATGCACACCAACCTAAGGATATTTTGTCAGAAGAGAGAACAGAGCAACCTGGTGATTTGCCTCTTATAGCTTTTTATAGCAAGGTTGGTATACAAAGGAGAGTAATAGTAATAATTCCTATAGAATAACATCATATTAGAATGACACTTCAGAAAAGTAAGGCCAACCCTTTTAAAGGATACTGTAATCCTATCTGGGCATTCAAAGATGGAATACACACTATACATTTGCAGCTCATGACTTCCCCAGAGAATCCTGGGAACTATAGTTTACCGCTCCCAAAGCTCCAATTACCAGCACCCTAGTGGCTTCTAGTATGTTCCTCCAAAGGCCTTCCAGTTCAATGCAAGAAGATCTGGGCAGCACATGCAGGATGGGGACACTGGTTGCAGGGCCGATGCGCAGACCCCCCCGACATTTACATACTTCTCCACTGTGATGTACGGGTGTTGATTGAATGCCTCATAAAAGCTTTTATTTTCTTCCTCTGTATTTGCGGCTACATAACACAATATATTTTTCTCTTAAAATCAAAAGCATTTTTCATTTATCAGAACTGCACAATAACAACAGGATCCCCAAGGTACTCCTCCTGCTCATTCCATAAACACAACAGATTCTTCATGCCATTTTTCATCTGAAGCATCTACCATATGATTTAGAAAAATAAAATGACACTTTGTAAGTGACCCTTTTCTTTCTGTTGACAGTTCATCCCCACAGCTTTTTAAAAATCAGCCCAAGAACACCCTGACGTGTGTGTGTGTTTGTGGCTTTTGGTCTGCTACATGGCATAAAGCTGAAGAGTCTTATTCTATAGCCCAGCAGCAGCTGAGAATGTTCATTGCTTCACGGCTGGTGGCATTCATCTAATTATGATATTTACATAATTAGTGAGTGTTTGGGGTTTTTGATTTGCACAGTGACTGACTGTATGATTTCACACATGGCCATTATGCTTTCCTTTGTGGAATACATTAGATCATTTTTCTTATTGTTTATAAACAGGCAAAGAATATTTCTTTTATAGGACACAAGGAATTCTGTGGTGGAAAAAATGTACAGTGTAAAGAGAAGCTGCAAATATATATGAGAATTGAACTGCTATAATACAGAATAGTGCATGTACATTCTTATATATTTTATATTTACATATAGATATATAGAGATAGATATATAGATATATCTATATATAGAGAGATATAGAGAACTGAACTGCTATAATACAGAATAGTCCAAGTACATCCTTATATATTTTATATGTACATATAGATACATAAATATAGATATATAGATATATTCATGATTTGGGTGTGGAGTTGGTGGGAGAGAAGGTTGCTAAAATATACAGTCATCAAGAGTTTATTTTAAAGCGTTTCTTAGTTGTTGTTTTGCCATTGGCTTAGAGTAACCCAGTGAAAAGAGGACAGGGCTCCTGCAACTTTAACAGTCATGCAAGCAACACCTTCTGAAACTATTAAAGCTGTAGAAACTCTGCCCTCTTTTTCACCTTGCCACCCCTACATTGGCATAATAAAAAATGATGCATGCAGACTGCCATTTATTCAGAAAAATAGTACATCTGTAAGAGTTGTTGCTTCAAAAAAGCAAGTATCTGTAATGCCAGTGTTGCTGAGGGTGTAACGCTATGCACACTTACATGGGAGTAGTGATGGGTGAGAATTTCAATTCAGTTTGCATCTCATGCAGAATTTATCAAATTCTCACTTTCAGAAACAATATGAGAACCAAAACACAGCCATCCTTTGAAATTCGCATTTATTAGAATTTTGGGATGCAGTTTACCAACTAAACAATATTTATAAAAATGCATGTATTGGGGAAAGTGTGCATAAAAATGAATATATGAGTGAAAATAACATGCAAAAAGGCATGATGTGATGAGAAATGGCTTGCAAAAATGTGTACTGCCTACAAAAATGTGTTTATTTGGAGAAATTCACACTAAAATGGTGGAGAATTTTCATGAGGATTTTTTTTAAAAAAATTGCAGATTGCAGCAGAAATGGAGAGAACTGAATTTAACATTAGAAAAGTGAGAAACTGAGAGAACCAAAACTGACAGATCGTTCCATCCCTACCTTGGAATAAGTATTATTGAGCTGAATGGGGCTTACTTCTTAGTATATGTGCATAGCGTAATGCTGTTATAACCAGAATTATTCAGTTACAGCTTGTATCCCAGGCAAAATAAATTCTTGCAGGAATAATCCAGCATCCTGACTTTGAATCATGGAAACAGCAGATAATTGGAACAGATCTTTGCACCAGTTAATTTACCCCAGGATCATGCAAATCAGACCTAAATTATCTGTTGCCATAGCAGCTGAAAGCTATGCTACCAATCTAGTCTGACATAAGGGTGAGGGTTTCTTTTCTATTAAAAGAATTAATACTTGGTAACCTCTAAGTCTGTATGAGTATTTTTTTTATTGAGGTCTTTAGGAAGGAATAGCGATGCTGTGTAAAAATCTTATGGCCCAGTTCTTTCTCTAAGTAAGTGGTTTTCAAATTTTTTCTTCCTCCAGGAAACCTCCTCCATACCAAATAGCTTGCAAGTACCAAAAATTAGTTGTCTGTTAGGAGTCCTATTAACATGAAATTGTGGCTGTTTCAAATGTTGTGAATGCAGACTAGTGACTGATGTATGGACATGCACATTTTCCCTTCTGCTGCAGCTTAGACCTAGTGCTCATGTGTGCACAAAGCATCCACTTGCAAAACAAGAAAAATGTTAAAAAAGCAATGCAAACAACTGGGGATGGGGTGTCAGTTGGAGACGGAAAAAAGGGCTTGTCCCCTTTTACTAGAAGTGGGTGGATATCTGCTAACTGGCAGTATTGGTAGTTTTCACACTGGTTGGTCTCTGTGCCTTTGCAGCCTCTCCTCCTCCATGTATGAATTTATATGGCTCTTTTTCAGCACTCAAATCAATGGTTAGCTCCACTCCTCCATCCAGATGATTGCATCTTGCTACTGGTCTTGGGAAGGCACAGATTCCTTCAGGGAAGCTACCAGGCTTGGCCTAAGCAATAGATTATACCCTCTACGTAGAGCTGCAGAACTTGTGGCCTTCCAAATGTTGGACTCCAACTCCCATCAGCCCCAGCTAGCATGGACAATGGGCAGGGATTATGGGAGCTGTAGTCCACAGCAACATCTGGAGGGTCACAGGTTCCATAAGCCCTAGTGTTGCTGGTGGGCTAGCCTTATGGGTGAACAAGCTGGCTAACAGGGCCACTGAGCTGAGCTCAATGCTGGTTGCAGAGCTTGGAAAAGTTACTTTTTTGAACTACAACTCCCATCAGCCCCAGCCAGCATGTGCTGGCTGGGGTTGATGGGAGTTGTAGTCCAAAAAAGTAACTTTTCCAAGCTCTGGCTGGTTGACATGCACTGTCTGCAGTGAGATGGGGCAACTATTCACTGACATTATTGCAAAAGACAAAGAGCGGTAAGGCTTATTAAACTACTAAGTTTTGCAACCCTACACAAGCAATGGAACTTGGCAACATTGTAAAAATAATCAGAGTGGTGGTGGTACTGAAGGTCTCTCCACCCAGGGAACTATTTATCCTAGGGTCAGTCCTGGCTTGCCAGGCCATGAACATCCAATGCCACTACTTCCAAAGACACCATTGTGACAGCAACCCATAGTGAGCAAGATAGCTCCCTTATTTTGGTCATTGTTTTACCACTGATGGCTTGCTTTATCAAATTAGTTATTACAAAGACTGGTTATTTCCACAGTAAGTACCTTAAATGATAACATAACTCTTTGCACCTGAAGTTATTCTTGCAGTACTGAAAAATAATTAAAGGGTCATGGTGAAAAGCAGCAACACAAATGTGTTTATCTTTTTGAATTTATAGCACAATTTTATCTTGTCACAATGCCTCTTCAAAGCCATGCTCACCATCTGTGCTTTGTGCTTTTAAGCAGTCTAATTTAGATCCCCCTTATCAAGTACAATGCTGTTGGAAATGGAGACCTCAAATTTTAGTGTGACTTTTAGATATCTTTTTTTTGCAGTTAATTGAAAAGCTGGCCACTTATAGTTAACTGTAGATCTCAGGTGCCAGAAACACAAACACTTTGTATAAAACATCTTTGCAACATCATTGCTGGTGTTATTACATACACAAAATTAAATAATTATTGATCAATGTTTTACTGAAGGTTGCATAACAGATGCGAGATTACAAGTGCTTTCAGTATTGTGTATGAAAACAGATGGTGAACTGTATTAACAACAAAAGTTATTCAGGCCTGTTGTAAGGAGTTCACTTAGTGTCTCCTAAACCACAGCCCTCTATTATGGAGGGAAGAAAGAGCATTATTCAAAGTCCGGTGCTTTTTTTCTAGAACAAAACCTCAATTTGAGGAAGATTATCCACAATCTTGAAACCCTTAAACCTTATTTCCTTCTGTGCTCTTAATCACACCACTTTACAAATGAGCATAATTTAATTTAGGTTTATTGAGCAACAAAAGCTTTTCACAAATGTATGCCTAGTTTGGGTACAGTAATTTTCATCTCTGGTGATTCACAATTCATGGCATGTTTTTGAATACAACAGCAAAATGTGTGACAATTAAGATATAAAGAATTGGAGAAATTTGATCAGCTTCCCAGTTCTGGATAAAAACCAACTGTGGCATGCCAAGCCAACTATGCCCTAGTTCTAGGGTAGCCAGGTCCATGGCCTGAGACTGATCCTGTATCTTTAGGAGAAGGGACGGTCAGCCAAGTGCAGGTGTTCTTGCAACTCTGTAATGAGAAAAACCACAAGGTGGAATTCTCCCTCCCCCCTCCCCAACTTTAAAAGATACAGAAGACCTCTTGGAGGATGGGCCTGGCAACCAAGAGGTCTTCTGTATCTTTAAAAGTTGTGCAGGGAGAAGGGAGAATTCCGCCTTGTTGTTTTTCTCATTACAGAGTTGCAAGAACACCTGCACTTGGCTGACTTTCTCTTCTCCTAAAGATACAGGATCAGTCTCAGGCCAAGAACCTGGCAACCCTACCTTGTTCATATATTCAGCCAGGGTGGTGCTGGAACAGCAAAGTAAATGTGTGGCATCAGTCCTACCTCACCACCTCTCAGTCTCATGTCAGCTGAGTCATATGCATGAAGATTTGACCATGCAGGTGTCTCATTTGCATGAATCTTCTCACCTTTTTTTGAGGAGACACATGTAAAGTAGACTTCTTTTTAATTGGCCATCCATATAGAGGTTCTGGTTCACACAGGGGCTCTTTTCAGGCTGTCATGTGATCAAAATTCTCAGGTTGCGTCATATAGTATCCCATTTCAGTTTTTGGATTAAAATTAATTTCAGGGTGGCGAGAAATATTTCCTGAAAAACACTTTGTAATATCCACTTTAAAAAAAAAATGACTTCATGACACTGTTTTATACTGCTTTAGCATAATTTCCTCCTGGTTTTAGTTCCTTTCTTTTGATTTAGTCACATGGACAGTTTCAGCCAATAAGAGACCATGTAGTGAATGGGATTAAAAACATGATGCTATACAGCCATTAAGATTTTGATATGCGATTTTGTCACTGAGGAAAATCAAACCAATTGAGAACAAGGGCAATGCATGAGATAGACGGTTCTAGCCAATCAGGCATCATGAAGTGAACAGGATGATGTTGCTGTTTGACACAGGCAATCCGATATGGTTATGTGAGAAGCGCAAACAAAACAAATTGATCAAGAGATGGAAATGTAGATGATGTTTTTGCTAGCCAAAACAAATGTCAAAAGATGTGGGGTTTTTTGCTGTTGCTGAAAATGTTGTCAAAAGTGAGTAGTTCTGGCTCAGTCCTACAAAACTGTAATCTGCTGCTACCAGTGCCAGGGTTAACATATTACTCTTCTAGTGAGACAGCATGTGGATTTGAGTTCCCTCCATCTATTTTGGAATCTCAAGTAAGGAACACATTCCTTTCCTCAAGCGGCCAGAACTGTCTGGGGGGTCTAGAGAGAATTACAGAGATGAATAGCATTAGCAAGATAACTTGTGCATAACTATCAATAATAGTTTCCCTTGCTGTGATAGTAATCAGACCCCTGACAATGCTCTCTTATTACTCAATTAGAAATGGTACATTGTAATTTCATTCTGTATGATATTTTATTTTGAAACACTGAAACTAAAAATCAATTATTGTAAGGTGACATTGGTTTTATGTTGGGAAATGTTTGTAATAAACATAAAAAATTGAAACATGTTGCTTTCATAAGTATTCAACTCCCACACATTAATATTTGGTAGAGCCACTTTTCACTGCAATAACAGCTTTAAGTCTTTTGGGGTAGGTATATACCAGCTTTGTCCACAGTGTCAGAGGGATTTTGGCCCATTGTTTTTGGCAGATTTGCTCCAAGTCCTTCAGGTTGGTTGGACATCACTTGTGGACCACAATTTTCAAAGAGTGCCACAGATTCTCAATGGGATTGAGATCAGGACTTTGACTGGACCACTGTAGGACATTCACCTTTTTGTTCTTGAGCCACTCCAGTGTTGCTTCGGCCTTGCGCTTGGGATCGTTTTCCTGCTGAAAAGTGAATTTCCTCCCAAGTTTCAGTTCTTTAGTGAACTGAAGCAGGTTCTCTTGCAGTATTTCCCTGCATTTTGCTCCATCCATTCTTCCTTCAATTTTATCAAGATGCCCAGTACCTGCTGATGAGAAGTATCCCCACAGCATGATGTTGCCACCACCATACTTCACTGTAGGGATGGTGTGTCTTGAAGCATGGGCAGTGTTAGGTTTGCTCCACACATAGTGCTTTGAGTTTTGACCAAAAAACTCTATCTTGGTCTTATCTGACCATAAAACCTTTTCCCACATTGCAGCTGGGGAACTCTCATGCTTTTTGGAAAACCCCAGACGTGCTTTCAAATGGTACTTTTTGAGTAATGGCTTCTTTCTTGCTACCCTCCCATACAGACCAGTGTTATGCAGAGCTCTTGATATGGTTGACCGGTGCACCATTACTCCACTCCCAGCCAGTGAACTCTAGCTCCTTCAAAGTGATTGTTGGCCTCTCTGTGGCTTCTCTCATGAGTCTCCTTCTTGTTCAAGCACTGAGTTTTGAGGGACAGCCTTTTCTTGGCAGTGCCTGGATGGTGTGATGCAGCTTCCACTTCCTGATTATTGATCCAACTGTGCTCACTGGGATTATCCAAACACTTGGATATTTTTTTGTACCTTTTCCCTAATCTATGCATTTGTATTACATTATCTCTCACTTGTGTAGAATGCTCTTTGGTCTTCATTTTCCTTCAGGTCCATAGCCTGACCAATGATCCTTTAACAGTGGGTTTTTTATCCTGACAATGTGACAGCAACTTTAATGGTTCGCAGGCCAATGGTAAGGTGATTGTGTCCTCAACGGGGCAATTTTTTTCATCTGTGTACCCTGGGAGAATCCACAGCACAGGGGTTGAATACTTATGCAAGCAACATGTTTCAGTTTTTTATGTTTCTTACAAAAGTTTCCCAACATAAAACCAATGTCACCTTAAAATAATTGATTTTGAGTTGCAGTGTTTCAAAATAAAATATCATACACAACGAAATTACAATGTACCATTTGTAATTCAGTAATATGAGAGCATTGGTCAGGGGTCTGATTACTTTTGCAAGTCACTGTACATGCAATTGTACAGCTTTAGAACCTGTTAATTGTATCCACAGTTCAGTCAAATGTTGTTTACTCTAATCATGTAAGATTCCTCATGATAAAAGGTATCTGTGTTTTAATGCTGTGATCTTGTCTTCAGTGGTGTTTGTCTTTATAGAACAAATAGGCAGCTCAGTTGTAAATACATTTATTTGGAAGTACAGCCTACTGAATTCAATCTTCTTCTAGTATTCATGCTTAGAATTGTAGCCCTAAAAGAGAAATTACCAAAAGAGGAAAATGGTTCATTTTGGTTTGGCTGGAAGCCTATAGTGGAAGTGATCATGAACTTCATAACTAAGTGTTGTGCATATTGATAATTAAAATAACTAAAAATTTTCATAGTTCAGAAAGACCATCTCTATAAAACCTACAGACTTTTTAACTGCTGTGCACACAAATATCAACGCAAAAGCTATAGCTGTAGGCAACTCAGTTGCTGAAAGTACAGCAGGACATTTAAATTCTGTAAGAAAGACTTCATGAGGGATGAATAATTTTTTCTCTTTGTTCTGAAGTAGCTGTTTTGCTCTTGTTGGTGGGAATTTACACCAATAGATTCTAGTTACATTTATAATTACAGGATTTGGGTGACCAGCACAAAATGACATTATTCTTGTTCTGTCATGTGCTTTCTTGATTTACATGATGCATCAGTGGTCACATCGCATGAGGCAGTTGGATTCTCCTGAAATAACCTGGTTTAAGAAAGTCTAAGTGAACAGCTTAGTTCTTTGAACTGCAGAAATATAGATTTGTAGCATGTAAACATCAGTTCCTAAGATGAAGTTTTTATGGCTTTGGATTGGTTCACTAGACCACAGAGAAACAAATTCACTTTTGAAACCTTGCTGGGATGTGTGTGATGAAAAATCAGCAGGTAGGTAAAGGATCAAGTAGGTATGTTGGAGAATTCTGATGAACATGGAAGCAGAAATGGAAATTGCTGATGTTCACTTATTGTCCAGAACAGAAATCAATCCAGTTGTTTACTGTTGTTTTCAGGCCACAAATGATATGTAATTGGTGACTTTTTCCCATTTAAATTGTGTTTCCTTTGCATTGAAATGAATGGTTTAGAAATAATTACATTATTAATTGCAGCTCATAGCCGGAAAATGAAGAGGCAAGACAAGATGAAGTGTGGGTAAATCAAGGGCCACATTTATTGTAATGACTCCAATTACATACTTGATTGCATAATCAAATGATCTGCAGAGACAAGTGCGGAACCTATCTCATCCCCAATCAGGCAAGGACACCCTGCTATGGGAAAGGGGGTGGTCCAAGCCCAGTCCCCTCTTCTGGGCCCCATCCCCGCAGGGTGGTTAGGGAGGCCTTCCTGCTCCACCCCCTGTCAGGGCTGCACAACTCTGAGTGGGTGTTACAGGTTAGCCTTATCCTGCCAATAGGCCGCACAACCTGAAAGGTAGGCCTCAGAACCTACCGATCACCTTAAAGGGTGCCTAAGGGTGGTCACCAAACCCTACCTTGTGAACTTCCGCACATATCTGCCACAAAAGAGAACAAGCCTCAGCTTAGTCCCTCTTCCCCTACCTGTGGCAAATTATTTCATGCAGGGCCCTCTGCAGATAGGAAAGAAACAGATCATTACCCAGGTCAGACATATGAACACCGTGTGACTGGTAAAGATCAGCCCTGCCACACTTCACCTCAGGATGGTGTATTACCTTACCCTGCTGAACAGCAAGGGCAAGTCGGACTTCCCTATTTACCTATCAACTAGCATTGTTCAGGCCCCTGGGATCAATCTCATCCCACCAAATCCTCCTGGGGAGGATATCGGACCAAACAGTCACAGTCCCAGGCTACCCTCCACGTACAGCGTGAAAGTGCAGGCAAACTTGAATGATAAGGGCTTTTCCCCTTCAACACTCCTAATTTACATGAATAATTAAGATGAATAATGTAGTCTTTGGTGGAAACTAAACTGCAGCTGAATGGAAACAGTGCTGATTGTGACAAAGAAAGGTTGGAACAGGAATTGCTGCCTTCTTACCTCCCCAGGGCCAAGTACTTCCTCCGACCATCATTCTTGGTCATCCTGTTTTGTTTTGTTTTTAAAAAGCAACTCCTTGCTTTTTTTTTTTTTAAAAGCACAATTGGTTTTGTTCTTAAAATTAGGGCATTTCCTTGTTTTTCTGGAAAGAGTGCAAACAATACTCCAAAACTTCTTCATTACACTTTCAATACAATTTCACTTTGTGCTGATCTTTCTCCCTTTCTCCAACATCATAATACAAGACAAAAGAGAGAACAAATAAGAGAAAGTAAAAGAGAGAAGAAAAAGAAAGGAAAAAGAGTGCTGGATAATATTTATAAATATTCTGTCCTCTGATAATATAGCTTCATATGCTTCAAGATGTTCATTCCAAAGGTTTTTTTAATCAAAGGTATCTGGGAACTCACAATACCGTACACAACCCTCTCATATTGTGCTAAATTGAGTACGCTTACTCAGCTTGTCTCTAATGGAATGTTTGGATTGCAGGTAATCAATGCTAATTGTTTGGCTGTTAGGAATGCTCTTTAAAGAAGCTGGAAAGTTGAGGCAATTGTGTGGCTAATATGGGACATGCGCAGATTTGTCTGGATGATGAATGTCTTCACCCGCAGGATCTAGAATTCTTTCACAATGATTGAAATAAAATATTACTAGAATAATTAAATTACAGGAGTCATGGACATCTCTGCTCCTGTGCCATCCCCAAAGAATTTTGCACCTTAGTTCTTTTACAGATTAACCTAAATGTTCCAAGTGATGCCATGACCAAGATCAAAAGTTACTAGTATTATCCCAAGCCAGAGTCGCCTCTACAAAGCAATTACTGTTTTAGAGGTTGCATTCCTGTAGCTATATATCTTCTAATCATTCTTAATGGGCTCATCAACACTGTGGTTTAGTGTGTGTTTGGTGCTACTCACATCCCTTTTAATCCGCATGGTTCACGTGATGTTACCAGCAAACAGAAACTATCATGCAGTTTCCCCCCTGTAAATCCATACTAACCCAGTCCTCTGATAATATGAAAAGGGAAGGAAAAAATGTCTTCACTCCATATCTCTAGTGCTTACAGATGTTGTGCTCTGATGCTTTTAGGTGAGTGTATCAATCGTTCTCCTCTCCACGCCCACTCCCTCCTCCTCCCTTTTTTCATTTCAATTCCTGTGGACTGACAAACTGCTCTTCCTCATTCTGCAAGCTTTTTTTATGTTGCTGCAAACGGTGCCTTGTTTTCCTTTTCCCCCTGTGTGCAAAAGCTCAAACAAAGCACTGCTCAAACAAAGATTTGTATTTCAGCTGTATTGTATCAGTGAAAATACAAATAATCACACTTCCAGGTTGTTGTTTTTTTTTTAAAATGAAACTAACTGTTAGAACAAACTGAGCATGCTCGGTTGCCAAGTAACCAGAGGGAGTGGAAATGTTAAATTAGAACACGTGGTCATTGGGAAACTGTGTGATTGATCCTTCCCAGGGCCGACCCCAGGCATGCTGAGGCCCTTGGGCACCAGCCTGCCCTGGGGCCCTCTGCTCCCCTTCCGTGATCCGCGGAGGCAGCAGCAGCCTGCAGGAGAGGAGCTTCCAAGTTGCCCACCATCCCCTGCTTCACCTACCTTTCTCTCTGCTGTTTTTTGCGGCTGCACGCACTGCACGTATGTGTGCCATCAACCAAGATGGTGGCAGAGGCTTCAGCCCCTTAGGGAAACCCCGGCCACCATCTTGATTGATGGCAAACCGCAAAAAACAGCAGAAAGGTAGGTGAACCGGGGGCATGGCGGACAGCTCGGAAGCTCCTCTCCTGTGAGCCGCGGCTGCTTCTGCAGATCGCGGAAGGGGAGCGGAGGGGCCTCCGTAGCTCTAGGGGCCCTCAGGCCAGTGCCCCACCTGGCCACACTTTAGAACCGGCTCTGATCCTTCCGCTTCAGTGTGAATAGCAAACACAATGTTTGCAGCTGGCATTGAGCCCTTACTGTAGACTGTGCAGATAGGAAACAGAGGTAAAAACAGTGTCTTTAGTATGAAGTAGTGCTCCTTGTGTGGATAAGCCCAATATTTTGGAGCCCATTATTGTTAATGCCATTTTTAATGCACTTCTATTTTCTGAGGTGGTGGGTTATATATTTTTTTAAAAAACACTCAGCAACTGAACACAAAAATGTAAAGATGTGTAGAGTACTTAATAGTGAGGTTTCCCATGTGTTGCTGTGCAATAAGTGGCTGAGATGGAGCTCAGTGATCCCATTGCCAATGAAATATCACAACGTCACATTTGTTTCAGTGTCATATTATAGTCGGAAGGTGCCTTGGTGATATAGTCCAACTAACTGATCAAAGTAGGATCTGCAGATAGTCATCCAGCCTTTGCAGACACTCTGCCATTGAGCATGGATTGGCATGTTAGTACTTTGGCATGAGGTCTGATGACCAATTGCGATGAAGTGGAGAATGGTTGACTACAGAGTAGAGTTGGGTTAGCACAACAACTCCTCTTACCAAAAGTTATCAAAGGCTTCTGACATTGGACCATCCCTTCAGAGATTACTCCAATGGTGTAAGAACTGTGGCAATGTGCTCTTTAACCTCTATTCCTCCAATAATATCAGATGCTAATGATTCCAGGAGCTAGGACAGCACTGGATATTTACAATCTACCTTTCCTCCAAGGTGCTCATGGTTCTCCCCTCCTCATTTTATCCTCATAACAACCCTGTGAGGTACGTTAGGCTGAGCAACAGTGGTCCTAGGTTACCCAGTGAGCTTCATGCCTTTTTTCATAATTCAGTAACATAAAATGTGGGTATTCCTTCTTAGTGAAAAAATGGTTCTGAGAACTTTTTCCGCTGTAGGATGAAAACCCCACCCTTTTTTATCATTATTCTGCCTCTGAAAAGAAAACTCATTTTGGGGAAATCTTTACATGTTCATTAGGTCCTTAAGGGAAGACTATGTAATTGCAGACAGATGGCACATAGTCAGAATTCTAATACCTCCACTTTTTAATTAGGTCCAATAAGCTTCATTATATAGCCATCCACAGCTGTTTTATTACCTTCTATAGCTCTGAGGTGACCAAGCTGCCACAGTATCTCATATTTTATGGAAAATATGGTGGCTGAAATAATAATCTGCCCCCTGTAGTTTACAGTGAAGCTCTAGCTCTAGCATAGCTTCCAACAGAGCTGACTGTTCTGGTTGAATACCAAGTTCTAGATCTCTATACTGAGCTTTCAGATGTTTCCATTTATACCAGTACTCTTCATTAGCTACAGTAATCCAAGAGGAAAATTTGATATAAAGGCTAATGAGCCCTTTCATTACAGCCTCCTGTGCAATGATACAATGAAATGATAAAAGAAAAGCAAGGATGGTTGTCATCAGATAAGATGGTGAGAAGGTTTGTTGTCAATTGAACTAATTCCTGCACACACACTATTAATTACTGTCTTAATTGTCAGAAAGAAAATGGCTCCTCTCTGGCATCATAAGTATCCATGTATACTGTACATTTTGTTATATGAAAGCTAGTATGCAATATGCTATAAGTCACTAATCTTGAATTCCCCTTTCTTCGTTAACTGAGATAGCACATTGCCCCTGTTCAGATAACAGAGCTCAGCCGACATGCATACGTGTACATGATGGGAGGCAGAAGACTCCATCCTCCATCCATGTGTTTGTGGGCATATCTGCAATTTTCCTATGAACATGTAAACATCCATGTTAAGGCAACACTCCACCCAACTGGAAATTCTATTTTTGGAGGTTTTCCAACTGCATGGAGTGCTGCTTATGCACAATCAAGCATGTGTAGGCCTATTTTAGGCATGCCTACAACTCTGCATATGGTAAGAGATGAAGCCTGAAGTCTTGATGTATGGGCATTAATGGCACATTTATATTAATTGCATATTAATATAGCACTTTACATTTTTATCTAAAGTGGTGAACAACATAAAATTATAAAACATAAGACCAAAAATCAGCATAAAACAGTAATATTTCAGAGCTCTTGTTTCACAATAGTGACTGACTAATCATTTTTTAAATTGGAATAGGCTTCAAACCTGTATACATGGAGGCTGAGCCCTGTTGTTTGGACAGACTACTATGTACTACTAACTATCTTTTCTGAGCACATGTTGCTTGCCATTGATTTCTTATAAGGGTGGGATTTCACCTCTACAAATTCTATAGAACCAAACACAAGCGAACACTTTGCTTCTTTACTTGTAGAAGGATATTTTGACGCCATTAAGTGGCTTTCACATTCCAGCCCCTTGGATTTTTCAAGTCAGTGAAACGTCACAGTTTGTCATGATAAGATGCATATGCTCACTTTTCCTACATTGCAATATACTCTAATGATTTTCACAGTAGCTTTCACAGTCAAACATATCTTGCATTTTGGCCCAGCTATGACAGAAGTAAAACTGCCACTTCATGTTACTGAAGTGTAAATTTAAAACAAATTCATTATGCAATCATGAGATACAGTGAAGCTTCAAACATCTAAATGAGGTCTAGCGGGCTAACATTTAGGACTTTTGAAATCGTTAGCTAATTCATTGACCTAATCATGACAACCATAATAACAAACCATAGGAACATTGGTTTCTTTTCCAGATCAGAACCTTGGCAGGAAGTCTGGATTTAGTACAATGGTTTTCGGCTAACATTTAATTGATATTATCTCTTCAGAATAATAACAGTTTAAAAATTCATATTCATATCAGCAAATAAGTGTTCTAACTTAGCTTGAATGATCAGCAGGAAAGTGAAATAATAGATAATAAAGTCAAGTCCAGTCATTCTCTCCATAATGTCAGTGGAAATCTGTCAGCTTCAGTGTACCTCTTCCCTGAAGAAGACAGTACCCCTGAAGGGATTATCGAGGGGGAGGGGATTCCAGTTGTTTAGACCGATCTTATCTCAGTGACAGAAGGCAGGGTTCATATAGAATCATAGAATCATAGAGTTGGAAGGGGCCTTGTAGGCCATCGAGTCCAACCCCCTGCTCACAGCAGGAAATCCACAGCTAGAGCATCTCCTGCAGATAGCTGTCCAGCCTCTGCTTGAAGACATCCAGTGAAGGGGATCCCACCACCTCCCTAGGCAGTCAGTTCCATTGCCGAACCGCCCTTACTGTCAAGAGGTTCCTTCTAATGTCCAATCTGAATCTACGCTCCTGCAACTTAAAACCATTAGACCTAGTCCTACCCTCTGGGGCAGCAGAGAACAAATCTGTACCCTCCTCTATGTGATAGCCCTTCAGGTACTGAAAGAGTGCAATCATGTCACCCCTCAGCCTTCTCTTCACCAGACTGAACATGCCAAGTTCCTTCAACCTTTCCTCATAAGACTTGTTCTCCATACCGGTTATCATCCTCGTCGCCCTCTTCTGGACCCGCTCTAACTTGTCTATATCTTTCTTAAAATGAGGTGCCCAGAACTGAACGCAGTATTCCAGATGAGGCCTGACCAATGCAGTGGGACTATTACTTCCCTCGACCTGGAAACTATAGCTCTGTTTATGCAGCCCAAAACTGTGTTTGCCTTTTTTGCCGCAGCATCACACTGCTGGGTCATGTTCAACTTGCGATCCACTACAATTCCAAGGTCCTTCTAACACGCACTACTGCTAAGCCGGGTATTTCCCATCCTGTACCCGTGCATTTTGTTTTTGTGGCCTAAATGCAGAATCTTGCATTTGTCTTTATTGAATGTCATTTTATTAATTTCAGCCCAATTTTCTAGTCTATCCAGGTCCCTTTGGATTTTATTCCTGTCTTCCATTGTGTTAGCTATCCCTCCCAGTTTCGTATCATCCGCAAACTTCATAGGGCTTCCCTCCACCCCATCGTCTAAGTCATTGATAAAAATGTTGAAGAGTATTGGCCCCAGGACAGAACCCTGTGGCACTCCACTCGAGACCTCCTTCCAGTCCGAAGCAGAGCCACCGACGACCACTCTTTGAGTACGGTTTTCCAACCAGTTGTGAATCCACCTGACAGTATTTCCATGTAGTCCGCATTTGACTAGTTTGCTAATCAAAAGGTCGTGGGGGACTTTGTCAAACGCTTTGCTGAAATCTAGATAGATGACATCTACAGCATTTCCACAATCTACTAAGCTAGTGACCCGATCAAAAAAAGAGATGAGATTAGTTTGACAGGATTTTTTCTTGACAAACCCATGCTGGCTCCTTCTAATCACAGCATTGTCATCTAGATAGTTGCCAATGGACTCTTTTATTATCCGTTCTAATATCTTTCCCGGTATTGAAGTCAGACTGACTGGCCTGTAATTCCCCGGATCTTCTTTTTTACCCTTTTTAAAGAGCAGGATGACGTTTGCCCGTCTCCAATCCTCCGGCACCTCTCCCGTTCTCCAGGATTTCTCAAAGATGATGGCAAGAGGTTCCGAGAGTACATCCGCTAGTTCCTTCAATACTCTGGGATGCAGTTCATCAGGCCCTGGAGATTTGAACTCATTTAGGTTAACTAGGTATTTCCTGACTATCTCCTTATCAATCTCGAACTGCAGTCCCGACCCCTTACTGAGATTGCTACCGATGCAAGGTTGCACACTGTTCCCTTTTTGGGAGAAAACGGAGGCAAAATAGGTGTTGAGCAGTTCTGCCTTTTCCTCGTTATCTGTCAACATTTTGCCATCCTCACTGAGCAGCAGTCCCACTGTTTCCTTGGTCCTCCGAGTTCCGACTCACAGAGAGGCTCGGAGGGTTGTAGCGAGATCTAGGGCCTTTTCAGTGGTGGCCCCCGAATTATGGAATAGTTTCTCTGATGAGGTGCGCCTGGCGCCTACACTTCTATCCTTTCGGCGCCAGGTTAAAACCTTTTTATTTTCCCAGGCATTTTAATATATTTTATTGCTGTTAATATATACCAGGCTGTTAAATGCTTAAAATGTATGTTTTTAGTGTCCTATTGTTATTTTATTGTATTTATTGTATTGTATTTACTCTATGCTGTGCACCGCCCAGAGAGCCTCTGGCTTTGGGCGGTATAAAAATCGAATAAAATAATAAATAAATAAATAATAAATAATTTCTCTTGCTTTGAACATATCTGAAAAACCCCTTTTTGTTGTTCTTCGCTTCCCTCACCAGCCTCAGCTCATTCTGGGTTTTAGCTTTCCTTACGCTATTCCTGCAAGCCCGAGCCGCTCGTGATGCGTCCTTCCTTCCATTCTTTATACATGCTCTTTTTTAGTTTTACCTCCTCCACCAGTCTTCCGTGTAGCCACATTGGCTTTTTCTGATGTCTTCCATTTTTCTTCCTCTTTGGAATTGTTTGCGATTGCGCTTTTTGTAATACGTTCTTCATGAACTCCCACGCGTCTTGGGCTCCTTTTTTCTTTAGTCTATCTAGCCACGGAATCCTACCCATCATTTCCCTGAGCTTGCTAAAATCGGCTTTCCTGAAATCCAAGGTCCATGTTTGACTATATTCTTCTTTGGCTTTCCCCAGAATCCCGAATTCCAGCATTACGTGGTCACTTTCCCCCAAGGTACCGACCACTTTAATTCCCGTGACCAATTCGTCCGTGTTAGTTAAGATCAGGTCCAGGATTGCCGATCCCCTTGTTCCTTCTTCTACTTTTTGAAAGAGGAAATTATCAGCAAGGCCCATCAGGAATTTGTTGGAGGCTTTGTGCTTCGCAGAGTTTGTCTCCCAGCAGATATCCGGGTAGTTGAAGTCCCCCATCACTACTACTTCTTGCCTCCTTGAGATTTCGGAGATTTGTTTGAGAAAGGCCTCGTCTACCACCTCTTCCTGGCCAGGGGGTCTGTAGTAGACACCTACTACCATGTCGGTTTTATTTGTTTCTCCATTTATTTTTACCCAAATGGTCTCTACCTGACCCCTTTGTTCGCTCTCTTGGATTTCCATAGAGGTGTATTTGTCTTTGACATATAATGCTACTCCCCCTCCTTTTCTGTTGCTTCTATTCTTTCTGTAGAGTTTATATCCTTGAATGGCTATATTCCAATCATGGGAGTCATCCCACCAAGTTTCTGTTATCCCTATGAAGTCATATTTGCCTTGATGCACTAAGACTTCAAGCTCCCCTTGCCTGTTTCCCAAGCTCCGCGCGTTGGGATATAGACACCAGAAGTCTCTTTTGTCCTGATTGGATTCCTCCGTTAATATACCGTGAGCTTTGCCGTGCATCCCTTTCTCCCTCCCAGTGTCTGCTGTACCCTTCAAATCATTGCGTTTACAACCCGCTGTCTTTGGATCGGTATTTAAGCTATCATCTCCATCCCCCAGAGGCTTTAGTTTAAAGCCCTCTTGATGAGTTTTGCCATACTTCTGCCAAAGAGATTCTTCCCAGTCCTCGTGAGGTGCAGCCCATCTCTTGCCAACAGTCCCCCCTCCAAGAAGCTTAGACCATGGTCCCAGAATCCAAACCTTTCTCGTCGACACCATCTGTGTAACCAGTCGTTGACCTGCAGTATCTTCCTTTCCCTTTGTAGTCCTCTATCCTTCACGGGAAGAATTGACGAGAAGACCACCTGCGCCCCCAAATGCTTGACCTTCTTACCCAGAGCCTCATAGTCCGAGGTGATCTGTTCCAAGGTGTTTCTGGCCATGTCGTTTGTGCCTACATGGATGAGGAGAAAGGGGTACCTATCTTGTTTCCCAATGAGCCTCGGCAGGTTGTCAGTGACGTCCTGGATGCGCGCCCCAGGGAGACAACAGACTTCCCAATTCATTTTGTCCGGCTGGCATACCGGCGCCTCTACCCCCCTGAGCAACGAGTCTCCAACCACCAGCACCCTCCTCTTTTTGCCACAAGCGGTGGTTGCATCAGCCTCCTTCTGGGGTGTGGAGTCTTCCTTTGCAGTCTCTTGATGCAGTTGAGTTTGTTGAGGCTCTTCAGCGGTGCTGTCTGCTGAGAGATGCTGAAAGCAATTTGTTAGTTGCAGCAGTTTTGACTCCCTCCTGTTTTTCCTTGCCCTTACAGTGACAGTCGTCCACGGGGATTTGTTGCTGTTGCAGTCCTGTTCTTCCTTGTCACTTTCTTCCTGTACTTTGTGTCGCTCCCTTAATTCCTCTTGTGTTCTATCGAGGAAGTCCTCATCTTCTCTGATAAGTCGCAGGGTGTCTGTGCGTTGCTGCAGCCCCCTAACCTTTTCTTCTAGGAGCGCCACCAATCTGCACTTGCTGCAAGTGTAATCGCATCTGGTTTCCATTAAGAAGATGAACATAGCACACACGTTGCTGGTGACAACTGTTTGACCCTCCTCCATTTTTTTTTAAGAGTTCTTTAGAGTTACCTGTAAAGGAACTCCCGATTAAGGACTGTTCCATTGATAGCTCTCCATGTGTATACTATGCAGCATGAAGTACTCAAAAAGGTGCATCAAAAGGCCAACCATAATATACCCCAAAAACCTACTCAGCCTCAAGTGGTGACTGGCAAAGGCCACACTGCTCCAAAGGTGGAGGGAGGTTGGTCAAAGAGAAGAAGAAGGAAGTGCTATGGGGAGGAGCCACCTTTTAGTGGCAGCCCATTCCCCCAAGCCTATTGGCCATATAGGGCCACATGAAAGGGTCCTCCCTTTCTTTGGGATAGAGCAAATTCACCCACAACTAATTGTTGGGAGTGACACTCTCCTAACTCCTTGGATCCCTATTTGTTGTTGTTGTTGTTGTTAATTGCCCACTCTTCACCAATAGGTCCCAGGGCAGGTTATCTAAAATACAAGATTAAAAAGATTTAAAACACATTTCAATCACAATATCTCAGGAGCCAAAGGCCAAAAGCTGTATAGTGAAGATGCCAAATACACTTCTATAGGGAGGCAATTCCACAACTTAGGGGCTGCCACAGAAAAAGATCTCCTCTGGATGGCCATCCCCCAAACTTCTGAGGGTAGCAGAATTACCAAGAAGGCTTCTTTTGCTGATCCTAACACCCAAGACCAGTGTTCCCCAAACTTTTTGTTGTTGTTGTTGCTGGACTACAACTCCCATCAGCCCCAGCTAGCATGGCCAATGGTCAAGAATTATGGGAACTGTAGTGCAGCAACAACAAAAATAAAAACAGTTTGGGAAACACTGCCCAAGACGGTCTGGAGGGAGGGAGATGGTCTCTGAGATATTTGGGGCTTAAGGAATTTAGGGCTTTAAACATTAACGTGAGCACCTTGGGCCCAGAAATGAGCTGGCAACCAATGTAACTGTTTTAGATAAGTTCCAAAAGGAACCTCAGCCAGTAATTTGGCTGCTGCATTTTAGACCAGCTGAAGTTTCCAAGTTGTCTTCAAGGGCAGCCCCACATAGGCTGCATTGCAATAATCCAATCTGGAAGTTACCAGAGCATGGAGTACTGTTGCCAAGGCATCTAAGTCCAAAAGGAGCTGTAGCTGGCAAACCAGCTGTAGCTGGAAATAGGCGCTCCTAGCTAGGGTTGCCAGGTCCATGGCCTGAGACTGATCCTGTATCTTTAGGAGAAGAGAAGGTCAGCCAAGTGCAGGTGTTCTTGCAACTCTGTAATGGGAAAAACCACAAGGTGGAATTCTCCCTCCCCCCTCCCCAACTTTAAAAGATACAGAAGACCTCTTGGAGGACGGGCCTGGCAACCAAGAGGTCTTCTGTATCTTTAAAAGTTGTGCAGGGAGAAGGGAGAATTCCACCTTGTGGTTTTTCTCATTACAGAGTTGCAAGGACACCTGCACTTGGCTGACTTTCTCTTCTCCTAAAGATACAGGATCAGTCTCAGGCCAAGAACCTGGCAACCCTACTCCTAGCCACCAAGGCCTCCTGAGCCTCAATGCTAGATCAAGGAGTACCCCCAAGTGACAAACCTACTCCTTCCTGGGGAGTGCAACCCCATCCAGAGCAGGACATCTTTCCATCTCCTGGACTCAAGAACTTGGAACATATAACACTTCTGTCTTCAGGATTGTTTTGCCAAAGGTAGATTTTTGGCAGAGGCAAGGAAGTTAAGAATCTCAAAGACCATGAAACACACTTGTGAAGAAGGAAAATTTAGGGCATTATTGAAGCAAAGTTGTTGTTTTTGGCAGGCAGGCAGGCACTACAACACTTAAAGCAGCTACTAATGAGCACAGACCTTATCTTATGTCCCCTTTTTTCCTGTTGGAAGCCCCAAACAGCAACAGCTGAGAGATCCTGTTATGGTCCTGTTTTGATGCCACACTTCCCTTCAAGCCGGTATTGAGACTTATTTTCCCAGATCTAGGGCCCTTTATTAATACCAAAAAGACCCTCTGGGAGGGGGCACAGGTGGCACCTATACCTGTGAGATTTTTATCTTTCCCAGTGGCCAGTTTACTTGAATCTCATGCCTCTGCCAGGTGGCCTTGAATTTGTGCTAGTCAGGGTTGGGAATACAGCTGTGAAACTCATTCCCTATCTATTTTGGCTAATTAAACAGCCTTTCCCAGCTTTTCTTTTCAGCATAGGCAGAGTAAAGACTTCTTCCCAGCTTTTGTTTACGTATGCAGAGAGCAAATTGAGCTTACTGTTCTAAACAGAGCTTCTTCAGACTACTGTATCAGGCAAGCAGCCTGAGACAGCAATAGACCACCCCAAAAATAAGGAAAAACGGGTGTGAGACAACAATATGGGACAGGGGGAAAGGGGCATGCCACTCTAAACCTCCTCGGTACATCTAGATGTCTTGTGGATTTATTTGCCCCTACATTTCACCCCTGGCATGTGCCATTCCTTCCTCATCCCTGGGCCTCCATCCCCTCCCCCCTCCATTGGGTGAGGGTTTGCACTTTTTATACACATGCTGTATCTGGATATACAAAAAGCAGCTTATCACTAACAGGATTATAATAGCAACCAGACATAAAATTCCATTAACATCTGCATATCTTACAATAGTAGAAGAAACTATAATCATCCCTTTACACAATTTTCTCCCCTTTCCCTGTTACATTCATATAATTGCCCTGGGTCCCCAAAACACAGTACATCAACACACATTATTCACGTTAAGCTAAAATAGTTGCATCTCTTCTTTCTTTCTTTTTTTTTGTAATAATTTTTATTATTCAAATTTTCATAAAACAAACACAACAAAATCAAACAACAAAAACAAACACAACAAAAATAAAAAGAAAAACTTGACTTCCGATTTGTCACAGATCAGCTATAAGTATATAATATATATCAAACCTGTCTCCTAAAACATACGAAATTCACTTTTTTCCATAGTCTATCTTAATTAATCGTCAAATCCCATTATCATCATCTCATTTTTTTCTTTCAGCAAAAAGTCCAAAAGAGGCTTCCATTCCTTAAGAAATGTATCTGTCGTTTTTTCTCTGAGAAGGCATGTCAATTTGTCCATCTCTACTAAGTCCATTAATTTCAATAGCCATTCTTCCGTTGTTGGTATTGATTCCATTTTCCACTTTTGTGCATATAATAATCTTGCTGCCGTAATCATATATAATATTATTTTTCCATATTTCTTTTCCTTTTGTTTATCCATAAAACCCAATAAAAAAAAATTCTGGCTTTGACTGAATATTTATCTTTAAGATTTTTTGCATCATCCTACCTATCTGTGCCCAAAAAATTTTTGCCTGTTTACACGACCACCACATATGATAAAAAGATCCTTCTTGTTGTTTACATTTCCAACATACATTAGAAACATTACTATACATTTTTGACAACTTTTCTGGAGTCATGTACCAACGATACATCATTTTATAAAAATTTTCTTTAAGATTATAACATAATGTAAATTTCAAACCTTTTTTCCACATATTTTCCCATTGATCCATTTGTATATTGTAACCAAAATTTTTTGCCCACTTGACCATACACTCTTTTACTTGTTCTTCTTCCATATCCATTTTCAATAAAAATTTATACATTTTCGCAATTATACATTCATCATTTGTACACAAACCTATTTCAAAATCAGATTTATTTATTTCAAACCCATACATTTTCTTATCAATTTTGTATCTTTCTAACAATTGTAAATAGGCAAACCATTGAGAACTATATCCTTCCTTTATTAGTTGTTCTCTCTCTTTCATTATATATTCTCCATGGACATTTTCTAATAGTTCTTGGTAAGTTAACCATTTCTCTTTTCCAGCCATTTCTCTTCTATAAAATGCTTCTTGACTTGAAACACATAGTGGTATTTTCGAAAAGAACCTTGTTTTGTATTTATTCCATATTTTCAACAAAGGACGTCTTATAAAATGATTATTAAAATCCACATTAACTTTTACTTTATCATACCATAGATATCCATGCCATCCCCACTTCAGGTTGTGACCCTCCAAATCCAATAATCTTTTGTTCCTCAATACAATCCATTCCTTTATCCAGACTAAGCAACAAGCAGCAAAATAAAGTCTCAAATTTGGTAATCCCAGTCCTCCTCTTTCTTTGGCGTCTTGTAATAATTTAAATTTAACTCTTGGTTTTTTCCCCTGCCAAACAAATTTAGAAATATCTTTTTGCCATTGTTTAAAGGGTAAATTAGAGGATATTACAGGTATTGTTTGAAATAGAAACATCATTCTCGGCAATACATTCATTTTTATTACAGATATTCTACCCATTAATGACAACTGTAATTTGTCCCATTTTAACAAATCTTTCTTAACCTCAATCCATAATTTTTCATAATTATTATGAAACAACTTTGAATTTTTATTTGTCATAATAATACCTAAATATTTCACCTTTTCTTCTATTTTAAAATCTGTCTTCTCCATTAACTCTTTTTGATCCCTTAAAGATAAATTTTTCACCAACATCTTTGTTTTTTGGTTGTTGATCTTAAATCCTGCTAATGGTCCAAATTCTTTTAGTTTATCCATCAATACTTTAATTCCTTCCAAGGGATTTTCTAATACAATTATCAAGTCGTCAGCAAATGCTCTCAGTTTATATTCCTCTTTTTTTATCTCTATTCCCGAAATCCTTTTGTCTTGCCTTATATCTCTAAGCAGCACTTCCAAAACCAAAATAAATAAAAGAGGGGACAATGGACATCCCTGTCTTGTACCCTTTTGTATTACACATGAGTCCGTTAAATCCCCATTGACAATTATCTGTGCCTTCTGTGATGTATAAATCGATCTGATCCATTTTATAAAATTATCTCCAAAATCCATTTGCTCTAGAACCTTAAACATAAATTTCCAATTCAAATTATCAAATGCTTTCTCAGCATCCAAGAAAATCAAAACTGCTTGTATGTCATTTCGTTGTTCTAAATATTCCAACACATTCAAAACATTCCTGACGTTATCACGTAGTTGTCTTTTAGGTAAAAACCCCGCTTGATCTTCCTGAATAAATTGTTGCAATATTATTTTCATTCTTTCTGCCAAAAACGTTGTAAAAATTTTATAGTCATTATTCAATAAAGATATTGGCCGATAATTTTTTGTTTTAGTTAGGTCCTGCTCCTCTTTCGGTATTAATGTTATATTAGCATTTTTCCAACTATCTGGTATCTTCCCCTCTTGCAAAATTAAATTCATTGTACATTGTAAAGGTAACAAGAGTTCCTCCTCCAAACATTTGTAATACGCTGCCGATAATCCATCCGGTCCTGGTGCCTTTCCTAGTTTAATTTTACTTATCGCATCAGATATTTCTCTTAACGTAATAGGACCATTAATAGCTTGTCTCTGAAAATCTGTGATTTTAGGCAAATTCTGTTTAGATATATACTCTTCTATTTTTTCAGAAGGAATTTCCTGACATTTGTACAACATTGAATAATATTGATGAAAAGCTTTTTGGAGTTTTACATTGTCTGTCAACATCTCTTCTCCTTCTTGTATCTTTAAAATGAGATTTTTTTGTCGTTGTTTTCTTAATTTATATGCTAACCATTTGCCCGGTTTATTTGCAAATTCAAAAGTCCTTTGTTTAGCAAAATTTAATTTCCTTTCAATTTCTCTAACTGTCAACATTGACACTTGTTTCTGTAACATTTTAATTTGTTTTATAATGAAAACTTTAGTTGGATTCTTTTTCAATTCTTCCTCTTTTTGTTTTATTTCTTCCAAAATCAATTGCATTTTCTGTTGTTTTTTCTTTTTTAGTTCAGAATTACATTTAATAAAATATCCCCTCATAAATGCTTTACTTGTATCCCAAACAATATTTTCATCTGTTCCTTTGTATAAATTATGTTCAAAAAACTCTTTTAATTTCTTCTTACATTCTTGCACTACTTTATCATTCTGTAATAAAGATTCATTTAGTCTCCATCTAAATCCAAGATTTTTTTTTTAAAAGTCAATATCACAGGGTTATGATCCGAAAAGGTTTTTGGTAATACATCCATCTTGGAAATGTCTTTCACTAAATTTTTAGACGTCCAAATCATATCAATCCTCGAAAATGTTTTATGTCTTTCTGAAAAGTAAGTAAATTCCTTTGCATTGTCATTTATATATCTCCAAGCATCCACCAATTCTAAATTTTCCATCAATTCAAAGCAGATCTTCGGCAATTTGCCCTGTGTCTCTTTAATATTTTTCTCAGAAAGTCTATCCATTTTTGGTGAAATTACCCCATTCCAATCACCCATGACACACCAATGATCATATGCAAACTCTGATAATTTTTCCATAATGAAACACTTTCTCTTCTGCGACGTATTAGCTCCATTTATATTCCAAGTTAGATATTTGTAATCCATTTTTAAGCATGTATTTTAGAAAAGTCTGTACCTGATGCTCCCTTTAATTCATCATCATCCTCTTCTTCCTCTACCTGTTTCTGTTGACTTTGTTTCCCAGGAATTATATCCATGTCTTTGAGTTTGTCTTCTTCCATGTCTTTTGAAGCTTTTCTCAAGAAATCCCTTGCTTTTTGAACAGTATTCAATCGATACTTCTGTTGTCTAAATGTAAAAATCACTCCCTCTGGAACATCCCATCTAAATTGAATTTTACATTGTTTGAGTTTTTCTGTGAAGAAAACGTATTCTTTTCTCTTACGTAGAAGTCTAATAGGAATTTCCTTCATCACCAGTATTTCTTTACCGTCAATTTTGAAGACATTGTTAAAATGATGTTGCAAAACCATATCTCTGGTCCTCTTTTTTAGAAAGTAAACAAGCACATCTCTTGGGATTTTTTTCATTGTTGCGTATCTGGAATTAATTCTATAAACTTTATCTATTTCAAATTCCATCCGATCTTCATCCCAGTCCAAGGATTTTACCAAGGCATTAACAATTTTCTCTCTGATATCTTCACCTATTTCCTCAGGAATTGCACGGAATCTCAAGCAGTGTTCTTTATCTCTGAGTTCCATGACAGCAATATAGTCCAATTTTTTCCCAATTCCACATTTAAAATATCTGTTCTATTCTCTAAGGTTTGCACCTTGTCTTTAACATTTTTTACATCCTGTGTTAGTTGCCCAATTGTATCTTTAATCTGATCCACTTCTGTTTTGATATGATCTTTTAAATCTTTAAAATCCTTTTTCATATTGTGAAATTCATCTTTAAATTCCTGTCTATCCTGTTTCATCTCTTGTTTCATCTCTTGTTTAAGATCATTAATCCCCTCCATAATTTTCCTGTGTATCAGTTGAACCTCTTCGCTCTAAAACTTTGGCTGCTTTCCTGGTTGTCATTAGTGAAAAAAAAAAAACCTTTTCTATTATTAGCCAATGTTCCCAAACTTAGAGGCAAACTGTTTCTTTTTTCCCCCAAAAAACAAAAGAGTTAATATTCCAGGCCTGTTAATATGATCTAACCAGCACGGTTCTTATCTCCAGCACGTTCAGGAATGTAAAACAAATCCAGTTCTCAGCATCCAGTAGTTAGTAACATACACGAACAGCAGATTCGTTCAAAAAAAATAATCACATCTCTTCTTTCTTGAGACAGCTGTAGCACTACAGACAGCATGGGATTGGTGTTCTTGGCCAAATTACAAGCTGGCAGCATTCAAAGGGTACCTAGGACTTGCATTCAGTTCCATGTCATTGTAATTGCTCATATACAAAGGAAAAAGAATTGCATTAGCAAAACAAACAGCACAGGGAAGGCACTGAATGCATCATCCTGTTCCAACTCTCCATTTGCTCCAACTTTCCTGCTCCAACTCTGTATTCACATACAGTACTACCCATAGCTCTGCCCAATCTAGCACATTTCTTAACTGTATCCCAGTCAAAGCAGGGCCGTCCGGGTACCCTTACAATGAAGTTAATGCCCCCAGCTTATCTCCTCCATTTCACACCATGTGTAAGGAGATGAATGTGAATTACTCTCTTTGCCTCAGTTTCCCAATATCCAAGCACACTGGAACTATGGCACTGGCCACCATCACCTAGGGTTACCAACCGTACTCTTTTAAGAGTACATGTACTCTTTTTGAGATGGTGCAACAGCATACTCTTACTTTTCACTTATCAAAGCCAAATGTACTCTTTTTGAAATGACAAAATGATGGTAACCCTACCATCACCCAATAGGTGGCTCTGGCCCTTTGCTAAGGACCTCACCTGTTCGGTTTGGTTGATTTGGGTAGACAACCCAGACCTTTTGTCCAGGGACCAGGTCTCGGTCAGTAGACCCAAATCCTTTCTCCCCTCTGCTGGTCAGGGGTCCTGGGCCAGTCACTTCCTGGATTACTGGCACACTTAGCTTTTCACAGATTAACTTCGCCACTCGCTGGCCAGCTTGCAGTATTACATCCTCTGAACTAGTGTTATGTAGCAGCACTTTTATTTCACCTTGGAAATCTGCATCTATCACCTCTCCTAACACCTGTATTCCTTTAAGGGCTAGGTCAGATCGTGGCACATTTTGCCCATAGGTTCCACAGGGCCTGAGAGTATGGCGACCCACCCTTTGGCAGGTGGCCTCACCCTTTCTGGCTCTGTGAAATCCACTCCTGCACCATCAGGTGTTGCCTGGAGGGAAAGCACACCTTATGAGTGGATCTTCCACAACTGCAGCTGTTCAGCTCGTGTTAGACCAATCCTATGCTGTAAGGGTGTTTGACCCATGTTTAAGGGATGGCTACTATGTTCACACTCAGCCTGTTCCACAACAGCTCCTCCCGCAAATTGAGCCCTCTTATGTGTCACTTGGTAAATAGGCCACAGAATCTGGGCTAGATGAGGAATGTGCTGTTGCCAGAAGCCCATCAGGCCCACCAAGCTCTGGGCTTCTACTTTGGATGTTGAAGCCTGCAAGGCAGCAATTACATTGAGTACTTTCTCAAGTGTATGTCCCACAGGTCCTGCCCAGACCACCCCTAGGAACTGTTCCTGCTGTGCAAGCCTGTTTAGCAAATTCATTCCAATAATATCTTCTGGGACCAGTGCCATCAGAACAGTGGTCCACCTGGGGGACAACTGCCCTAATGCCAAATGCAAGCACACTTGGGTGGTGCACTCCTCTCCATCTTCATATGCATTGATGTATATTGTAGGCGCCTTGTGGTTGTCTGGACTACCATGAATTAAAGACTTCTGCCCCTGTATCTAGCAAAGCCATCACTTGTTGTGTATTGCTCCTAGACCAATAAATGGTTAAAGGTAGGTGTGGGCACAAGTCTCCAAGGATAGCTATCTTTATTAGCCTCACCACTGGAGCCTTGCTACAACACTAATCTAATGGTTGGGTCATCTCCCATTCCCCCATTTCCTTAGGAAGTGGGGGATACAAATGTTCCGCTGTTGGGGCTGCTGGGGTAACACCCTTGTCTTGCTGCACCCGTTCCCCCACTCTCCTTTTATTAGCACACTTTCCTTTCCACATCTGATACAGATCAGCTGTGGGAAGCCCATCAATGTCAGCTTTTTACACCCCAGCCTCAAGCAAATCTGCAAACATTTCTCTCCGTGGCACTCTTCCCTTCTGAGGCTGCTGATTATCTTGTGACTTCCCCCCTCCTTTGCTGCTCTAGCCTGAGGGTTGTGTTCATTCTCTCTTTCAATGTCTCCTAGCTGTCCAGTCAGGACAACTACCTCCTCTACACTGGACCCTTGAGCAGGCCCCAGTAATGCTAGCAGAGCAGCACGCATGTGAGCTGGAGCCCCCTTCATTAGCAGTGCTCTCATGTCAGCAGTAAGAAGCTGGGCATCAGGTCCCTAAAACCCAGCCTGATATATTCCTGCTTGCATAGCCATAGCCCTCAGTTGCTCTGTTGCCTCATCAGTACAATGCTGCGGGGGCAATTATGCTTCCCAATCCATTGTAGCTGCATATTGGGGCTGTAGAGCAAGAATGCCCCATTCCAGCAGAGTACTCACTGCCCCTGGAGTGGGGTTTCTGAGATACTGATTGATTAAAGTATCCTTTGATAAAGCTCCCACTCTACTAGTTAACTCATCTGCAGTCATATAAATGCTGCCAGCACCTTGATCCCATAGCATCACCAGCCACTGGCTCAGCCTTTCCCCCCGTGCTGTCTGGCAGATTTTGTAATCTCTCACCTTTCTAGTTGCCTGAGCAGCTAGAGGATTTCCAGGTGGCCCCTTAGTTTTATTAGTCACTAAGGGCCTTACTTCTATCGAGTGTTCTCCCCCATCCTCCCCTCGACTTCATCGGATTCCTCTGATGAGGAGTCCCACTTATCTCCACCCCAGGTTTCAGGGTCCCACCCCCAGGATGTGATAAGGGCGTTATGCGGATCAGGTATACACCCATGCCTTGCCTGCTTTCTATGTTTCATTTTAGCAAAACCAAACAGCCATTACTGCAGCTCTCCCTTCAGCCTCCTTCCCCTGCCCCTGGGCAGTCTCCAAAGCGCCCTTCAGGAGAGTTTGCTGAGCCTATAGTGCAGCAACTTCGTCAGCTTGTTCTTGAACCCTCTGCTGACTGGCCTCCAAATTCTTCGACACTGTGCATAGCGCAGTAAGAAGAACCCATCCTATTCCCGCCACTGCTTTCCACTCGCATTTCTTCCCCACTTCCAGTGCCTGCAAACACTTCAACACAGCAGTGGGGGTAGGGCCTCTTTGTTCTGCCAAGACAGGCTCCCAATCAACAGGCAGGATCAGCCTGTTTAACATTTCAGCCCCAAGCACCCAGACATTGACACTGGATCAACCCAAAATTTAGCTCGGGCCACAATCTGGCTCAATAGTTTTCTTTCTCCACCAAGGCATGGTCTACGAGATCCTGTTCGTGACACCAATTGTTTTGCCAAAGGTAGTCTTTTTTGCCAGAGGCAAGGAAGTTCAGGATTTCAAAGACCATGAAACACACTTGTGAAGAAGGAAAATTTAGTGCTTTATTGAAGCAAAGCAGCTTTATTGTGGAAGATGGACCGTGAAAAAAGCAGATAAGAGAAAAATCAACTCATTTGAAATGTGGTATTGGATGAGAGCTTTGTGCATACCATGGACTGCAAAAAAGACAAATAATTGGGTGTTAGAGCAAATTAAACCAGAACTATCACAAAGCTAAAATGATGAAACTGAGGTTATCATACTTTGGACACATAATGAGAAGACCTGATTCACTAGAAAAAACAATAATGTTGGGAAAAACAGAAAGGAGTAGAAAAGGAGGAAGACCAAACAAGAGATGGATTGATTCCATAAAGGAAGCCACAGACCTGAACTTACAGGATTTGAACAGGGTGGTTTATAACAGATGCTATGGGAGGTTGCTGATTCAAAGGGTCACCATAAATTGTAATTGACTTGAAGGCATATAACAACAATTGAAGCAAAGCTGTTGTTTTTGGCAAGCAGGCACTACAACACTTAATGCAGCTACTGATGAGCACAGATCTTATCTTACATTCTCTTTTTTCCTGTTGGAAGCCTGAAGGGAAGTGCGGCATGATGTAAATCCAAACAGGGCCATAACAAGATCTCTCCACTGTTGCTGTTTGGGGCTTCCAACAGGAAAAAGGAGAACATAAGACAAGATCTGTGCTCATCAGTAGCTGCTTTAAGTGTTGTAGTGCCTGCCTGCCAAAAACAACAGCTTTGCTTCAATAAAGCACTAAATTTTCCTTCTTCACAAGTGTGTTTCATGGTCTTTGAGATCCCGAACTTCCTTGCCTCTGGCAGAAAACTACCTTTGGAAAAAAGGCCTAAAGCCAGACTGAAATGGATCCAGAAATTCAGTGTCCTCCAAGCATGTCTGAAGTTGGACTGCCACTACCTTCTTCAGCACCTTGCTCAAAAAAGGGATATTTGCCACTGGTTGATAGTTGTTTAACACTTCTGGACCCAAGGAGGACTACATAAGGAAGGGATGCACCATTGCCTCCTTCAAGGCGGATGGTACTCTACCCTCCTCCAGTGAGGAATTAATCACTGCCTGGACTCACCCAGTCAACCCCTCACAGCTAGATCTAAGAACATAAGAACATAAGAAGAGCCTGCTGGATCAGGCCAGTGGCCCATCTAGTCCAGCATCCTGTTCTCACAGTGGCCAACCAGGTGCCTGGGGGAAGCCCGCAAGCAGGACCCGAGTGCAAGAACACTCTCCCCTCCTGAGGCTTCCGGCAACTGGTTTTCAGAAGCATGCTGCCTCTGACTAGGGTGGCAGAGCACAGCCATCACGGCTAGTAGCCATTGATAGCCCCGTCCTCCATGAATTTGTCTAATCTTCTTTTAAAGCCATCCAAGCTGGTGACCATTACTGCATCTTGTGGGAGCAAATTCCATAGTTTAACTATGCGCTGAGTAAAGAAGTACTTCCTTTTGTCTGTCCTGAATCTTCCAACATTCAGCTTCTTTGAATGTCCATGAGTTCTAGTATTATGAGAGAGGGAGAAAAACTTTTCTCTATCCACTTTCTCAATGCCATGCATAATTTTATACACTTCTATCATGTCTCCTCTGACCCGCCTTTTCTCTAAACTAAAAAGCCCCAAATGCTGCAACCTTTCCTCGTAAGAGAGTCGCTCCATCCCCTTGATCATTCTGGTTGCCCTCTTCTGAACCTTTTCCAACTCTATAATATCCTTTTTGAGATGAGGCGACCAGAACTGTACACAGTATTCCAAATGCGGCTGCACCATAGATTTATACAACGGCATTATGATATCGGCTGTTTTATTTTCAATACCTTTCCTAATTATCGCTAGCATGGAATTTGCCTTGTTCACAGCTGCCGCACACTGGGTCGACATTTTCATCGTGCTGGCCACTACAACCCCGAGGTCTCTCTCCTGGTTGGTCACCGCCAGTTCAGACCCCATGAGCGTATATGTGAAATTAAGATTTTTTGCTCCAATATGCATAATGTTACACTTGTTTATATTGAATTGCATTTGCCATTTTTCCACCCATTCACTCAGTTTGGAGAGGTCTTTTTGGAGCTCTTCGCAATCCCTTTTTGTTTTAACAACCCTGAACAATTTAGTGTCGTCAGCAAACTTGGCCACTTCACTGCTCACTCCTAATTCTAGGTCATTAATGAACAAGTTGAAAAGTACAGGTCCCAATACCGATGCTTGAGGGACTCTACTTTCTACAGCCCTCCATTGGGAGAACTGTCCATTTATTCCTACTCTCTGCTTTCTTCTTTTCAACCAATTCCTTATCCACAAGAGGACCTCTCCTCTTATTCCATGACTGCTAAGCTTCCTCAGAAGTCTTTGGTGAGGTACCTTGTCAAAAGCTTTTTGAAAGTCTAAGTACACTATGTCCACTGGATCACCTCTATCTATATGCTTGTTGACACTCTCAAAGAATTCTAATAGGTTACTGAGACAGGACTTTCCCTTGCAGAAGCCATGCTGGCTCTGCTTCAGCAAGGCTTGTTCTTCTATGTGCTTAGTTAATCTAGCTTTAATCATACTTTCTACCAGTTTTCCAGGGACAGAAGTTAAGCTAACTGGCCTGTAATTTCCGGGATCCCCTCTGGATCCCTTTTTGAAGATTGGCGTTACATTTGCCACTTTCCAGTCCTCAGGCACGGAGGAGGACCCGAGGGACAAGTTACATATTTTAGTTAGCAGATCAGCAATTTCACATCTGAGTTCTTTGAGAACTCTCGGGTGGATGCCATCCGGGCCCGGTGATTTGTCAGTTTTTATATTGTCCATTAAGCCTAGAACTTCCTCTCTCGTTACCACTATTTGTCTCAGTTCCTCAGAATCCCTTCCTGAAAATGTTAGTTCAGGTTCAGGGATCTGCCCTATATCTTCCACTGTGAAGACAGATGCAAAGAATTCATTTAGCTTCTCTGCAATCTCCTTATCGTTCTTTAGTACACCTTTGACTCCCTTATCATCCAAGGGTCCAATCGCCTCCCTAGATGGTCTCCTGCTTTGAATGTATTTATAGAATTTGTTGTTGGTTTTTATGTTCTTAGCAATGTGCTCCTCAAATTCTTTTTTAGCATCCCTTATTGTCTTCTTGCATTTCTTTTGCCAGAGTTTGTGTTCCTTTTTATTTTCTTCATTCGGACAAGACTTCCATTTTCTGAAGGAAGACTTTTTGCTTCTAAGAGCTTCCTTGACTTTGCTCGTTAACCATGCTGGCATCTTCTTGGCCCTGGCAGTACCTTTTCTGATCTGCGGTATGCACTCCAGTTGAGCTTCTAATATAGTGTTTTTAAACAACTTCCAAGCATTTTCGAGTGAAGTGACCCTCTGGACTTTGTTTTTCAGCTTTCTTTTTACCAATCCCCTCATTTTATGAGCACATATATATATATGAACACATATGCAGCCAGTCTATGTCCGGGCAGTTGAAGTCACCCATTACTACCACCTTTCCTAGTTTGGATGCTTCCTCAATTTCATATCTCATCTCAAGGTCTCCCTGAGCATTTTGATCAGGGGGATGATAGATCGTTCCCAGTATTAAGTCCCTCCTGGGGCATGGTATCACCACCCACAACAATTCTGTGGAGGAGTCCACCTCTTTTGGGGTTTCAAGCTTGCTGGATTCAATGCCTTCTTTCACGTATAGAGCGATTCCGCCACCAATATGTCCTTCCCTGTCCTTCCGATATAGTTTATATCCAGGGATAACCGTATCCCACTGGTTTTCTCCATTCCACCAGGTCTCCGTTATGCTCACTATATCAATGCTCTCCTCTAAGACCAAGCACTCCAGTTCTCCCATCTTGGTTCGCAGGCTCCTAGCATTAGCGTACAGGCACTTGTAAGCAGTGTCTCTCTTCAAGTGTCTTTGGCACTTGTGGTTTGGCCTGTGGTAATTTTGCTCTTCTGAATTTATATGCTGCGCCCCTGCTCTCACAATGCCTACTTCTAGGCCTACCCCTTTTAAAATTTCATAATTTCTTTGGTTTTTATCCCAGGGGGGAGGTTTATTCCGAACCGGACCTAAGAAGCCAAGATGGGCAAGGGTTATGGGGGCAAGTGATTGGCCGCACTTCTTCAAGCAGCTTGTCCACACCCTCAGGCCGCAATAATCAAAACTGATCTAGTACAGACAAAACAGACAGAGCTCTTGGCACCTCTACTGGACTTGCTGTAACCATGGCATTCAACTCAGTCCATATCTGAGCACGTTTGTCCCTAAAGTATCTCCCAAAGATGTTACAGCTGGCTTCTGAAGGTGTCAGAGCAAAGCTCTCTTGGCCCAATGACAAGAGCCCATTCACCATTTGGAAAAGTTCAACTGAGTGGCTCCTTGAGGATGCAATGGTGGCAGAGAAATAGTCTTTCTTTGCTGCTGTCATTTGGTAGGTGACCTCACACATGCTCAGTCAGGTTCAGACCGAGATTTACACCACCTGCTTTCTAGCCGTCTAGCCTCCTGTTTCATTGGCATGTGGCAGCACATACTCTAGACCTGATTTTTGCAACTGGACATGGCGAGGGTGATCTGAAAGTAGGGAGTCTTACATCAACCCCTTTGTCATGGACAGATCACCGCTTGTTGAAGTTTAGACTTACAGTGGCTTCCCCCCTCCGCAGGGGTGGGGGACCTATTAAGATGGTCCGCCCCCTGAGACTAATGAATCCTGAAGGCTTTCAAATGGCTCTGGGGAGTTTTCCGGCTGATAGTGCTGGTGCTCCTGCCGAAGCCCTGGTCAAATTATGGAATACTGAAATGACCCGGGCAGCTGACATGATCGCTCCCAAGCACCCTCTCCTGGGTAGAGCTCATACAGCTGCATGGTATACTCCAGAGCTGAGAGCGATGAAACAGCACAGGAGACGGCTTGAGTGCAGATGGAGACAAACTCCTGATGGATGCAATTCTGCACTGGTAAGTGCCTATACCAAGTTGTATTTAGGGGCAGTGCAGGCTGCAAAAAAACAACATTTTGTTGCCACTATACAATCTTCTATCTGCCGGCCGGTGGAGCTTTTTAAGATTGTCCGTGGGCTATTACATTCTGGCCCTAGGGACATGATAGATCCATCGGAAGCCCGTTGTAATGAATTTGCTAGGCACTTCCAGGATAAAATCTCTTGCATCCGTCAGGACTTGGACTCCAATGTTTTGGCAGTGGAATTAATCCAGACAAGACTGAGATGCTGTTAGTAGGTGGTTCTCCTGAACAGATGGTGGATGTTCATCCTGTCCTGGATGGGGTTGCACTCCCTCTGAAGGAGCAGGTCTGTAGTTTGGGAGTTCTTTTAGAACCATCCCTGTCACTACAGGCACAGGTAGCCTCGGTGGCACGGAGTGCTTTCTACCAACTTTGGCTGGTGGCCCAACTACGCCCCTATCTGGACAGGGACAACCTTGCGTCAGTTGTCCATGCACTGGTAACCTCTAAACTAGACTACTGCAATGCACTCTACGTGGGGCTGCCTTTGAAGACGGTTCGGAAGCTACAGCTCGTGCAAAATGCAGCAGCCAGACTATTAACAGGGACTAGGCGGTCCAATCATATAACACTGACTCTAGCCCGCTTGCACTGGTTGCCCATATGTTTCCGAGCTCGATTCAAAGTGCTGGTGTTAACTTATAAAGCTCTAAACGGCTTGGGACCGCAATACTTGTTGGAATGCCTCTCCCGATACGAACCTACCAGTACACTGCGCTCAACATCAAAGGCCCTCCTCCGGGTGCCTGCTCAGAGAGAAGCCCGGAAGGTGACAATGAGAAAAAGGGCCTTCTCAGTGGTGGCCCCCGAACTGTGGAATACTCTTCCTGATGAGGTACGCCTGGCGCCAACATTATTATCTTTTCGGCGCCAGGTAAAAACCTTCCTCTTCTCCCAGGCATTTTAATATTTTAATATTTTGATATTCAATATTTTAATACTTTAATATTTAATATTGTAATTTTTAACACCTTAACATCTTCACATCCTAATATTTTAACTAATTTAATTCTAATATTTATTATCTGTGTTTAATTGTGTTCAATCTATGCTATAATGAATCTATTTTAAAGTTGTTTAACATATGGTTTTAATTGTATATTGGTTGTTTGTCTGTTGTGCACTGCCCAGAGAGCTTCGGCTATGGGGCGGTATATAAATTTAATAAATAAATAAATAAATAAATTGCACAAAGGTCACTAGAGTACAAAGGTGACCTGTGTGCCCCACAGAGATAGCAAGGGCACTCAAAAACAGTTGTGTCAATGGCTCTACACATCTCACCATTCCACAGTATGATGAGAGCCTCGACAGGAGCTCCAGCCATGTCACCCAGAGAATCCCCGAGAGCATTCAGGAAACCCTCAGATTCCATAAGTCTCCAAGGCCAAGGATCTCAATAGGTCCCCCACTCTTGCAGCATGAGGTAGGTGCATTCAGCCCAAACTTCACCAGAGAATGATCCGTCCATGACAATGGGCTCACAAGGAGTCCTCCAATCAACAGAGTATTACCAATCTCCTCTCTGGCAAAAACCAGGTCAAGGGTATGTCTGGCTACATGTGTTGGACCAGTGATTTCCTGAGAAAGTCCCATGGTTGTCATAGAGGCCATGAAATCCTGAGCTGGGCCATTTGAGGGAGCCTCAGCATGGATATTGAAGTCCCCAACACTACCGTGCAAAGGTTTTCTGAGACTACCTCTGCCAGCTCGGTCAGGGAGGTTGTAGTGCAGCAGGGTGAGAGATATACTAACCATATCCCTGTTTTGTCTCTCTGGCCCAACATGAAAGCCAAGAATGGTCATGAAACCCAAGAATACACAGCTCTGCACAGGTCTTTACTGAGGAGATTGGAAGGATCAGAAATTCTTTTAACAGGATTTCTAGTCTAGTGCAATTCAAACATCTCACTCTGCTGTATGTTCCTATGCCAACAGTTTTGTCTATGCAATATGTTGAAATCCATTAGGTATTCTCAATGCCTAACTACACATTGTATACTGGTTGTCTTCTAGTAAATGTTTCATAGTGCACACTGATGGAAACAAGTCCTCATGGTAAAATGGAATGACTTGGTGGACACCTTAAATTCCACTGAAAAGCAGCATGGACAGCAAAAATCCAAGGAGAAATAATGTACTTCACCATTTTCACTGAAAATATAGATTTAATTTTATAGCAACCAAAGTGTGGCTTTGTCACTAATTGTTTAACAGATGTTTTACTTAGGTTTGCATAGCCTCTGCTAGAAAGCAAGCAAACAAAATTCTTTGCCAAAATAACTTGCATTTTGTATGAAGAAAAGCAATCAAATCTAAGAAAGTTCAATGGGACTTGACTCCAAGGTAAGTGTATAAGACTGTACACCAAATCATAGAATTTTGCATATAATGGCTTATTTTGCTTAATTATGCAATTATTAGGGACAACGAGCTACTTAGTCAAAAAACCACCACCTCAACTGAGTTCTGCTCTTTTCAATTACTAATTCAGAGATTTCACTATGAAATGCATGCATACATCTTAAACTTATGATAGGAGTTAAACTTGGTTTGAAAAATCAGATGTTCAGGCTGCTGTATTTAGTGCATAATACCAGGGGTGTAGTGGTCCAGGATCTCAAGGGGTCTTAGACCCCTTACTTTTTTGAGATCAGGGTCCCAGCAGGGCCCCTATGTCTTCAGCATCCTATGAACCAAACAGCATGCAAGGGGAGTATGTTAGCCACTGAGAAGAGTCTTCTAACATGCTTCCTTGTCCTTTTCTGCTGATTGGAACCAATTAGAGTGAAAGGAGGTGAGTCAGCCACAGAAAAGACTCTTCTCAGAGCTAACACTCTCCCTTTTGATGCCTTTTGGTTCTCAGGGGTGTCTGTTGTTGTGGGAGAAAGCATTAACAAGGATCTCATTCTCAACCCCACAGCAAAAAAGGGTGGTGGTGGCCAGGGCTGGTTCCAAGGGGCAGCCAGGTGGGGCACTGGCCCGAGGGTCCCTGAGGCTACAGGAGCCCCTGGGGGGCCCCTCTGCTCCCCTTCCGCGATTCACAGCAGGATCGCTGCTGCGGATCGCAGGGCGGGAGCATCAGGGCTCTGCCATTCCCTTCCTTAACTTACCTTGTTCTGTGGTTGCGCACGCAGTGGTGCCCTTAAGAAAGAAGCTGGCTGAGGTTTTCCTAAGGGGCTGAAGCCTCTGCTGCCATCTTGGCTGATGGCACACATGCGTGCTGTGCGCTCACATCCTTGCCATGAACCAAGATGGCGGCAGAGGCTTCAGTTCCTTAGGGAAATCTCAGCCACCATCTTTCTTAAGGGCACCACTGCGTGCACAACCGCAGAACAAGGTAAGTTAAGGAAGGGAATGGCAGAGCCCCGAAGCTCTCGCCGTGCGCGAATTGTGGAGGGGGAGCGCTGGGACCTAAGGCAGGCTTTTGCCCAAGGGCTCCAACATGTCTGGGGCTGGCCCTGGATGCACACACGCATGTATGTGTGCATGTGCACATGCGTGCCAGGGCCCAGGGCAAGCTGGTGCCCAAGGGCCCCAGCATGTCTGCGGTCGGCCCTGGTGGTGGCTGTGACTATCATGAAGGGACTCTACACTTCTTAATTTGCCACTACACTTCTGCATAATACAATCACGAGTGGACCACAAACAGTCCCACTGGTAGTTAACACATTTATTTCTTGAGGAACTTGAAATGGAATTGTTCCTGTGCTGTTAGCCACAGACATTGACACTTTTCAGCATGTGTGCTTCTTTTAAATTGATTTTTGCTGGACTGTTGCTGGAAGCATCTATAGAATGATCTTCACATAAAGCATGCCTATATGAAGTCAGCCTGTCTGTGCTTCATGAATCTAGAAACACACACAAACACATGCACCATTGCAAATAGCCACCTTGACTTACATGGGAAATGGTTTACAGAACAGATGAAACAGACATACCATGCTGTGATACTAAAACTAATGCCATTATTATCCCCCGGGTGCCAGTTCTATTGCTCTGGCACTTGCCATGAAGCAGCCAGATCTTTTGTGATTGGTACCATGTCAAAACCATTTTCCAAATCCATTTTAGCCAAAATAAGGAAAGCCAACCCAAGATCCAAAGAGCAGGATTAATTAGAGCAGAAAGGATTTTAATGTTGCCTTTTGCTCTATAATGCAAGTTGAGCCCTGAAGAGGAATTGCATTGTAAAAATAAGGAAGACATGTTTAGGAAGATGATTATAATGATATGGATTGCTGATGGAATTAGTTTGGATCCTCATTCATTTGGTTATTTATATTTAAATTCATATGAGGAAAACATTTACTGAATAAAAGCAATACTGTGGCATTTGAAATCTTACTATATTATATTTTGTAAGCATCACGCTACCTGTGAGCACTTGTGTGCAGGCGCTTGCCTGCGCTGAAGTGTGCACAGGTAGCATGACACGTACAGGTAAGGAGGGCAAGGAGCAGGAAACTTTGGCTGTGATGGTACGACAATGAGGAGGAGGCAGCAACTATGAGGAGAGGGGTGGGGTGGGGCCTAGCAGGTGGGCCTAACCAGTGAGCGAGTGAGCAGCAGTAAGGCCATAAGGTAAGTGGGGAGGGGGGGAGGTTTGGGGAGCCAGGGAAAGGGCATGAGGGGGACGTTTGGAGAGTGGTCCTTAAGCTCTGATGTATCCTTATTCTCTGCTTCTTTGCTCCCTGTGGCATTGGCATGTGTGTAGTTTAATAATATGTAAATACTCCTGCAAAACACTGAATTGTGCACACAGATGGGCTGCTTAAATATCATTGAAGTCAATAGGATTCAGGCAGCCTAGATACAGGACTGCAGTCCAAGTCATAAAGCTTATTGTCTTAGTAAACCTCCAAACAAGAATGGCACGTTAGAAATATGATGGTGGTGTTCAGCTAAACAGTTCTGCTAGTGCAAGGACGTTTAGCTGTGCCATGGAACTTCACCACTCTCTCCTATCCCCATGACCCTTAAATCTGTTTGGGGGTGTTCTCCCAACACTCTGGAGCAGATTTAGGGATTGTGTTTGGAGCAGGACAGGGCAGCGAAGTTCCACTGCACAGCTAAAAGTCCTTGTGTGAGCAGAACTGTTTAGCTGGATACCATCCTGAAGGTCTGAATCAATACAGACTTGACTAGGTTTTCTTCAGAGATTATCAAGAAAAGTGGAGAAAACACTCTAGAACTATGAGATGCTACATTTGAAATGCTTAAGGTTAAATAGAAGTACATTGTCTGTGGAGAGGTAGACCAAACCCTTCTGTTATCAGTGACATTGTATGTTGAGAAGACAGACAAAGAAAGCAATGTGTATTATTATTTTACTGAGCTGTATATGAGAGGCAATGACAGGCTAGCTTTATATTTCCTTTCAACAAAAGTATGAGGTTGATATTTGAAGTACTGGAAGTCACGAAAGCTTTATTTTCATTTCAGTGTCTAACTTGAACTTTCATTCTTCTGCCTTCTCATGAAAATTTACACACAGAATAGAATTTTATTTTGTGGTGACAACACAGACTTGGGAGTGCTATTGATGCTCACTATGCACTTGATTGCAACCTGTGTGTGTAGGAACACTTTAAAAAAAATCATCACAGCTTTTGTTTCTGTTGCCAGCTAATACAATGCTTTTATGGGGATGACTTCCTTAAGAGATGGTGAGGGATGGCTGAGTCTGTCAGTGTTGGTTTCTGTTAGTTTCTCATTTTCCAGATCTTCAGTTCTCCATTTTTCTCCATCAATTTGTGTGCTTTTCTTAAAAAAGAGCTCACAATAATATGTCAAACTTTTACTGCATGTTTCTTCTAATATATACATTTTTATGCCTACTATACTTCTTTGCAATTTTGTCCAATACAATGAATCCTTGTACATTATTTTCACTGATATATGTCTTCTTATGCATACAGTTTTGTACATATTATTTTGCTGGAGAACTAAATGGAAAAATTCAGAGACGTGCACATTTTGAAGGACAGCAGGGTTTTGTTTTGCATGTTAGCACAAATAAAGGTAGTTTTGCTTTCAAATATGAATGGAACCGAGTTTCTTCTCCATCCCTAATGGTGATTGCCATTAGGTTAGATTTCCTGTTAAAATGATTAGACAAACTAGGTCTATAAATGACTAAATTGAGAGGCAGCACATCCTCACCTTAAAACACTATTATACCACTTCACTCTGTGAGGGAAATAGGGGTCTCCTAAGTCAGGACTGATTTGAAGGCAGTCCATTTCAACAACTCTTGGCACCTTTAACAAACTACAGTTTCTAGGATGCCTTGGGGGAAGCCATGACTGTTTAAAGTGGCATCATACTGTTTTAAATGTAAGGTGTAAATGTGGCCTTAGTACCACAGGCTGAGGATAAACAGCAGGTAATGGACATCACTTTTACACCTGCACATGAGCTTCCAGAGGCATCTGCCAGCTGGGCTAGATAAACTTTGGTCTGAATCAACAAGGCTATTCTGATGTTCTTACTTGTCAGTAAAGCATTTCTCTAATATATTCAGAAATGGTGGCAGTTAATTATAGATTGCTCAAAATGAAATGCAGCTGTATCTCCTGAATACATTTTTTACTTGGACTATTAAGTTCGTTTCTAAAATATGTCCAAATTATTCAGTTACCAGTGGTGCAGCTAGAGTTCTGGGGCTCAACAGCCAATCCTCCCCCAAATGATGACCAAATAGACAGCAGATGATGGAGGCAGTGGCAAATATGCCCCATGTCAGCACATGGGCAGGCATAAGTATGTCAGGGCCCACCAATGCTGAGGCTGGTTGCTACATATTTCTTTCTTTCAAAGAATCAGGGAATGGCCAGCCAGCCATGAACATGGCTAAAGATCTTCATTTCATTATTTCTACTTTTAAAATATCACTTTCTACTACAAAATAGTGCATATTACCAAGTAAACAAGAGCAGGAAACTCCATTTTGTTCCTGTCATGGTGGTGGTGCCATGATTTGCTAGTTTAAAATGTGAAAGTGCACGTGCTCAGAGTATTTCTAGTCTTTTATAAATGTTAATAAACTGTTTTTGTTTGGTTGTTGGTCTAAAATGTCAGAAATAATAGAAACACTTGTAAATCATGGGATGGCCTCTGGGGTGAGAAGAGACTTGTTAACTGTGTGCTTCACAAGTGATACACATGGCTGTCTAAAGGACCCCCCCCATAAGACCATTAAATCCAGGGTCTAAAATTACCTGTATTATCCTTTACCACATGTTCAATGAATGTTTGAAAGGGACTCAAGAGTAGTTGTCACCTGGCTTGTAGTTATGTGCTAAGAACTAATTCAGGATTGTATTCAACTACTTCCTAAGAGCAGATACATTAAATTTAATAAACCTAAGTTAGTAATGTCCATTAACTTTAATAGGTCTACTCTAAGTAGAACTAGCAGTGAACTTCACTCTTAATGTTTGCAGGAGCCAGTGAATGAGATCCTAGATAATGTCTGAAGTAAAATCAGAATTGACTGCTAGACAAGTCACTTCAATAATGCAGATGGAGTTGAGAAAGAAAAGATCCTGATACTACCGTACTTGACAAACTGAAAAACAACAACACAGTGTATCATTTGAGGAGTAATAAACAAAGAGGATTTGTCTTTCATCCGTTGTACAGAGTAGGGAGACATACAACCAAATACACAGGGGGAAAACTCCCTCAGAACTACACAGCCAGTTACAGCATGTACTATTTCAGCAAAGATCACACCACTCTGTTTGGTTGCCAAGCAACTCCTTCACAAACACCCCTTGGTTGATTGGTTAGCTGACTTACTAATAACAGAATTAACCCTTAAGTTACAAACTGAATGATCCCTGCTCTTGCACTTCCAAAACTGACTACAGAACTTCAGGATAGGGTAAGGTTGGTGATCTATCCTTTTCCAGGCAGCTTCGGCTTACATATGGTCAGATTCTGGCTTACAGTCTCACGTAGTATCTTAATATTTATAATTAGTACCAATGTTAACTTTTTTTAAAAAAGAGTCTTTATTGCTTCAAGCTGCATATCAGTAATCTAGTCTGTTCAGTAGCATCTGCTCATTTTCGCCCTAACAGAATATAACTGAGCATACGCCGTAAGGATGAGTCACAAATGAGTGTTTATGTGAACCTGGCACAGCATCTAAATCTATATTAAGACATGATAACTTATGTATCATTTTTTATCTTTAATTTCCTGAAAAGATAAATGCTTGCTATGTGCATGCAAACACACACACACACAATTATGGAGTTGCATATGGAGTAGAGAAACTTTGTGGCCCTACTGCCTCGTCTTTCCAAAACATGCACCCAATTGATGAGTCTGAAGTATGTTTGTTGCTTGCAGCAAATGTATCCATTTAAAGTCCAGGCAACAGTCTTGGCATTACATGTGCAGCAAAGCTTGGAAAAGTTACTTTTTTGGACTACAACTCCCACCAGCCCACTCCAGTGGCCATGCTGGCTGGGGCTGATGGGAGTTGTAGTTCAAAAAAGTAACTTTTCCAAGCTCTGACAGGGTGCAAAAAGGATTAATGTACAATTCAACTGTATTGGAAAATATGCAAAAGAATATTGAGGAGATGGGTGGAGTCCAGCAATTTCCCCTTTAATGTCATAATTGAGGCCTATGTAGGGGACTGAATCTACTCAATATGTTTTTATATGTAACTTTGCCATTGCAATATTAGCCTCCTTTTCAGGCGGCACTCTTTCAAGGAGTTAAGGCTTTGTAGGAATGCAGAATGTCAAGAGGCACAGTGGGAGGGGCTGTGGGCTGCAGATCAGAGTGAGAGGGGGGTACATGAGGGGACTAAGGGGCTTCAGATCAGTTGCAAAGTATCCTATGTGCACGAGACTAGCACAGGAGCATCCAGTTATCATTATTGGCTAAGAGTTGCTATATTGGCTTTGAAGTGAAATTAGCCTAGGGCTTGACAAGAATACTCTCAAGACCAAGGGAATGGGATGTAAATAATGGTGAATCAGCTTCAGTAGTGTAGTAGAATAGTATATAAGATTGACAATGCCACTGCTCAGTGAGATCTCACCTCATACCTTGAGCAGGTGAGTTCTGCTGGAATCCAGAGGAAGAGGATTCTGACTGTCAGGGCTGCAGTACCACTGCTTTTAAAACAGAGAATAGATTGTCCAGCAACTGAGGACTGTAGGATTATCAGCTTTTGGTTTGCTTTGTTCTTTTCACCCTCATCCTATGAATAAAAACTATTAACAAACACACTTGCGGTGTCTTTCATTGCCTATCTGAATCCTTTAAAGAACATCGGTCCAGTTGGCAGAACACCCACCCCACACCCCTAGTGGCATGCCATGGTTGTGCCAACAGTACAGTAAAGTATCAGCCAGATGTAGCTACCTGATGAATTCATCACCTCTTCTTTGGGCATTCAATCTGAGTAAGCTCACACACAGAGCTTACTTCTGCTTCTGGTATAGATAGTCTCTGGGTACAGCACAGCCAAAACCCTTTGCTACTTGAGGCAAAGCACAAGATTGCAACTTGTTCCCATTCAGAAGCCAGCCATACTTGCAGGTGAATCTTATTTCAACACTGGTATGGAACAACATCCTTCACTGCACCTGAGGACAGCAGACTAACATAAAGGGCACATGATAGAGTAGCACCCATAACTCTGCCCCCCAACACCTTGCCACTGCTCTGTAACCACCTGAGGCATCTGTTTCACTCTGTCTGGTAGGGCCAGTCCTGGTGTGTAGAGTTTCAGTGAAACAGGCTGCTGGATGCCCCATATGAAGGAACAAAGGATTTAGCCATGGCTCTAAGTCTGACATGGTTATGGATGGCATGGTGTGTGGTGGGGGAATGGTTTTGCTGCATATCATTGGTAGTTGTACAGCAAGATCATGATCTTAGTATTCGGGATCATAATTTGAACAATATTAATCAATGGTCTGATTGTCCAGATGGAGGACCCTGCCATCTCGGAAAACTGAGCTATGGAAAAATTATGATTAATAATTTATTTATTAACAAAACAAATAAAGAACTAAAACAAAATTTTTAAGACTTGGCTTTACAGAGACCAGTGCACATATGTAAAAGAAAAAGAAGTTTTATCTAATAAGCTAGTCTCTAGAAGTATAATGAAGTTTGTACGAAAACGTGCATGCCTTCATTAAAGAGATTCATACCTTCCTGTGAATGGTTTGAACTAAAGTCTTATACTATACTTCTTTCAGGCTTTAATGCTGTGCTTCCTACATACCTATCACAGTTCTTTTTCTATTCCATTGGTGACCACTTACCTGGAAGTAAACCCCACTGACCTCAGTGGGGTTTACTTTTGAGTGGACATGCATAGATTGCACTGTCAATTTAATTTTGTTTAGGAAAGGTTAAATCTGTCAATTTAATAATCATGATCTCTCCTCAAGCCACTCTGACCTCTCCTCAATCCCCGTCCCTCGCAAAACATGTTGTTATATAAGTGGCTATACAACTGTTTTACTGTGCTTTTAAAGTATTTTGTGAGCCTGCTTGAATATTGTTTTTTAGAGGAAAAGTAACATTGTGCATGGTCTACACTTATACTGGACTCAAAGTCAGCTAGAAATAATTGAGTCAAAATCTGGTTAACATGACAGCAACATAAATATTTGCATACTAACTGAAAGAACTTTTGATACCATAATAGCCAAGTAAAAGCAAGCCAACTGCAGAACAAGTGAGAGAGCACTTGCTTGCTTCTAACATTTGCCCTGGAATTAGACTGCTCCCTTGCCCAGCTGCTTTTTCTTCCAGGGAATTTCATGAAATGTGATTCAACAACCAGCCAGTCAGCCCCTTAATCAGACTCAGGAAGAAAACATTAGCACTAACTCCACTATGGTACAGGCAGACATTTAATGTAATAAATGCACAAATGGGTTAACAGGAAGAAATAAGTAGATATCCCAGTATACAGTTCAGGGATGAGGAGGTATGTATGTAAGGAAGGGAAATGCTTGTAGATTAGTACTGGAGAGTGAGGGACATAGCTAAAGCCTAATTCAGCATATCTGGGGAAGCCAACATCTTATCCTCCAGGTGTTGATGGACTGCATCTTCCAGATGATGATGGCATGCAACTCCAATCAGCACCGACCATACTGGCAGGGGCTGATGAAGTCCAACAACAGGTGGATGGCACCCTCTTGACTAATCCTGCACTGTGATGTGGCAAGATTGCTGTCATGGATATACCATGTATTCAGAAGAATGGTAAGCTTTATTTTTGTGGAAGGAAGTAGATCAGCATTTGGAAGCATTATGAATGAATGAATGAATGAATGAAACTTTATTTTTACCCCGCCCTTTTTCCAAACTGGAACTCAGGGCGGCTTACAAATAAAACTATATGTAATTAAAAACATAGAAAAACATACAATTAAAATACAATTAAACTGTGCACAACCTTAAAACCGTAAAAGGCACTTAAAAATCTAAAAACAATTTAAAATAATACAGATAATAATGTAAAACAATAAAACAAGCCTTGTAATTATGACAGCCTTCTTCAAATATGTGCAGCTCCTGTGACTGCCTTCACATGAGAGGGGGCTGGGGCTGTGCACTCTGTATGCCCCCCCATGGTCTCTTCACTCACTGGCCATGCGTTGGTTGGGAAGGTTTGAAGAGTAGAGACTGTGCTACATGTGTAGGCTGCTCCCTGTGTGATGAGAATCCTATGCAATCAAGATTCTAAACGGTGTGGGGAATCTACAGGCTCTCGACTTCAGATTTTTCCCTCCCAATGTGTGGAAAGTGTTGAGGCCAGATGACAGGGATGTGATAAAGGAGCTGGGGCCAATGTGTGGGGGCATCCTCTCCCTAAGTGCATAAGTTATGTAAGGGTTGTAGCAGCAGACCAAAGTGTAAGTAGAAATAATACCAAACCTCGAATCCATTGTCTGCATTGTATGCATCAAAATTAGAAAACATAAATGGCTCCTTTGCGTTCTTTAATCTAAGAGTTCAGTTACCTGACCAGAAGAATAATGTGATATGGCTCTTGCTGAACTACACAACTTCAGTTTGCAGGATTGACTATTGTTGCTCTATATATTCAAGATGCCAAGTTAAAGGTGCTGGTTTTGGTGTGCAAAGCCCTATACAGCTTGGGACCAGGATACCTGAAAGACCGTTTTACCCCTTATATACCCAGTCGATCACTGCGCTTTGCAGGTGAGGGCCTCCTGCAGATAATTATCTTATCAGGGGGTCCGTTGTGCACACCTTAGCAAGTGGACCTTTAGTGTTGTGGCACCTACCCTTTGGAATTAAATATTAGACAGGCACCATCTCTGTTATCTTTTCAGCACCTACTGGAGACCTTCCTCTTTCAACAAGACTTTGAAGTAGAGACCTTATCCCAATCTGCGTCTATTTTGGAATTGCTTTTTACAATGTTTTAAAAGATTTTTTAAAAGTTGTTCTTAATTTTATTTATTTATTTTATTTTATTTCATTTATAAACCGCTCATAGCGAGTAGCTGTCTGGGCGGTGAACAAAACAAGATTAAAATACAGTATTACAATAAAATCAATAACAAACAGCAGCAAATTAAATGAAAAACATTAAATATAAAACATTGAACATTAAAATGCCTGGGTCTTAACCTGGCGCCTAAAAGAAAGTACCGTAGGTGCCAGGCGTATCTCCTCAGGTAGGCTGTTCCACAGTTCGGGGTTCACCACAGAAAAGGCCCTAGATCTAATAACAATCCTCCGGGCATCCTGATGAGTTGGTACCCGGAGGAGGGCCTTGGATACTGAACGAAGTGAATGGGTAGGTTCATAGCGGGAGAGGCGTTCCACAAGGTATTGCGGTCCCACACCGTGTAAGGCTTTATAGGTCAAAACCAGCACCTTGAATCTGGCTCGGAAACAGATAGGCAGCCAGTGCAAATGGGCCAGGACAGGTGTTACATGCGCGGACCAATGGGTTCTCGTCAACAACCTGGCTGCCGCGTTTTGCACTAGCTGAAGTTTCCGAATGGTCTTCAAGGGCAGCCCTACGTAGAGCGCATTACAGTAGTCCAGTCTAGAAGTTACCAGAGCGTGAACAACTGAGGCAAGATCGTCACTGTCCAGATAGGGGCGTAGTTGGGCTACTAAGCGAAGATGGTAAAACGCATTCCATGCCACCGAGGCCACTTGAGCCTCAAGCGACAAGGAAGGGTCAAAAAGGACCCCCAAACTACGAACCTGTTCCTTCAAGGGGAGTGTAACCCCATCTAGAACAGGATGAACATCCACCATCTGGGCAGGTAAAGAGCTCACCAACAGTGTCTCAGTCTTGTCTGGATTGAGTTTCAGTTTATTAGCTCTCATCCAGTCCATTATCGCGGTCAGGCAACAGTTCAGCACCCAGAGACTGCATGTAGATGTTAAAGAGCATGGGCGACAAGACCGACCCCTGAGGGACTCCACAATGGAGAGTCCAGGGTGTCGAGCAATGCTCCCCAATAGGGTTGCCAGGTCGGAACCATCCAAAAACCTGAGAAAATGGGGGCGGGCCCTTGTGACGTCACGGGGCGGGCCCTAGTGATGTCATGGGGTGGGCCCTAGTGACATCATTAAACATGATACATTGTATCAACCACAGTTGCTTGGAGCATACCATTCAAAAAAAATTCTCTGGAGATTAAAATAGAAATCTTACCTAAAATAGGGTGTTCCTAGGTCCATCTGAAGTGACAAGGTCATTCTTTCTCACAAGCTTAGGGTGATGCAAAATGGAAATGGACTGCCTTCAAGTTGATCCCAGATAGGGTCTTCATGGTAAGCAGTATTCAGACAAAGGTGGTTTACTATTGCCTTCCTCTGAGTCTGAGAGGCAGTGACTGGCCCAAGGTCACCCAGTGAGCTTTATGGCTGTGTGGGGATTCGAACCCTGGTCTGCCAGGTCACAGTTCAACACCTTTAGGGAACATTTAATTAACTTATTTTGTAGATCCCAAACTTTCTTGTAGACCTGTAGGAGTTTCATAGGCACTAATGCAGGGGCCTAGTGGGTAATCCAGCCCTGCACACAAGTATGCCACAATGCTGCTGGAGGAGCCCTGTTGGATCAGAGTAAAGGCCCTTCATATCACAAGCTATATGGCTCTGTGTACCATTTGCTGGGAATCACAAGTGGGGACAGGGCTGCTGCACTCGGGTCCTGCTTGTGGGCTTCCCACAGGCATCTAGGTGGTCACTGTGCAAACAAGATGCTGGACTAAATGGGCCTTTGGCTGATCCAGCAGGGCTGTCCTTGTGTTCTTCAAACCCAGCATCCAACCCTGGCCAGTCAAACGCATCCTGTAAGCTCACAACCAGACAGCAAGGCAATAGACCAGGGATTTGGAAACTCACCACCACCACTACTTGAACATTACTGTGGGTCTTGGCAGACCACTTAATGACTTTTTTGCCTGCTGAAGCAATTGAATGGTTTTTAATTGCATCAAGGTAAAACGTCTTATAAAAGATTATACAAAATAAGAATAATCTTTTATAAAAAATAATAATGCTTGGGAAAATAGCAGGGAGTAGAAAAAGAGGAAGGTCAAACAAGACATGGATTGATTCCATAAAGGAAGCCATATGATTCCATAAAGGCATCCCTACCAAGATCCTGCTGTGCGTGCTTGGATGTTCTGGACCTCGTCCCGGCTATCTGCAGCAAAATAAAGGTGGAGGGACAGGCACATCAGCGCTGAGAATTGTTCAGCCCACAGCAGCCCCCCCTCTCTCTGAGGTTATGCAGCCCATTGCTCTCTCTGCCCCCCCTGAGGTTATGCAGCCCTCTCCCTGAGGTTCTTCAGCCCCTCTCTGAGGTTATGCAGCCCTCTCCCTGAGGTTGCAGCCATGTTAAGGACAAGGGAGGGCATTCTAGGCAAAACAGACAAATAATTGGGTGTCAGAACAAATTAAACCAGAACTATCACTAGAAGCTAAAATGATGAAACTGAACTTATCATACTTCAGACACATCATGAGAAGACATGACAAAAATAAATAAATAAATCACTAGAGAAGACAATAATGCTGGGAAAAACAGAAGGGAGTAGAAAAAGAGGAAGGCCAAACAAGAGATGGATTGATTCCGTAAAGGAATCCACAGACCTGAACTTACAAGATCTGAACAGATCATGACAGATGCTTTTGGAGGTCACTAATTCATAGGGTCGCCATAAGTCGTAATCGACTTGAAGGCAGATAACAACAACAATTTCCCAAATGTTTTACATTTTTTTGGCCTTTATGGTCTGCTAATAGTCAACTGCTCCAAATCTATTGTTTGAATTTAATATTTAATTCAAAGGTCATTTTAGATTTATGCATCTCAGCATCTTTGAAAGTGAAAGTGTTTAGTATTACAGCAGACTAGAGCTCCCTGCTGCGTAATGCTCATATTACATTTCATGATATTTCGGTTCATGAAGTCTCCACAAGGTAACTTTGCCACAGAAATGTGTGGTGTTTTGGTTTGCAGGCATCTTTGCATGGTGAAACCTGGAAGGTTTTTCTTTGACATGGCAAGGGATCAAACATATTATTCATTCAAATTTACCACTGGCATAGTAAAAATAGCAAAAGGCAACATGAAAATGAGGCCCCAGAGTCAGGGTGTGCCCTCTTTTATTTCACTCCATGTTTTCTCTCTGAGTTTAATAAATAAGCCCCAATGCAGGTAATGGGTAGTGGGCTTGCTGTGGTAGGTCCTGTAGAAATAAAATTGCAAAGGAGATAATTTTATTAAGACCTTCCAGTTCAAGAATCAAAAGCAGAAATCTCAAGCTCAAATCGGGGGTTCCTTTGGAAGTTGTTTGTTTATTTATGCTGCCCTTCCTCCCAAAGGAGGGAGCAAGAGAAAATAGTCATGATGGACTGGACTTTCCCTGAAAGGTCACCTGTTCTCTACAACAGGTCTTCACCTGCAGTGTGCCGCTATGAGGAAAGGCCGGCTGTGATTCTCAGTCTCTCACTCTCTTGATGTGAGGTTCAACAAGCCTGACCGCTCGTAAAATTGCCCGGCATCCTGAGACTTGGTTGGGACATAAGAGCTAAATAGCAGGGGCTGCAGTTTTGTACTTCTTGGTGAGAAAAAGGCTTTAACACTCTCCTTGTAGAGGTGGAGCACATTTTCTAGCCCAAGGGCCACATTCCCTCACAAGGCAATCTTCCAGGGGGTCAGTTGTGGGCACATCCATAAGCAAAAGTGGGTAAAGCAAACAGATGTACCTCTGACCAGTAAGCTATATGCCAGCCATGCAAAATCCAGAAGTGTCTACACACACACACCCTTCCCCATCATCAATCCAGGCAAGTAAAAGTCATTATCCCAGTTCAAGGACACATTCCATCCAGACCAAAACACTCAAGTAGGGTGTGGAACAGGAACAGTGAGTGGAGTGAGCAGGGGACCACTGCCCCTCTAGCCAATATATATTTATAATACCTGTATTGGTGCCTGCTTCTCATTGTCTTTCAGAGAAAAGAGAGAAAGCTACTGAGATTGGGAAAACATACAGGGAAAGCAGAATGGTTTACTCTTTATATTGGTGGAGGGAGAAGGCCAAGAATGAGCCCTATGGAAAATAGTTTTCCTCTAGGTATTTGCTGAAGCCCTAAGAACTCTCTCTCTCTCTCTCTCTCTCACACACACACACACACACTCACTCACTCACTCACTCACTCTCTCTCTGTCACTCTGCTTGAGGAGGCCTGCAGGAGTGGCAGCAATCACCTCCTGTCTCTCCAGTAGTCCCGCCCTCAATCACAAAGGGCGGGAAGGCGGCGGCCAACCACAGCCGTCACACATGCGTGTGTCAATCATGCATGCGTGCCTCAGGGAGACACTGAAAAGCCGGAGATCAGTCATCTTCAAAGAGACTATGGCCGGAGGCCGGAGATGTCTCCCTTTTCCCTGAGACTCCGGCAGAAAACCGGAGACCTGGCAACCCTATTCCCCAAGCACTACCTTCTGACGACAATCCGCTAAGTAGGAGCAGAGCCACTGCCAAGCAGTGCCCCCAACTCCCAACTCCACGAGCCTCCCCAGAAGGATACCATGGTGGATGGTATCAAACGCCACTGAGAGATCAAGGAGAATCAACAGAGTCACACTCCCCCTGTCCCTCTCCCGACAAAGGTCATCATACAGGGCGACCAAGGCTGTTTCAGTGCCAAAACCGGGCCTAAAACTGGATTGAAATGGATCCAGATAATCAGTTACATCCAAAAGCGCCTGGAGCTGGCCGGCGACCACCCGCTCCAAGACGTTGCCCAAAAAAGGGACATTCGCCACCGGTCTATAGTTGTTCAAAATGTCTGGGTCCAAAGAAGGTTTCTTTAGAAGAGGTCTCACTACTGCCTCCTTGAGACTTCCAGGGCCTACTCCCTCTCTCAAGGAGGCATTTATCACCTCTTTGGCCCAGCCGGTGGTTACAGCCCTGCCGGCCTTCACCAGCCAAGATGGGCAAGGGTCCAGGGCAGACGTGGTCGCCCGCACCATTCCAAGCACCTTGTCCACTTCCTCGAGCTGCACCAACTGAAACTCATCCAACAATGAAGGACAAGACTGCGTTCTGGACACTTCAATGGAGTCATCTGTCATAACATCAGAGTCTAAGTCCCGACGGATGCAAGCAATCTTGTCCAGGAAGTGCTCCGCAAATTCGTTGCAGTGGGCTTCCGATGTTTCCTTAGTATCATGAGGGCCAGAATGTAAGAGCCCTCGTACCACCCTAAAAAGCTCCGCTGGGCGGCAAAGAGATGATCTAATGGTGGCAGCAAAATATGACTTTTTTGCCGCCCTAACCGCTTTTACATACAACTTAGTGGAAGCACTTACCAAAGAATGACTACATCCTTCAGGAGTTCGCCTCCACCTGCACTCTAGCCTCCTTCTCTCTTGCTTCATCACTCTCAGCTCTGGGGTATACCACGGTGCTGTTTGAGTTCTGCACTGAAGGGGGCGCGCGGGAGCGATCATGTCAATGGCCCGGGTCATCTCCGTATTCCACAGGTCGACCATGGCCTCGACAGGAGCGCCAGTGCTATCAGCCGGAAAAACTCCCAGAGCGCTCTGGAAAGCAACGGGATCCATAAGCCTCCGGGAGCGGACCAACTTAATAGGTCCCCCACCTCTGCAGAGGGAAAGGGCTGTCGTGAGTCTAAAACTCAGCAAGCGGTGGTCTGTCCATGACAATGGAGTAGATGAAAAATACCCCACCCTCAGATCACCATCTCCATGACCAGTGGCGAAGATCAAATCAAGAGTATGTCCTGATACATGCGTCGGGCCAGTAACAACTTGAGACAGCCCCATGGTTGTCATGGAGGCCATGAAGTCCTGAGCCGCCCCGAACAAGATAGCCTCGGCATGAATGTTGACATCCCCCAGTACCACAAGTCTGGGGGATCTCAACAATACCTCCGAGACTATCTCCGTCAGCTCAGCTAGGGAAGCCGTTGAGCAGCAAGGTGGTCGGTACACCAACAGTATTCCCAGTCTGTCTCCTTGGCCCAGCACAAGATGAAGACACTCCAAACCAGTCGCCGACTGGACAGGGTGCTTGGTATTCCCAATCTGTCTCCTTGTTTTGTTCCTGAGATATTTTAAGATTTTTTAGTGTTTTGTCTACTGTGCTGGACTCCTGGGAGGAAGGGCAGGATAGAAGTTTAATATGTAAATAATAAATAAAATATGGATGCTTGACTGTTCTTGTGCTATATATATTAAATCTATCTTGTATATTATAAATTACTATGTCAGAGAGAAGGCTAGCCTGAAAACCTTGTTCATGATAAGCTGGTGTTTTTATGTGCAGCAGGTTTTAATAATAATAATAATATGGGGAACGTCAAAATACGCAATCCTTCACTTGCTGTCTGAAATGATACAATTCAGGAAGATCTGTACTACATAATTCTAAGTGCATTCCATGCAGTTTGTTAGCCATACCATAGTATGGAATACTGCCAAGGATGTATATCAATTAATTGCTCCCAGTGAAGATCCTTCTCATCATGTTCACAAGTCTCTTCACTATTATTCCATTACATTAAGCAGACCTGGGCAATAACATTGTGACTCATTATCTTCTTGAAGCAGGCTTTAAGTTTGATGAAAAACCTGTTGTGGCACAAAATAGTCTTTCTTAAGTCCTTTTGTTAACTTCACTACCCTTCCCTAGAATGTAGTGCTGTTGGCACCACTGTATCAGATGCGACTGTATTTTAAATCACTCATAAGGCAGTCTAGCTTTACTGACAGTTCTACTAATTGTTCTGACTAGCTGTGAATCGCATGTTTACTGTCCAATTCTTTCCCTTCTCCCTGTAGCATATAAGCAGCTAGCGGCTTTTAGAAAATGCTACTGCATTTTCTAGCTGCCGAATGCAAGAGTAAAAGAAGACACATGGTCAAATTATTCCTGCAGAGACCCTCTAAAATATACAAAGCATTAGATGTGCACAAAATATGCCTAACAGCAAGCAAAGTTGGCAAGAAGGACTTGATTGAAGAAATCTCTATTTTAATATTTTAAGTAGAACCTCCACAGTCATCTCAATATTTTGTACCCTCCTATAGCGTTAAAAATAGCAGGAACACCACCACCACCACCATTGTTACTTTGTCCCTGTATTTCAGCTTGTAGGAGTGAGTTCATTTTGGATTTATGTCTGTTTACAGGAGTAGGTGTTCTGCTGTAGGCAGGAAGGAATTATTTAGGGAAAACTGCAACAACATTCAGATGAAAAAATTGGTGACTTGAGGCACTCTGTATCTGGTAATAGGATCCAATTTATTTCACAGTCTACTTCCTAAAGAGAATTTGGAGCTGGATATAAAACTGAAGCCATTATTCCTGAGCCAAGAGGCTCCCAGCAGTATACAATTTGCTTACTTTGAAGAACCAGGGGAAAGTTACCTTTTGGATCATTAGGGCATAACAATGTCTGCCCATTTCTAGTTTTTCTTTATTTGAAAAACAAAGGAAACCTATATGCAGGAAGCCAGTGGGTTCTGGTAAGGGAGAAAGCTTAAGCCTGTCTAGGCTAATTGCCATGGGTAATGATGACACTTGCAGTGTGGATTGGATACTTATTGGGGGGGAAATTGCTTTTAATTTATTGAGGTAAGGAAAAACAAGTGCTGAAAGCCAAATTCTGAATAATGGTCTCTTAGAAGCTGTATTTAAGTATTTTCCCACATGTGGAGGACCTTGAGCCTATGCTACAGATCCAGGTTCAGGTTCTTGTATAAATTTACATGGCCCTTAACAACTTGGATCTAGAAATCTCAAGATCTGCTTGATCCCTTATGCCCTTGCCTCATCACTGAGGTCTTTGCGTGAGTTGCTGTTAGTGGTCTCCATTTCTTTTGTATGTTTGTGTGTGTGCTGGTACTGGCTAGGACAGAGTACCAGCACCTCTTTCTTTTTTGCTGCCCATGGCAGCCATTTTGTACTGGCATCCACAGCACTTTTTATCAATAAATGAGTACCAGCACCTAGTTTTTTGCAAAAAAAAAAAAAAAAGACTGGTGGCCCCTCATGGCTTGGGTGCATGGTTCTCATATCCTTCAGGAGTGTGCAGTATTGGGGCCCAATTTTACTACACTTCCTTCCAACTGAGATCAGACAGGCCCTTCCCTGTTGAACTTTCAGTGCCTACTGAAGACCTTTTATTTAAGTTCCAGCAGGCATTTTAAATGAATTCTGATTTTATAGCTTTAAATGATTGCTATGTTTATTGTACACTGCTTAGAGACTATTGTTATGGGATTGGGATAGAGTATTTCTATGGGTTCTCTGCAAGCCTGTGATCTTGTATGTAGAAGTTGGAACAGCAAAGGAAAAAACCTGCAGCATAGGTCTGACTAGTTTCCTTTGTTAATCTAATAGTTTAGCCAAGTGAGCCTGTGAGCTAATGGGTTTTTTGAGTGGTCAATCTTCATATCCAAAGGGATGTGGCCCCGAGAGATCCTGTTGCTTTGGACCACTTTTCAGAGGAGAGGCCCTCCTTCCCCTATCCTGTAACTAGAGAGAAGCTTGTGTTTTTTAGTCTCATCTTGGTGTGAAGCTGGAAAGACACACAGAGAGGCCTACTCTGTGCATCATAGCTTTGGGGTGCCTCCCTACAAGCCTGATGGAAAAGCAAGATCTATTGGATTGTTAATGCTGTGAACCCCTCCATCTAAAGCTTAGGTTGTGTATATTTGAAAATAAACCATATCTCATAAAGACACCATAGCCTCTGCTGACCTTCTTTCCAGGAAACCAAACCCTGGGTAAGCACTGAAACCTCTGGAAGTCTCGCACTGCTTGGAGATTGGGGTGGCATGCAACACTGTTGTAACTAAACAGTATATAAATTAACAAAATAAAATAACATAAATGTGGGGGGACACATTAAACAAAATAAATACATAAATGTGATCAGTGCTTTTTTGGTTAAAAAAATGAGGTGCCCATTCTCATATATTGATAAACATTCTGTGAGTGTCAGCACAAAATGGCTGGCATGAGCAGCAAAAAAGAGGTGCCAGTACTCTGTACCAATAAATACTATCACAAAAAGCCCTGAATGTGATTTTCATTGTGTGAAGAAGGAGAGTGGAAGTGCAGTCCATCACCCCCATATCACATCATCATGGCTTCCACAGCCCTCCATGCATTGGTGGCTGAATTTCTGCACCAGGGAGCTTATTCTATTTGTTTAGGATCCTTGTCCCATTGAGAGCTTGGAAAGTCAGGGTTCTAAAGTGCATGCAGAGCCTCCCCAGTTAAGCTCAGCCCCATCCCCACAACATTGGAGGGTTGTGGAAGCAGTTATGGTGTTAGACTTCAGGGCCAAGGGTACATCCCTGCTTTCCCCTGCCCTTCATGCAATAGTAATTGCATGAGGGTAAATACCTGGAGACGGCTGGATTAGAGAAGTCTTTGAATCAACAAACTGGGCCAGCCCTACCATTGTTCAAAATGAGGCAACTGCCTCAAGCAGGTGATTTTAGATGTCATGAAGTGGAGGTAAATAGTTACTTATTTAACATCAAATCAAATTTTGTTACAGTCATTGAACATTTAACATATTAGTATAATATTTTACTGCAAAGAGAGGGGAAAATTCTTGTGAGATTGTTTGCCTCAGGTGCCAAAATAGCTTAGTTGGCATTGGCCACTATGCACCTTGACTTGGGGTTGGAGGGGAGCACCATTTGTGGCTCTGCCTCAGGCAGCAAAATGTCTTGGGCCAGTCCTGTTGATACTTAAAAAGAGGTATATCCCGTTCAGAGCTTGGAAAAGTTACTTTTTTGAACTACAACTCCCATCAGCCCCAGCCAGCATGACCACTGGATTGGGCTGATGGGAGTTGTAGTTCAAAAAAGTAACTTTTCCAAGCTCTGATCCCATTCATATCAACAGGACTCATTTTCTAGTAAGTGGGCTTTGAAATGTGGCCTAGCCATCAATTCAGACAGGGTTTTGGAGACCCCAAATTCAATTGTTATATTGTGTAAAAAGTGAAATGTTCATAAATAATAGTTCAGAATGCAACTACTAAATAAAAATTTTATAATTTTAGTTTTCACATACAGATACCTTATGGTACAATTTCCAGAAGTAATGATTATTGTAACTATTTACAATCAAATAAAACTAAATGAAAATTGGCCTTTCAAAAACAACAGCTGATGGATGTTTAAAATATGCACTTAAAAATATTGCCTTCAGAGCACCACTTATTGAGCTTTTGGTGCTCTATAAATGCTTGTTTGTTAAAAATCTGGACAAATGAAATCCATGGGTGTTGCAGAGCTTCAATATTTCAATAGCTTCAGTATTTTCACAAATTCTTCACCTGTCCCTTCTTAACAAAATAATAAAACTGCCAGCACAATCCTAGACATGTCTACTCAGAAATAAGTATCATTGAGTTCAATAGACTTACTCCCAAGTAAGCATGGAATGATTTTATTTATTTTTTTATTAGATTTATATCCTGCCCTTCCTCCTAATAGGATTGCAGCCTTAAAACCACAATGCTCAAACCATATACTCTGGAACTAAACCTTCCCATATGATAGATTCAAACTGGTGTCTTGTTAGAGGAGTTATGTGTCTTTAAATTATTTGTGAAGAAATAGTCATAAGTATTTAATTCTTAACTGGAATAACTATATGCTGTCAAGAAATCGAAGACATGGCATTAACAAACGGAAAGTCTCATATTTTATGTAACAGAACTCTTTCTTTTGCAATCCCTAGAAACAGATTGTTAGCAGTGGCATTACAATGACTTACACCATAGCTATGAACCACAGCTATGTGCAATTAATTGTCCGAGTCAGAAGGCTGTTATGGAGTTTCTACTTGAAGGAAACAAAGTATTGGAGAGTGACATTATTCATTGTTTTCATTAGTGATTTCTAGCAGGAAAACTAAATGTGTCCAGCAGTAAGGAGGAAAATAAAAACAGTAAGGCCAAATGTTTGGCTCATATAAGGACTGAGACATATTAGTGTACATGGTAGGGCTGTGCACAGCTCCTCCACTACAACCCAACCGGGGGGCACCTGGCCTGACCCACCCCAGATCCAGCCCCAGATCAGTTTGGGGAACAGGCTAATGTTTAATTAGGATTTTTTAAAACTCTAATTAACCATACGAGTGCAAGGTGGCAGAGGAAGGAGGAGATGCTGCATCTCCTCACCCCCACCTGATTGAGAGCAGGAGAGTTCAATTCTATGGGGTGCTGCATCTATCTGAGAACCTTCCCTGCAGTGAGGCACTTGTGCAGGAGCAGCAACCTGCATCCTGCAGAATGGAATCTTCTGCTTACCAGCTAGTAAGCAGAAGATTCCATCTGGTGGAGTGCTGCTTCAGGGGGCAGGCTGGGAAGGGCTGGGCGGGAAGAAGAGACCGGGCAGGAAGTAGAAGCTATGTGGGAAAGTCTGAACCCCACATCAAAAGGTATCCACCCTGCACTCTTACTTTCTCTGAGAAAGACACAGTGGGTAGTCAGGTACGTCTTGGCCTCTTCATGGTTTTTCTTATTTTTCCTGCCATTTGGTTGCCTCTCCTTCCTGTCTGAAACCCCACCAGCCCCAAATTGCTCTGGGCTGCCGGGTCTGTGGTGATCCAAGACTGTCACAACTTGACTTGAGCAATACCCAGATGCCCCCAATCTACCTGATTTGGTTCAGGCCTTGGCCAGGTCCAGTGCACGGCCCTAGTGCATAGCTTATTGTTTAAACAGCTTTGTAAACAACATAACTGCAATTGGAAGTCCTGGTCTACAGATACCTGAAAAACAGGGCAAATGGGTGTAGTTTTTAAAAAATCTCTGCCTAACTTTCTGGTTGATTTAAGGCAATAAACAATCTGAAGATCTGGGACCAGGCTGCTTTCAAATGTCATAATTATGATGTAGCAATTAAGTGACATTCCAGTGATTTTCTACTTTATGGTAGATGTTGATTTTTATTTTTATTTTTTGGAAAAAAATTAGGTGCCAGTAGTCATATCTTGATAAAAATGCTGTGGCTGTCAGCATAAAAAGAAAAAGAGGTTACTGGAAAGTATCATGAAGGAAGAGGCCACACAGATGATCTAAACAACAAAAACTTTACTATAACTAATCATATATAGGGAACAACTACCACAGCCTGGGGCCTGGAACTAAAACTACCACAGCCTGGGGCTGACTCAGCAGTTCCTGGTATGGCAAGCCTGGAGGGCCAATACACTACACCCCTCCCCCCTAGCTCTCATAGTCCTGAAGATACTTGGGACAAGCCCTGGTGCGGGTCGATTGATGACAATTTTGCATTGAAGCTGATAGTGCATCCCCTAGTTCCCCATTTGGCTCTAGTTCATGCTGGTCCACTTCAGGGTCCAGGCACAACTGCTCTTGTCCGGCATCAGGAGCAGCCACTGGCTCATTTTCTTTTTCCACTTGAGTATTTCCAGCACCCTCAGAGAGAACTGATGGAGCTGGGCTTCATCCTCTCATCTGGTCCACATGTCGACATAACACATGGCCGTCTGGTTTTTGAGCCCTGTAGGACCTGTAGTTTGGGTCACAGTGGCAGGAATCCATGTTTCACCAGCACTGCAGTTCCTGATATACACAGGGTCACCTGGGGTGAACACCCGTGCAGGTTCTTGGACTGCAACATACTCCCTTGGTCGGTCCTTGGTCACGTCATGATGCAACCAATCAAGCAGAGTCATTAGTTGCCTGTTCATTAATAGCTCAGCTGGGCTCCTTCCCATTGTGGCACAAGGTGTGATGTGTTGTGTCAGAAGAAAACTTGCAAGGTGTCTGTCCCAGACACCTTCTACAATCCATTTCAATGCATCCTTTGTTGTCCTGACCATCCTCATGGCCTGGCCATTGCTTGCTGGATGAAAAGGGTCTGACGTGACATGCCGAATCAGTCCATTATCCAGGAATGTGCGGAATTCTGCAGATGTGAACTGGGCCCCATTGTCTGAGACAATGGTGTTTGGCAACCCATGTGTTGTGAAAAGCCTGCGTAAGGTCTTGATAACAATATGAGATGTCATTGATGATACCAGAACCAGTTCTAACCATTTGGAGTATGAATCAACAACAGTCAAGAAAGTTTATCCCTGGAAGGGGCCTGCAAAGTCAATATGAAGCCATGACCATGGCATTTTTGTCAATTCCCATGGGTGCACTGGGGCATGTGGTGGAGCTGGTCTTGAAACCTGACACTTCTCACATCTCTTGATGCATTCTTCACTCTTGCTGTCCATCTTGGGCCACCATACATAGCTGTGCCCCAGAGCCTTTATTCGCACTATATCAGGATGTCCCACATGTAGGGCCTCCAACACTCAATGTCTCAACACAGTAGGAATGACAACTCTATTTCCCCATAGAAGGTATCCCTTGTGCACTGATAGTTCATGTTGTTTGGATACAAATGGTCTGAATTTCTCCTCAAGCTTCCCTAATGGCCATCCCCTCCACACCCAGTTGAGAACACGGGCAAGAACTGGGAACTTGGACAACGCAGTGGCAATATTCCCAGCATTGAGGGGTGGTTCCGGTAACAACTCTAATAACAGCATGTCCAGCAGAGGGGTTTCATCAGCCCAGCAGAAGGGAGTGGGAGGCAGCTCAAAGCATCAGTATGGGCAATGCTCCTGCCAGGCTGATGTTGCAATGTATAATCATACATGTTCAGGAAAATCGCCCACCGCAACATGCATGGAGATAATATTTGAGGTGTCTGCTGGTTAGGGGCAAACAATACCAATAATGGCTTGTGGTCAGTAGCAACAGTCAATGGTCGACCATAGACATAGTCATGGGGTTTTTTTTATGTTAGCCACAATAGCCAGGGCCTCTTTATCAATTTGGGCATAATTCTGTTCTGTTGAAGACATTGTTCTGGAGTAGAAAGCAATAGGCATCTCACGAGAGTCCTCAAGTTGGTGGCTCAGGACAGCTACAATACCATATGGAGATGCATCACACGTGAGAATCAAGGGTGACAGCCTCCCTACCAGATTCCCACCTCTCAAGGGTTGTCTGCTGCTGCTTCAGCAGTTTGGAAGGAGGGGTGTCATACATTGGTTCAGGATGGCCATGTCTCCTTGCCTTTATTGCTTCTTCAATTGCTCTCAGCTTCTCAGGGTGTACCCTCTGAGGAAGAAGAAGAAAGCATGAATCCAAGAAAAAATGGAAGAGGCACTTCATAATTTAAACATAAATTGACAATGGACACTCTTTGAGGACCAGCATGACAAAGGCTCACCTCGAAATGTTAGTTCACATTGGATGAGGAGGAAATAGCTGATCTCAGAGTTTTGATCCTTGGAAGGCGGTAATGGCATCTTACGATGACATTTCTCCCATTTCTCTCCACAGTATAAATCATGCCACCCAATATAATATACGAATATTTATAAGCATTAAGATAGAATAAGAATAAGAATGTATTTTTCTTGTAGATCACCCCAGGATAAACCCTTCTTTTAGTGGAGAGGGGGTTCATAAATATAATAAATAAAATTTAGAATCCTTTTCTATTTGGAAAGATATCTGCATTTAAACAAAATAAGTTCATTATCATTTATATGAGAGTCGGTGCGGTGTAGTGGTTATAGTGCCAGACGAGGCCCTGGGGGACCTGGGTTCAAATCTCAACACAGCCTTGAAGCTCACTGTGTTTGCAACTGGTATTCAGAGGCATAGTGCTTCAGGCACTGGAGACAGAACATGGCCATTGTGGCTAGTAGCCACTGATAGCCTTGTGGTCCTCCATGGATGTTGCATAAGATGCTGGGACACATATAAGCCTAGTTGTGCACAATCCTAAAGTTATGCCTCGGTCTCCTGTTGGCTGTTGCAGAGGAATTAAATTGTTAGGCACAATTCTCTCATATACTACCATCTCCTTTCATTGCCTCTTTCAAATATTGCCTCTTCAGTCACCCACTGCTGGGGCATAGCCCCCTGACACCATGGCCATTTGTTTCATCACATATGTTTATTGATTTTCTTTTCTATTGCAGAAACATAAACCATATAGAGGAAACCATAGCAACAAAAAGAATGATGTCATGGGCATGTAACACATCTTGAGATGAGTAAACGCCATCCACATCAAAAAGCCCTTAACGGGAGGCTACTGAAAGACAGTTATGACAAAAATAATCATTAACTTAGTGAAAAGGTTACATAGACAAACTACCACCGTGGACATTTGAAACAGCCTCTCGTGCATTCTACATTTAGAAGCTGCCCCTCACACACTTGAGGGCAGGAGCTTTCCAAATCAGCAGACATGACATCCAGGCAGACCTGAGCCTTGCTGTTTTCCTTCATAAATAAATGGCTGAACTGAGCCGAGTTTCATTTGTGCTGTGGTTTACCATTGGAAACATCCAGCATCCAACTAGCACCTTTCTCCACACCCCAATCTCACATATTTAAGGCACATGGTACATTTCTGATTAAGGAAGGCTACAATACCGGTTAGCCATCCTTGTGGGATATTACCCGTATTATTTATGTGGGTAAAAAGAGCTGCAAACAAGGGTGCCCACCATGATAAGTCCTGAAGAAAAAGCTCAGGAGGTATCATGTCCTCCCCTGGTGCTTTCCCTGCTTTCAAGGTAGACATGAGCGTTTTAATCTCTTCAGTGGTGACTGGTGGCCAAGACGGGAGGCCAGTCAGTACTTTGGGAATGTCTGCTGCTTTAGGAGGATGAAAACTGCCAAAGATTGAACTAAAATGTGCTAGCCATTCCTCCTGTATGATGGGGGGCATCGGGGTATAGCTCCCTGGGTCGAGTTTCCCTCGTAGATGTCTCCAAAAGACTGCCTCATTCCCCTCTCGGGCTGCTTTGTCAAGGGCCCTCCAATTAGCCTGGTAATAAGAATGTTTCTTGTTTTTAAGTAATGTTTTATAAGATCTTCTTTGTATTATCAAGTGTTTGAAAATATCAGGGTGGTTATTGGCACGGAATATTTTGATTTGTTTAATAAGTTGTTTCTTCGAGAGTCTACATTCTTTATGAAACCAGGATCTAGGTTGTATTGGGACTGAAGCCACCGTTAGGGCTGAAATTCGAGGGGTAAGATGGTCTATTAAAGATTCATAAGCCCTTAAACTGTTCTGGGAGTTTGTTATAACTGACTGGCGTAAATATGGGAATGGGTTTGTTGATAGAAGACAATGTGCCCTTATCCCTATCTTGGCTGACCATTTAAGACGTTTATAGCTATATGAAAGGTTCTTTGCAGTATCCCTAAAAGTTGTAGGGCCACTACTGACAAGAGGTTTAAAAGTTAGTCTTAGAGGGAGATGATCACTTTCTGGTCTCACAAGAATTTTAAATTCTTTGATCCTCTTTATTAAGGAATAGGTGCCTAAAAAGTAGTCGACTGTACTGGCCCCTGTTCCTGATAAGTATGTAAAAGATCCTTTAGAAGAATCTAGGGGGGAGCCATTTAGACAGACCAGATCAAGTTTTTGGATTATTTGGAAGAGGGCTAGACCATACTTATTGACTACATGGTCACTAACGTGCCTGTATGATATTAAAGTGCCCATCTGTGGATCACACAAGGTGTCATCTTCCTTGAGGTAATTTGATCCCATTCTAGCATTAAAGTCACCGCCTAGAAGGAGCTCATACAATGGAAATCTGGTTTGGAGAGCTTCTAGGTATGACTCCATTAACAGCCAGGAGGAATCACATTGGGCTGAATTTGCTGGTGGAATATATATATTGATACAAATACAAGGCGGTAAACCAGAGATCTTGAGACCTAAAGCTAAAGAGGAATCCGGGGACTCTGTTTTGAGATCTATCAATTGTCCAGTAAAATGAGAGGCAACCAGTATTGGCAAGCCGCCTCGTCCGCGGCCTTTAAGTGCAGTTTTAGTAGTGGGTTTTGACCATGATTTGTAACCCTTAAGTTCAACTGGTTCCCCTGGATTAAGCCATGTTTCCTGTAAGAAGATGATATTAAACGATTGTAAAAACTGCATTAACTCTAAATCTAGCAACTTATTTTTCCAGCCAGCTATGTTCCATGATAATATAAAAAGAGGGGGGGCCTTTGACGCCGCACGTATTGGGTTAAAGCCTGTCCGGGAACTGGAAATGGGCAGAGGGCTATTCGTTTTAATTAATGCATTTTGCTAAGGTCACGGGTATGGTGTAATAATATTTATTTCTGGATTTAGTGTGCTAACATTTGAAATTACTCCAAAAGCTTGTGTTGATCTGATAGGGGGATTTGGTTTTATCTTTCGGCTTCTAGTTGGGGAGCCCAGCTCCTCTGGATGCAATAAACGCATTTCAAGCCAGGAGGAGCTTGTTGCTGGGTTGGCTACACCCGGAATCGGATCATAATATTGGAGTCTAGATGACACCCCTCCTTTAGTAGAAGTTAGGGGGCTATTATTATTACTTGGTGATGACATTTGTGAAAGAGGTTGATTTACGGTAATTCTAGGGGAAGATTTATTAAAATTATCTGCAACTGGAGAGAGACCTTGAGGTGAATTAGTTCTATTTATTTCGGAACGTCTCTTTGTTAGGTTTTGAATAAGATACTTTAGTCTTTGGATGATTCCTTCCTGTTCTAATTTAGGTAAACGGTCATAAGATTCCATGAGGAGGAGCTCATCAGGATCTAGGCCCTTCTGGCAATAAAGCTGGAATTGGCGTTGCGACGGGGAGATGGTAGGGATAGGATGTTCCTGTCTTTTCTGTTCAATAAGGAGCGATTGAGATTGAGATCTCCCATTCCCTAAATGTGGAAAGATATGTCTAAAAAGCGGATTAGGTGGAGCCTTATTTACAAAATATCGTTGGATCCGGATGCCACGGTTATAAAAGGCTTCCTTGGTTTTATAGATCCAATCGGCGATGTATGTCGATTGAAAGGTGAAAATAACGTGTCTTTCGGGAGCATGTGAATAAAAATGAGTCACATGCTTAACGCAGTTCTTACTTGAAATATTCGGGAGGCAGAAACTAAGACAAGATTCAAAGTATTGTCTTATCGATGTCGTTAGCCTGTGCTCCGATGTTGTGGGTAAAAAAGTAACCGCTAATTTGTCTCTCGACGGTTGTAGGTTCCACTTTGAGGCGTTGCGATGTCTATCCGGAGATGGTCGGCTTCGGAGGCGTTGTTAATGTCAGAAACTCTAGAACTATTTCCTTCCGTTTCTGGGCTGGTCTCTATTAAGGATTTACCTTTCCCAATTGGGGGACTTAATTTACTCAGACACAGAGGATTGGCTCTTGTAGATGTGTTTATTTTACCATCATGTGCTGAGATTTGCTGGGTTTTAGTTGGAACGTCCAGTAGCTTGAATAAAGGTTTGAATTTCATTTTCCTTATTGAAGCAGGCTTCTAGTTTTTAATATTCTTCGGTTTCTTCGTTTTTTTGATTTTCCGAGAAGTCAGTTGCGATGTCTTGATGATTTTAGCTTTCGATTCAAGCTTCCGGGTCGGGCCTTCTCGGATGTCTTGAGCACCTGGAATGAAATCTGGGGGATTTAATACCTTTGTTTGGAATGGCCCCAGAGACTTAATCAAAGTTATTAACAGGCTGTTTTTTCTGCGAGATAGGCTTTCATCGAGCTCAATTCTTCTGTTACAACCATTGCCCAGCCTAACGTCGGCAAATTCAGTCCCATCACATTCTGGTGAACTGAAGATTTATTTGTGGGTTGATTCTCTGAAAAGGAGATCCTAGATTCCTGTGGTTCGCTTATAGCATCTATGGTTAATATTTCTGAGGGGATTTCCTCTCCCCTCGGGGTTAGGTTGCAATTAAAACCCGCATCTTGAAGTTCTTCAGCTAGGCTTTTGGTGTGTATATCCTCCTTGAGTGGGTTAATTATTAGTTGGTGATCTAGCGACCAATCATGAGAATTTATTGGCTGCAGGTGGTCATTTGAGTTGCTTGTTGGTATAGGCGGGAGATGAAGATTGGGTAAATTCGATGGAAAATATTGAGTTATCTTAGCTTGAGATGTTCCAGGAGGGATTTTCCCTTCCTCCGGAGATATACCCATCTCCTGGCACTTTTTCCTTGTGAAAATCATTATATAATCCTCAGGATAAGCCTTGAAATGGACGTCAACAGCAAGATTCAGATCTTTAGCAGCAAATGACCGCTAAGGTGAATAAATAATCTTATGTTCTCTGTTATAATGAACTCTGGTATTTAATCCCCAATTTGTTCGTTTGTTCTGAGACTCTGAGACATGGATATTTCATTTTAATGTTCTGTTTAACCTGCTCCTTTGGTATACACTCTGCTTAAGGGAGTCAGCCTGTTATCTTAATTGCAGCTGCCCTTGGGCTTTGAAATAAAATTTTCAAAGCTGGAATATGTGCCATGTCTTTAAACTTCACGCCGTCTCTTTTGGATAAGGCGAATAGATTAGGAGACTTATAATTTGTAAACTAGTCGAGCTAGGATAGATAGCTGGAAAAGATCGCGTCTTACCAGAGCTGGAACCGGAAGCAGCTGGAACCGGAAGTAGTCCCTATTTTTAAAAAAGGAGACCCCACGAAACCATCCAACTATCGACCCATAAGCCTTTTGGATGTGTCATCGAAACTCTACGGTCGTTTGCTACTAAATAAACTAAATGAATGGGAGCAATCTAACCTGATAATACATGAAGAACAGGCAGGTTTTAGATCCAACAGAAGCACTATTGACCAAGCTTTTATTCTGCATCACTTAATAAGCAAAACAAGAGCCAAAGCGTGGCCATCCTTATATATTGCATTTGTTGATTTCACTGCGGCCTTTGACACAGTAGACAGAGGGCTTTTATGGCAGAAACTGGCCCAAACAAACATCGACCAAAGGTTGCTGTGGCTGATTAGAGCCCTCTATCAAACCAATGCGATCCAGGTGCGTATAGATAACAATGGCACCCTGTCATCTAAACTCCCAGTGCATAGAGGGGTGAAACAGGGCTGCTTATTAGCCCCCTTTTTATTTAATTTTTTCATAAATGATATGGTAGAGGCACTATCATCGCCCACCTTCTTTCCCCCCTCTATAGGGGCCAAAAAGATTTCCATCCTTTTATATGCCGATGACGCGGCCCTATGTTCTCTAACAAAAATTGGCCTCAAACAAATGATCCTAAAATTAGAGGAATACTGCCACTCCCAGAATCTAAGGATAAATCAATCTAAATCCAAAATTATGGTATGTGGTAGATTTATGAACACCAAGAACAACTGGTCATTAAACAGGTCCCCCATTGAGCAGGTTTCCACTTTCAAATATCTTGGAATCCACCTATCTAACAGACTTTCTTGGGCCCCGCAGTTAAAGGCATCGACAATAGCCGGTTCTCAAGCCCTGGGTCTTGCCAAAAGGTTTTTTTTCACCCAAGGAGGACAACTTATCCTCCCCATGATAAAAATATTAAAAACTAAAATTCTCCCAAAGATTTTATATGAAGCAGAGTTGTGGGGAACAACCGCCAGTACCAACTTAGAACCTACACAAAATATGTTCATGAAACAAGTGTTAGGTCTTCCAATGGGGACCCCTTCTGCCCATCTTAGAGCTGTGCTAGGTTTACCTTCTATTGCAGCACGCATTGACTTAGCATATTTGCGGTACTGGCTCAGAATCTTTAAAATGGAAAATTCAACCTTGGCCAAACTGTGTTGGCACGAACAAATGCAGACCGGTGGATGGGCTACTGAATGTCAGAGGATACTTGTCAAATATGATCTTCCCCAATCCAAATTGATGGAATTAAGCAGAGTCGCACTTCGAAATTGGATTTTTGATAGTGACGCCAGCCAGGAACGGATGTCTATAGCGACGGCCCCCTTCTCATCTTGGTACCCCTGTTTTAAACTCAACCATTCTATGTCCAACTATTTGGTCACACTTGACAGAGCCAATATTAGAAGAGCATTTACTGCTCTTCGTTTTCAGGTCATGCCTACAGCCTACCTAGAGGGCCGGTATAGTGGCATCCCAGTGGCTCAACGCCACTGTATATATGGCTGTAAGGCAGTAGAGGAGATAGCTCACTATCTACTTTACTGCCCTCTCTACAAGGACCCCAGATGAAAGTTTTTACTGTATTTTTTAGATTATTTAGCGCCCTGCTCCGATAGGGAGAAGGTAAACATGCTTTTATCGGATAATATTAACTTAATGACCCTGGCAGTCGCTAATTTTGCTCTGGCCGCTCAAAAACTAAGAGAGTCCTTTGTCACAGAATCCCTGGTTTGATATAGCTACCTGTCGTCTTTTTTATAATACTTGATCTTTTAACAATATTTATATGTGCATAAGGCCTATGGCTAAAAGTCACAATAAAGTATGTATGTATGATTAAGGAAGGCCTGCCCTGCATGACATCTAGGAAGGCTGACAGCACAATCTTAACCATGCCTACTTAGAAGTAAGTCCTATTGGATTCAATGGGACTTACTCCCAAGCAAATGGAGTTAGAATTTGCAGCCTTAAATGCTTTCCTTTGGAACAAGTGGGGGGAACCTTTGGCCCTCCAGATGTTGCAGAGCTACAATTCCCATCATCCCTGGCCATTGGCTGGGGCTGATGGGAACTGTAGTTGAGGAACATCTGGAGGACCAAAAGTTGTTGACACCTGCTTAAGAATGTAAGCATTGGGCTCTAGCTACACCAGTCTAGGAACTGACATTTCTGACCCAGAAGCTCTCAGCTTTGTTCAGTCACATCTATGTGACTTGGAGTACATATAGCACAAATAAAATGTCTACCTTTTGGGGGTGGGAAGGGAAAGGGGACTTGTGTGTTTTTTTAAATTCCATGGCAGGCAGAAATTATCCATGACAAGATTTGGAATCAGCAAGATTCAAGGATGCAAACATTCCAAGGATTTGTTCACCCAGTTTGGCCTTCAGAGTGAATAGTGAATTATACCACAAGTGCCTATATGCCTTATTTCAATGAATTTGTTCTTTGAAGTTCTCCCACTTACATTATTAATTGTTAATTGTTCTGGCATGACAGTTGGCTCTGTGTAGGATACTTTTGTAAAAGTTCTACGGTGATCACAATTTGTTTCTAGCATTTATCTTTTTTTAAACAATTTTAATTAGGTTGATGCTTTTATTCTTTATGGGCTCTTTAATTATTGTCAAGATTAATCTAGAACAGAGAAGCAATGTTTATCATAGATGAAATTTTAGGAGTAGTTCATTATACTTTTTGAAATTAAAAAATAGGAACACAATCAAAAGATTAAACAAAAAATAATTATTATTAAACATCAGAAAAGGAGCTGGGACTTCCTTCCACTGGGCTCTTCCCAGGAACACAGGAGGTTACCTTGTAGTGAGGTCATCTAGATCAGCCTTTCCCAACCTTTGGGTCCCCAAATGTTGTTGGTCTACAACTCCCATCAGCCCCAATCAGCATAGCCAATAGTCAGGAATTATGGGAACTGTAGTCCAGCAACATCTGGGGATCCAAAGGTTGGGAAAGGCTGATCTAGATATTGTCAACACTGATTGGCATCAGCTCTTCTGGAAATGGGAGAGACCCATGGAGACATCCTGGGGGATCAAACATGTGGCCTTCTTCATTGCAAAGCAATTGCAAAGTATGTGCTTTACCATTGAGCTGCTCCCGTGCTTTGTCGCTGCCGCCTGCCTTTTGTGGCTCCTCCTTGGCTCAATTTCCCTCGCATTCTAGGCAAAATAAGGTCAAAGCAAGGTAAGGTCAAGAGGCTTGGCTGGCATGGCTTGGGACACATGTGCACTGCACAGAGCTGGACCCTTCTGGGCACATGCACACTCGCCCTTTTAGGAACAAAGGAATCTGCCTTATACTGACCCAGGCCATTTGGTACCATGTAGCTCAGTGCTGATGACATGGACTAGCATTGGCTCTCCAGGATTCCAGGCAATAGTTGTTTCCAGAAATTGAATTCTGGACCTTTGCATGCAAAGCATATGCCCTACCAATGAGCTACAATCCTTCCCCTGTTTAAAAAAGGATCTTTTAAAATTCTTCTTTTCAATTCACTCTTGAATGCACATCATACTTAGGGCAGATCCACACCATTTATTTAAAGCACATTCAACACCCATTTGAATGTTGGCAGCGGTGTATCGACAGCGTGTGCCCAGCAGGATAGAGCAAGTTGAAGGATACCCAGACACACAGGCCATTAATTGTTAAGAGTCTTTTACTGACAGGATTTCATACAGGAACGGTTACAATACAGATATGAATACTTTCCTTTACTCTCCTAACACCCCCACACCTTGTAGTTTCTTTTTAAAGGCTTTATAGACTGGGTTTGCACTGTGCCAGCTGCAGCCTTTGCTGTGAGCTGTCCTTGAGCTGCTGCACACCTTAACCCTTTACTTGTCTTTCATTTCTGTCTTTCTGGAAAACTAGACATATAGACCCCTCAGCAGCCTACATTGAAGCACATGAATCCCACCACAGAATCATGGGAACTGTAGTTTGTTAACAGTGGTGAGAACTATAACTGTGAGGGGGAAAACTATACTTCCCAGGATTCTTTAGGGGAAGTCATGTGCTATAAATGTGAGTTGGATGTGCTTTAAATGTATTGCATAGATCTACTTAATAACCTTTGCCTGTATGTAAATCGATTTAATTAATTTTTCAAACTGGATATGAGCTATAGTGTACTGTGTGACCATGGGCTACTCACCATCTCTCAGCCTATCTGCCCCTCAGGATGAAAACAATGGAGAACCATGACCACCCCAAGGAAGAAGGGCACACTTAAAATGTAGAGGAAATAATCTACAACCATAGTGTGAAATCAAATATTTATTAGGACACAGTATGAAGAAATATTTATATAAGCATGACTAACAAATATGTTTATTATTTACACAACGTGTAAAGATATTTATAGTGCAATCCTATCTTTGTTTACTCAGAAGCAAGTGCCAATGTATTCGATGGGGCTTACTCAAACAAGAAAGTGTGCACAGAACTGCAACCTCAAGTGATAAGGAACTTTTTCTTTCAACAAGCCTTTTAAGTTGAGACCTTATCCCAGTCTGCGTCTGTGTTGGAATGGCTTTTTAACATGTTTTTAAACCTTTTTTTTTTAAAGATGTTTTTAAAGTTTTTTTAAAAGGTTTTTTTAAAGATATTTTGTTTTAATATATTTTAAAGTCTGTTTTTATGACATTTTAAAGTGTTTTTAGTGTTTTTGTTTGCCACCCTGGGCTCCTACTGGGAAGAAGGGCAGGATATAAATCAAATAATAAATAAATAAATAAATAAACTTCATTCACCCAACCCAAAATTTAGAATCATGCTACTTTAAGCTGTTTTGCAACTGTTTATACTTGTTTTATGGTTATTGAATTTTAAATGGATTTATTTCTTATTGTGAGCTGCCTTGGTTTCCAGTCACCAACCCTACCTCACAGGGTTGTTGGAAAGATTTCATATAAACACACACAGTGCAGATGTAAAAATACATACACCACTTATAATAGTTTATTGTCAAACCAGTTGGTCATTGCAGAACATTTTTAAAAAATCAGCATTAGTTTCCCACATAATAAAAACTGTGTTACCTAACTAAGCCCTGCCTAATTGCTTTAAACAATAGGACTGGAGGGAGAGAGAAAGGTTTACAACACAAACATAATTCTTTGTTATGTTCACTCAAAAGTCCCATTAATTTACAGCACAATCCTATCCATGTCTACTCAAAAGTAAGTCCTATTGAATTCAATGGGGTTTACTCCGGGCATGTGGGATTAGCATTGCAGCTTTATTCCCAGAAAAGCGAGTATTGGATTAAAGCTTCATATTGGAAAGGTTTTCAAAACACTGCCCTCTTCAACAGCCCAGGGTTTGACTCCTGCACACAAGAGAAAAAAACCCTGAAAGCTATATGCTTACTCATTTTATGAGATTTTCAGATAAACAGGGAAAGAACAACCATTTTCTGGCATTGCAATGAGGTCTAGGCACTGCCTGGAGGTCAATAAATCACAATCCTGATTTCACTTATTGGCTACAATCCTGAAAGTGCGGCATTAGAGCTAGGAGCTGATTTAACAGAGTTGTTAAACAGATTTAATAGTTGCAGGGGAAGCGGCTGACTTTTTGGTGTATATCTTGTGAACCAGACCACCTAAAAACTTATTTTTTTAAAAAAAAAATTAAGGCTGAGAGTCCAGAGATTAAGCTGACTCACCCAGAGACCTGGAGTGGACCCCCAAAAGCCAGAGTATCTGGCCAAAAACTGGACATCTGGCGACCCTATGAAGCAAGTTGAACTAGAAATGTTATGCCATATTGACATGCCATTATTCTTCTACCATCTTACTGTCCTGAATTTATTTTGTATATCCTTGGTCCTTAACAGTTGCCTGCAATGACTGAATTAGTTATGCCTGCAACATAAAATATATGTCACATTGAACATCCCTATACTAAACAAATGCTATATATTCTACATATATAGTTAGAATTAAACACTGAATAATTTTCATCACAATGTCTGATTTCTCTGTGCTTTCATGCTAGGTTTCATCATTCTCCTTTACAAGCATGGATGAGGCTTGCTTGTACAGATCTGCTCAGGCAGCCAGTTCATTACCAGTTTGAGAATGTAATGTTAATAACCAAGTTTCCCATGAACAAGGGTTACACCAATTGCTCCAGCGCTCTGAGACAGCTACGGTGTCTGAGCACCTGCTAATTAAAATGGTCTGCCAGGTCTGAACACCTGCCCTAAGTGCCTGACGCTGTGTCACTCCAAGACATTGTGGGAAATTTAAAATCGTGTCTTCCCAGCTGTCCATACTGCCACCAGATAAGCCTGTAGCCATAAGGGCTCTCAGACACAGGAGAGAGGCCCAGTTTGATGGCATTTTATTTATGAATTGTGAAGTGCTTCTGTTGTGTTTATGGAGAAAGTTGCTTATGGAGAGTACTCCTTATAAAGAAAAATGCTTATCAAGTGAACCCATCTTTGTTTATGATTATGCTGGCATTTTCAAAATCAGGATATTTTAATCCTGGGTTCTACCAGGTCTTGTCTGATATTCTAATCTACAGGATGCAAAATAAACATATCCTAGGATTTGCCATTTTCTTTTGTACTAGTTCTTGACTTGTGTTCTTTTCTCTGTCTCTCATAATACTAAGGGACATTCAATGGAGCTAAATGTTGGAAAATTCATGACAGACAAAAGAAAGTACTTCTTCACACAGCACATAATTAAACTATACCATTCACTCAGAGCTTGGAAAAGTTACTTTTTTGAACTACAACTCCCATCAGACCCAGCCAGCATGGCCACTGGATTGGGCTGATGGGAGTTGTAGTTCAAAAAAGTAACTTTTCCAAGCTCTGCATTCACTATATCCACAAGAGATAGTGATGGCCACCAGTTTGGATGGCTTTAAAAGAGGATTAAACAAATTCATGGAGGATAAGGCTATCAATGGCTCCAAGTCATTATGGCTATGTTCTAGCCACTGTCTAGGCCAGCCTTTCCCAACCAGTGTGCCTCCAGATGTTGTTGGACCACAATTCCCATATTTCCTGACCATTGGCAATGCTGGCTGAGGCTGATGGGAGTTGTGGTCGAACAACATCTGGAAGCACACTGGTTGGGAAAGGCTGGTCTAGGCACTTTCAAAGACAGTATGCTTCTGAATACCAGCTGTTGGGAACTGCAGGCAGGGAGAGCATAGTTCAGCTCATGTTATGCTTACAGGCTTCCGATGAGCATCTGGTTGGTCAATGTGAGAAAAGAATTATGGACTAGATGAGCCTTTGGCCTGATCCAGCAGGGTTCTTCATATAATATTAAGAAAAAAGTCTACACAGTGCCAGTATTCTTACTGACTTCATGAAAGATTGTTTGCTGTCTTTTATTAATGAAGATGGCAGTTTCACTTAGGCTCCATCTGCACTATACATTTGAAGCAGTATCATACCACTTTAAACAGTCATGGCTTCCTTCAAAGAATCATGGGAACTGTAATTTGTTATGGGTATGGAAAGTTGTTAGGAGACCACTATTCCCCCCACAGAGCTATAATTTCCAAAGCTCCCTGGGAAGAGAGATTTATTTTTAAACCATTTGGAATACTGTAGCTCTGTGTGGAGGGAATAGGAGTTCCCTAACAACTCTCAGGACCCTTAACAAACTACAGTTTCCAGGATTCTTGGGGGGAAGCCATATCTGTTTAAAGTAGTGTGATACTTTAATGGGCCCTTAGCTAAATAAACTGAAAAACATCTCCTCAATTCAAATATCCGATCTAGAAATATATTTGAGAGTAGTCTTTTCTTACAAATGGAATTCCTAGTTTCACAATTCACTTCACTGAAATAAAGATTTGGTTCAAAGGTTTTCTCCTTCACTGAGAACAAAACTCTTTTCATATTTTACATGATATTCATAATTTCATATTTCATATTTTAAATTAAAACTGTCTGCTTTGAGCACTCTTAGTTCAATTTTCTTTCTTAATTTTCCATTTACATGACACAAGCTCCCAGTGTTCACTACGAGTGGATGCATTTTTAAAAGTTACAGAACAAGAATGAATTTAGTAAGTCATTAGTTCAGGCTAAAATCCAAACAGCATTCAACTTGCCGAAATATTTTCTATCAAAAGTGCCTAGAAGATTCTTGCATTTATTCCCCCCCACCCCCCGAGGTAAGCTGTTTGGGGAATAATTACTTAAATTTTGTTGCACATCCTTCATAAATTGGATGGGGAGAGAGACTCGGTTTGTTATCAGGGGAGGACTATTTCCACCTGCCTTGCCCCACCCTCCAGCCCTGGAAGCCTTCAAACGCAGCTTCTTTCAGAAGACTTTCTGGCCCTTTGGATTGAGCTATGGGGGTTTGGGGGATGAAAGAGATTTTTGTATCAGCTTGGGGGTTAGTTTTTAAATATTTTTTGCTTTGGCTTGGTTGTTGAGCTTTATGCTCATTTATGCTTTGATGTATATATTTTTTTCTTAATGTAGTGATTATACTTTTTATTATGTGTTGTGTTATTGCATTTGGACTATTTGTGTGAACTGCTTTGAGCACATGTGTATTTGTGGAAAATGCGATATATAAATAAATTTAATAATAATAATAAAAATTGAAATATTTTCAGGAGGAAGGTAAATTAGCAGGAATAGAGCAGATATATTTTGTCTGTATAATGGCATAAGCATATGGAAACAGACATCTGTGTGTACATACTTAGCTCGACAAGAAATCACACATGCAGTAAATGGATGGTGTGTGGCTGCTACACTAGGGTGTAGGAGAACAATAGACCAGGGTCCAATGTGGTCTAGACTAGTCTGGAGCTGGAAGCTGGAAAGACACAGAGACTTGACTTGGACTATAAACACACTAGTCGCCTACAGCAAAGCGTTTTCATTGGCCACACTTGGAGGGAGAACAGGTTGATCTGTCGATCAGTTGCAAAATCTCTTTGAAGTGAATTTTACAAAATGCAATCAAGCTAATCCCACCAGGTTTTACAGTAAAAAGTGGAGGGGTTGACTAGTGTCATGTGCACCCATTTTCAGAAAAGAGGTGGAGACGCACTGGTACCGGCAGAACAGTGAGTGTGTCTCTACTCTTTTGTTTGCTCACTTTTCTCAAGGGAGCTGCATGATGTTATAAAACAATCTCCCTTTCATTTTTTCCCATTTATTTTTTATTATTCCCTCTCTTTAGCTCAAAAATCCAATTTTTCTAATGGAAAAGTTGAATAATTTCCCTAGGTGTAGATTGCTCAATCACTGTTCAGGGCTTCATTCAGACAGCAGTTTATTCCATTTTCCCAATTTTCCTTACCATATAATTTTGGCATTTTATTTGATCTTTCCCACAATGTAAAAGCCACTTCTGGAAAATCATGGAAGGTTACACTCATTTGTGTGTTAATTGCTTCCAAAAAAAAATCCATTTGCAACCCAGGAAACCATGGGAATAAAGTAACAAAATATGGGGGTGATATATCAGCATACATTTCTTTCCTGCCGTTTTCACGGGGGAACAGAAGTGAACATGGGCAGAAAGGGTGGGGGAGTAGCTACATATCCAGTGATGTTCATTTTGACACCACAACCACTGGTGTGAATGAAATTTAGAATGACGCGGCGGTATAGCTGTCAAAAGCCACTGTTCCATAAGGCAACAGGTACTGCAGTATGAAAGGGATGTTAGAAATTGGGACAGAAGAGCTATTGTTATAATAAGTAAAACTACCACAATAAACCCCATGTCTGAATGCAGCCATAATTGTGCTCCATTTTACAACTCTTATCAGCTCGATCACTTTAACCCTTCCTTTTCCAAGGAGCACTTCATTTATATGTTTTTCTCCCCGCCCTCCTAAACTGCAACTAGGATGCAAGGAATCATGATTGGGATTCAGTGAGGGAGATTTAACATCTCCACCACCACCCCACAATCATCCCAGTGCAAACCACATGTACAGCTATAGAAAGGGAGACTGCCCACTTGGCTGCCCCATGTTAGAAAACTGGAAGCAGTGTTGCAATTTTGCTTGCAACTTTAAGCAGAATGGCAATGATCTGGTGCTGCTGAATTGCTAAATAAACATCCTATGGGTGGTTCCTGGCCCAATCCAGCTGCCAGAGCATTGTGTGCATAGCCTGGTTGAGAAGAGAGTATGGACCTGGATTTAGCCCCCTGCCCTTAAAATCACTGGCTTGGTTTTGTCTACATATTTGTAGTTCTATGTCATATTCCCCATTTTGTATGTTTTACTCAGTGGCACTAACAAGATATGAGTATTTTTTTTTCTTGTAATGAGTTGGGACCCAGTTTAAAATATATTTGCATTACGTAGGTTATTTCACATTGCATGGCGATTTATTGCACCATAATAATTTAAGCTTGAATAGCAATTGCTATGAAATCAACATTAAGCTTAGGCATGTGTGTGCTTTTATTGCTTCAGCTTTGGCAGCAATTTCCATAGTTTGATTTAAACAACAATCTGTTAGCAAATGTGAATCATTTAGACCTACTTGTATTAATACATTTCAGACTGCATTAAAGTGCTTCATCCCCCTCCTCCACATGCAAAGCAATTTTAGTAAGTGACGCATCAGATTTCTATTTTACTATAATTCAGTGTTCAGAGGTATACTAATAAATTTATTTGGCCCAGAATGCTTAGGGGCAAGATTTTATGACCATTATAAAGAAATCAAAACCAAAACAATGCAAGTAATATATAAAGTTGTGTACTATTTTAAAATGTATTACACCAGTGTGGAATAAAGACAATTTTTGATTAACTTGTCTGGATGTGAAGTTTTCTTGATCTCTTACAACCTGTTGGTTTAAGAATCATAGTCCAAATACATTTTTACAGGTTTATGAATGGTGATGGTATTGAAGTTTACCAATACAAAGAAATACATATCTCTGCAGTTCTTAATAAACAGTTTAATAAGCAACAGCCTGATTAAAAACACACACACACTTTCCCTTCAAGTCAATGGGAGGGAAATTCTTTGGTGCAGGTTTGGGGATGGTGTCAAGTTGTGCCTTCAACAGGAATATGGCCTTTGCCCAAAGGAGTATAGGATATGACATAAATGTGCTCCTCCTCTGTGCGTATCATGGCTGTGCCCCTTTTTAGCCCTTTTCCTGGCATATCTATCTTAGCAGCAGCATATCTGCCTACCCATTGACAAACCGGGGCCTCCACCACATCCTAAAGCCCCTCAGTGGGCAGAACGTGGTGGTGGCTTTAAATAAAATTTCCAGTGGCTATAAATAAAATCTCAACTGAGTCTCCTGCAGTTAACCCCCCCCCCACAAACCTTTGGATCCCTCCAGACATAACCATGCTTAGAGCAGACCCATTGAAATCAATGGGACTTAAGTTAGTCATCATGACTAACTTAAGTCCCCTCAATTTCAGTGAGTCAACACATGGCTAATTCCAGATCCAATCCATTAAAATACATTTTAAAATAGTTTACTACCTCTAAAGGTGCCATCAAATCTGCTACCTGATACAGTTGCTTCACTGTGCCTAATGGAGCAGAGCTGGACCTGACATGGAAGATAAATATGTCAGTGGCTACTAGTACTGATGATAGCCAAAAGCATAATATTCATATTTAGAAGTAGCTGGGACTCTCTGCCCAATCCTGTGTATTTGGATCATAGATTTTTGGCTAAGTTTAATATCCATTCTTTTGTTAAAAATAATTATGACTAATATTAGAGAACAAGTCTGCATGAAATATTGGTAGGGGAAATTAACAAACAATCCTTAAAATGTGGCATATAAGATCCTTAAATTGGAACAAAGCAAGGCAAGTAGACAGGTGACAAGAAAAAGGTAAAGGTGTCCCCGCACTTGTAGTGCGAGTCATTTCCGACTCTTAGGGTGATGTCTTGCGACATTTACTAGGCAGACTGTATATATAGGGTGGGATTGCCAGTTCCTTCCCCGGCCTTTCTTTACCCCCCAGGATATGCCGGGTACTCATTTTACCGACCACGGATGGATGGAAGGCTGAGTGGACCTCGACCCCTTTTACTGGAGATTTGACTTCCTCCTTCCATTGGAATTGAACTCCGGCCGTGAGCAGAGCTTTGGCTGCGTTACTGCTGCTTACCACTCTGTGCCAGGGAGAAAAGCTGCTCTATTAAAGAGTAATTGACTTGCTGTATGTGCCAGTTTGAAAGGTTGCTATTGTATAGGGTACTGAAAGATTCCCCAATTGTATTGTTGTCATTTTTGCTGATTCTGTTCAAGTGGTTAAACTACACTTCCTCTCTCAAAATCAATTTTGCAGTTCAGATAGGGTTGTGGGAAGGAGGACACTGAGTATATATTAGTTTAAGAGGGATTTGATATTTCCGTGATGGCTTGGTGGGGAAAGGAAAGCATTTTCCTTAAAAAAAGTATCTGTCAAAAATAGTTGGATTCAACTGTTCACCAATTAGCTGTAATCCAAGTGGTTATTTTTAGGAAAGCCCATGAAAGAGCAAGTGACCTTAGAGCCCTAATTTCAGATCTTTTGCAGTGTTGCTGAAGATGCTGGGACAAATCTTTTAGCTGACATAGCGCATCTTCATCGGACAGCACAACAACTTCCTTCCATATTTATTAAGCTGTTTTTACTGTGCTTTCTTCCTCTCCCATTCCTCAATTCACAGATGAGCTTGTGGCCCTCCAGATGTTGTTGGACTCCAATTCCCATCAGCCCCAGTGAGCATGGCCAATGATCAGGGATGAGGGGACTTGTAGTCTAATAGCATCTGGAGGGCTATGGACTCCATCCCTGTTCAACAGCAAAGCTGAAAGAGCTGCTATATTCTGATCAGGAAAGTGGAAGTCTTATTTTCTCTCTCTTTCTATCAAGCAAATAGTCCTGTGCCATCTCATCATGTTAAAATGAAATGAAATAGACTCAGTTCAGCCAAACAATGGCTAGAAGAAAGTAAGAAATAGAACTGTATGCAATGTTTTTAAATTGTTTTTTTAAAATGTGTTTTTAAAGTTGTATATTTGTTTTTAATGTTTTTAATTGTTGTAAACTGCCCAGAGAGCTTTGGCTATGGGGCGGTATACAAATGCAATAAATAAATAAATAATAAAATGTGTGTGGGTGCTGCTTTTTGCTTTCACCATAACCGGAAGCATACAGTTTAAAACAGATGTTATCAACTTTACAGGTTCACCTCTGTTTGTACTGCATAGGCTCAAAAATCAATGAAGGAAAGAGCCCCAAATGGCCAGCAAATGAAAGTATGTAACCACCACGTAATAATAGAAATTCTTTTATTTAGGTGGTATTTGGTACATTTCAGTCTCCTTGGATTGTAGCCAACTAAGTCATACACATAATAGACCCATGGAAATTAATGGAGTTAGGATGCAATCCAGTACACACATACCTGGGAGTAAGTCCCATTGAACCCAATGGATCTTATTTATGAGTAGATACATAGGGGATTGCAGCATAAGTCATGCCATGTCCATCGATTTAGTGAGTATACTCTGAGTATGATTTAGTTCACTGTTCTTCAACCTTGGGTCCCCAGATGTAGTTGGACTACAACTCTCATCATCCTTTGCCATTGCCTAAGCTGGCTGGGGTTGATGGGAGTTGCAGTCTGACAACATCTGGGGCCCCAAGGTTGAAGAACAGTGATTTAGTTGAATACAAACCCCTTTCTCTTATTTTTATTTATCATTCAGGCATTGTATTAGATCATTTGACTGCTTCATCAGGACTATTGAACCACTTTTTTCTGACGTGTGGAATTCCTAGATGATCTGTAAACACTAGAGATATTTTTTTTAAAAAACTGAAGTAGTGAGCTTCAAATATATGTAGGACTAATATTGTAGTGGAATGGACTGGTAGACAAATTCTATTCTATTCTATTCCATTCCAACAAAGCTGGCAATCCTGTCTTGAACTTTGCTGGTAACCAACAGTATGCAAAAGGCATACCTCCCCAGTTGCTGGGAATCACAAGCGAGGAGCTCCTGCTTTCAGGCTTCCCATGGGCATCTGGTTAGCCACTGTGAGAACATGATGTTGGCCTGGATGGGCCTTTGGCCTATGAAGCAGGGCTGCTCTTATGTTTTATGTTAAATGTCCTAATGAGACTACCTTTCAAAAGCAGAAAGATGAGATACTGCAGGATTGCAAGTGACTGGGGCAGCAGCCTTGCTTTTCTGACGGAGGAATACCTTTAAACTAGAATGAGTCTTCCAGAATATTGTGAACCTACTTTTTCCTCCTGCAGAGACTGATCTGAGAGAAACATTAAGTGCTGGTTAGTTCAACAGACTCTTCAGTAAAAAGAACACAGCAAATAACAAGAACACCGGAATAGATGTTGATGAGTTTTAATAACTTTTTAGTTTATTGCTTTAAAAATGTTTTAATTACTTGTTTTTAAGTGTTTTTATTGATAATTTTAATGTTTTTTGGAAGTGGCTTAGAGGTTTTCTACAATCAAGTGGTATATACATTTTGTTAATTAAACATAAATAAACTTTTCACAAATGTGTATTGCTTTTGTTTGAAGTTTGGGCAGGAACACATTTTGGGAGCAAAAAGTTTCTCATCCCAGCAATACAACTTAACTAGCTTCAGCAATTGATAGTGCTGTTATGCATTTATTCACTGTGCCCAGTCTAGCAGTGACCCTCTCTAGACTGCCTTTTACCCCTACCCCGTCTACTCTAATTAGACCTATCTTTGATTGTCATCCTTTGGTAAAGTGTTTGTGCTTCCCTCTGGATTGGAGACAGGTAAGAAATAAATTGTTTTGAAATATCCATTGGTTTGCTAGCCTTCACAGGTGAAAATGCTTGTCCTATCATTTTAGGCAAGATGTCTGGACAGTTTCCAGTTCTGCTTCTCATTACTGTAGTAGTTACTCAGAACATGATGAAAATGTTACCCCGTTAAACCTGCAAGTTGGCACTGGTTTGTCTTTAAATAGTCTTGATATTACTGAGCAGAAATAAGTTAGACACACAGATAAATCATCAAGCTCCTTCATTATGTTGTCATTGTTTCGACTGAGTAGTAAGTAAACAAATTTGAAGATATATCTTATTATTTTATTTTTATTTATTTTTGTGCTCTCATAGGTATTTTATCTCATATTTATGGCAATATTTGATAGAAAATGCAGAAGCCACTATCCATTATCCTCTTGTGTGTCATTTTGGACAATGACAGTGCACCAGCTTCTTACACTCATATAAGTACGCCTGAGGAAAAGGGGACAGCATAATGGTACTATCATCTTTCTCTGTTTCTTTGCATACTGATGCCTCCAAAGAATTCACGTTAATGATAAGTTCTGATATGTAACAGCTGAATGATGAAAATGCACCATCTAATTCCAGTATTTCAACTGGAAATCACTTTGTCATCCATTATTTTTCATGTGCTGCCAAGCATGATGCAGAATCAATAGCCTGCCTGCCTCAAGGACTATTATAAAAGCGGTTTTGATTCTTGAGGTTGTGCTTCATTTCCACGAAACAGACAATGGCAAGGGAGAAAAACATACCCGAGAGCTGGAAGATGCAGCATACTTAATTTTTAAATGTTGCTGTAATTGATTTCAGATTGTTCTTATTTTTATATGTTTTTGCTGTATTATATTGTGTGATTTTATTGTATCTTGTGTTCACCGCCCAGAGAGCTATAGCTAGTCGGGCGGTATAAAAGTCTAATAAATAAATAATAAATATAAATAATACATCAGCTTGTGAAAAGTCTACAGAAATAAGGTCTGATAGACTGTTCAAAAGTTCCATGGCCTGGAAGTTGCATGAAATTTCCATGTTACATAACCTTAACTCAGAAGCAAGTAGAACATGTAAAATATATGTACAAATATATCCTAATGCCATGGGCTTACAGCAAAAGATAGGATTTGTGGGGGAGATACAAAGGGCTCATCCAGACGACTGTAAAATGTGTGACATGATCGCTTTGTGTTTTCATTATTTTTTGGTCATCCATATGACGCCGCTCGCTTTCGCGCATTTTTGTGCTGTTAAATCTGCTCCTGCAATACCGCAAATCATGCGATTTGCTTTTTTAAACTGGGAATCATCCACTGTACCTTCAGGCACTCGGATGCAATACCGTGGACTTTACAGCTGTGGGCGTTTGATGGGCGGTTCTTGGGTGGTTCCCCATATCCCTTCCCTCATTCTCAGCTAATCATGTATTTCCACTGTTGCGCATGTGCACGAATGTCCGGGGAAAGCCCGGGAAAAAGGACCCTATCAGAGCAATGGTGTGGTGTTGTGGGGGGCCCCTGCAACTTCTACTGCGCAGATGCAAAAAAGCGCATTTGCACAGAAGCAGCAACAGCAGTTAATTTTTAGCCAGCCTGCAAACTGGGCAGCCGCTCAGGGTGAGATCTGCAATTGTGGTTGTGTGTAAACTTTTTCAAGGGAGAAAATATTTATCTTTGCCTAACCTCCACCTCCCACCCCTCACCCCCCCAATCAAATGCCCTTCTTGAAAGTGTTGGTCTTTGCTTCCAGGCATCCAGAGTTGAGGGAGACGGGGGGAGAAGAGAAATAGAGGCTTTCCTCTTGGATTACAGACACTCATGCACCCTTAGTCAATTTCGCTTTCCTGCCTGCAAGACTACTCTCTTTGCGTCTTGTCAATTTCAACCACAGCCTGCAGGTTCTCTGCAACCCAGCTGAGCTGAAAAGCATACAGTCGGTTTTGCGAAATATTGCAAATACAAACAAACAAAAATACAGGAATCATAGGCATATAAGTGGTTTGCATGTTTCTTTTATCAGAGGGAACACCGCAAAGCCTGTGCTGGTCGCTTCAGCTCAGATTGACACAGCAGCATGCAGGGCTGTTTGCCCACATTCTCTGCCTGAGCCAAGAGTGGCCACCCGTGGGGTGTGTGTTTGCTTCCCTCAGGGGCAGCATTCCTGCAGCCGAGCCACATAACGGTCTGGGGCTGAACCCTGCAGTGAATGAGCCCAAGGGTTATGGGGGGATTCGCCCGGCAATTACAAGCGCTGATCCCTTGCACTGCCCACAATCCCCCTGGATGGTCAGGGGCACCTGGAGATGCCCCACTGGCTGGCGCTGCTCCAGAGTGGTGAACAACAAGGAACTCCATTACAGCCACTACTACCAAACCATCAGGAAATTCAAACTTTCACGCTCGTACGTTCAAGTGCATGCACCTTGTTGTGCTTTGTTGCAAAGGGGGAGAGGAGCATATGTCATATTTTTGCGGACCAATTGGCTGATAGGGGGGAGTGTTATGGGTGGAGCTGGGAAAAAGTGAGAAGAAGTATGGGTCCTCTCGCTGCGTGTGTGGGCATAAAAAAATTGGGTTTTTTTATTGGGAAAGAGTGAACAAACAGGCAAAGTGAGGACTGTCAGATGACAAACTGGATATGGAAAACGTGGATTATCCCGCTCCGTTTGGATGAGCCCAAAGTTTTCTCTGAAAGATAAGTGTTCCCTTTACTAAGAAATTATAGCTCATTCCCCTTTTTCAGCAGTTGGCAGCATGATGCCCAGCACAATCTCTCTTCCTCTCTTGGCCAGGGGCGTCGTCTGGGGTGTCGGGGGGGAGGGCTTAGACCCCTTATTTTGGGGTGAGCAGGGTCCCAGTAGAAACCCTGTGTCTCCAGCATCCTACAAGCCAATCAGAGTAGAAGAAAGTGAGTCAGCCACTGAGAAGACTCTTCTCAGTAGCTCAGCCTCCCCACTTTCATGCTTATTGGCTCCAAGGGACATCTGTGGTTGTGGGAAAAGGCATTAACAAGGATCTCATTCTCAACCCAGCAGCAAAAAAGGAGGGCATGACTGTGACTATCATGAAGGGACCCTGCAATTCTGAATCTGTCACTACACTATTGCTCTTGGCAAATGCTTTACAAAGAGATTGTGTTGGGCATCATGCTGCAAATTTCCTCCTGTAACATTGCTGCAACAAACTCTTTAAAGCAGCCTTCCCCAGCCTGGTACCTTCCAAATGCTGTTAGCCACCAACTCCCATCAGCCCCAGCCAGCATAGCCAAGGGTCAGGGGTGATGGATGTTATAGTCTTAAACAAGTGGAGGGCATCATGTTGGACAACCTGGCTTTAAAAGCAATAATCTGTGACAATATTTAAATCATGGTCTTCTTCCTATTTGTCACGAGAGTGGGGAGGATCACACTGCACGCACTGCTCTGGGCTGCCTTCTTTAAAATAGCTTCCTTTTGAGAGGTAGATCAGTGTTTTTATTCTTGTTCAAAAGATTGTCATAAATGTGGCTCTGTTGGCTCTGTTGTGCTCTCTGTTGATTTTAATATATCCATTGTCTCCAATATCCTGAACTGGGTTTGAAAGGAAGATGCAGCGTCATAGCTGGGAACAGTGTTAAAGGACATCCTGGAGGACAGATGAGAGACTTTATGATGGTTGGGGCAAGGCTTAGGGATCTGGATTCTCTTCCCTTCTCCGTTGTGAAATGTTGGAAAGAAACTGATTGTCTAGAGGTGCCACGTTAATATTCATATTATTGCACCACACTTGACATAATGAGAACCTAGTTCAATAGCTGAAACAGAAAATATTTTGAAGGAAGTAGCTTACAAGAGTCTAATTTTCGTAGTCTAATTCATAATTTTGAAAATGACTACGATTTCTCATTGATATATTTAAACTGGGTTCGTTGTAGGAAAGACAGTTGAAAATATCCTATATAAGCCTCCTTGTTACAACAGTCCCCCCCGTACACTTCAGGACATAATTCATTTAACTGTGGCTGGCATTTTATCTAATATTGGAAAAAGAAGTCAGAGAAAATGCAGTTAGTCACTGGCACTTAGAATCAACTATTTATTTTATTTATTAAATATATATCCTGCTCTTTCTTCCCAAGTAGCCCAAGGAAGCTATATGAAAGTCTTATTGATGCAAGGGGCAAGATGCACATTATGACGTACTCTCTAGTTGAACACCCTTCATAATCATTGTAATCTGCACTGCAGGCCTAAACTTTTTTATGGTTAATACTGAGGTCCTTCAAAGTGACTTAGATGTATTCTTTGATTCATACTGGTTTCTTCCATAAGCGGGAGTGGGTGGCTAGGGGGAGGGGAGACAGAAGAAAATATTCAATTTCCTCATTTATTTATCTAGCTTCCTTATTACTGCTGAGGAGGTAAGTATAAGCTTATTACTGCTGAGGAGGTAAGTATAAGCTACAATCCTATAGCCACTTTGTGAGACTAAGCACCTTTGTCCTCAGTGGGACTTAGCTCTGGGTTGACTATATACTGTGAAAGTAAACTTTACTTCAAAAGAATTCAGCTCTTGATGGCAAAAGGGTCACTGACTCCTGCTCTTATTGCTGTAGTCTTTTCAAGACTCTAATTAAACATTAGCCCCGCCCCCAGAATTGCTTCAGGAATGGATCTGGGGCAGGGTAGGTAGTCCTTGGGTGATTCTGAGTCAGGTCAGCCTGATCTTGGCCTACAAATTGGGGCCTCGTCAGGGGGGAGCTAGTCATAGTCCTAACACATTTTTGTAGCTCAGGGATTACATTTTGGGTAACTTAAAATGGTGGGTGGCCATTCAAGGAAGGTGCTTACAAAGGAGCATCCCCTATGGGGAAGGCACTTGCCAAGGAGTGAATCATTCAGATTCCTAGAAACTTATATAAAGTCTTCCAGTTGAATTATACACCAATCGTTAGAAAAAATTCCCTTGATTTGAGACAATGGTGGGTATTAAATTTGCCAACTTTCGGTAGAGTAGCAGCATTAGAGATGGGGGCTCTTCGAAAAATTTTGTTTTTGTTTCAGGTCCTTCTAATCCCTGTTCCCACAAAGACCCTTCATGTGTGGCAATTTGTTCAGTTGTTTTATTTTGCAGACTAGAAAATCAAGGTTATCTTCCTTTCTTATATATACTAAGTCTAGGTTTGGTGGATGAGGCTTTACGCATATGTCATCTTATTTTGCTGTGTTTCAAATTCGTCGAATTATTGCTATGCTGCTTCTGGATCAAGCTAAGTTGTGGGTAACCATGGAGGCAAGGGAATTCCTCCCTGTTCCATTAAATGTTTTGATACTTACACCAACTTTGCATACATTGTGGCGGTCCTTAGATCCTTATACAAGATGCTCTGTAGAGATTTGGAACAAGTGTTAGAGCACGCTTATATCACAACCATCCCCTTTAACCCCACTATCTTTCCTCCCTTTGTTTCAGGCCATTGACAAGGTAGCCCTCTTGACATTATTAGATCAAGTGAGTCTTCCTCATGTGTGTGACTTTTATGATCATAATATTCCATTGACAAAACCACAGTTGGCAGCTCGCCTAAGGGGTCTGAACCTTATTGGTTAGTTTGTTATTAGAAAAATCAGTAGATTTACTGTGCAACCAGAGGTGAAAGCTTGGTTGGGATTTCAACCAGAGGTGAAAGAGAACTTAAACTGTTTGAGAAGCTTTTGTTAGAATCCTAGGATAGCTACAGTGGTTTGGCATTTAGGCTTTATTTTAAATTAATAAATGGAGAATTCTTTCCGAGCAGCATGGGAATCAGACTGTGGATTACATAATGACCTGTCTCATTGGAATAATATGAGATAATTATTTAAAAGCAGCTCACCGGTGGTATTTAACCCTGGTTTGATTGTCCCATATGTTTTACTTGGGATCTCCTCTTTGTTGGCAGGGCTGTGGAAAAGGGATACTTACTTCCATACAACATGGGGATGTGAATACGTGCAGAGGGTTTGGGACTTGGTTGTCAAAGAGATCAATTTAATTATAATCAGAGCTTAGAAAAGTTACTTTTTTGAACTATAACTCCCATCAGCGCCAGCCAGCATGGTGACTGGATTGGGCTGATGGGACTTGTAGTTCAAAAAAGTAAAGAGGTTTCTTAAGATCCTAGACTGTATTTATTATCTCTGTCTATTGATTAAAATTATGGTTTGCCTTATAAGGTATTAATAACTTATTTGCTGACTGCAGCCTGCCTGGTAATGGCCCAAGAATGGAAAGATGCCTCAACATATCAAATGGATAATTGGTTTAGGAAAGCACTATTCATAGCTGTCTCTGAGAAATTGACTTACCAATTGCAGGCAGCTAGAGGAGATGCTTATTCAATGGCCTTCGCTGCAACCTAGTGGTCCTTTGTGTCTTATATAGCCCAACAGACACACAAATGGGTTATTCTAACAAAGTACGACTTTATTTGGTGCTCTTGATGGTTTGTGAGGATGTTTACTAATATAATAAGCAAAATCCCCTACCCCCCCCATTCTCCCTAAGTTGACATGGTTTAACTTGTGATTATGCATTTTCGCAGCCTCTTCTTATGTGTTTTATTGATTTGTGTTGTTTCCATCCCCTTTATTATTGATGTGTTTTGTATATATTTTAATGTGTGGCATTCTCTAATAACAATTTATATATATATATATATAATTACATATATATATATTCACTAATAGGCAAAAAACCATGCGGTTTAAAATTGTACCTATAGCCCACAGCTATTTCTATCAAACTTTAAAAAGCAGGGAAATTGGGCAGCTATAGTGAATGCACCAGGGGAGCAGGAGACCTGAACTCCTCTCTGAGATATTGTACTGCCCTACAAATTGGTCAAAATGCAAACAACATTTTGGTTGGTCTTTCACAGTCCAATCCACTTCCTGCGTAGCTTGGAAGAATTTGGTAACATGTGCCCCCCGCTAACACAATAGACCAGGGGTGAGGAACCCTTTTGGCTCCCACTCTGTTGGCCAACTTTGTCAGGTGGCCAGGGCAACCCGCATGTTAATTATATGATATAATTGTGACGTCACTTGATTGACAGTAGGGTTGCCTCAACCATCTGTCAGAATACAAACATCAGAGGTTGAAAAGGGGACATTGGTAAGGGTTGCAACCCCATGTTGATACCTCCAACCTTTTGCAATCCTTCCTCTGCTTTTCCTTTGCCTCCTCCCATGTCGGATGTGCACAGGAATGCCAACCCTACCTGTCACCACCCTCTTGCCCAAGCCCCTGCTCCTAAAGCCTCGCCAACCCCCACCCTGCTCACTTAGACCTGGCCAAGCCTCCCACTCCCTTCCTTTAGACATTACCATACCTCCCTCCTCCCCTCTCTAGACCTGCTGTCATTTCTGTGACAGCAAAGTTTTTCACTTTCTGCTACTTAAGTTTGATTGACAGATTGTTTCATTTATTCTTTTTTATTCAGAGTGATCAGAATTGGTCTAGTCCCATGAGCGTTCAAGCTGATTGCTTTTTATGTTTTGGTAAGGCAGGAATTAATGAAAACATTATTCAGAATAGCTGATAAGTTATGATGCCCTTCTGGGCTTTCCTCTGATTTGATCAGAAAACTGATGAAGATCATCGTTCACTGACTAAAATACATTCTTCTACATCCAGACATCTTTGTTTTAGTCAAAGAATTTGCCTGGTAGTAGTTGTATAGGATATATTCATTCACAAACAATAAATGTGTGCATGGCAATGATAGAGAGATGCTGCATTTGATTTTTTTAAAAATCTGCTTAATTTTTCAGTGGATAAACTTTGTCTATCTTGACTAGTAGTATTCCATATGCTGTTGCCACTCACTTTAAGATGTAGGAAAATGCCACACTGGGTTACTTAGGTATTCTGTTCACATGCTTTTCACATAGGTGGTTTTCTCTTGCAAGATTAGACAACTCTCTTGAAAACTCTTTGCAGTTCCCCTAAACCATCTCTAGTTCTTTGGAATATTAATTTAAAGGATCTTTTTCCTCCCTCTGAAATCACTAGGACTTTCAGTTCTTCACAATCCCATGGAATTCTTTGGCAACCTTTGTTCTCTTTCACCACTGTATACCATTTGGGGAATTCATTGCAACAGAGAGGCTTAGTTTGATTTTTGGCCGAGTAAAGAAGTGCTTAAAATAAATAATGAACCATTTGTAAGTAGCTACAAATCTTGACTATACTAATCCTGAGTTAGTCATGTCCATTGCTTTTAATGGCTTAGTCTGAGCAGGACTAATGCTGGATACAGCCCCTGTGCAACAGTGTTCAATACTAAGCAGTGAAGGAGAAGGCACTCTGCATACAACTAGCCAACTACGTACACACACATACACAGAGCGAGCGAGCTGGGAATGGCTCTGTCATCTGAAACAGAAGATCTTGTTCTGAATCCTTCTTCTGCTTTGGGGATGCTAGTGCTTAGGTTAGAATGAAGACAGAGAGGCACACGGGACAATCTGGTATGGTAATCTCATGGCTATGACTCCCCATGGGATCCCAGGTGCAAGGGAAGCCGAGTTTGGAGGTTAGTCTTTCTGTGCTTTGGCTTCCTGCTAGTTGGGAAAGGATAAGCAAAGGGATTGATTTCCCCCACTTCCTGAGAGCTGCCAGGTCAAAGTGAAGGTCCAGTGATGGTGATGTCTACAGGTGGAGTCAAGAGAGAGAAGTAATTAGAGCAGTGGAGTGCCTCACCAACTTCAATCTGCCCTCAGCCAGTCTCTACTAGCCTGCTTTCTTACTGACAGCCAGTTTGGAGGAAGTCTGTGGCTATCTGCCTCCTCCTCCTTAGTCTCAGTGTTGCCCTTGTAGCAGAGAGGAGGATAGTGGCAAAGCTAGAATTAGTTGGCCCTGTCTGTCATGGACCCTGGCTCCACCTACTGTTGTGCTCCTTGCCTTCTACTCTACTAGTCCCAATTGGCACCAGGCATTCCAGGATTGCAGCAGTGTGTGTGTTGTGCATGTGTGTGTGTGTGTGTGTGTGTGACCATCTCAGCAATCACTTGCAAATCTACCTTAAGAATAAGTAATTTTTTTAAAAAAATAGTGTTTGATACAGCTGCAGAATCAAAGGGTGAAGACATTTTAGTGAAAATGGTTTGAACATGCATACTTGAGAGACATCAAACGTAGTTCAAACTAGGGATGATTTAGAAATTCCTTCTTTGTGAATTCTGATAAGAACTGATCTGATCTGCACATTCTAGAGTAATATGCAGATCAGCACAGAGTTATCATTTGGATTTTACAGTTCTCCGACATTTGTGATGCCATTCACAGCTACAAATGCATTGACAAATATGTACTTTTAGGATAAAATACATTTAAAATGCATACTTTGAGAGAAAAAGTGTTTAGAAATGTGTATGTTGTGATAAATTAAATTCAAAAATACATAATTAAATATGAAGGTGTGTGTGTTTTAAAATCACTAACTCAGAAATAAGATGGAATGGATTTAGGAATGAAGACATGTGAAAGTGACATGGATCTAAAACAGACTGATCTGTTCATCTCCAGTTCAAACCACCTTAATTGCATGCTAAAACATCACTATCCTATGGTACTGTTATCTAATTTAACTTTCTGAATCAACTTAATGGTGTGAGATTGATCAAACCTATTTCTGTTGGTTTCATTTTCCTGCTTTCACCTTTCCCTGTTACTGACCACAATAAACCAAACATATTAATAAGAGTTTTGCCCCAAAATGTGCTGGGAACTCTAGACTAAAGATATTAAACAAGAAATGGTGCAATGCAGGGGTAACTATTAAAGCAGAGTTGAGCAATTGGTGGGCTGGGTCCAGATTTAGGCATTGATTTGATATTTTGCAAAACCGTTTGACCAGAACCATTGCAAGGAGAGTTCTCATATTCACAGGAAGTTGACCATGTTTTGAATTATTAGGAGTCAGACTCCTCTTTGTGGGATGAGGCTGAGGATTCTGAGTGGAAGAAGGGACTGTCTTTAGGCCCAACCCCATTTGGTCACACTAATCCAGAAGAACTTGCACAAGAGAAGCCTGTTGTGTCAGTACCTATCTGGCCTAAGTAGGCTGTGTCACTTCAAAGGCTCCAGCTCTGAAGCCCTAGTGAAACCACAGATTCCTCCTGTTGGAGCCAACAACTTTTAAAGCAGGCTTCTCTCACAAAATGTGGAGCTAGCTACTCAGATAGAGCTTCAGCTCTGTTTAAAGCTCTGTCTGAGGTTGACTGCTTCTGAAACAAAATTTGAGCAGGGTTTTGATGGCATCTCCTGCATCAGCCCTTCATGGAGCTGTCCAAGGTGCCACTGAAGCCAAACCTAGACCCGCTTTGCCTCACCTTGCTCTGTTTACCCTAAACTGAAGTCTTACTTTGGGTTAGAGCCCCCATACTTCCGAGGTTGTTGCCATAAGAGAACACACCTAGTGTTCTGACAACTTCTTGGATATTCTTTGAACTGAAATACCCAGATATGAGCTAATGCAATCACAACAATGTGAAACATGACATTTTAAAACATGTTAACCCTCCTCCTCAAGTTTGATCTCTTGTTTGTTCATTTATTCATCTATCCATCAATTCAGTCATCTGTAGGCTTTGAAATCCTCTTTTCACCCTTTCCCAAAGTGGAGAATAATCAAGCAATATCAGTTATAAAACAGCAAAAACCCTTCGCTCAAATTCTCACTGAAATGGTGGCACCACAAACGGCCAAGCCTACTGAGCCTGCTTAATAAAGGAAGTCATACTTGCAATGTCTAAATCTGGATTGAACGACAACAAAAAGTGGCTAGCATCCAAACCAGGAAAAAAGAAGGGCAGAAACCAAGATGCTAGAAAAGTAGGAATTTATTGTTTGTACAAACAATAAATTCCTACTTTTCTAGCATCTTGGTTTCTGCCCTTCTTTTTTACTAAATCTGGACACAGACTTAGTGAATCTCAAGTGAAAGGGAATTCTACAGCTTTGTGTAACCATCTCAGCAATTATTTGCAAATCTGCCTTAAGAATAAGTAATCTTTGTAAAACTAGTGTTTGATACAGCTGCAGAATCAAAGGGTGAAGACATTTTGGTGAAAATGGTTCACATTCATACTTGAAGACATCAAATGTAGTTCAAACTAGGAATGCTTTAGGAATTATAGTCATCTGCTCTATGATAGAGCTGGCACCCACAACACAACCTCTATATCTTTCCCAAAAGACCTGCAGTTTTCCAGAACCACCACTCTTTCCATACACCTCTCTGGCATCTGGGCTGGCAACTGGGGAGAACAGCTATCATCATCATCATCATCAATATTTCAATTTTTATCCTGCTCTTTCTCCCAATTGAGCCCATGGTGGCCATATTACACTGTTGATAAAACAACATAATTAAACCACTACAGAAAGCTGGATTTGCCCCCAGTACTGCCTGTTACTGACTGATAGCCTATGACCCAATCAGTCAGGAGCCTTTTGACAACCACTGAGTGGATGTGGCCACTTTATCTTCTTTGGTTTGTAATAGGCAGTTACATTACATTTCTGTCCGCAGCACTTCTGTTGCAATGCCAGCAGCCGAGGAGTCTCTTGTCATCCCATTGTCTGATTTTTTTCTATAGAAAAATCTTACAGAAACTTTTCTTATCCACATGATTCTTCAAGTCAATGTCATCTTGGCAGGAGCCCACTATCTGCACTTTCCAGAAACCACTGAAGATATATTTGTTCTGACAGGTTTTTCCAGCTGGATGAACAGGCCTCTGCCATGGGTGACAGTTTTGTTTTGTTTTAAACGTATCTGCTGTCTTTTGTGTTTTTAACTTTTTTTTTCTGTTTTTATTGTACATCACCTTGAGATGATTGTAGAAGGTGATTAATAATGATGATGATAATCACAACAACCACAACAATAATCTCATCCCAATGGTGCTAATGTTCCAGTTATGGAGACATATGAGTATCTAAAAACATTGCTTTTAAAAAACTATACTAAACTAAACAAATACCTTAATGATTTACAAATCAAGTCTAACATCATTTACAGTACAACTCTATAACTGTCTACTGAGAAGTAAGTGTCATTGTGTTCAGCATGGCTTACTCCCAGGTAAGTGGGCACAGGATCACAGCCCTGATATTTTTTCAAGCTCATCCACTGAAGCAGCTGTTTACAGAAGAGACCAACATATTCTCCATTAAATAATATATCAGCAAAAATAATCTCTGTGCACAGATCTCAGCTGCTCCCTGAACATCAGTGCTCCCAAAGGAAGAAAGAGTCTCTGCTCTATTTACTTTTTCTCAATAGTTTGTGAAGCTCATGAAGAGTAATGCTCACATTGCCTCTATTTCTCTTAACACATATTTTCTGAGTTTCTCTTAAATGTATGTCTTCAACATTTTTTGCAAGTCATCCTTCTGTATCTCCCAACACAGACTGAGCATACTGAAAAACATGGCCTAAACTTTTAGCATCAATATTTCCCTGTGCTTCATGCTGTTTTTTAAATAATGGTAATCTGTCTCAGCTGTTCAGACTTGTGTCTATATCCTGGTAAATCACTTTGAAATACAGCCATTTTAATAAGCTCTTTGCTACTTTCAGGTGTTGGCATTCGATCTAATATTGAACAGAGAGAACTTTGTCATGTCCCAGGATCATAATACATTGCTAGATTACTGCTAGTACAGTTTTGGGGGAAATTCAATTTAAACTAATGATGGGTGAACTCCCCTTCTCTCAATTTGGAATCAGGTTGGTATTTATTAGCTTTCTCTGAGAACTCCAGAAGTTTGATAAAAAGAACACACATTTGCCAAATTCCCAAGAATTTTTTTCTAGTTTATAAAATATTGGTATATATCATGTGCATGCAACATATATTGCCTTTGGGAATAGTCAAATTCACAGTCACTCCCTTCCAAAACAACTCACCCAACAAAGGAGGCTGTAGATTTGGATGGGAGACAGCAAGAAACAATTGAGAGAATTAATCCAAATACAGAAGACAGTCACCCAACAAAAGGCTGCTTGGTTGGGTGGTCTGGCCATGCAGCTTCACAGTGATCAATGAGACCTTCACAAAAGTTTCACTGAATACAAGGGCTTGGGGTTAACATTAAAGGAAGAAGTTCTGAACATGCACCTACCAATCAGCTTGCTGTCCGCTCCATGTGTTAAGTAAACATATGAAGGGGAGGTGACATTGTGTCATTGGCCACACCTCAGACACATCTGTTTGCTGTAGGGATGGAATGATCTGTCAGTTTTGGTTCTCTCAGTTTCCCATTTTTCCAATCTTAAATTCAGTTTTCCGCATTTCTACAGCAATTTGCATTTTTTTAAAAAAAAATCCTCACGAAAATTCTCCAGTATTTTAGTGTGAATTTCTCCTAAGAAACACATTTTTATTATTTATTTATTTAATTAATTTGTATCCCACTCTTTCTCCCAGTAGGAGCCCAGGGTGGCGAACAAAGCACTAAAACACTTTTAAACTGTAGGCAGTTTTGACAAAGATACACATATTTCAAGCCATTTCTTGTCATTTAATACATTTTTGCATGTTAGTTTCACTCATATGTTCATTTTTATGCACACTTTTCCCTAATATATACATTTTTGTAAATATTGTTTAGTTGGAGAATTGCATCACAAAATTCAAATGAATGCACATTTCTAAAGACGGCTGTGTTTCGGTTCTCATGCTGATTTGGAACATATGAATTTGATAAATTCTGCTTGAAGTGCACTGAATCGAAATTCTCACCCATCCCTAGTTTGCTGTCTATGCCTCTCATGTTAGCATGAAAGGGGGACTACGCATGTAGAAATATATGTATGTAGGTCTCCTTCATGTGAGCAGCAAACCTGACAGGCCAAAATTCCTGCTTGCATGAGGAGTCCTAAGCATATACATCTGTATCTCCCTATTCACACTACCCCCAAATGCTAATCTGCCACTGGGTGTGCTTAGCAGTGTTGCTAAGTGTGTCAGTGTTGAGGGGCAGGAATGGTCAGTGAGCACAATCCCACTTCCCCCTCATACAGTCATTAAGCATAGGGGGGCATTAATCTGAATAGGTCAATCATTTCACAATAATCAACAAGAGTTTCAGTTAAGTTTTTTTTTCAAGAGTAAGGGGCTCTTGCGCAATTACCTACAAAGCAGCTTGGTCAGTCTGAACAGTGACCACATACACAGAATATCATTCTACATTCCAAGCAGAAGAAAACGAACATTATTTTACATTCCAAGTGGAAGAAGAGCTTCTCAGTGAAATGATGCTTGATTTGTAACTGTCCAGTTCAGGAAGGCCAGACTTGGAGCTCAAACGGAGCTGGTGAAGCAGCTCAGACTGAGAGTTTGTATGGGAGCTAGAGGCGACACCCCTTCCTGGATCTCAGCCAGTTCTTGAATTGGGTGGGCGCTTACAAATGGTTCCCCCAACTCCAAGGTAGCCTACAACAGAACTAGTTGAGCATTCCACTGTTGGCCCTAAAACCTCTGTCTGGCTTGGCATCTCTTTCATTCCTGTTGCTCTGGGAGTGACAAGGGGGGGTGTTGAGACCTGCCAGGACTGCAGGTGATTGGTACTGAGACCTGTGGCAGGGATATCTGACAGCTCCCTAGGGTCACTTTCAATGTAGCTTTGCTGGGGTGTCCTGCTCCCCCTATTTCCTCCTTCAATGAGGCCCAGGTATGGGTAGGGTACAGAGCTTGGAATATTACTTTTTAAAAGTAATAAATTACAGTTACAGTTACATGGCCCAAAAAAGTAGTTATTACTGTTACAATTACAATTGCTCTGAAAGTAACTGATTACTTTACTTTTCCTCCAAAGTAATCACTACAATTGCATTTCAGTTACTTTAAAAAAAAACACCTACAAGGTACTGGCTTGGCTGCTGCACATCTAACTAGCCTAAAACAACATTAAAAATAAACAAACACATACAGAGGTAGTAGAATAATTATTTTTATCCATAAGATAGCAATGGTGGTCTCTCTGCTGGTAAGGGTGGTGGGGAGGGAGGCTGAGGCCACTACTCAGATCTTTGCATGTCAAACAAAGTGCAACCCCCCCTCAGCCAGCCAGCATAATCTCTCTCACTTAACCACCTCCCAGACCCTGCCCTGCCACCAACTAAGGGACACTCACTCAAGCAAACATTTTTCCCTGAGATGCAAAAATGTCAAAATACTGCAAATGCAGCACAGTAGCCAGAATTGGTGGTGGAGGCCACTTTGTGTGCCAAGTGCAAACACACACACACACACACACACACACACACACACACACACACACACACATACACTGTGTCATCTTTCGCCTCCACAGTTCTTTATCTCCATTCTGCTGCTGCCTCCTTCTCCTCCTTTATTCATGTTCTTGACCTCCGGATCCTTTTCCCAACCACTCCATTCTTCACCACCACCATCCGTTTTTTTAAATAATTGTTTTCTCCACTCTACCCCATCTCACTCTCCGCCTCCTCCCTCGTCGCCTCCTGCCCATCCACAGACCACGAGCAAAGAGAGACACTGCACAGAAGCCCAATTTGAGGCACATGATTTTCATCCACAAACCAGAGGAGCAGAAGACTTCCCCTGCTCCCCCCCAAGTAATGCCCAAAAGTAATTCTGGAAAAGTTACAATTACTCCACAAAAGTAGTAGAATTACTCCTAGTTCTATTACAATCAAAATGTAAAGGAATTACCCACTCGTTACTGAAAAAAGTAACGAATTACAAGTAATTTGTTACTTGTAACTAGTTACTTCCAAGCTCTGGTAGGGTAGAACCCTGACAATAATATATGTAACTATTGTGAGTTGGTCAAATTCATATTCTGAACCAGGTAATTACAAACTTTGGCAACATCACTAATTTGAAGTTCTGCTTTAACTATTAAAATTGCTAACAGACTAAGTGTGGCTTATCTGGAGAGCACTCTTAATAAGTACTTTGTGAATATATTATGCCTGATGTAGTGTCTTCTTCTCTCTCATTTACCACATTTTCTATTTCAGTCAGTGTTTTGACTCTCACAGATAAAACATATCTGCTTAATGTTCTTCTTGGCCCAGACTGGAATTTTAATGAGCAGATTTATGAGCCTTTATCACCCCCCCTTGCAAAAATGTCAGTCTGGTCAGAGATAAACCCATAAAATGGAAAACAAGCCATTTATTTATCACAAATATTTGTATCAGTCTGAGGATTTTGAGGGCAGTTAAGAATTTTAAACAGTTGCAAAACAAGTTGAGCTGGAACAAATATTTGAAACCAGCAGCACATGCAAGTCAACCATGATCAATTCCAGGTTTAAAAACCCTATTTAAAGCAACACCAAAAAAAGGTGCCCTGTGCATCTAAACAAGGTCCTCACCAAGGTACTAAAAAGATAGTGGCTGCACAAAGCATAGCACACACTAGGTGTAAAAATCTAGCACAAGGTGTAGTGGAGACTTTCTATGAATGGAAGATGTTTTCTTCATGCAGACAAAGCAACTTTGAAGTTAACCCAGTGTCAGTACATACCACTGATGCAGTGAGGAATGAAACAAATTTTATTTTGAATACCAGCGTTAAACTGAGCCTAGTATTTTATTTATGTATTGTTTATTTATAATATTTCTTACCTTCTTTCACCAAAAAGTCCTAGAGTGGGTTACAGTTATATAATAATGCAATTAAAGAGAGCTTCGGCTATGGGGTGGTATATAAGTACAATAAATAAATAAATAAAAACATGTAAAACAAGTAAAACAGATTATATACAGTTATAAAAGTATTCCAAGGGAAAACAGCACAGTAAAGATTAAATAAAACAGAAGAGGTAGGCTTCACAAAAATATAGTAATTTTCACCAAAGGCCAGGCTTCTCTTCAGCATATGATGGAAACTGTATAGTGAAGATGGTAGAAGCACCTTTATCAAGCAATTGTGTCCAGATTCAGCCCAGAGAAACAGCTCCTGCTCTTTCTCCCCTCCCCCTCCCCCTTCTTCTCCTCCTCCCTTTCTTCTTCTTCTTCTTCTTCCAGACTTCATGGATCCACAGATGATTCTCATATTGTTTTCTTTTTGTTGTATGGAGTTGTCAGAATGATTTCCTGAATGATGAGTTGTTTGAAATCTTAATGCCCCCCCACAAGTAATAATAATAATAATACTCCAGCTTTGGCCTTGTACTTTCCTGCTCATTACTCATTTCTCAGATAACACTGAACATGAGTGCATGTGAAATGCTGTTTTTCATGTTAAATGGAATAATCTTTGCTAACAGAGTCAGTGGCATATTGAATTATCTTCCTTAATAAAACAGGAGGGTAAACACACTCTATGGAAGTCATTATGTCTTACCGGGGTGCAGATCCCTTTACAGAGACTCACATGAGGAAAAAGCCGTAAATTGGTGTGTGTTTTTTCCTTTTTAAACAAAGCAATAAATCATATGGCTTAAGAGGCAGTGCCTCAGAAAAATGTAGCTGAATCTTAAATCTCTATCTTGCATTCTCTTTTTGCAAGAGCACTACTGGTTGACTAACTGGAATGGACTTGTGAACCTGGAGAGCCACTGTCAGTCATCAGGGCCAGCATCAGAGGGAGGCCAGGTCGGGCCTCTCCTTAGAGAGGGTGGGTAGTGCTCCTGTTCCGCGATCCACAGCAGCGTCGGCTCCCAATCTCCATGAATCACAGAGAGGAAGCTCCCAGGCACCCCCTACAACCATGCAGGCCCGCAACACCTGCCTGCATGCCCCACCTACCTCTCCCATTGTGGTGAATGCTGGCCACACTGTGCGTGCATGCCTACCATCAGCTAAGATGGTGGTGGAGGCATCAGTCCCTTAGGGAAGCCACCATCATAATCTTTGTTGATGGCAGGCATGCGCGACCAGCATTCACCACAGTGGGACAGGTAGGTGCACATGTGGGCGGGTGCCATGGGCCGGGGGCAGGCTGGCACCCAAGGGCCCAGTCATGCCTGCCACCGGCCCTGCCAGTCAAATCTGGGATAGATGGACATAAGTCTGGGCTGATATAAGGTGGCTTCCTATGTTTCCCCTCTTCCTGTTGAACCTTATTCACATGTTACACTGAACTCAAGTACAAGCTGTCTCTACACATGTACAAGGGCTTATGTGGAAGAGTGTGTGCTTTTTTATTTGTACTGCTTATATATTGTGTTGTCAACTATTTGGGGAAGGACTGTAGTTCAATGACAGAGCATCTGCTTTGCATGCAGAAGGTCCCACATTCAATCCCCAGCATCTCCAAGTAGAGCTGGGAGAGACCTCTGCCTGAAACCCTGAAGAGCCACTGCCAGCCAGTGTTGACAAGACTGAGCTAGATAGACCAATGGTCTGACTCAGTATAAGGCAGTTTCCTATGTTCCCTAAGTACACAGACACACAGGCTATACACTCGTTGAATGTTACATGTGAGTAACAGTATGAGTGTACAGCTCAACTATTTGTATACATTGTTTCACAGATTGAACATTCATTGAACGAAACATGTGAACATCCCTCTCATGGTTTGCAGTTGAGTGGGTGAAGAGTGGAACAGCATTGTGTCTGAGATGATATGGAGATTCTACACGTGGTGTTCGATCTATGACACCTCATCCATATATGCAAGTCACCTCTCAATGTGGCAGTCATCAAATGATGAATATACATTTGTGAAGCTGTTGTTTTTCTTTCATATGCCATTGGAACAAAACAGTGGGCTGGAATATTTTTATTACTGATTTATTTGATTTTTTATTTTTATAGAACAAATTTACTTATTTGGAGGGCAGTTCATTAGATCAGGATACATCACCTTCAATCACCTTTAAATTAAACTTTGTTTTTATTTGTAAAGCAATTTTATCACATGAAACCCCTTCAGTATCAACTGCAGATCAAATGAAAGTAATCCAACCTCTCTCTCACCCCATCCAGTTTCTCTTCTATAACTCCATTTCAGCCTTCCCCAGTCTTGCCTTCCAGATGTTTTGAACTAAAACACCATCATCCCTGAATCATTGGCCACCCTGGCTGGGGCTGATGAGGCCTTTCACCAGATTGGAGACCTTTCAACAGGTTGGTGAAGTTTCTCTTTTAGCTTCTAACTTCTAAAATGAGTTGCCAGGGTCCAACTATGAAAGCACCTGACCTTTCAGTACTAAATAGAGTACATAAAAGTGATTCTGAGTCACTGAATGGAACTCACTTCTACACAAAGGCCACTAGAATTCTGCAAGCAACTAAGGACTCAACCCATTCAGCAGCTAACTACTTATACACAGGGCTGCCCCTGTAGTCCTCCAGTTTGTTTATTTATTTATTTATTATTTGATTTATATCCCACCCTTCCTTCCAGCAGGAACCCAGGGCGGCAAACAGAAGTGCTAAAAACACTTTAAAACATCATAAAAACAGACCTTAAAATACATTAATATTATTAATATTTCAAAAGGTTATATACCCTGAAATCTTTAGAACTTTGGACCATTGAAATTCTTTCTCTTTTAATAATAAAACAAATGCCAAACTGCTTCATATACATCAGTATGACCTAATTATTTATAAAGTGTCCTAGCATCATGGTATCTAGGTAGCAGAATGTGGCATCCTGTGAAACTTCTCATAATGATGTGAATTAAAACTTAAGGGGAGCTAATTATATGTTTTAAAGTCATTTCAATGAATCATTGATTTATGGTTAAGCCATTTGTTAGTGTTAATATTTTTTTCCATGAAAATTCCTTCTATTATTTCCAACAGTGCATAAATAAACTATGGTATTTGCTATCACAAGATGTAGTGATGGCCACCAGATTGAATTGCTTTAAAGGGGCCTTAGACCATGTAGTATAAGGCTCCAGTGTTGGAGGCAATATGCCTCTGAATACCAGCTGCTGGGATTCAGAAGCAGACAGAGTACTGTTGCATTCATGTCCACCTTGTGGGCATCCTATGGGTATCTAACTGGTCACTGTGAGAACATGATGACAAACTAGATGGGCCTTAGGTCTGATCCAGCAAGGCTCTTCTAATGTTCTTAATTTGTGTTCTTCATCAGTACTTTCCCTTTAAAAATATCCACAGCTTGTTAGTTTTTTCTGTGGCACCATGGTTATTGTATTTCAACCTGGAGTCTGCTGTAATTTTGAAACAGCTGTGTGATCTCTGTAGAGGCAGCATGTAAATTGTTTTGGTGGTATTCTGGATGAACCACAGGGTAAGCATGAATTATTGATACCATTAACATTTAATGTTTCTCTTTCTTCTTACTGATCCTTTCATTTCTCTGTTCCCTACAGCAGTGTCAGCAAAGCCTTGTCAATGCTGTTCTGATGGAGAACATTTTCTGTCAGTAAACTCTCTGCAATATAGTGATGCATATTGGCCACTGAGGTATCATTTCTTTAAAGATGAGATCATCCATGTGTTTTGATCAGCCAAATATGCACAAGTCATGGGGCTCATAAATTGTTGATCTGAACACCATGCTTTAGAATTAGATCTCTTCAGTATAGGCATGTCAGTGGCTTCTTCTCTTCCATTTGTTTCAGTGGAAACATAGGAGAGAATAATAGTTGGGTAGAATCCTGCTGCTCTGAGTCATGTCGGAATTTTTATTGCCATTTTAGGGCTGTCATCCAATTAAACAAATCTTGGTTGATTAATCAAGTCATTTTTAATAAATAATACTTCCACAAGTTTGGATATGACTAAAAGTGTACATGCCCACATGACCAAACTAACAGCAGCAAGAACTAGAGGGGCTATTCTTAAATTTGCCCGTTCATCCGGTGGCAATTTAATTGAACCTGCCTTAAAAATCTTTCAAGTCCTCCCCCAGATTTTATATGGTGCGGTAGTATGGGGCTGGGAAGATACTTATCTAGCAAGCCTAGAGGTGGTTCAAAACAGCTTTCTGAAAAGACTCCTGTTTTTACCCCCCGGAACTCCCACCACCCTGCTTCGTGCAGAAACTGGCTTGTCTTCGATTAGAGCGCGTGTTCACCTTGCGCTGATAAACTTTGGAAGAACTATAAAAGACGCCCCATACAAGATTATACTTAAATCATGTCTTGAACACCCACTAGGCGCCAAGTACTGGGCTTCAAGAATAAACACCCTCTTACACTTATACCACATCCCTCCGCAGGAATTTTCCTCCTTAAACACCAGAGGGAAACTACAGAATGCCATCTTCCGTCATAGTGCCTATTTAGATAGGCTAGCTATCATCAGTTCGAAATTCTTCAAGTGGTATAGGCTATTCAAACATGACCACTGCAGAGCATCTTATTTGGCCTGGCCTTTACCTTTAAAAGTTCGGCAGGCATTTACGGCACTCCAATTTCAAACAATGCCAAATGCTGTACTAGATGGACACTATCTACAGGCTCCTTGGTCTCAGTGCTACTGTATATGTGGAGCCACGGAGGCCGATGATATGCCCCACTATCTGCTATCCTGCCCTTTGTATGCACACCCCAGTGCCAAATTCTTGGAAAGCCTGCTGGTTTGCTCGCTATGGGACCACGATGACAATAGGATTGCTTACCTTATGTCTGACACGGACTTTTCTGTAACATACAAGGTCTCCATCTTTGCACTAGCAGCACAAAAGATCCATGCCAAATTCATTTCAGAGCATGGGGTTGACTGTCAGGGCAACACCTTAAAGTGATAACTCAACAGGGTTGGCTATTGGCTAGATAGTCTCCCTGGACCTATTAGGTCATTTATGGTTATTTCTTGCAACAGATTAGCTAGTGGATTTTAGACTTTTAACTGTAATTTCATTGTAATTGCATTGTTTTATATCTCCACTTTTTAAATGTATTGGTTTTATTGTTCAAATTTTATATGTGATGTTTGATATGCGATGGCCTACGGCTAAGCAATAAATCGATGATGATGATGACTAAAAGTGCAATTCTGTTTTTGAGTTTTGCTGGGCCAAATGAGGACAGGATTGCTATTAAATCTCTTGTATAAGGAAGTTAATGTGAAGGTGCCTGACATAACATAACCTACCTGGAGATTCCAGGGACTGAACTTGGAACCTTTTCCATGCAAAGCAGATGCTCTACTTCTGTGCTATGGTCCTTCCCTAATTTAACTTTAGTTTAAACTGATTTCATTCAAGAGAGATAAATTTGAAAAAGTTTGCATGTGAGAATGCTTATTGCTTGTTCATTGGCCCCTCTTCTTGTTGGCATTTTCTTTTTGTTTATTTTATTTCCCTTTGATCTTTGTTTTATATTCTTGAAAATAAATCAAGCCATTATTTAAAAACAACCACCTCAAACCTCCTCATATTACTGAGTTTACTAATACCCCTTACCCCAAATACACATTCAGACTGTGCAGACATAGAAAACAAAAATTAACTTATAGTTAATCTCCGTATGAATTATGAAAATATTATAGCTCATTGGATCGAAGTCAGGGCTCGTTATACACAGTGCTTGGAACCAACTAGTTCATTTGAACAAAGTTCAACACAGTTGAATGAGCTTCACTGAACTAGATCAAGAGGAGATTGTACCATCTTTTGAGGTCATCTGTTCTATTGTCAAGTAGCTTTGCCAGTAGGAAATTCTTCCTAGTGTTTAGCTGAAATCCGCTGGAGCATCAGCAAACAAATTTGCTCCATCATCTATGTGACAGCCCTTCAAATATTTGAAATATGCTATCCTATCACCCCTTCATCATCTCTTCTCCAGGCTAAATATACCCAGCTCCTTCAACCTTTTCTCATAGGAGTTGGTTTGCAGGTCCCTCACCATCTAGGTCACCATTCTCTGAACATATACCAGCTTGTTGATAGTTGTGTGGATGAGTAAAATTCAGCAGTCCAGCCTGTCATGCAGAATTGAGGAAAAGTGCCCTTGCAGATATTTGCTCTTCTACACAGTAGTAAAAGAAAAAACACAGAGCCCTACCCTCTTTTACATCTGGGATCCTATTGATATGTGGAGTGTGGTTGATGTCAGAAGTAAGGACAAGGAATTTTTGCACTTCTTTTATTACATCTTCAGCTGTTCCAAGGTGGAGACTTCAGAACAAAAGCAAATTGCAGGCTAAACTCTGGCTCTGAAGCTCTAAAGTAGGGATCTCGAGTGTCTTCCAAAAGTTTGGCTCATCTGTAGTAGATTATATCCCTTCTGCTCATGGGCAAGCAAAAGGGCTCTTTGACCTTTTCTGATTGCACCCCAACTGGGATAGTTCTCAAAGACTTAGGCCACATCTGTTTATGTTGATTATATTACATTTGGTTCATATTCATTAGGTTAGGGGTGGGGGGAATTCTATTTTGTTTGTGTTTTAATGAGAACCGATAGAATTCCTACTTTTCCAACCAATATGGAAACTCAAACATAACTATCCTTCAAAATTCACACTTCTCTGAATTTTGTGATGCACTTTTCCAATCAGAAAATGTTTACAAAAATGTATCTATTAGACGAAAGTGTGCATAAAATGCAGGTATCAGAGAGAATGTAATATATAAAAATGCATTATATTAGGAAAATTACATCCAAAACTGTGTATATTAACCAAAACTGTAAACAAAGATATGGATTAGGAGAAATTCACACTAAAATGCAGATGAATTTTCATGTGGTTTTTTTTTAAAGAATGCAAATTGCTGTGGACATGCGGAGCAATGAATGTGAGATCTGAAAAATTAGAAACTGAAACTGACAGATTCGTTCATCCCTAATTAGAGTGCAATTGCTATGCCTGCTTCAACTCTTCCTCCTCTTCTTCTTTTTCATATGTCTTTTAATTTTCTGTGCCTGTACACGCTAAATTACATGATTATATCCAGGATGAGTACATTCCTAAATTTTTCTAATTTCATTCTACTGCAGTTGTAAATTGGACTATTGTATCCTTGTGGCTTCAGTAAACAATTAAAAAAAAAAAAGCAACCCCCCAAGCAGACAGAGAGGGGATAAAGACATAATTCGGCTGGCTTCACAATAACAGTAATTTAATTCATCACATTTTATCTCTTAGTTATCACTCACTAAACCTGTTGGGCTTTTCCCATGCTGAAGAAAGACCATTTTTATGGGTAAGTCAGAAGATTGCCTTATTTCAGCCAGCCTGTGCTGAGATTGCACAGGGAAACTTGTCTCAGCCAATTTTTCTCTTTATTTATTTCATTCCAGGACTAGATACTCTCTTTTGTTAGATTAATGCAAAGGAGATTGCTTATCTGATTCCCTAACAATTACTTTAGAAACCTGTTTCTGCATCGTACTAGCTGCAGAGGGCAATTCCATCAATTACCCTTTCTCTTCAAAGGATTTTCTTTCTAGTGTATGGATTTTTCAGTAGGATGTTATACAAAAGATGTAAGTGAGTTTTCTGATCAATGTGTTTATTGAATCAGCACTGAATTTACAGTGGGAAGGACTGTCTATTACTTTCATTCTCCTAAACAAAGAGCACAGTAACATGACGCTGGAGTCCATTAGAAAAGATGTGAGCTGTGCAAGATTGTGCAGCTTTAGTTTGCAGTCCTTAACATCTCTTTGTCCTGTTCCACCTGCTCCTTTTTATGTTCTAATTTCTGTCTTTGTTGGCGCATGCTGGATTAATGTGCACAGCAGGGGTGGGGAACCTGTGGTCTTTCAGAAGTTGCTGGGCTGTGACTTCCATAATCCCTTATCATTGGCTATACTGGCTAGGGCTGATGGGCACTGGTGTTCAACAGCATCTGGAGGGCCTCAGTTTCCCCATCCCTGTGTAGAGGATAATCAATTTAACAGATTAACCCTTCAAAATTAATCATTTTACATTCCTGTGATGCTGCAACATTGCAACTGCACACAAATACACACAAAATATGAGAGTGAGAAAATGAATAAAATGATGGTAAGCAAGAACATGATTGATTCTATCCAAAGATGACAATTGTGGTATCTGATCAGCAAGGAGTATTGTCCCTCAGTAATTTTGCTCTCTGATAAACTGAAGTGGGGGAAATAGACTTATTTCAATGTGGGTAATGTAGAGCAAGGTAACATGATTCCTTGATGTTGTCAGGGTTACTTGTGTAACAGTAATCTGTTGCACTGTTCAGTTGCACATTAAAGATACTCTCAGATCAGCACTGACCTGTGGTAAAGGACCAGGGCTCTGGCTGGATCAAGCAGTGTATATGCATCCAAAATATATTGTACAGTAAGAAGAAGAATACAAAAGGCTTCTCAGCCTTTTGGCTCAGATAAAGTGAGGAATACATTGTTATGCTCGCCACACTTCTCCAAGAGGTAACAGTTCCACGGTGTAGCACTTACCACTCAGTTTGCTTTCCCTTGACTTACTGGCATTTTATAATATATGAGTTCATTTATTTATTTATTTATTTATTTAATTACGCTTTTAAACCGCCCTATAGCAACAAGCTCTCAGGGCGGTGTACAGCAAAATAAAACCACATTTAAAAACAAACAAGTGTGGATTAAAACATACAATATAAAACATATTTAAAAACAAAATATTTACAAATATACAGGTTGAGCATAGGTGGAGGCACAGCTTACTTTGACTCACAGCCAAACTCCACTGCTCCTACAGCAGATTGTGGGCACACTAGTTGCTTGAAAAGCAGCCAGAATGGTTTTCCTGGCTGTGTTTTGAAGCAACACTGCCCTTCATCAGCCACACCTCCCTTCCCCACTGCTGCCTTCAGACCTTTTAGGACCACCCACAGCAAAATGTTGGGCCTATCACTGTCTCTGTCTGACTACGCAAAGCATTTCCATTGGCCACACCTGGAAGACAAATGAGTTGATCTACTAATCAGTTGCAAAATCTGCCTGAAGCAGAATTTTTTTTAAAAATGCACTGGAGCTGTTCTGACCTGGGTTTTAGAGTAAAGGGAGGCAACATTTGACTGGTGTCATGTGCCCCTGTTTTCAGAAAAGAGAAGTGGAGACATGCTGGAACTGGCACAACAGTAAGTTTGTCTCTACCCTCAGTCTTTTCACACCAAAACAGTTTTCCCCTTCCTCCTGGCTGTGAGAAAAGCATCCAATGAGTCATCTCACTTAGCCTAGTTCCCATGAAGACACCTTCTGAGCTAGCATCAACACTTTTTTTGTCAAGTCAAGGTTGCCTCAAGTCAATCCACACTAATAGCTAGGGCTTTGCACAGCTCCCCCCCCATCTGCCCCATGCCTCTGATTGGGGAGGGGGAATCAGGCCAGCCCACCCTGGGTTGACCTGCAGCCTACCACCCTGCCTTGCCCTGGCTTTGGCTCTCAAGAAGTTCAGGGATGAGGCTAATGTTTAATTAAGGGTTTTAAACCCAAATGACACATATAGCTGGGAGAGGGTTGGGGAAAGGAGACCTTGAGTCTTTTTCCTTTTCCCAGTCAAGATGTTAATTCTGCAAAGTGCTGTGATGCCTCTTCTGTCCCCCAGGATCAATGCCTCAGTGGAGGGCATTGATCCGGCGGGGGGAAGAGGTATCATAGAACCCGGCAGAATCAACTCCTTCGCCAAACAGCTATTGGTGATGTTCTGCAAATGGCTCTCCTAAAGGAACCCTGCTTGCAGAGCATGACCCACATGCTGCAGAACTGACCTCTTTGCTGAGCAGTTGTGGGTGATGCTCCACAAATGGCTTTCCTAAAGGTAAGCTGCTTGTGGAGCATAACCCACAGAATCAAACTGCTGACAGGTTGGGTAGAGGGGGTGATTCTGCACAGGTGATGCTCAGAAGCTCCTTTTGGTAAGCCACTTGCAGAGCATCACTCACACCCTGCAGAGTCACCCTTCAGTGGAGAGATTGATGGGGAGGGGGAGGCATCAGGCAGGCAGCAGTGCAGCAGGCAGGCAGGAAGTTGAGCCTACGTTCTTCCGGATCCGAGGTAGGTCTTGGCCCTTTTGTGGGCTTTTTCTGCTCTATCTGGCTCTCCTTCTTGCTTCATACCCCATCCTCTGACATTCACAGATTGTTCTGGGCCATCTAATCTGACTTGCAGCAAGCTATGTCTGTCTGTACTCAAATCATCTGATGCCTGAGTCCCTCTGAATAGGCCTGATTTGCCTTGGGCTCAGCTGAATCTGGTTCACAGCCCTACTGATATCACTACTCATGGAAATCTGGTTGGAAACCCAAAACATCATTCTGTCTCATATATATAGTCTATTAACCAGCCAAGAATAACAGCTTTCCCTATAAAAATCATTAAATAAACAGATAAAGACATTGAAAACATCAAATATTGAAAGTATGTGATCAAAGAAAAAAGTGATTTTCTTGTCACCAATATAAACTTCAACACTATTTCCTTTCTCAGTTCCTGTGGTATTTGCACTAGAAGCTCTAGTGCTACTCCTAGAAATCCAGTAGGAAACTCATAACAATATATTGTGCTCACCAAGAGGTCCACTGTATATAGGGCATGAAGGTGCAGTGTTGCTTCTATTAATTGGTCCTTGTGGGAAAAAACAATCCCAAAGAACGAATCCCTGCAGGCAACACAGATGTCTCTAGAGCAGCCTTTCCCAACCAGTGTGCCTCCAGATGTTGTTGGACCACAATTCCCATCTTCCTGACCATTGGCAATGCTGGCTGAGGCTGATGGGAGTTGTGGTCCAACAACATCTGGAGGCACACTGGCTGGGAAAGGCTGCTCTAGAGGCTGACATCTCTTTTCCAGGACAGGGCAGCTACTGCCATCTGCCTGAGGTTCAGGTGTGTGCTAGCTCCAGTGGATCTGAAAGCAGATCAATCATGTTCATATTTGTTCTCTCTCACCCCTCTTCAACAGTAGTTGTAGAGCAGGGGCTCCTGTGGAGTGTCAAGGACTCAGAGTCAGGTCACACCTTATGGCAGACCTTTGTTTCCCTGTCTCCTCTACATCTTATTGGCGTGTGTCAAGGATGAGTTGTAGGCAGCTGTCAGAGGTGAGCCAGGAACCAACAGGCAAGAACTGAGCCAGCGGGTCAGAGTTGTGGGACCAAACCAAAAAGCCAGAGTCAAAGTATGCACCAAAACACATCAGAACCAGGAAGGGCATTGTTGCTCAGGCAAAGTCCCAGCCAAACAAGAAGCTTTTTATAGCCCAAAGGCCAGCCTAGGTAGGTAGGACCAATCTAGTGCCTGAGAACACTTCACTGATAGAAGAATGTTCAGAGCTGCATTTCTGACAGCTCACCACACAGGGCTGCTGAATATAGAGCTGAACATTCTCGGTTCTAGCCCCAGAAACTCCTGACAGTGTGCAGAAGTCTACCTTGGTCGGGGTAGGTTCACAGCAAGACAGTGCTGTGTCACATGGTGAGTACTGGTAAAAGTTATGCATCAGCAATTGAAAGCCAACTGAAATATAAAAAGTCAAAAGTGAAAAAATGAGGGTGCATACATCCTATAGAGAAGATTTCCACAGTGATGGGGCCACCACATTAAAGGCCATGTTTCTTCTGCCTGCCAATCACATTTATCTTGATGGTGGACCTGTGAACAGGGCCTCTGTCTGAGCTTTGGACTAAGGCAGGTTTTTTTCAGATGCAGGCAGTCCTTCAAACAACCTGGTTCCAAATAATTTAGAGTTTTAAAGGTAACAATTATCACTTTAAATTGAGGTTGAAAACATATCAGCAACGAGTGTCATCTTTTCAAAATTGATGTTTTATTTTCTGACTGCCTGGTCCACAGAAGCAGCTGGGCAGCTGTATTCTACACCAGCTGGAGCTTCCAAATCATCTTCAAAGGTGAATGTATTGTGGTCTAGTCTGGATGTAACCAGGGCATGAATAACTGTAGCACATTTCTGTTCACAGTGCTTTTGTCTGGAGTTGCTTATTATGGCTGGGAATGACCCTCAAGAAAACACAAAAGGAAATCACACCTAACAGCTAAACTGCAAAACTGCTATATAAGTTGGAATGTATATAGATATATATTTTAAAGTAGAAAACTATAAAATTCACAAGTTCATGGAGCAGATTTTCTAGCAACAAACATGAAAGACAGATGGCCTAATAGCTATTTTAAAACAAATATACATCAATCATTTCATTTGAAACAAACACCCACAAATAACCACTCTGGGCAAATATACATGGATCTGCTTCATCATATATAACAACCCAATATGTTTCAATCATATACAGTCTTCCTCCATGGTCTAATAAAGTCTTAATGACCCCAATTCTCATATAAAGCATAATGGACAATATCTGGCTTTCAGCCCAATTTGCCAAATGTAATACACAAACACCTTCATAATAGTGTTGCCACTTTTAAAATACACAAAAATTGTGACCCTTTCCTGTGTTTCACTTCACGTGCAATTACTCTTTAGGATAGAAGAGTATAAAATTATGCATGGCATGGAGAACATGAGAAAATCTCTCTCTCTCTCTCTCTCTCTCTCTCTCTCATAACAGTAGAACTTGTGGACATCTAATCAAGTTGAATATTGGAAGATTCAGGACAGACAAAAATACTTCCTTCACATAGCACATAGTTGAACTATGGATTTTGCTCCCACAGCAACCATAACGGCCACCAACTTGGATGGCTTTACAAGAGGTTTAGACAGCTTCATGGAGGATAAAGCTATCAGGGGCTACTAGCCATGATAGCTATTCTCTGCCTCCAATGGTTGGAGGCAGTATGCTTCTGAATATCAGTTGATGGAAACCAGAGGAGAAGAGAGTGTTCTTGCACTCAGGTTCTGCTTGTGGGCTTCCCTTGGGCATCTGGTTGGCCTGATCCAACAGGCTCTTCTTATGTTCTTGTCTCTTGTCTCCTTTTTTCTGTGTTCTCTACGTTAAATCATTATGTTGACAGACAGGTGGTCCCATCAGGGCATTTTAGCACATCCTTTCCCTGAATTGATGGCATTAACACTGATATTTCTAATCTCAGATTTTAAGAAAAAAAACCCATTAATGCAATTAACTTTAGATGATCTTTCTGTCTAGGTTCCAGAAAACTAACATTTTTTTAATGTCATAACAACTACAGTGTCATTTTACAATATTTTATGATGCAACATGAAAGCTATACTATTTTGTATAACCATTTTTAAAAATAATTTACCTTGTGGATCCACAAGCAAACCCTTGAAAGTATTTCAACTTTTTTAAAAAAAATTGCTAATGGAATGTTTGCTTTGCTCTTTGGCTTGATTGAGTCCACATCACATTGAGAGGCATAGGATCAAAAAGAACTGATCAATCCAGTTGAACCATAGATACTGCTAGAAGTGATTTGTGACACTATGATCCTGTCACTGGAGATTAGCTCGAGGAAACTCAATAAATTCACTCAATATAAGCTAAATGTGCTTTGGCAGAAATAGTACAAACTAATGCAATTTTAATGTGAGAAAACTTATTGCTATGGTTTCCCCAGCTATTGTGTGACAACTTATCTTTTAAAGCTGAGAACCTTGATAATCTCCCCTCACTCCACCCCCCATTACAAGTTGCAAAACTTTTCAGTGTAGAGATATTTGCAGTGGTGTGTAAGATCCTGAATCGGGAAATCCAGAGGCCATCTGGGCAACAAATGGACCAAACATGCCTTAGCACACATCATCAGGACTTACCCCTGGCTGTAATGTGAAGAGACCTTTTTTCCTCTCCACCTCAATTGCCCTGTGTTGTCAAATGTAGCTAATTTGGGTAAAGAATGAAATGCTGAATCCCATTTCATCCCTACTCAGAGACTGAACCATCTTTGATTCACTGCTACAAGACACTTAGAGGATAAAATCCCTCAGATCTCCTATGATGATTGCCACAGTTAAGAACAGAGTCTACATGTGTCATCAGCTTCCCCTTGTTACCATTGTCTGGATTGTTTTCTGTCTGCATCTGGCTTTAATGAGGACATAGAGCTTGGGGATATGCCCCACACCCTCTTGCGATCTTGACTTTTGTCCTGGTTGGCCAGTGAAGGCTAAGTAAGGATTTATTTCTATTTTTATGAAATAATCAGTGTTAAGGAGGCAACTATATTTGTATCATTTTAAAATACTTAATGATCTCATAGTCAGGTAGTCTACCAAAATGCAGGGAAGGTGCCATTCTCAAAGGTACATTTGAGAAATGTGCCTTCCCTCTGAAAACTTTTTGTTCCCCACAGTCTGAAATCCTTTCCTAAAATATATAAATTCAGCCTATTTAAGCTTGTCAGTGTGGCTTTTAAAAGACGTCTGGTCAATGGACAGAGCTAAGTGGGGTGGCCACTAACAGATCTCCAAAGAAAAGGACATGCCTCATCAAAAGAGGGCACAGATTTGCATTGGTGTAGTGGAGAGGAGAACAACTTTTTCAGAGCAGGAATGATGGTATCTCTCCTAGAGTGCCAGGATAATTAATGGTCCTTCCTTGCTCTGGCACATGAATGAGGTAATAATAAAGCTTTCAATAATGGTTACGACAGATTAACATTGAGGAAGTCAAAGTATGTGGAAAATAATCAAGGAGTGGTTGTATACTTTTTCCTGGACAGGGATAGCCTGACCTCTGTAGTCCATGCATTGGTAACCTTGGGGCTGGATTTCTGCAATGTGCTCTATGTGGGCTGCCCTTGGCCCTGACTTGGAAGCTCCAGCTAGTACAAAATGCTCCAGCTGGTGCAAAATGCGGCAGCCAAACTGCTGATGGGAGGGCTTGGCCAACAAAGCCCTGAACAACTTAGGTCCAGGGTATCTTAGGGATCACCTGAACCCTTATATCCCAGCTCAGTCACTGAGATCATCTGCAGGAGCGACTCTGGCCATCCCCTGAGTTGGCGAGGCTCATTTAATATCGACACGAGCCTACAGTGTCACTGGCTCAGTTCTCTGGAACACTCTCCCAATAGAGACTCAGCAGATGTATTAACTTTTAACCTTTCTATTCCACCAGGCTTCTGCAGGCAATTAAGATGCAGTTGACCCTTGTTTTTAATTGTATTTAGAATGTTTCTATTCTATGGTGGTTGTTGGGTTTTTTAAGTGTTTAACAAAATAGCAGTATACAAATATTTTTATAAAAATAAATAAATAAATACGTCTCAGCCTCTCCAATGGCATTTTATAGAGTTATATAATTTCCATTCTCAGTAGTTCAGTGCCCTGGTTCACAGGCACACATGTATTTTCATTTCCAATTTCCTTTTAATCTGGGTGCCACCTATTTGCATTTCTGCACATAAGATGGTTTACAACCCATAAAAAATGCACTGCAGCAATGTGCCTGAATAGAAGATACTAATGACTCAGTATTTCCCAAGCAAGTACCCATGCATAATGTCATTAGACTGTGATTCATATGCCGCGTGGAGTGGGCCTGTAAAGTTGTTTGCATGGCATCTTTATTAGCTTTGCCATGGAATTTCTGTGATGTATAATTCTGTTTATCGTAATAATGAAATCCTAATAATGATGAAGACTAACATTTTTGTAGCACAGGCCCACAGAAGTTGTAATTCATCAAGTTAAAGACAATGCTCCCGCTTTCCAAGTGCTTCCAAAATTCCCTAATTTTGCCATTCCTGGCAGACAGTCAAAAAATGCCAAAAAATGTTTTGAGAGCGAGGATGACTTCAGGCCTGGTTTTGCACACACTGATGGATGGCTTATGCCAGAGAATGGATGGGAGAGCAATACCCAGTTAGTTCTCCTGGACTTTTCAGAAGTTTTCAGTACCATTGACCATGGTATCCTTCTGGGCTGTCTGTCAGGGTTTGGCTTAGGGGGCACTGTTTTACAATGGTTCCAGTTCTTCCTGGATGGACATCTCCTGAAGGTGGTGCTGGGAGATATTTGCTCTGACCCATGGCCATTGGCATCAGATCTTGCAAGGCTCTATATTGCCTCCCATGCTATTCAACATTTGCATAAAAGCATTGACTTGGAAAGCTAAGGTGGCATCAGTTGCCAGGAATGCCATTTACAATCTTTGGCTGGTACGCCAACTGCAACCCTATTTGGAAAGGTCTGACTTTGTCACATTGATCCATGCGCTGGTCATGTCCAAATTAGGTGGCTATAATTGCTCAGTGTGGGTCTGCCTTTAAAGACAGTTTGGAAATCTCAGCTGGTCCAAAGTGCAACCACAAGAATTCTGATGGAGGTGAGGTGGTCCTCATCAGTGACACCACTGTTATACCAGCTTCACTGGTTGCCGATGCATTTCTGAGCCCAATTTACCCAAGCTGTTTGTTGGACCACTATTTGTCAGACCACTTTCACCCATATAATGCAGCCAGTGCACTGAGATCAATATTGGAGGCCCTCCTCAAATGTCCGTCCCCTAGATCAGTGAGATGGGCATCCATGATGGAATGGGTATGCCCAATGTTGGCCCAATGGGTTTGGAATTCTTTCCCTTCAGAGCTATGTCATGTTAATGCACTGCAGGGATTTCAGAAGGCTCTGAAAATACATCTTTTTAGATTAGCCTTCTAGATATGATAATGTTTTATTGATTAAGTTGTACTGGTTTATTGTATGGTTTATTGTAATGTTACTTACTTGTTTACTGATAGTCTATTTATTGTTCACCCATTGTGGGGGTTTTAAATATTGTATGCTGCTTTGGATGGTCTTTGCCCAGAACAGTGACATAAACATCCAATAAAATAAAAGAAAACAGAGGCTGCCACAGTCTCCTCACAAGCCTGCCCTATTGCTATGATCCCACTCAGGTTCCTTACAGCAGCATCACACAATCTCCCAGATTGTACATGCAGTAGGGCATGGGAGAACATTTGGGGGGGGGCTTTGCTGCCTCAACCCTATATAGAAAACAATTTGTAATTGGCCCATACATTTCTATTGGGATGTTCATTTCTATGCATATGCACACACAGATGGCCAGTTCAATCTGTCCATCCCTTCATGTGGCAGATGGCTTATGTTCAGAGGGGGTATGCCCACAGGGGTGCCCATGCTCATTATGTGGTCAGCTTGAGGGTTCCTCCTGCTCCTTGCCTGCCAGGAATACAGGCTAGGAATAATGTAATTGCTTCTTAGTCTGGAATACTTCCATTGGCTTTAAAGTAACTATCAGTGATTTGAGTACTGGATTCCACAGCCACCCTTCAACAGTAAATGAAAGCATCTGTTGGGTGTGTTGATAATGTCCTCTTTAGCTTGTCGGGGAATACAGATCTCCCCAATACATTTCAGATTTTAAGGATTGATTTACATATTACCCCTCCTATGAGGGAACATCATTAATGCCCTCCCTCCCCACATGTAAGCCTCTTTTTACGACAGATGATGGGAGTGGCTGAAAAGCCCACTTCAAGCACTTGTCTAAGCTTCGTTACCCAACACTTCTGGGCATGGGGAGATTCCCAAACATTTCATTGCCCTCCCGCTCTGGCCTCCTTCCAGGTAAAGGGGAGGTGCTGCTGCTGTGTCTGAAGCAGTGCCTCGCTCAGTCTGACAATCATCTCTCCTCTGAGCAAACAGTATGGACCCTTGTCCTCTCCCCAGCCTAACCCTAGTCAGACATCTTTGCACATTAGATATGCCAGTGACAGGGAAAAAAGGATGATGGCGCACAAATCCGTGCTGAATACTTTGGGGAGAAAACAGGAGGCATGGGACTGTGGGAGGGGTGGCCATCTTCCAACCAAATCCAAGGCCCTTTTCATCCCACAAGATATGATGGTCACAAACCTGAGTGGCCTTAAAATTGGATTAGACAAATTCATGGAGGATAAGGCTATCAATGGCTGATGGCCATGATGGCTATGTTTAGAAGCATGTACTGCCTTCAAGTCCATTCCAACTTATGGCAACCCCACAAATAGGGTTTTCTTGGTAAGCGGTATTCAGAGGGGGTTTACCATTGCCTCCCTCTGAGGCTGAGAGGCAGTGACTGGCCCAAGGTCACCCAGTGAGCTTCATGGCTATGTGGGGATTCGAATCCTGGTCTCCCAGGTCCAACACCTTAACCACTACACCACACTGACTCTCTATGTTTAGAAGCAGTAAGCATCTACAGATCAGTTGTTGGGAATCTTAAGTGGGCAGAGTGCTGAGGGCAGCACTTACATCCTGCCTGTGGGTTTCCCATAAACATCTGGTTGGTCGTTGTAAGAAGAGGATACTGGACTACATGGGCCTTGGCTTGATCCAGCAGGGCTCTTCTTAAGTTCTTAAACCAACCTGTGTGTAGGTTAAACACATAGAGGCAGGAGTGATACTACGTTTGCTGCCCCCATGGTCCACACCTAATGCACCCATTGCCATCTATGCAGCCCTGTAGCCAGCCTTCCTTGGGGGGAGGTGCATAGCCAATCCCCCCCCTGCTCCACTGATGGAGAGGATGTGATGGCCAGGCCAGGGGAAGGGAAAGGCAGTGACCTTCCCTGTCACTCCTTCTCCTTCCGAAGAGTTTGTTAACTTACATGAATGACATTCAATCTGTTGAATTGTTTCAGGTTAAGACTAAGATTTTAATCAGTGCCTTACAGTGCATTACACTTTAATGTCAGAGAAACAAATATGAAGTGAATGCTGTCAGTACAGATTAAAGCAAGAGTGAAAAAGGTTGGAAGGTTGACAGTTCCATAGGACCCGTTCCTTATTACTGATTCACCCTCTTGAGGATTTGTTTTTTTTCAGCACACAACCTCATGCCTCTTGGTTATGGTTTGTCACAATGGAACTCTTCAACAAATCTTACTTGGAAAGAACAAATTAACTTTCCTTAGTCACACACCTTTCTGCCACCACTGTTTATAGTGTTTTGGGAAAGCTTTCTGTATTTTAAAATAGTAGTCTGTGAGTAGATTGTATTTAGTATTCATTGTCAGCAGTATTTTTTACAGGCCGTGACTCATAATGTGAAGCATCTGTGTCAGTCATTGCCTTTGGGCTAACAATCTAGAAGGTTGTTAGATACCACTGACAGCAAAATGTGGCTGCTAGCACACAAGGATGGTTTTGTCTGAGTAGCCAGCCTAATAAGTAGAGCTTGTTAAGCTTCCTGACAATTTAGATTACAGTGCAACAAGTTATACTTTGGCAGATATTGACATTTTATAGTGAGGATAAGTTCATAGTTTACAAACTGAGCTCAAAGCATTTGTCTTCTAGAGACAGACCATGGAGGCATGCTGCTTTGTGTTAAATTGCACCAAAAACATTTCAGGAGTTTGGAACAGAAGCGGATCACTGGTGCACTTTCTAAACCCCAGCTGGCAAAACAGAAAGAACAGCCCAGGACATCTACCACATGTGTTTTAAATTTAATTCTTATTACTCACCCTGACCATTATAATGGAACTTAAGCAGTTAAGAAATAACATCTTCACCCGTATGAGATTCTTTTAAGGTGCCATCACTGGACATCCTTTCTGTTTAACTGAACTGATCTATAATTCTCTCGCATTATTCCCAGCTGGCTCAAACATTGATCCATACTTCCCTAGGAATGACCAAGCTAATGTGCTTCTGCCTTTGTAGTTATGGAAAGGCTGACTCCAAAGAAGTGCAGGAACATCAAGGGAACAGAACAGATGACAAACAGGAAGCAGATGGGGCAGAAGATGGGTAGAAAGCAAAATACTGTGAAAACTTGAAGTAATTGGACTTTTGGACATTATCAATAGCACGTCAAGAACAGAGAGGGAAGAGTGGTGAGAGGAGTGCACAAGAGCTGAGAGGGATGGCAGATTGCCTGTTCAGAGCATGTGCATGTTGTGATGAAATCAGGTCTCATGCCACTTACCCCTTCCCACCATCAGTGTCACAGAGATCAGCCTATCAGCCCTGCCGTGCCACAAATCCATCAGCAGCCTGCTTTAAGGGACAGGAGCCATTAGCATCTGTAGCCAAAAGGCCTGATGGCTCAGTGTTTAGCATTGCTGAGCAGTTCCACATAAATGGAAGTAGCACATACAATGGAATGTGGCAATAGAAATATTTTATGGTGTGACACATACCTACTATAAGAGAGAGAGAGAGGCTTCCTGGAATGGAAGAAGAGAGGCCTGCACATTAGTGACTTTTATGGAAAAGGGCTAAAACTTAGTGGTAAAGCATATGCTTTTCATAAAAAAGGTCACAGGTTCAATAATTGGCATCTCCTAGTAGGGCTAGGGAAGGCTTGTCTGACAGCCTGGAGACCTGTTATTAGTCACTGTGGACAATCCTGAGCAAGCTAGGCCAATAGCTTAATTCTGTGTAAAGTAGATTCCTAATGTTCCTGTTGCAAATCTCATGCCCTAGAAAATGATCTGAAACTTCAGAGCACATGTCTAATGTCCTTGTAATTAGAACATGTGCACTGGGAAACAGAAGCATAATATTAATCACATCATTGCGCATAAGAGAGAAAGACATGCTACATTTGGAAGGCTTTCTTGCATCATAGGTCTGGAAAGCTGCATGCAAGACATCATTCCCTGAAGGAAAGCTTAGATGGAAGGGTTAGTACTGGAATGCAGCCTGAAACAACAGCTGGAAAGTACAGAATGGTTCAGTGCTGAGAGATATTCTGAGCTTGGTAGCAATAAGCACATAATGGGTGCTTTTCGACTCCAGAACTTAAATTAAACCACATGCCCACCTGGTGTTCATTTGGTGGGCATTCCTATCTGAATAAGCAAAATGCCGGTGATCAACAAAGCTTTTAATCAGCATTTTGTCCCCATATATTATCAACCAGCTCAGTTAGCATTGTACTCTGTGCTCATAAAATGCTCCTTTCATTTTATATCCTTTTAGCCAAACATTTAAGCTCAAATTTTTAATTTATCCACAACATAATGTAGTCTTTCCCTGCTTGGTGAGAAAAAGAATCTGACAGCTTCAGTGTGTTGAGGCATCCCCTCCCCCATGTTGACACACAAAAGATGGCCAATTCTACGGTTGCACAATTTGATTCTCGAGTAACCCTCTTTGGCATTCACATTATGTTAAATGTGCACAGATATTGCTGAGAGCAAAGCTGGCTACTGGTATGTAGAACATAATTAGAACATACTGCAACAACCATTTCTCCCATCTGGCAATATTTTGTTCATACTGCCAAGTGGAAATGTAAAAACATGTTAACGTAAGAGAGGCAAACTATGAAACATTTGGGTTCCTTCTGGCAACACAAACCTTTGGGGGTAAAAATGAGACAGAAGATATTTAAAAGTGTCATGGGCAGAACAAGGCATATTCTGTTAATACAATGTCCTCAAACTGAAGTCTGCATGTATTTTTGTACATATTTCCTGGCTGGAGAACTGCACTGCAAAAGTCAGATAAGTGCTAATTTTGAAAGATGGCTATGTTTCAGTTTGCATATTGTTTTGGAAAGTGTGAATTAAGTAATTTACCTTTACATGTGAATGGAATTTCTCCCCCCCCATCCCTAACGTTTGGGTACTGCTGTCATGGGCATCTCTTGCATAGCAGCAATGATGAACACAACCACTCTCTGACATGCAGAGCAATTTTGGAATGACTAACTTACAAACAAGCCCAGTGTGTTGGCACAGGCATTCTTGGTTAGGGCACAGGGCTTCCGTGTTGTATTGATGCTTACCCTGTTCCTGCCCCCATCCCTAGAACCTAGCAGTTCGGAGCCATTATTTTAAATTTCCTACAATGCCTTGAAGTGGCACTACACTGACGGCATTGTGGGTAATTTAAAATGGCAGCTCCAAGCAAGCAAGTGTTGTTCAGAATACTGCTGCTGTCTGTCTCTGCCAGTTGAGCCCATCAGGTCCCACCACCACCACCACCGGAGACCATTTTTGCTGAGGGCTTTCTCAGATCTGGAGCTCGTCCTGGGATGCACGTCTCCATATCTAAGTATGACATTTGTGTACCACCCATAAACCAAGTCCTTTGGGGGACTTACAAAAAATCCCTGTGTGCTTGCTTTGCTCTGTACAGGAAGGAAAATCAGTGTAGCTTTCTTTGGAAGTGATATTGACTAGAACAGCTGCTGCTTGAGAGCCTATCTAGTCAATTTTGCCACTTCATTGATTTGTATAGAACTGGAAGGAGTAGTTGCAATTAAGAAGACAGAACATACAGGCTTTTCCCCCTCTCCTGCAGTGAGGCTCTCCACTGCTCCTTCTAATTTATCAAGCAACTGATGCTGAATCAGGGCTAGTGCACACCAGCAGTGGTGATGATGATCAGAGGATGCAGTCCTGTTGCTTCAAACAGTTGTTTGGGCAATTCAGATACCTCTCAGACAGGGACACAAATCTTTGCACTGTACATTGCAGAATGATTTTTGTCTCAAGCTTGAGACAATATTTAAAAAATTTGCAATCCAGTTTTACTCTTGACCCTTATTCTTTAATCCATTTGGGAGCTATTACACCTTAACAGGGAGCATAAAAATAGCATATGCAGCACACAGTACATCCCACTGTGTTAAATGTTACTAGGCACTGTGCCTAATAAGTGCTATTAGGACTGTATTCATAGACACTCTATTGGGGTTTGGTATGTATTGCAGTGGAGTGCAGAAAAAAATGAGAGGGTAAAAACTTTTAAGGTTTATTACTACTGGCAAACAGTAGTGTAATGGCAAATTCAGAAGTGCAGGGTCTCTTCATGATAGTCATGCCACACACCCATCACAACCTCACCCCCTTTCCCACTTTCCCTCATCTCCCTTGCTCTCCCTGTCATCTCGTGAGCATGAAAGGAGAGTGTGTGTGTTACCTATTCAGAAGAGTCATCAGAGTGGCTGGCTCACCTCCTTCCATTCTGATTTGCTCCAATCAGCATGAAAGGATGAAGATTCTTCTCAGTGGCTAACATACACCCTTTTCATGCTGATTGGCTTTGGCTCATACATAGGGACCTAGCTGGGACCCTGCTCCCAAAAAAGTAATGGGTCTACAACCCCCCGTGTCCCTAAACAGCTACACCCCTGCTGGCAAATAAAGTTATTCTCACTACAGGCATAGATGTGAACATTGTACAGCCATGAGGCTTGCACTCAGAGACACTATATCTGACTGACTAGAAAGGAAGGGGAAGGAAGTAAAGCCTGAGGAAAAACAGATAGTTACTAAAGAAGGAAAGAAGTTGCCTTTCTATCTATTGCCCCCACTGGTTCAGGTTACTTGTTACAAGCATTGGTGCTTTATTCCCAACACACTCAACATACATTATTGCTTCACTGTAGAGGGTTAACTGCTTCCATGTAAATACGCAGTAATTATGTTGTGCTGGTGGTGGTTGTTTTAAATAAAAAAAAAACACCCTTTGATATATTTCACATGCAAATTTATAGTTATATACTCATCAGCAAAAAATCAAAATCAAAGCCAACACTCTTAACATATAACTATTCCAACGCTTATAAGAATAACTTCTCTAGTACAAGACTGTCATCTAGTGAATGGTATGCATGAGAACACTCAGCTTAATGGTTCTGTTATGCTACAGAGGGGATTGGTATTGACTTTTGTTAGGGTTGTGTTATAGACATCTTTAAAGACTGCTGTATGCATGTGCTGCACATAAAGACTTCAAATAGTGTTTGTCATTCAAGACAAAAAGGTTGTGAAAGTTGGGTAGACATATGAGGGGGGTGAAATAAATTAATTAGAGCTGAAATATACTTTGTAAGGTTTACTGCAGAATATTTTCTAGCTGTGAGAAGATGACAATTGATATCTATATCCCCAATTGATATCTGGCAATAAATTTTATATTGGACAGTGTCTAACGCAGGAACAGTCTGATGAAATATGACATGTGTCTGGCAGCATTTGTTAATATCTGACAGCGACATACAGTTGTGCTCAGTTTTACTATATTTGATGCATAGCAGTCCGCACATGCTAATAAGTGACATGCAGCAGTCAACATTTGGTATTGGCATTTAGCATGCAATAGAATGGGCAGAGCCATCCAATTGCCAGGGAGCTGGCGGGAGGGGGGTTGGTGGAGGAGGAGCCTGTAAAAAGCTCTGCAGGATCCTCCTCCATCGGGAGCCGTGTGCATGAGTCGACTGGGAAGTGCTGGCTCCGGCCAACAGGCCTCCTGGGGAGTAACCTCTCCCTGTAGGCCATGATGGAGCATTTTAAAAATCATTTTGAAGGGGAATTGGGACCTGGGGCAGTGGTCTGGATGTAAGGAGGATCTCACATAAGTCCCCTGTGTGGCTCCTCCCCCGCCATGTCTCTGGAACACCTCACTTTTAGGCCTTCTGCTGGCTTCTGCTGGACTTCCATCCCCTGGGCTGGCCATCCCCAGGGGCAATGGCAGGCTTCTGGCAGAGCCACATCTCCACCGCAGTGGAAGGTGGCCCCTGGCTGCCCCACGAAATCCAACTCACCCCAGCTTTGCAGAAGGGTGAGTTGGATTGTGCCCTTACTTTTGATAGTATCAGACATGTAGCAGTTAGCATGTTTTGCATGTGGCAGGGAACATTTGACAAGATTTTATAGATACTATGCAGTAGCAAAAAATATTTGGCAGCATCTGATGCTGTCAATGTCTCCTTTCAGCTCCAAACTGATTTTTTTCATTGCAACACCTACATTATTTCCAAAATTCAATTACTTTCAACAACAACAAAAGCCCTACCTGTCTTTAATTAATATCATTGCCTTTAAGGCAGATAGCTTTCAAAACTCCCTTCTTGTCGTCACCACCTTGCTTGCTCATTATTAAAGGGAAAACCCCAGTGCTTTGCCATATCTAGAGACAAGCAAGCTCTCTGAGGCTCACCTCAAGTTGACTCATTAATTATCTGATCCCCCCCCAGGGGGATAATTTTGCCAAGTCAAGGGGCTCAGAAGAAGTATCCACACTCATCCTCAGAAGCACTTTCTGCTAGCTTCCCCCCCCTCTTTTGAATTGGTGCACCAGCATCAGCAGAGGCATATGGTTCATGAAGAGGCTCTTTTTAAATTTCTCCTTCCCTCTCCTCTGGGGCTCCATCATGTTGATTAGCAGTGTGCTGGGACAACAGTGGCAACTAGCCCATGAGAGATGTTCTCTCAAGGGCCTCTGTAATTGTATTGGCACCGAAGAATGCTGATGACAGTGGGTTCTCAATAATGCACCTGGAGATCTACCTGTACTCAGCTTTGACCATAAGGTGGCACTGATCCATTTTTTTTAAAAAAAGTTTCCTTTATGGTTCTTTTTCTGGGCAAGTATTTATTGCTCCATGAGTGTGTGTGGACGGGTGTTTTAGCATCCCAGTGATTCACAACATTATCCTATGCAAATTTGAGTATAGGATGATGACAGCATTAACGTTTCTTTATTCAGTAACGTACACCCCACTTTTCAAAGCAAACAAGCCTCCACAAGGCATCTTATAAAATTAAACTAGCCATAAATGCAATTAAAAAAATTCAGTATCACGAACAATACAATAATGAAGTAAAGTACCACTGATAAATTCATTTCCATTAAAATTGCCATCAAATTCCTCACAGTGAATAGGCTCATCCTTTGGGAAGGCCTGCAGAAATAAAAAAAGGATTTAGTATATGACAAAAAAAAGTACAGATAATCAATGCTGGTCTAATTTCAAGTTGTTTTATCCATGGATGCATCTGAGGCGTGTCTGTCTCCCTCATTATTGACTTTCAGGAGAAATTTTTCAAATTCCTGTTTACCTAGGCATTTGATGGCTGAAGGAATCTGTTCCTGGCAACTTGGAGATCACTGGACAGAAGAATGTTTTTATCTGTAAAAATCAGATTAAAAACAGAAAGTTTTTTATTGTTTTTAGAATGCTTCCTCCCTGTGGGAGGAAGGACGTGATATAAATCCAGTTGATAATAATAATGATAATGATTATAATGGGGACATGGAATTAAAAACATCTTATTACATGATTCTTTTTTGAAAACAAGGCAAATATGTAGAATCTAACTATAGATTTAATGGCACTTCACAGCCAATAATGTCCAAATTGAATCTTTATTTAGATATTAAAGATCTCACCCATAATCAAGTTAAGATTAGTGAAATTAGTGAAATCAAAGTGTGTTGGATTTAATCAGGTTTGGATATGGTTTCCCATATATATTTAGAGTCATATTACTAAAGAACACTTATTGAAGCTTCTTTTTCTTCTATTCTGGGCAATTAAATAAAAGTTAATTACAGTGAAATTAAAATTTGTAGATTAGACAATTAAAATGATACCAAATCCTATTATTATCTAGATTGTAAAGAAATCTTTTTCATTTTGCTTCAGCTGTTCTTTTATGTGCTTGTTATTTGTAATTATTCTTTGGCCCCCCATCTGAACATCCTTTCAATTATTTTTCTTCTCTTCCAACCTCTTCATCATTCCCCATGTTTTGATTTATGCTTCCTAGCTGTTCTAAACCATTGCCTCTTTCCTGACACATCTGCTATCATTAGCCTTCTTTCTAGCCAGCCATACATCCCTTTTTAGTCTTAGAGAAACAAGTAGCACATAAATAGCACTGCAGCAGATTTTGAAAACACACACACAGAATTAAAAGGGGAGGCCAAAGCATGATTTTTCTTCTGCTGCTGACTGAACAGCTGAAAGATGATTCAGTGGGAACCTGACATGATAGGGCAGAGGTATAAATACCAAGTTAACAAAAGCTAACAGGAGCCTGCGTCTTCAGACAAAGTGACAGAAATTGCTGTATTCACAATAGTAAGGGTACAAAGCTTTATTTTGTGATCATTGGCTCACGGGAGCTGTGTGTACTCTACTTTGGTGATCACATCAAACTCCTTTCCCCACAACAAGAGTTTTGGCCATGCTTTCTGCTTACATAATGAATGCACATGAGGTGTTACCTGAGTGAGTGTCATGTGTGTGTGATTATTTTGGATTTTGAGACCAGCCTTCTTTCCCACCTCCTTCTGCTTGTTAAAAATGTTGTTTGGGATTTGTCAATATTTTATATACAAAAAAATAGATTCTACATCTGTTAGGTGCTGAGAATTTCTGCAAGCATGACTCAAACAGAACCTATTATCTGTCCTTCTCAATTGACCTCTTGTAAACAGCCATGTGATGCAGAGCTAAATGGATCAACTTCAGACTGCAGGTCCTATAGACCTTGATGTGGCTGATCGAATTGGCCATAAGCTATTAATGAAGCTGGTGATTACCAAGTGATAACTGGTTCCCATTCCATAAAGGACTGTGTCTCAACTTTAATATTTGAATTTATTCAGAATGGTCTTTTCTTATTGGGTGGCATTCAATGGTGTCATTCCACTGACAGAGGCATCTGCCAGGGGAACAGAGTGGGAAGCAATTGTCCACAATACCCCTCCCCCAACAGCCCCCTGCACATCACTTAAATATGCTCCAAAGGCTCTCTCAACCCTCTGTAATCAAGTTAGGGGTGAACAAAGTCTGCAGGGGGTAGGGGCAGTTGCTGAAAATTGCCTCTCTCCCTGTTTCACTGGCAGATGCCTTCTGACAGTGGAGTGGCAGTGTGGGACAATATACATTATAGGGATGCATTTTTATATTGCTATGCCATCTTGAATATGGCTTCCTATTGAAAGGTAGCTGAACGTTATTATCATCATCAAGTCTTGTCTAAGTGAACATATAGTTTCTACCTATTCTATGCCCTGGTTAGTAAAAGAAATCCCTCTAAAAAGGGGATCAGGACCTTTAATAGAGGAAATGTCTGTCAATAGGCATTAAGATATGTTAGCTAAATGAAACCTCCCTATTCTGAGGCAGAATGCCACTGAACATCAGTTGCTGGGTGGGGCATACAATGGGGGAGGATTTTTGCCTTCATGCCCTACTTGTGGACATTGCAGAAGCACTTGGTTAGCCACTGTTGAAAAAGGATAATGGACTATTGGTCTGACCCAGCAAGAAGCTTCTTTTGTTCTTATAAGCTCAGTTATAGGTAGAGGATCTGCTTTCCACACAGAAAAATCCCAGGCTCAGTCTTCAACATCTCCAGGTAGGGCTGGGAATGTTCCCTGTTGGCATAATTAGAGAGCCATTGCCTGTCAGTGTAGACAATAGTGATCTAGATGGACCAGTGGTCTGACTCAAAATAAGGCAGATTCCTGTGTTCTTATGTAAAGGGAGGAGGACTTTCTTCCTTCTGAAGCAATAAGTATTTGCTATCTTTTAAGATGATTGCCCTAAAATGTCTCATGTTTTTCAAGGACTTTTAAGATAATTGAGATGTTCATTGGAATTTCTCATCTGCTTCATCCTGAGCGTTTAGGGCAAGTTACTATATACTTAAAATAAAGACACACAGATTACTAATGAAATCACTGCAAAGCATGAAATGATTAAAGTCCAACTTCTACCCCCACAAAAACTTCTGACATCACTGTTAGGGAATTATTCAGCCCACTCTTCACTGCTGGTATGTTATGACTCACTTGTTCTATTACAGGAGCATTCTTGAAGTGCTAACGCTTGAAAAACTCTTCATGCACTAATAACACCATGATAATCATAGCCCTCATTAATAAGGAATACTCAAGGAATCTAATGAATCCTGTGATTCCATTGTTATTGTGATATCTAGGGTACTCCAGCCAAATTTTAACAACATAGTCAGAGCTGTGAGCTTGCACATCTTGAGAATGTTTCAACTGAAGGATTAAGAGTGATTTCGGCATTAAGAACATAAGAAAAGCCTGTTGGATCAGGCCAGTGGCCCATCTGTTCTGGCATCCTGTTCTCACAGTGGCCAGCTAGATGCCCATGGGAAGCCCACAGGCAGGACCTGAGTGCAAGAGCACTCTCCTCTCCTGTGGCTACTGGTTACTGGTTTTCAGAAGCATATGGCCTCTGACTATGGTGGCAGAGCACAGTCATCATGGCTAGTAGCCATTGATAGCCTTATCCTCCACGCATTTGTCTAATCTTTTAAAACCATCCAAGTTGGTGGCCATCACTGCCTTGTGTGGGAGCGAATTCCATAGTTTAAATATGCGCTGCATGAAGAATTACTTTCTTTTGTCTGTTCTGAATCTTCCAACATTCAGCTTCATTGAATGTTCACAAGTTCTAGTGTTACAGAGAGAGAAAAACGTTTCACTACCCACTTTTTCCATGCCAAACATAATTGTATACAATTCTATCATGTCACTTCTTACTCGCCTTTTCTTTAAACTAAAAAGCCCCCAACGCTGCAACCTTTCCTCATAGGGGAGTCACTCCATCCCCTTGAAAATTCTAGTTGCCCTTTTCTGAATCTTTTCCAATTCTACAATATCCTTTTTGAGGTGATGCCACCAGAACTGTACACAGTATTCCAAATGCAGCCATTTTCCTTGCTTCCAAGAAGTACATACACACAAGACGGAAGATAGCAATAAATCGACTTTTCTTGGACAAGAAGGGAAAGAGAGAAAGAGGAGAGAATGTGCCTTTAAAAATTGGTCTGGATATAGGATGTAGTGGATGTAGTCGAAATCAAGATGTAATTATGCTTTACAATGAAATAGAGTATGCCAGTTGCTGACAAGATCTTTATCTTCTGTTTCTCCTACTTTTTGCCTTGGCTCTTCATAAACAAAAGGTCACCTTCATCTTTTGATGCCTGATGTCCTAATTTCCCACTTATCTTGAAGATTCATACTCCTGGGTCACTATAATTTGTTTGTAACTGAGCCCAAAAATGCATTTCCTCTGAAGAAATAAATGATTCAGAAGTCCTTGAGTATCACTTACTGAAGAAACAGTGTGTACTGCTGATTCTTTAAGTCTTATACTAGGGATTTTTGTAAATTTAAACTTGTTTCACGATGCACCATAAAGGCAATGTGAAAAATGAGCTTTTGATGTGTCATTATTATCGCCACATTTGCACCATACATGTATTCCACTATTATTCCACTTAAACAGTCATGGCTTCCCCCCCCCAAAAAAAATCATGGAAACTATAGTTTGTGACTCCTATTTTCACAGAGCTGCAATTCCCTGAATGGCTTAACAATCAGTCCCTCTTTCCAGGGAACCCAGGCAATTGTAGCTCTCTGCTAATAAGGGTCTCCCAACAACTCTCAGTACCCTTCACACTACACTTCCCAGGATTCTTTGCGGGATGCCATGACTGTTTAAAGTAGATTAATAGTGGAATAAATGTTTGGTGTGAATGTGGCCTAAATCTCTTGTGCATTGGGTGGTAGGAATGTTACAGGCTTTGTCATCAGTCATAGATTCTTGTGGGATCAGGGTGCCAATTTTGTAATCAGTGATTGGTCAATGAGAAGAGCATGGTGCAAGGTTTGGTGTGGGAAATTAGGACATCAAGCATCAAAGCTCATTTTATGATTACCTATTATTTTGCAACAGGAAATACTTGTGCTGTGTCAAAAAATTATCCCATTTTTTAACCATTCTCCATTAACCAATTAATAAGTAAAAATGCATTCAAAATTTATGAAGGAAGAGAGAAAACTTCAGTGAAATTCTCATGTGTGGGGTGCAGGATTTCTGTTTTGCCTACATTATTTTGTGGCGGCTGAGATGTTTTCCATAAATCCCTCCAGTGTTCTGCATTCTGTAGCCTTCCTAGGTGTCCATACTTCCTAAAAAAATTCATGGCTTCCTGGTTGGACTTGTTTTGCAATCATGGGCCTGACAGCTGTTCATTGTTCTTTCTTCAAATGACTTTTTTTAACATTTACAAAACCCCACTACAGATGGAGTTTTTTAAAATAAAAATGACATCCCTTAAAAACAAAATCAGCAAGTGCACCAATCTCACGCATTCAGTAGCCAGCCTTCCTGACTCCCCAGGCTTCAATTCAAGCTTAAGGGAAGACATGATGAGGTATAGTGCTGTGAAAAAGGATTTGCCCTCTGTCTGATTTTCTGCATGGTTGCATATTTTTGGCACTGAATGTTATCAGATCTTGAACCAAACCTAATATTAGGGGACAGGGAACCTGAGTGAACAAATAACACAAAATTTTGATACTTATTTCATTTATTTATTAAAGAAAGTTAAGCAACACCCAGTGCCCCCATGTGAAAAAGTAATTGCCCCCTTAGACTCAAAACCTGGTTGTGTCACCTTTAGCAGCAATGACTGCAACCAAACGCTTTCTGTAGTTCTTCATCAGTCTCTCACAGTTCTGTGGTGGAATTTCGGCCCACTCTTCCATGCAGAACTGCTTTAACTCAGTGACATTTGTGGGTTTTTGAGTATGAACTGTGCCTTTCAGGTCCTATCACAACATCTCAATGGAGTTTAGGTCTGGACTTTGACTAGGCCATTCCAAAACTTTAAATTTCTTGTTCCTCAACTATTCTGATGTAGACTTGCTTGTGTGTTTCGGATCATTGTCTTGCTGCATGACCCAGCCGCGCTTCAGCTTCAGCTGACAGATGAATGGCCTGACATTCTCCTGTAGAATTCTCTGATACAAAGCAGAATGCATGGTTCCTCCAATGACAGCAAGTTATCCAAATCCTGATGCAGCAAAGCATCCCCAAACCATGACACTGCCACCACCATGTTTGACTATTGGTATGAGGTTCTTCATGTGGAATGCAGTGTTTGGTGGACTTCCGGGAAGGGTGACTTCGCTTGTGCCTGCTTTTGAGACGGGCTCCCGCCTCACAAGAAGCTTATTCAGATATAAATCAGTCAGAACATTTTTTTTTTTGACTGATGAAATTTCTCCCGGGCAGGGAGAAACGTAGAGATCAACCTCAAAAGCCTGTTTTTGTTGGGAGGACTGGATTTCATTAATTTATGAGAAAAGGTCCAGCCAGCAATGCCGGACGGACTTCCGAACAAGCTCTATCTGATTAATGCGATACGTTTATCTTTTCTTCAAAGAGAAAACGGACTAACAGGCAAGCACCCTTCTTTCTTTTTTTTACTTGGTTTAAATTGTTGCAGCAAAAAGAGATTTGTCAAATGAATCAGCTTTAAAGAACTTCTGGGTGAGCTATAACTCTTCTCTGTTATTCACGAAATTAACAGCTTATCTCTGTTTCTATTGCAAAAAGCTGTCCTGGAAGTGCATTCTAAAGATATAAACAGAAGAGGGATTTCTATTCCGAGGAGAAAAAAATAAAAAATATGAACTTTGGAACATTATATTGTCTGGGACTATTCTCTTTTTGGTCTATTTTATTTTGACGAATCTGCTTCTTCACGATGCCACTAACTGTTTTGATGCTGGGAACTAAATTTGTTTTGTATTCTTGAACATAGAGAGATAAGGCAGGCTGCTCTGTTTATACTGTGATGTCATCAAGCCTGGAATATTAACCCAATTGTTGCTGAAATAAGAAGTGGTTCTTCTTTATTTTTGTTTTGTTTTGTTTTCGTGGTTTTAAAAATGGCAATCAAGAAAGTGGCTGAGAATCTGGAAGTAATTATGTTTCAGAAAATAATGGATGAGATTGAGATAACAAAACAAACCCTGCGACAGGGCAGTAAGGAGCTGAAAATTGAACTGAGCAAAATGACGCAGGAGCTTAAAGAAATAGGGGATCCTGTGAGAGAGGAGAATGAGATCAGAGATGAGAAAAGAAAAAATAAAGGGAAGATACAAGCCCTGGAGATTGGAACAAATGTGGAATTGGAAAAAGATCTGGAGTTTATGGATATTAGAAATAAAATCTACTGTTTGGAACTTAACATTATCTCTGAAGAAATTAATGAAGATATTAGAGATAAAGTTATCAATGGCTTGGATAATTTTCTGGACTGGAATGACGTGATGGAGCTTGATATACAGAAAATCTATGGAATTAACTGCAGCCATGTGACAATGGAAAAACTCTCAAGAGATGAGCCAGTGCATTTTGTAAAAAAGAAGAACAGAGATATGACTTTACAACAATATTTCAGCAACTTATTCAGAATTGATGGCAAGAAAATATTTGGGATAGAGGAAATTCCCATCAGACTCTTATTATATGACTATGGCTACGACAGCAAGATTATTATGGAATACTGATAATGGAAGATTGGACACTGAAATTACTGGACTTAACAGGACTACTGAAGATGGAAGATGGAATTAATATGGATAATGGAATAATGGCTATTGAAATTATTGGACTTAACAGATTTGATGAGATGGATTAATCGATATGTTTATTTGGACTATGGTTATGACAATAAGATTATTATTATTATTAACGAGATGGATTAATCGACATATTTATTTGGAGAAAAATTGACAGATATATTTCTTAAAGAATTGAAACCTCTCTTTGACTTTTTGTGGAAAGAATAAAGTAATGGCTATGAGATTTGATGATTAATTAAGATAACCACTGGAGGAAAGTGATTTTATAATATAATTTAAGAGACAGGATTGTTATATATTGTAGACCTATAACTGATCTGCGACAAATGGGAAGTCAACATTTTATTTTTTTGTTTAATCATTTTTGTTTTGTTTTTTGTCTTTGAATGTTTTATGATTTTGTTTTGTTTGTTTTATGGAAATTTGAATAAAAATTATTGTAAAAAAAAAAAGGAATGCAGTGTTTGGTTTTCACCAGACATAATGGGGCCCATGTTGCCCAAAAAGTTCCATCTTTGACTCATCTGTCCATAGAACATTGTTTGCCAAAAAAAACACCTAGACGATCATCAAGAGTTCTGGAACAATGGATGGAACAATGGATGAAATTTAATAAATAAATGAAATAAGTATCAAAAGTTTGTGTTATTTGTTCACTCAGGTTCTGTTTTCCCTAATATTAGGTTTGGTTCAAGATCTGATAACATTCAGTGCCAAAAATATGCAACCATGGAGAAAATCAGAAGGGGCAAATACATTTTTACGGCACTGTAACTCCTCCCACAGGGCTCTTCCAGAGTGGGAAGCAAGAGCAGCCAAGGAGGTTTCAGAATGATGGGGAAATGTTGAATGGAAAGAAGATGAAGAAGAAGACAGTTACCACATCACAGTGATAAAGTAAGCTCAACCCCTCATCCACTGAAATGCTAAAGAAAATCTAAAGTGCCCTGGGAATGCAGCAGACTAATGGGAGCTTCTTCTGCAAGGGAAGAAAACTTTCAGGAAATTGGAGGACAGGTTTTGGCACAGAACTAATGAATACACACACATATCCAGATTGATGAAAACAATGTTGTGACATAGGGTAGTAGAGAGGCCTATGGGAAACTGGAAGTGGAAAGAACTTGGCTCTTTGATCTGACACTACAGTCCTCAGCATTTGTAGTGGCTGACATAGATAAACAATGCACAACAGAGATTTCATTGTAGTAGTAGTCACAGAAGGCTCACCTTCCTTTTTGTCACAGAGGGGTTGTGCAGTCACAACAGTTTCTGGTGCTACTGGCTGAGCTGTTCTAAACCTAAAGCACATGTATACCTCTTTAAAAGTCATGGTTTCCCCCAAAGAATCCTGGGTTCTGTAGTTTATCCCTATCAGAGCTATAGGTCTCAGCACCCGTAACAATCTACAGTTCCAAGGACTCTTTGGGGGAAACCATGACTGTTAAAGTGGTGAAAGAGTTCTTTCAAAAGCTTGACATGGATGTGACCTCAGTTGCTGTGATCCTACATAGGTGGAGTACAGTAATACCTCATTTAACAAGTACTGCAGGAAAGAAGCTTTTTTAACAAAGTCTTTTGGGTGCAGGGTGTGATCAGAATGTGGTTCCTTGTTTACTGGATTGTGTCTGCTGCAGGCAGCTCCCTCACACATGGTTGGAATGGCGTTACTTGCCAGACGGCTCAGGCGCCTCTGCAGTAAACAGTGCTTCAGGTGCCCAGAAGCACTGTTTACTGCAGACACATCTGTTTGAGTGTAGAGAGGATGGGGGGGAGAGAGAGAGCACAAACACAGGGGGGTGATGGTGGTGGCTGCCCCTTGCCTGCCCGCTCAAGTGTTTGAGGGGAGAACTGAGCTCAAAGCTTTAGATCGCTATAGCAAAATGCTACATGATAAAAGAAAAAAGGCACGACAGGCATCCCTGGATGCATTTTGGAAGAAGCCTTCAAGTGGTCTGTATGCAAGGCTTACCTGACCTAGTTGTTTCATTTCAGACAGTGTATTGTTAGTTTTGCATAAAACGTTTGCTGAAATATGTTGAACTGCTCTTCCTTTTTTGTGGTGCAGGAACCCTATTCTTTCCATGCTATTCCAACCTCTGGTACCAAAGTTTCTGTTAAAGACGTAATGTCCAGAAACACACATACTTTGTTAACTGAGGTATAAACTGTACAAGTATATGATCATAGGAAAGTTGGTGGTGGAAAAAACAAGGACATGAATGGAAGAAGTAGGAGTTGTTCTTCAGGATACTGAAGCAGGAGTTTGAGAGAGAAAGGAAAAAACAGGCTGACAAAAGTGTACTGTGAGTCTTGCATTTTTAAAATGTCTTTAAAACCTAAGAACAATAGTAAAATAAGCTAGTTTACTGATGTGTGTATATGATTCATAGACTTCTGAATATTAAAATTCATTATCCTAGAAGAAAAAAAGTTAATTGAATGTCAGTTAATGTATCAACTGTCTCATTCTATCCAAGCATGAAGCTGTTGCAGTGCAATGTCTGGATAGTTTGTGGAATAGAAGGATTTGATTTCTTAATATAGGAGGAAACTCTTTTTCTCCCATTTCTGACAGACAGTCATTTTCCAGTACTAAAGCTGCCCTGTGGACTGAGCTGAGTTTGCTCAAGCACTGGTAGCATCTTGGCTCCAGCTGTTCCTGGAAGATATGGATAATTTAGATTTATTTCAATCTGGCTTATTATGGGATGGAGATAGCTTTGGCTTCCATGGGGATGATCTACACTAGGGACTGGATAGGCAGAGTGTGTGCTTGTTAATTCTGCTGGACCTCTAGATAACCTTTGATGCCACTGACCATGGTATCTTTCTGGACCACCTGGCTGGGATGGGACTTGGAGGCACTGTTTCACAAAGGTTCCAATCCTTCTTGGAGACAGTTCCAGAAGGTGCTGCTGCTACTGGAGTCCTTTCTGATGGCTTGGCGTCAGCCTATGGCATCCCTCAGGGTTTCATATTGTCTCCAGTGCTATGAAAGTACTGAATGACGGTGTCTGGGGTTTTGAAGTTCAGGGTCGCCAATATGCTAATGGAAACAAAAAGTGGCAAAGTCTCAAATGCGACTAAAAGATATATATTTCACAAATCATAGAAGTCCCCATGAAACAATAAAATGGGCAACACATTTTGACTGATGACAGCATGAGAGAGATGTTGCCTGTACATAAGAACCTTAATCTTATGTCCCAGACTGAAACACACTGAGCATTTTATTGTTTCACAAAGGCATTCAAATGATAATAATGATGATAATAAAATACATGTGTGTATATATAGTTTTATTCCTGCTGATTCTCTATTTGTATTGCTCCTTTTAGTGTTGTTTTGTGGTTTTAAATTATTTTATTTTTCCTAATGTTGACTTTTATTTTTTATTACTAGCCACCTTGGAAGCTTTTGCTGAAAGGCAGATCAGAAATATTTTAAAATTTAAAAAAATAATATCTCAAGGATTAAAAATCACTCTGCAAATGAAATGCTATATTTTTAAATGCACCAATTAGTTAATTATAGTGAAAATGATTATATAAAGAATGTGCATGTTTCAGTTTTTTGAAAAACAAAGCAAGATCTTGTTATGTATGTACAGGCTGATGCCTACTTTGCTGAGTTTCGCACAGAAGAGGTGAGAGTAGAATGTGTTAACACCTACGCTTGATGCAGAAGGTACAAACTAAAAAGCCTGCAGCATTATCAGTTCTGCTGTCTGTCTTTCATTGTGTGAAACTAACACGGATGCAGAAGCTAATCTTTTATGGATTCAGTTATAGAGCAGTGCATAAACCATGGTTTATTTTTTTGCCTATTTGCCCAAAAATCCTGATCTTCATATCTGGGACTGTTACAGAGGTAGCATGACCTGACACAGTTATAACATAACTCTATAAGCAGCACATGAAGTAGGGCCATTATGTGATGCTGCTTGCCATGTGTAATCATACATGTCATGGGAAAGTCTATAACGCAGCGATAGAGCACATGCTTTGCCTATATAACATCCCAGGTTTGGTTTTCCAGCATCTCCAGTTAAAAAAGATCTCAGACAGCAGAGAGAGATATCATAGTGGAGAGGCACGATGAAGAAGAATAGGAGACAGTGGGAAATACAGACCAATAGTCTGATTCAATATAAAGTTGATTCATCAGTTCCTATCATACTTTAGGCACATACGGTTGCAGCAACATAGCTGTCTTTATAGCAGCTGACTGGACAATGTATGTGTGAGTGATCCTTGGTCCCACCTGGTGTGAATATGTCATGTTCCTTCTGTGCCCACTTCCAACCAGATGCCAAAGTGCCAGCACATGTACTAATGCAACCACAGTATGCTGCAATGCTAAACAAATTCTCTCGCATTGCCAATCAGAGTAGAATTTCCTCAACAAAACTCTCTGTGCTTCTTGCTGCTACATCAGGTTTCTAACACACTGATCAGACTCTATAATTCACTGCCTCAGAATTACTCCAGACTCTTTTGTGCAAAGATTTTGAAATCTTTGTCAAGTTGTTGTGAATTATGTTGCCCTGCCTTCAGGTTGGCTACACTTCACTTTAACCTGCTTTATTTCAGAATAGTAGCTTGAAAAACATTAAACACCAGATGTAGTAAGAGTTGTACAATCTGTCAGCATCAATGTGTCCTGAATCAAAATGATAACTGACATTATTTGCAAAGGAAAATCCTGACTGACATTCATTATTGCATCTGATAATACAGATGGCATGCACTATCAGCTCATAATAGCTAGTTCCTAGAACTGAAGATAAATGAACATGTACCAGTGGAAGGATTGATTTATGCATGCTGGCACTGTTGAGATCTGAATGTAGCAATGATACCAACAGATAAAAAATATCTGAGGAAGAAAGCAGCTACAATTGCTGGTACTAACCAAATCACATTGCCAATTTGCCATAGCTCTTGGCTTTCAACTGTGATGTTCATATAGAGGCTGTAATTGCTGAGTAATTGAACGTTTATTTTCCAAGGTTTCCAGATTATTAAGAACATGTTTATTATTCAAAACAATTTTTTGCAGTCTAATCCTAAATATGTTTACTCAGAAATAAAGCCCTCTGATTTTGATGGGCATTTGTCCCATCTAATGTGTTAAGGATTGTAGCTTAAACTGTGTAGAAAGGTATGCATGAAATTATTACCAAGATGGCACTAATAATATGGTATGAAATGATTGATTTGTAATAATATGGCTGCAAGAATATGATGCTGAAAAAGAAATGTTCCTCCACATACCTGTTTAGTCAGAAGCCACATAAAGTAATAATAGTTTGCAAAGAGCTGGTAGACAATTTGTGTACTACTTCTATATTGGATTTAGAGACCTTTACCTATATCTATCTCCATTCTATCCTAGACTTGGAAGGGACTGAAGGGCTACCTAGTCTCCTGCCCTGTCCAAATCTAGAAATGGGAAGAGCTGGTACACCACTTGCTTTGCATAGAGAAGGTTCCAGGTTCAGTCCCTTGGATTTCTAGTTAAATGGGTCATATAGTTGACCATAAGAGAGAGAAAATATTTGCCTGAGACACTGGAGCAATCAGTCAAACTAGAAAACTCTGGGCTAGATGGCCAATGGTCTGACTCAGTTCTCTAACTATGGCAAGTCATAAATGCAAAGTTTAACTGTATGTGCAAAACTGCCATTGCTGTCAGGAGTGACTATATTTTTGCCTTCCCACGGCTTTTACCAGCAGGCTTGATAGGTCCTAGCTAGTTAGGAATACTGTAAATGGATCCTTCAGGTAGGGTCTTCTTTTCCAAAAAATATTTTTCTGGACTTTGTTGTTTAGTCTAATTCTTCTATAATATTACCTTTTTTTTGTTTTGTTTCAAAAATAAAGTCCTAAGGTGATAGCCACCTAAAGGTGCAATCCAACCACCTTTTGTGTTTTGGGGGAGCTAACCTTCACCTGTGGAGTGATGCTAGTATTACTATGCCAGTGTGGAGTTCTCCCTTTCCGCCTGCCAAATAAGGAGACAAAAGTGCCACCAGTGGATTCCCACTGGTGGAAGCCAGCAGAAAGCCCCGTAATGGGATGTTCTGGGGGTGGGAAGGGGCTGAGTCGGCCTGGGATCCATTGGATCCTGCGGATCCTGTGCCAGTCCCATTGCCTTCATGTGACACTATCTGGCCCAATCTGGACTCAGTTGCTGTCCTGGGCTACTTGCCTTCCACATTCTACCCTGGCCAGTGTGCCTACCAAGGTTGCAGATGTGTGGTGGCACTGCTGCTAGCTTAACCTTTGCTGGGCACTGGCCAGGTTTATGACTACTTGTTAAATCATATTTAGAAAAGATTCATTGAAATTAATGTTGGCTAGCACGCATAGTATGTAGGATTGTATTTTAAAATCTTAAATAAAAAAACTGAGGATGCGGGCTCCACACAATGCCCAATCTCTTAGAAGCAGAGCTGAGGCAAAGAGAATCCCTAAGTAGCAGATATTCTCTAGAGAACAGTAGAGAAGGAAGGATATGTCAATTTTGGTTCTCTCTGGTTCTCATTTTTCCCAATCTTTTTTTTTTTTTTTTTCAATAATTTTTATTCAGATTTTCATAAAACATACAAGACGAAATCATAAAACATTCAAAGACAAAAAACAAAATCAAAAATAGTTAAACAAACAAAAAAAAAAAAAAAGAAAAAAAAAACAAAAAAAAAAATAAAGAGTAAAATATTGACTTCCCATTTGTCAAAGATCAAATCAGTTATAAGTCTATAATATATAACAATCCTGTCTCTTAAGTCATATTATAAAATCACTTTCCTCCAGTAGTTATCTTACTTAATCATCAAATCTCATAAACATTACTTTATTCTTTCCACAAAAAGTCAAAGAGAGGTTTCAATTCTTTAAGAAATATATCTATCAATTTTTTTTTCCAGATAAGCATATCGATTAATCCATCTCATTACTAATTATGATAATCTTATTGTCATAACCATAGTCAAAATAAACATTTCAATTAATCCATCACATCAGAATCTGTTAGGTTCAGTAATTTCAGTAGCCATTGTTCTATTATCCCTATTAGTTCCATTTTCCATCTTCCATCTTCAGTAGTCTTGTTAAGTCCAGTAATTTCAGTATCCAATCTTCCATTATCAGTATTCCATAATAATCTTGCTGTCAAAGCCATAGTCATATAGTAAGAGTCTGATGGGAATTACCTCTATCCCAAATATTTTCTTGCCATCCATTCTAAATAGGTTGCTGAAATACTGCTGTAAAATCATATCTCTGTTCTTTTTTTCAAAATACACTGGGTCATCTCTTGAAAGTTTTTCCATTGTCACATGGCTGCAGTTAATTCCATAGATTTTCTCTATATTGGGCTCCATCACATCATTCCAGTCCAGAAGATTATCCATGCCATTGATAACTTTATCTCTAGAATCTTCATTAATTTCTTCAGAGATAACATTGAGTTCCAAACAATAGATTTTATTTCTAAAGTCCATAGACTCCAAATCTTGTTCCTGTTCCACGTTTGTTCCAATCTCCGGGATCTCCTCTCTCACAGGGACCCCTGTTCCAGTCTCCAGGGTCTCCTCTCTCACAGGGACCCCTGTTCCAGTCTCCAGGGTCTCCTCTCTCACAAGGACCCCTATGTCTTTAATCTCCTGTGTCTCCAAACAATAGATTTTGTTTCTAAAGTCCATAGACTCCAAATCTTTTTCCTGTTCCACGTTTGTTCCAATCTCCGGGGTCTCCTCTCTCACAGGGACCCCTTCCAGGGTCACCTCTCTCACAGGGACCCCTATATCTTTAATCTCCTGCTTCATTTTACTCAATTCAATTTTCAGCTCCTTACAATCCTGTCGCAGGTTTTCTTTCGTTATCTCAATCTCATCCATTATTTTCTGAAACATAGTTATTTCCAGATTCTCAGCCACTTTCTTAATTGCCATTTTAAAAGAAAAATATAGGAAAACCACTTCTTATTTCAGCAACAATTGGGTTAATACTCCAAACTTGGTGACATCACAGTATAAACAGAGCAGACAGCCTTATCTCTCCATGCTTAAGTAAACAAAATGCAGTTCCCAGGATCGAAACAATTAATGGCGGTCGTCAGGAAACAGATTCGTCAAAATAAAATAGACCAAAAAGAGAGTAGTCTCAGACAATATAATATTCTTCAAAATAAAAATCTGGAATAGAAATCCCTCTTCTGTGTATATCTTTAGAATGCAAATCCAGGACAGCTTTTTGCAACAAAAACAGAGATAAGCTATTAATTAGTGAGTAGCAGAGAGAAGTTATGGCTCCCCAGTGAGATGTCAAAAACCGATCAATCTGGCAAATCTCTTTTAAACAGCAACAATTTAAGTCAAGTAAAAGAAAAATATAGAAAGAAGGGTGCTTGCCTGTTAGTGCGTTCTCTCTTAGAAGACAAGATGAACGTTCGCTTTATCAGATAGAGCTTGTTGTTAAAAATCCGTCCCACCTTCGTCGGCTGGACCTCGTCCCATAAATCAATGAGATCTGGTCGTCCCAACAAAAATAGGCTTTGAGGTTAATCTCTTCGTTTCTCCCTACCCGGGAGAAGTTTAATCAGTCAAAAAAAAAAAAAATCTGACTGATATATCTGAATAAGCTTCTTTTGAGGCAGGAGCCCGTCTCAAAAGCAGGCACAGGCTAAGTCACCCTCCCCGGAAGTTCATTTTTCCCATTTTTCCCAATCTTACGTTCGGTTCTCCACATTTCTACAGGAATTTGTGGATTTTTTCTTTTTAAAAAATCCACATGAAAATTCTTCAACATTTTAATGCAAATTTATCCTAAAGAACACATTTTGTATGCAGTTTTGACTAATGTACAAGTAATTTATTTTAATAGAATAGCATTTATTTAATATCATTTTTGTATGCTATTTTCACTAACATACATTTTTATGCACATTTTCCCCTAATATGTGCATTTTTTGTAAACATTGTTTAGTTGGAGAACTGCATTGCAAAATTCAAATAGGTGTGAATTTCAAAGGATGGCTGTGTTTCGGTTCTCATATTGATTTGGAAAATGTGCATTTGATAGATTCAGCTTCAAATGAGAACAAAAACAAATTTCTCTGCTATCCCTAGTGAACAGAGATTAAGGCAAAGAATTTGTATAACTTGCATTCAAATGGACTGTGTAAATTGCAGCTCATAGCTGGGAAATGAAGAAACAAGACAAGATGAAGTGTGGGTAAATCAAGGGCCATGTTTATTTAAATAAAGCTAATTAAGTGCTTAATTGCATACAAAAATGATCTTCAGAGGAAAGTGCGGGACCTAACTTTTACCCAATCAGGCAAGGACACCCTGCCATGGAAAAGGGGGTGGTCCAATCCCAATCCCATTCTCCAGGCCCCATCCCCGCAGGAAGGTTAGGGAGGCCTTCCTGCTCCACCCCCCTCAGGGACTCACAACTCTGAGTGGGTGTTACAGGTTAGCCCCAAAGGTGAGCCTTATCCTGCCAACAGGCCACACAACCCAGAAGGCAGGCCTCAGATCCCACCTATCACCTTAAAGGGTGCCACCCTTAACAAACTACACTTCCCAGGATTCTTTGGGGGAAGTAATGCTCTTTAAATGCAAGTTGGATGTGCTTTAAATGTATTGTGTGGATGTGTGGATGTACTTTGTCTGCATGCAAATCATTTTAATTATTTTTTTAAAATGGAAATCAGCTATAATGTTTACTGGGTGACCGTGGGCTACTCACCATTTCTCAGCCTAATCTGCCACTCAGGGTGAAAACAACAGAGGGGGTCATAACCCACCCAAGAAAGAAGGGCATACAAAATGTAGAGGAAATAATAATGTATAGCCATACTTATTGGGACATAGTATGACAAAATGTTTATATAACCATGACTATCAAATATGTTTCTTATTTACACAACCTATAAAAATATTTTAGTGCAATCCTATGCATGTTTACTCAGAAGTAAGTCACAATGTATTCAAAGGGGCTTATTCAAACAAGGACGCATGCCCAGGACTGCAACCTCAAGTGATAAGGAACTTCACTCACCTACCCCAAAATTCAGAACCATGCCATTTTAAGCTGTTTTGCAACTGTTTATACTTGTTTTTATGGTTATTGGATTTCAAATAGCTTATTTCTTCTTGTGAGCTGCCTTGGCTTCCAATTGGCAGCCCAACTTCACAGAGTTGTTGGAAAGACTCCACACACACACACACACTCACTCACTCACTCACTCACTCACTCACTCACTCACTCACTCACTCACTCACTCACACACACACACACACACACACACACACTCACTCACTCACTCACTCACTCACTCACACACACACACTCACTCACTCACTCACTCACTCACTCACTCACTCACTCACTCACACACACACACACACACACACACACACACACACTGGAGATGTAAAAATACATACAACCCATATAATAGTTTATTGTCAAAACCAGTTGGTCACTGCAGAACACTTTTTAAAAATCAGTATTAGTTTCCTTCAAAATAAAAGCAGTGACACATAAGAAAGCCTTGCTTAATTGCTTTAAAAATAGGGTTGGAGGGGAAAACATTTATAGCACAAGCACAATTCATTGCTATGTTCACTCAGAATTCCCATTGATTTACAGCACAATCCTAACAATTTCTATTCAAAAGTAAGTCCTATTGAATTCAATGGGGTTTACCCTTGGTATGTGGGATTGGCATTGCAGCTTTACTCCCAGAATAGTGAGTACATATAGGATTAAAGCTTCATATTGGGAAGGTTTTCAAAACAGGCTATGAATTAGACAAATAAACTGCCCACTTCAACAGCCCAGGAAAATGTAAACTTGTTTGACTCCTCATAATTAGAAAAATATAGCACATTGTAATGGCATCATAAGCTGCATGTAAATTTTTTAAATATCTATTCAAAAAGTATTTGAAAGATAAAATGTATAATATGCTATTTTTGCAAGTAGTTTAGAAAACCCTGCATGCACTTTTATTATAATCATAACTGCAATTGTGAACTCTGCATGCCTACCAAGATCCTGCTGTGATCTCGTTCTAGATTGCCTGCAGACAGAGAGAAAGAGACTTTTGCTACTGCTGAAAGCTATAAATTTACTCAATTTATGAGATTTTCAGACAAGCTGGAAGAGGCAAGAGTTTTCTGGCCTTGCAATGGGTTCTAATCTATTGTCTGGATGTCAACAAATCCCTTGTCAATCACAACCCTGACTTCACTTATTGGCTACAAACCTGAAAGGGCAAGGTTAGAGCAGTTAGCTACGAGCTCATTTAACAGAAGTTCCGGAGGGAAGGCTGACATTTTGGTGTATATCTCTTGAACCAGACCACCTAGGAACTTAATTTTTTGTAAAAATGAAAGCTGAGAGTCTGGAGATTGGGGTGACTTACCCAGAGACCTGGAGAGTCATAGAAAGAACTCCAGTCCCACTGGGTAAAGAGTTCAAGGAGTGAGTGAACAAACACCATCTAAGATTTCCAGGCAAGATGCCACTGTAGAGAAATTATCTGTGGCAGTTACCACAGGGAAAGGTGTAGGAGTGGTGTGAGGCCAGGCCTGAAGGGAAGAATCCTTCCTGAGTGAGGAGTGGAGAAGGCTAGCAGCTGGTCAGAACCAGAAGACCTATAAGAGCCCCAGAAGCAGAAAGAACTTCTTCTAGAAGGTGTTTGGAATTTGGAGGAGGTACTCAGGAGAAGCACAACCCGATCCCTAGTCCCTTATCCCAATGAAAGAAAAAATGAAGCACATCTATCATTCTGTTTGATCTTAGGGCAAGGAGGAGCTGCAGGCAAGAATTCTCACATTAGTTTGTCATGCAGTAATTATTGCATGTGGCCTCCAGCTTTGTACACACATGCATGGCCCTTGTAGCTGGCAGTAGTGGGACCCCAACATAACACCTGCACCAGGGCCCCATAAACCCTCAGGTTGGCCCTGCAAAGCTGACCAGGGTGGGGAGAGGCACTGAAGGCACTCCTTGCTCAGGGCGCTATTTAATCCTAAAGCTGGCCCTGACTTAACTACATAACCAGCAGATAGCTGTCTTTTTTTCCTTCACTAGTTAGATTCGAATAGAAATCACCTACCACCTGGGACCCTCAGGACAAAAGTCTCTGCCGTTGCCAGTTAGGATTTTCTCCCCTAGGAATATAAGAAGCTGCCTTTTACAGAGTCAAACCTTTAGTCCATCTAGCTTAGTACTGACTTAAGCAACTTGTTCCCCTAGATTTCAGGCAGGGGACATGCCTTGTTCTACCTAGAGATGCAAAGGACTGAATCTGGGACCTTCAAAATGCAAAGACGATGCTCAGCTATAAGCTAAAATCCATAAGCTAATAATATTTACTGCATTGTCAAGGAATGGATGACATAGGTAGATTGCTTCCTCACCACAGGAACATAGGAAGCTGCCTGATACTAAGTCGGACCATAGGTCAATCTAGCTCAATACTGTCTACACTAAGAGACAGTGGCTTTCCAGGATTTCAGACAGAGGCCCCTCTCAGCCCTAGCTAGAGTTGCCAGGGATTAAACCTGAGACTTCTGCATGCAAAGCAGATGACTACCACTGTGCTGTGGCCCTTGTCTATTTCTACACATACAAAATATGCAAAATAGTTGTAATAAGACAGTCTAATACAAACAGCCAATAAAATGTTGCAATGGCATGAACATTGACTACTGTTGTTTTCCAAAAATTGTTCATTCTGTGTCCTTCAAAACCGGGGTTGTGCAATGTGGTAAGTTGAGCAAGATGAAAAACTTTGCTCACAGTATACAAATTGACAAGTACAAAATGTACCCAGAAAAGTCAAACAGGAGAAACCAAACAATCGTATCCCACCCCAGATCATTATAAAGTTTTGTGAAAATGAACAAAAATAATATTTAAAGGTAGAAAAATAATGGTCTCTTTCAAGAGAAAATTCCTTACATGGGAACCACTATCGTGAAGACTCTATCTTGTGTCCTGATAGATTTTCCAGAGAAAAACATGGTACTTGCAGATAGGGATGGGGAAGAAATTTGATTCAGTTCACATTTAAAGGTGAAGCTCCCTAATTCACATTTACCAAAACAATACACAAAACTGAAACATAGCCTTCCTTTGAAATTTGCTTCTTTGAATTTTGCAATGCGGTTCTCCAGCTAAGTGATGCACAGAAAAATGCAGGGCTGCCATCAACCAAGATGGCAGAGGAAGCTTCTTTAAGGGACTGATGCCCCTACCACCATATTGGCTGATGGCAGGCATGTGCACGCCAGTAGCATACTGCGCATGCGTGCCATCAACCAAGATGGCGGCGGGGGCATCAGCCCCTTAGAGAAGACATCTTGGTTGATGGCAGCCCTGCGCGCACAGTGCACGCAGCCACAAAGACAGGAGAAAGGTAGGTGGAACAGGCAGGAGCTGCACTCCTGGGGCAGGCTTGTGTCCAAGGGCCCAGTCATGCCTGTCACCGGCCCTGGGCATCATCAGGCCATTCTGATTATGTTTGGGTGACTGCCACAATATGATATTTCTCTTTCAACTCAGTTGTCAATCATCTGCTACCATCATGACATCAGGTAATTGACAGGTGGGTCAGAGTTGGCCCAGCCCTGTCATAGGTGAATGGTACTGAAGGCTTTCCTTTTTGCAACCTGAAGAACAAAGCAAATAAGTAAATTGATGATTTGAAAAACAACATTTATATTATACATGGTAAAATAATTCAGGAAAAATATATATTCTATCAGCTCTCCTCCCTGTAGGACATTAATTCCCCATTTGAGAACATTATTAAAGAAGATTTATCTCCACTACTTTTAACTAATATTTGCTTCAATGAGACTAATATGCTCTGCTCAGTTTATGTTGTTGCTTTATCTTAGATTCTCAAAGGCATATTTTTTTTGAACTTATATTAATATATTAATGTGAACAAATCCAGTAATGAGATATTAAGATTCAATTTATCTCATACTTTTGCAAGACAAATCTCTAAATTAGTTGAGAACAAAGTGGCTACATTCATCTCTGACAAAGATCAGTGGACGAGAGAGCTTCTTTTCCAGAGGGAATTCTGAGACACAGACATGCAAAGCAAGACATCACCAGTAATGTTATGTCAAATTCAGAAGTGCAGGGCCCTTCATGGTAGTCACAGCCAAACCTCTCCCTCCTTTTTTTCCTTTTGCAGCTGGGTTCAGAATTAGATCCTTGTTAATGCCTTCCCCCACAATAGATGTCCATAGGAGCCAATCAGCATGAAAGGAGACAGTGCGAGTTACTGAAAGCAGTCTTCTCAGTGGCTGACTCACCTCTTTTCACTCTGATTGACTCCAATCAACTGAGAAGGACAAGGAACCAAGTTAGAAGATTATTCTCAATGGCTAACATATTCCCCTTTCATGTTGATTGGCTCATAGCACACTGGAGACATAGGGACCCTGCTGGGACCCTGCTATCCAAAAGGTAAAGGGACTAAGATCCCCCGAGACCCTGGATGACTACACCCCTGGACACCATTCAGATTCCTAAGAACATGAACCTCAGAAGTAAGGAAAAATCAGAGTGGGTCAGTCATATTATATGCGTACATTACTTGTGACTATTTTGAATATTTTTTTATGAACAAGAGATGCATATGAACCTGCCTTTCTGCTGATTCAGATTGGTACCTCTACCACAGTATTCTTGACTCTGACTGGCAGCATCTATTGAAAGCTGAATTCCTTTACCTCACAATGCTAAGTTTTGAACCTGAGACCTTATATTTAAAAATTGTGCAATGCCATGGAGCTTTGCCTCATTCCCACTAATGATGATGGCAAACTTATCTGTGTGCCAAGTTTCAACCAGACATAAGGAGCACCCCCCCTCCCCCAGCTTTATCAAACACTGAATGCTGATTTATGGGTATTTTATGGAGCACTTGGTTATAAATTGAATTATCTATCAAGCTAAAAAAATTAAGCAATCTCTCTCAAACACACACATACTTGGCTCAGGATTTATAGTAGCACCCAAGAAGTAGACTAGAGAACAGTGGTTCTTCACTTGAGAGTGAAGAGTTTTTAATGTGTGGTAGTACTAAGACTTTTTTTACAGTCCATTCACTTATAGGTATGTAAGAAGGCAGTGGTTTCTGTTCTAACCTATATTCATCACAATCAGCATTGTTTCCATTCTGCTACAGTTCGGTTCCTGTTATTTGCTTCACTGTCCACTAATTAACTGTTTATGTAACATATGTAACTTACATTCATTTAAATTTAAACATCAAAACAATGTTTGAAAAGTCATTAACTATGTATCATTTGTGGACAGCAAACAACAACAGTGTATATGAATACCTAGAGTATTCGCCTAATTTATTTCCTGACCATAGACAGACACATGAACTGCAGCAATTTCTGTTTCCTGTTCTATTTTCAACAGAACATAAAAATATATTTCCCATTGATGTATCTGTGCCTGTCAGCCATAATCACTTATTTGTATTACATAATATTTTCAGAAATTTGGAGGATGCCATGAAGGAAATAAATGCCCTTCAGTGACAGTAAACAAAGTATCTCAGAACAGCTGAGATGGTGAAGCAACCACACAATGATATTCTGGTCTGGTGTCTAAATGCTTGGCCTCCTCACATCCACAGGGAGAGTTTGCACAATTGCAACTCTGTGGAGAAGTGAAACCCTGAACTCTGCAATAGTTTCACAACCTCAGTTTTCATTTGAATGTATGCTATGTTTACACTCAGAATGAAGAAATTACATGTACACACTATTGTTTGTTTAAATATTTTAAACAAATATCACCCTTCAACAAAGCTTTCAGGGCATTTTACAAGAACAAAACACGAAAACCAAAACAACATTGTAATCCTGTGTATGCCCACTCAGAAGTAAATCCCACTGAGTTAAGTGAGACTTACTTCCAGATACCTATGTATGTGACTTCACCTTAAGATGTTTAATAAAGACCCCTTTAGCATTAGCATATGGAGCTATATTAGTGCAATTCAATGCAACCAGAAGGAAAGTGAAGGAACTTGAGAGATATCCATCTCAAAACAGACAGCAGTGCTGATTGGGGCACTCGACTGACCACTTTTTCATTTCTTCATTTCCCCCTGTCTCATGAAGGAAGGAAAAAGAAAAGTTAAGTAAGATGAACAGGCCATTACTTCCTGCTTTGACTGATGGAAGAGGGAGTACAACTTGTTTTGCTTTGCTAGACCTAACCAGAGACATCCGTCATAGGCGTCATAGGAGTGCTGGAAGCCAACACTTAGATAATAAAATAACCAAAACACTGGATATTGGATGTTCCTTGGGCCAGTAGCATATATTGTCTCATCCTCTACCTTTATTTATTTCTCTCCAGCCTGTCTGTGGATGCTCAGATTAATATGTCTGTGCGTATTTATTTTAATTGCATATTTAATTTTTTGGCTGTTATTTATCAATGGCACCTCCATGGAGATTTTTGGTTTCTGTCAGCTTCTCGTTTTCCCAGTGTTAAATTCAATTCTCCACATCAGTTTGCACATTATTCTTTAAATCTTTCATGCAAATTCTTCAGCATTTTAGTGCAAGTTTTTCTTAATATATACATGGTTGTATGAAATTTTGCCTAAATATACACATTTTTTGCAAAACAATGTTCTGAAATATAATGCATTTCTGCATGTTGTTTCTCCTAATGTATGCATTTTATGCACACTTTATCCCAGTATACATACATATTACTGGGTAGAAAACTGCATTGCAACGTTCAAAGAAGTGTGAATTTTGAAGGATAGCTGGGTTTCAGTTCTCATATTGTTTCAGAAAGTTCGAAACAGGTAGGTTCACCTTTAAATGCAAACTGAACCAAATGTCTCCTCCATTCCTACTCACACAGGGACATGAGCTGGGGCTAATGGCTGCCGCTACTCCACTGCTGGTTTCCTTGCTCGGCAGCCTTCCTTCCTTCCTTTCCTTTCTATTCTAAGCACCCTGAAGAAGAACAGGGAAAGCACATAGTCAGATGCACAGTCTTCCAGCAGGAGTCCCTAACTCTTTTAGGGCTAGTGGCACATTTAGAAATCTAAGGAGCTCATAGAATCATAGAATCATAGAATAGTAGAGTTGGAAGGGGCCTAAAAGGCCATTAAGTCCAACCCCCTGCTCAATGCTGGAAACCAAATCAAAGCAAATCAAAGCTGCTGTAGGCAACCACAAAATACTAATTTCACAGAAGAAAAACTGGAAATGCTCTGAACCATCCCCAAACAGGCAAAATATCACCTCCCCCAAAGACAAATAAAGCACAGGTAAAAAAGCAGGAAACAACCCCCCTGAAAAAAAACCCAGACAGGCAACTTCCCAACCAAACACCTCCCTAAAGCAAGCAAACACACACACCAATTTAAAATAGAAATAGAAATTGGGAGGGAAGAAGGAAGTTGGCAGGCACCAAGGAAGGTGTCAAAGGGCACTGTGGGGCCCACATGCACCTCACTGGGTATCTCAGTTGCAGAATATAGAAGAGCTGCTTCCCAGCTGTTGGCTCTGGGGTCTTGCATTTGTAGTGACTGTACTCCATCTGTAGCCAGCAGGATGACTGTGGCTGTTATGGAACACAATGTGTTTTGCCATGACACAAAGGTCCTAGAGAAGAGGGTTGTAGGCAAGTATTTTTCCAGCTTTGTCATGATGCCTGTTACAAAGGACTGTATTCAGCATTCTCTGTCCACTGGCACAAGGGCTCTTGCACTATCGGATGGGTGACTTTTAATATTCCGCAATAGAGGAAGCCAATGCAAGAGTTGTGCTAGCGGAAATGCATTGCACCACGGATTGTGCAATCTATTTCACAACAAAGTTACCAACAGCCTGTTTATGCATTTTCTTGCGCAAACAACATTCTGCTGGCACAAAACATTCCACCAGCAGAACAAGTATACTAAGTGACTTTCCATAGTGCTACATTGGCTTCAATCAAAGGAAATATTCCTTTCTTGTTAAGAACATCAGCAGAGTCCTGCTAATCCAGCAACCTGTTGCCCACAGTGGCCAATTGGATGCCAGCCTAAGTTAAGGGACAAAGGCAGTTTATATGTCCTCAAAGCATTTAAGGTTTCCATGAACAAGCAGAAAAAACATTGTGAAAATAAATGTTTTTCAGGCCATGCTTAGAAGCCATCCATTTTTAGGATACCCCGCAGCATGATTCAAATCAGGAGCAAGATTTGTTTGCTAAATGCAGACACAAGTACATATTCACAGCTGCTGACCTGCCCTCTAACTTTCTTGGCTGCTATTTTTTGCCTCAAACAGCTCAGACAAACCTCATCAAATGCTTCTAACAACTTTGAGCAAAGTAGATGGGTTTGGTCAATAAATACAGCTGTGTGCTGTTTAATATGGAAAATTGTAACCATGTTCTTTATATACTCTGGGGATTTTATAAAAAATATTTTTAAAAAGTCAGGGGGGAGTACTTAAGTTTATTTCCAGAATTTAAAATGGTATCTTATTCTTTTATGGCAGTGGAAGAAAAACCTTTTTGACCAGATCTATAATCTAAGTATAGGTAAAATGATTATGAGGTTCATTACTGAACCACTTTTACGATGCCTCATCCAACAACTTGCCTGACTCTTATTGACAGGACAGAAATAAGGGTAGAGTAGCACTCTTTGTTCCTCCATACTTTTCTGGGTTTTTGTTTGTTAAGAGCGCTCCCTTACTTCTGAATGAGAAGGAACTCAACTATCCCAGCTCCATAGCTAGTGCAGTTTTCTTCCTGGTTTTGGTACATGAAAGGAGATTGGGGCAGTTTTTCTCAACACCCCCCAATCCCGCCCACACACTTAGCACACATTCCTTTCAGCCCTACTAACATCAGAGCTGTTGTTGGTGTAAGAACCACAGAATCTTCAGGGAGGGAGATCTGATGTTTCCTATGGCCCATGGGACACCCTCCCAGGGACCATAGGATTGCAGGGCCAAGTGACATTGGTTTCATCAGTGAATCAGGAACGCTGTACAATTAAGAGTGATCCGGAGGCTTGATCAAGTGGAAAGGTGCACTTCTTCACTGCAGGCATCCATGCTGACTTGGGGATGTCCAGGGATGGGATCAGCAGTGTGTATGATAAATTTATTTATATAATTTCATAGCATGATGGTGGTGGTTACAACAATGTAATATACAGTTATAAAAACAAATAAAACCACTACAGTCTTTTTAATAAAAAAAAACAATCCAAATGGAACTGAATGGCATAAATTCAGCAAAAGATGTGGGTGTCACACAACAAAATACTAAAATAACAGGATGAGACAACTCCACACTCAGCAAAACTGAACATATCTCTAATTTTAAAAAATTGAGAAAAATAGTTTTTGAATTTTATAAAAGCAACCTACATATAGTGAATAGTTCATACCATAGGCTTATGTTACTAAATTTCTGCTCTCTCTTTAACATAAAAATGCCATGGCATCATTTCACATGAAGTGATTCATTGGCTTCCATTCAATTATTTTTTTCCATTCAGGGAAATGGAACTTTTCCTATGCAATTAACGAGGGGGGGACTGAGAAGAAATGGAGTGACAGTTCAATTTTAAGAAGTGAATGTGCTTCTTTTTGAAACAGAATTGGAAGTCATTTCCTTGAAGCATGTTTGGGAAGCTGGAGCTTGACAGTTATGTGCATTTTTTAATACCCAAAAGCCTTAGTGTCGTGCACTTCTCGTCTTTAAGAATTTTCTTTCAATTATGTATATCTTAGTAATTATATCTTTGAAAGGAAATGAGTAAGTTGAATTGCCACCTCGATGTCACACTGTCATTCCTGGAGACTGTTTCAGGGGACACAGGATAATTTGTCTTTACCTTTCATTGTTAGGAGTAAGTGTAATTTATTAAAAAGGTCACATTCCCCTCTAAACCATGCCAAAGTTTTGGAAAGCTCAGGGCCATAATTGATTTGATTTGACTGAATGTTTCTACTCAGCTTTTCTATTAAAATACTCAAAGTGGCTTAAAATGAAAATCAACATAAAGTCAATATAAAAAAGTAAAGTCTCTACAATTAAAACAAATTAATTAATCAACATATCAATATCAAATAATGACAATGTATTTCATCTACTGCTTCTCTTGCTGTCTCCAGTAGAGAACTCTTGAGTTTCTGGGGTTCTGATTTAGAGTCCCAAAAAAGTTGTTTTCCTTTTGGCAGTTGCCTGAAGACACTCACTTTCCAGGTAGTAGTTTCTCATATCTGTGGTCTCCTTTGGCCTGCTTTGGACACCAATGGCAGTAATCTGTATGACAGTTCTAATTGCCGTCTGGCTGATGCTTCCTTAAACTGTGTGGCAATAGCAAACCTCTGGTGGGGATATCGTTCTGATGTTACAGAGCCATCTGTATTACAAAGACCCTCAAAACATTTGAGATGCTTTCCTTTGATTATAATAAAACTCCTAGGGATGGATGTATAATTTCTGACTGAACTTAGCAACTACACAGCAGTAAGTAAGCAAGCACTGAAAGGCAAACTGTTCATATTGCTGTTTTCTGAATTGCAGTTATGTATTTTATCATGTGAGAAGAAAACAAACAGAAGTGTTTATAATTATGGCGTTCCAGCCTTGTGCGGGGGCGTGTTTGCCGCCACCCCATTATTGAGAAGGCTCGGGAAGGTTCCTGAAGGTTTCCAAGTGGTCAAGTGGGGTCTTTTGACCAATTAGGTGTAGGGATTGAGCGGCTATAAATAAGTCTGCTCCTCCCTAAAAACTTGCCTTTTTTGCCTTGCGGCACCCTCCCTCCCTCCCTTGTCAGTATGGGCTCTGCTAGTCACCAAATGGGACTGAGTAGGATTTTTTTCTTGGAGATCGTGATTTCAGAATCTCTTTGGTTTTGCCTACTCCATACTGCTAGGTTTGATTCAGTTGGCTTGCTGGGAAGGGTTGTGGTGATTCTGGTTTGGCTGGCATGGAATTTGGGCAGGTGAGGTAAATGGGGTGAAATTTGAGGCAGTTGAGGCATTCTGGTAAAGGGCGCTCCCTAGGAAAAAATCAAGTCTTAATGTCTGGTGTGGATCTGGGGAGTGTCCTTGTGGGACTGGCTTGCACATCATGGTGAACACCTGTACGGCGGGGCCAGGATGCGGAGGTTGGAACCACATACCTGACTCCAATAGCAAGGAGGGATAAGTTTTCCCACATCCTTGACTGGGAGTTACAGTCCGATGTGACTGACTTGTCTTCTGTATTGGAGGGTCTATTCCCTCACAGCTAGGTTGAGCCTCACCTGCCCGAAGTATTTGAAATCAATTAATTGTTTGAATTGAATTTGATTGATTATTTGTTATATTTTAATAAATATAACATTATTCCATATATGTGTCATGAGTCTTCTTTGGTGTGGTGGCAATGGTATACGGTAACATTTGTGGCAAGTTTCTAACATGTGATGTCTCTCAATTTCTTATGCCTCAGAGCACTAATGTATTACAACTAGGCCTACTGTCAGCCTAAACAACCTTATGGCTAAGAGACAATTTGTTTCACTTATTTACCCACTTCCCAGGCTTCTGCCATGTTGAGGTTGGCTTATCAGATTTTAAACTGCTCCCTGCACCTCTGTCTTCAATATGACCTTGGCAGTCAATAGGGACAGGGCCTTTTCAGAGGTGGCTGTCAGGGCTAGCATAAGACATTTTGGAAACAACAAAGAGCATTTCCCCAAGTGAAGGTGTAGAGTACACAAGGCTGATCAAATAAAGTTGGCACTTAGACATAAATTTCCACAAGAGCCTTTCCTTGGGACTAAAAAAAAAATAGTAATAACTAACAATTAGCTGCCTTTTCATGATACCACAAATCACCTGCCTGAGGTGACTACCTCACTCTGCCTAATAGGAGAACCCTGTCTTTATGGAGCTTCCTCCCAAACCAGCTTTTGGAGGCACACTGGTTGGGAAAGGCTGAGCTATGGCTTTCCCCAAAGAATCCTAGGATGTGTAGTTTATGAAGGGTGCTGAGAGTTGTTAGGAGACTCTTACATCCCCCCCCCAGAGCATCAATTCTCAGAAGTGGTTAAAAAGTCACTGCCTCTTTCTGGAGAATTCTGGGAATTGTAGCTCTGTGGGAGGAATAGGGGTCTCCTAACACCTCTCAGCACTCTTAATGAACTAGAGTTCCCAGGATTCTTTGGGAGGGAAGCCATGACTGTTTAAAGTGACATGATGCTGCTTTAAATGTGTAGTGCAGAAGGTATTCTGACTCCTCTAAGCATGGAGATAAACCGATGGTAAAATCTTCATTGGCTTAATTTGTTGTTAAATGAATAGGAGTTGGGCCAGAAATAAAAATGACACCAAGCCCATCATCTTGTTATGGGCTGACCCCATGTTCAATGTATGCAAATTTTCCATCTAAGAGTCTTTAAAATGTATGTATTGATCCTAATATATAGGATATAATATGTCCGGATATGCAGACCTCCTCATAGTATTCAGCCAAGCCTTATAAAGTTCAGACTGGTTCTGCTTCCCCCTCCTTTTTCTAGTTCTGGGCAGGCAGCCAATGTACTCTTGCTTGTATAAACAAATGAGATAACAACTCATAGTTGCCAGCTACAACTGCCTTATATGGTGTGGACAACACCTGCTTCTGGTTAAAGTGACTAGTTGGAAGGTTAGCTGGTCCCGCTTGCTGCCCCTGGCAGGTGGCACAGAGAGACACTGCGTAGAGGCAGCAACTGATAGCTGTTGAGCAAGGTCACAGCCCTGAGACACTCCTATCAATAGAGGAGTGCAGGAGCAGTATTCTTCCAGTCTCCCTGAAGATTTGGTCAAAGAAACACTGCTGCTATGCTGCTGCTGATAACCAGAAGTCTGCCTCCCACAAGAGTGAGACGATTCATTTCTTTATGGACAAGAGATTGAAATTTATTGACATGGAAATGTAACTTGTGTGATGTTGATTCCTTGCAATGTAACTTCACAGTTATTGCAATGTAACTTGTATAATTGATAAGTCTGAACTGATAGCACATTATACTTTAAGATATGTTAACTGTATACTGCAATGTATACAGATGTATAAGCCTGATATTTAATTCTGAGCTATAAGCCTGATATTTGACTTCTAATCCTGACTCTACCTATTTGGCTCAGGCCTGTACTGAAGATGTACTCATATGGAAGTCATATATCTACATATTTTGTAAAAAACTTTGATTTAATTTTGACTCCGTGGCTAAGGCCACTGTATGCATTACCAATAAATATGTTTACTGTGTAAAGAATAAATATTATAAGATTTATAAAGATAATCTACTGTTGAACTCCCATTTTTCCTATATCTCAAAACCTTAGTATGTTTTTTGGTAGGACTTCCGACTGTAGTCGCCGAGGTAGACCTAACTGCTGACAAAAACTGTGGAAGCTCAGGTGACCACAACGTTTGTCATATAAGTTGTCTGTGTAGATACAGACTAAGGGGAGTATGCAAGAACTCTCAATCCCATGCATTCACAAGATAGAGATGGTTCGAGGCCATTTCAATCTGACTGCTTCACCTCCATGCTAGGAAAAGCTGCATCTGCTAAATTTCTGCCTATATGAAAATAACTGTTAAATGCTTTCAAGAAACTTCAACATTTTGAAGCAGGTAGTGACTGATACCTTTCTTTTGTCTTTTAACAATGGCCACATTCACACCATACATTTATTCCACTTTAAACAGTCATGGGCCCTCTCAAAGAATCATGGAAACCATAGTTTGTGAAGGTTGTTGAGAGTTATTATGAGACCCATAATCCCCTAACAAAAGTAGCCATTCATTGGGAAGAGGGGACTGACTGTTAAACCACTCTGGCAATTTTACTCTGTGAGGGGATTGGGGGTCTCCCAACAATTCTTAACACCCTTAACAAACTACACTTCCCAGGATTCTCTGGGAAGTCATGACTGTTTAAAATGGAATAATCATGGAATAAATGTATGATGTGAATGTGGCCTTTTTGAGAGACAGAAAGCTTTACATTTGATTTCTTTAATTCCTACCTTATATGCATCTATTGAAAGACACAGGAGCTGTCCTACTGGAGAAAAGATTAGTTCCCAAACATCTTCATGTCTGACATCTAGCAAGAATTGGTTCCGCTGGAGAGCTATAGCTGGTAACTGACTAGGCTGACAGGAACAGATTAAAAGTTGCTGAGAAGAGAAAGCTCACTCTGCCATAACTGGCTTGACTATTCCCAACAACTGTTATGAAAAGGTGATGTGGCAGGGTATTTCGTTTTGCCACAATGTGTGTGTGTAGGAATTGGACATGTACCTCCACATCAGGGGTGGGAAACCTATTTCAGTCTAAAGGCTGCATTCTGCTCTGAGCAACTTTACAAAGGCCACATACCAGTGGTAGGTGGGGCCAGAGGCAGTAGGGGGTGGGGCGATACATGCATTTTTTTCTGTTATAGTAGGGATGAGCGAGAAACTTGATTCAGTTTGCATTTAAAACTGAATTATCAAATTCACACTTTTTGAAACAATATGAGAATGGAAACACAGCCATCCTTTGACATTCTCACTTACCCAAATTTTGTGATGCAGTTCTGCAACCAAGCAAAGTTGACAAGAATGCATATATTAGGAGAGAGTGTGTACAAAATGAATATATTGGTGAAAATAACATACAAAATGCATTGCATTCAGTGCTTGGAAAAGTTACTTTTTTGAACTACAACTCCCATCAGCCCAATCCAGTGGCCATGCTGGCTGAGGCTAATGGGAGTTGTAGTTCAAAAAAGTAACGTTTCCAAGCTCTGATTGTATTAGGATAAACTGTTTACAAAAATGTTTACATTAGTCAAAACTGCATATAAAATGTGTTTATTATGAGAAATTTGCCCTGAAAAGCTGAATAATTTTCATGAGGATTTTTTTTAAAAAAATTGCAAATTAATGCAGGAATGTGGAGAACCAAATTTAAGATTAGAAAAATGAGAAACTGGGAGAAATTAAATTGACAGATCATTCCCTCCCTATGTAGTGAGCTAATTTCTAAACACACACATCTCTTTATCCTTCATCCATGCAAGCAAGGGTCATTATCAGAATTCAAGGACACAACCCACCCTGGCAAAAACACTGAAGGGTGTGTGGAGCAAGGTGGGTAAGAGGTGATGCCTGGAGAGAGATGGCGTGTGTGGCTGGGGAGGGTGTGTGACCTGGGCAGAGTACTGAGGGTGAAATAAAGAGGCCTGGAGGGTTGCATTTGGCCCTGAGGCCTGAGGTTTTGCCTCCCCTTTGCTCTGTGTAATAGTTCTGTGATCATGATCCAAAAGATCTTTTTTAAAAAGAAACAGAAACAAGATTGCAGGCCAGTTAGCACTTTTGGATATTAGGCTTGCAAAAAAAAAAGGTAAAGGAGTCCCCGCACTTATAGTGCAAGTTGTTTTCGACTTTTAGGGTGACGTCTTGCGACGTTTACGAGGCAGACCTTATATATGGGACGGGATTGCCAGTTCCTTCCCTGGCCTTTCTTTACCCCCCAGCATATGCTGGGTACTCATTTTACCAACCACGGATAGATGGAAGGCTGAGTGGACCTCAACCCCTTTTACCGGAGATTCGACTTCTTCCTTCCATTGGAATCGAACTCTGGCCGTGAGCAGATCTTTGGCTGCATTACCGCCGCTTACTACTCTGCGCCACGGAGGATTATGTATATTCTGGAAGAAGCCAAATTGAATTTGGTGAACTTACTTCAAATTCACATAGATAGGATTAGGGTGCCCTTCAAATTGCAGACTCCAGGTCTTACATTTTTGTGGGAAAGATGGACTTTTAGTATGAACAGCTACATATTTAAATGTGATCACACATCAGCTTGCCGGATGCGGAACTAGGCAGGTTCCTAGTTCCTTTAGACAAGTCTAAAGTTAAGCATTGTAGTTGGTTCAAATCATAGAGCTGGAAGGAGTCTTGTATGTAAAATAGTCCAACCCCCTAATCAATAAACTAGGCCGTGCATGTCAAGAGGCAGAGCATCCCCAACAGATGGCCGTCCAGCCTCTGAAGGACTCCAAAGAGGGATACCAACCCCATCAGTAACCGGTTCCATCGTGGGTTTTTTCCTATTCTAATCCTAAAATTGATGTGCTGTATATAAAAGACTGAAGCCACTAATAAAAAACTAAAGGCAATGACATACTTTATTTATTAAATCTATATCCTGCCCTTTCTCAAGAAGCCCGGGGCAGCAAACAAGTGATAAAACCCTAAAGACATCTTTAAAGCATCTTAAAAACAAGACATCTTTAAAACAACTTTTTTTAAAAATCCTTAAAAACATCTTAAAAACAATTCCAACACAGTTTCATTTTTAAAAAATGAATTAATGTTTTACATAATTCTGTGCATCAGCGAATCCCACTCCTCATCCTTTTCTTTCTTTTGCTTTTTTTTTTTTTTTAAAACCAACAGTAACAGATTTCACTGCATCAGGAACATGAGGCAGTGGAAGGGGACCATCTGGCAAACTATGTGGGAGTGAAGACTAGCTAGAGGGGTGGAGATGAATACTTTTTTGTTATGTTGGTAGATCACATAATCTTCAGGTTTGTTTTCCTCTGTTTTCCTTTTGTCAGTAATTCCTTTAGTCCAGGGATGAGGAACCCCTGGCCTTCCAGAGGTTGCTGGGCTATAACTCCCATAATTCCTGGCCATTAGCCAAGCTGGCTGGGACTGATGGAAGTTAGAATCCAACAACATCTGAAGGGCCACAGATTCTCCATCCCTGCTTTAGTCCAGCCTGTGTTGTTGTAGCTTCTTGTGGAAGATTTCAACCAAGCTCTATACAGAGGGAGTCTATGACACTGTATTGTGGAGAGCTTGGGATTCTTCAATGAGATGATCAAGAGCAGCAGGCAAGCTGTCCTGAAACACAGTATACCCCCCACTGCCAAGGTTCTCCTGCAATGTATAATCATAGGGGAATGTGCTCTAGAGTATAAGGTGATGGGACTTCTGCTCCAGAGATTTGGGTTTACCGATTCTGATGGTCAAATTAGGTGGCTGAGATGCTAGCAGAGACGTGTTTACTCGATGCATCAATTTCTCCCACATATAAAGTAAGGATGAGTGTACTTTTCTAGTGTAGAAAAGAGGTGCCAGACTTTTTCACATCTTATTTTTACTGTACTTGGTTGCTCCAGATACTTTTTTCTGTTTCCAACCTAGGAACACCCCCACTCCAACATCCCCCCCCACACACACAAATATGAATGGGGAGGAGATGTGAATGGTAGCCCCATCATGACTAATTCTGCCCTGACTCTTCTTAATTCTCTGTATGGTCACAAGACACCAATCATACCTGACAGAACATTTTACCATTCAGTTCCTTTATCCCTGAAAAACTTGAATAGTGGGGGGGGGATGTAAGAACCCTGATGGAATAGCCCTGCATCCTGTTTCTTAGTATGACCAGCCAGATACAAATGGGAGACCCACAAGCAGGGCTATATCCCTCTCCCACTCTTGTTCCCTAGCCACTGCTAATTGAGCTACCCTGCCTCTGAATGTGGATTCCACATATAATAGAATCATAGAAATGTAGAGTTGGAAGGGACCTATAAGGCCATTAAGTCTAACCCCCTGTTCAATACAGGAATCCACCTTAAAGCATACCCGACAGGTGGTTGTCCAGCTGTGTCTTGAATGCCTCCAGTGTCGGAGAGCCCACTACCTCTCTAGGTAATTGGTTCCATTGTCGTACTGCTCTAACAGTTAGGAAGTTTTTCCTAATGTTCAGCTGAAATCTGGCTTCCTGTAAGTTGAGCCCACTATTTGATTTTATTTGATTTTATTATTTGATTTATATCCCACCCTTCCTCCCAGTAGGAGCCCAGAACATTATTCTATGTCCTCTGGGATGACTGAGAAGAAATACTGGCCCTCTGTTTAACAATTTTTCAAGTACTTGAAGAGTGCTATTGTATCTCACCTCAGTCTTCTCTTCTCAAAGCTAAACATGCCCAGTTCTTTCAGTCTCTCCTCATAGAGCTTTGTTTCCAGTCCCCTAATCATCCTCATTGGCATCCTCTGGAGCTGTTCCAGTTTGTCTGCATCCTTCTTGAAGTGCGGAGACCAGAACTGGACACAGTACCAAATAGAATGTAACTAATTCTTCACTTTGGTTGGGAACTATACTTCTGTTAATGCAGCCTAAAACAGCATTTGCCTGTTTTGCAGCGACATTGCACTGTTGGTTCATATTCAATTTGTGATTATACAGCCACGAGAGTGGCTGTATACTATAGTCAGCGGGGATTTTTCACATTCCGCAATGTTAAATGGAAAGTATTGTGTTCCTTGCTAGTGCTTGAGGCAGGAAAGAGTTAACACTCCAAAACGACCGTTAATGCGGCCCCTCCCACGGAGTGCTAGTTCGCCGTCCGGCCAAGCTTAAAATATAAACTTATAGATATCTAAAAAACTGTGACAACATTAACTGTAATTATCAGGAAAACATACATTGTACATGTAAGTTGTAAAAATAACTGTACAGTCTCTACTCAGAGCGACTGCCAACTCCACTGAATGATACATGGGAGAGGAGTGATCATTGACTCCTCAGTGTCCACCCTTTTTATTATCATGTTTCCTGTCGTGTGTATCCCAGGGTGGGCCTTGGCGGTGTCCTGGCGCCCACTGAGAAACACCTTTCTGGTGAGTAAAATGGTTCCTTCTCCAGTGGGCACCAGGACACCCCCAAGTGGGATGTTCCAGAGCTGACGTATTGATTGGGTGGGTACAGAAATGCTCAATTATCACACAGGACCTGCTGAATAACTCGCCTCCCAAAGGCTGCTTCAGCTGAAGCATAAATATCTATTTTATAATGTTTAGTAAAAGTATTAGGGTTTGCCCAAGTGGCCGCCCTACATATTTCTTGAAGAGATGCATTTGTTGAATAAGCTGCAGTAGCAGCTGCAGCTCTAGTGGAATGAGCCATAATGCCTGAAGGCAATGGTAGGTTGAGAGAACTGCATGCTAAGGCAATGCAGCCCTTAATCCATCTCGCCAAAGTAGTGGAGGACACCTTTTTACCGAGAGTAGTTGGGTGGTAAGAAACAAAGAATCAGTTAGCCTTATTGGCCTAGTCCTATTTATATATACTTTAAGTGCTCTCCTCACATCCAGGAATGCCAAGCGTGTTCTAGAGGATGCTTTGGCGAAGGACAAAATGTTGGCAATACTATTTCCTGCTGACAGTGAAAGGCTGAATTAACTTTTGGAACGAAAGTAGAATCTGTTCTCAAAATGACTCTGTCAGTATGGAAGATACATAGATGTTTTGCCACCGAGAGAGCTGCAAATTGAGATACTCGTCTAGCTGATGTTATTGCTATGAGAAATAATACTTTGAAGGAAAGTATTCGTAACGTAGACGTTTTCAATGGTTCAAATGGTGGTTTGACCTTGTGAAGATTCCATGTTGGAAAAGGATGATGAACAGGTGGTGACAATAGTGAAGCCCCTCTTAGAAATTGTTTGATATAGGGATGAGCTCCCAGTGATGCATAAGAAGACTTAGACAGGACTGTTGACAACGCAGATGCTTGTCACCTCAAAGTATTGGGTCTCAACCCCTTCTTCAAACCAGCATTTAAAAAGGATAACACCTCTGCAAATCCTGACTTCCTAGGTGTAACATGATTCCTATTACACCATTTCAAAAAGGCCGCCCAGGTATACTGGTAGCTTCATATTGTGGACTGTCTTCTAGATGCCAATATTGTGGTTACCACTTCCGTGGGTAATCCAGCCCTCAGCAGTTTGCCCCGCTCAATTTCCATGCGGTTAAGCTCAACCATTGGAGATCGGGGTGACGAAGCAGTCCTTGTAGCAGCAAATGTGGTCAAAGAGGCCGACGCCATGGGGGCTCGACAGATAGGTTGACTAGCTCTGAGAACCATAGCCTCCTTGGCCAATCTGGTGCTAGTAGAACAACATTGGCCCTCTCCATCCTTACCTTTTTCATTACCCGAGATAGCAATGGAAAAGGAGGGAAGAGATACAGTGTCGCCTTTGGCCAAGGAGAATTTAGAGCATCTACACCCTCTGCTCTGAGAGATGGATAGCGAGTGTAATACCTCTTCAGTTGATGATTGACATCTGAAGCGAAAAGGTCCACATCCATCCTTCCGAACCTTCTGTATATCTGTTTGAACACATCTTTGTGAAACTGCCAGTCTCCCGGCAACATCTCCTGTCTGGTTAACCAGTCCGCTTGGACATTCTCTATTCCCTTTATATATCCCACTGTCAATGATTGTAGCATGTGCTCTGCCCAGGAAATTAGTAGAGATGCCTCCTGATGAAGAACCAGTGACTTCGTCCCTCCTTGACGATTTATGAACGCTTTCACACAGTTGTTGTCTGTTCTCAGCAGCACATGTTTTAGATGGAATAAAGGCAGAAAATGTTGCAGTGCCAACCGTGCTGCCCGAAGTTCGAGTAAGTTGATGCTTTGGTTTGATTCGTGAGGGGACCAAGAGCCCTGCAGGATTTGACCTCTGCAGTGAGCTCCCCACCCCTGGAGACTCGCATCTGATGTGACAGTCTCCCGTGGTGGGTCCTTTAAGGAAAGTCCTCTGCGTAGATTGCCATCCTTTTTCCACCAATGAAGAGCGGTTCTCAGTCGCAGTGTCAGAGGAAGCTGGAGATGCATGTAATGTGCTATCTGCCACTGGTATGGTAACAGTGTCAATTGTAGAGGACGAACATGAAATCTGACCCATGGCGTAACTTGGATAGAGGAAACAAGCAAGACTAACACCAGTGCTAAGACCATCAAGTCCTCTGCAGGCTTCGCTAACAATGGTTGAACAGCCAACTTTTATCTTTGGAACTCCATCTTCCGAAAGAGAAATTGTCTCCAGTTCCATATCTATTATTGCTCCCAAATGCTGTAAACGTAGTTGAGGGAACAAATGACTCTTGGGGATGTTGACTAAGAATCCATGATCGTGGAGAACTGCTAGTATGGTGTGAATGTCCTGATAAGCTGACTGTGCTGTGTGTGAACGAATCAGAATGTCGTCTAAATATGGGTAAAGATTCAACCCATGTTGATGGAGATGCGCGACAAAGGTCACCACATTCTGAGGCTTCCCATAAGCTCATTCAAAACAAAGCCTTACAAAACTTATAGTTCTGAACTCAGAAACGCTTCCTTAACAACCCTGTCAATTTTCATGGCGATACACAAAACAGTCAGAGAGAATCGAGAGTTCAAAGTCTAAAAAGAGAGAAAAAAACTCAGAGCCCTTTTGGACTTTTTTCTGCCAGAGTTCTCATAATCTGTTGAAATTCATTAAAAATCAGCCATGTTCACAGAGTACCTGTAATCCTAATACTGACCTTCATCTACTGCAGTTTAAAAGTTAAAAAAATGCCTGGTTGATTTTTAATTAATTTAAGAAATTTTGGCTGGAAGCCTATTATAACGCAGGGCATGCTCAGTAAGGACCAACTGTCAGTGTTCTAAAAGCCTCACAGCTGCTGGGCTTGGCTAATCAGAGGGCCACACCCACACCAGACTTGATTTCACTTGAGACAGTCATGGCTTCCCTCAAAGAATCCTGGGAAGTGTAGTTTGTGAAGGGTGCTGAGAGGAGACTCCTATTCCCCTGAGAGAATGGTTAACAGTCAGCCACTCTGATTGAAGGTCTGTGAGAGAAACAGGGCATCTCCTAGCAACTCTCAGCACCCTTAACTAACTTCACTTCCCAGGATTCTTTGAGAGAAGCCATGATTGGCTTTGAGCCATGGCTTTGAGAGAAGCCATGATAAATTGTTTTAAATTGTTTTTAAAAGATGTGTTTTTAAATTTGTATATTTGTTTTTAGTTATTGTAAACCGCCCAGAGAGCTTGGGCTATGGGGCGGTATATAAATACACTAAATAAATAGATAAATAAATAATGATTGTCCAAAGTGTAATAGAGGCCTGGTGTGGATGTGGCCAGGGACAGCTTTGTTTTAAATTTGGGTGGGAGGTAGGGTTGCCAGGTTCAGGGCCTGATCCTGATCCTATATCTTTAGGAGAAGAGAAAGTCAGCCAAGTGCCGGGGTTCTTGAAACATTGTAATGGGAAAAACCACAAGGTAGAATTCTCCCTTCCCCCTGCCCAACTGTGAAAGATACAGAAGACGTCTTGGTTGGCAGGCCCAGCCTGGTCAGTTTTACCTATCCTAATCATGATTGCATAGGAGTATATCCGATTCAACTCAATAATCATACAAATGATCAAACTTGCCTTTTCCCTCCTTCCCCTTTCCTCTCCCTTTCTCCTCCCCTCCTCCTTCTTCTGCCTTCCCTGCCCACTCCATCCCTCCATCCCTCCCCCCCAGTCAGTTTTACCTATCCTAAGCATGATTGCACAGGAGTAAATCCCACTGAACTCAATAAACATGCAAACGGCCACATCTGTCCTTCTTCTCCCCTCCCCCTCCTGCCTGCTACCATCCCAGTCCTCCCCTCTGCCTTTCCACCCCTCCCTCCTCCCCCTCCTCCCTTCCCCATCCCCTGTGGTCAGTTTCACCTATCGTAAGCATGATTGCCTGGTGTGTGTGTGTAAATCCCACTGAACTCAATAAGTATGCAAATGATCAATCCATTCTCAGCAAACTTGCACAGGATCCCATTTCTTACCTCCTGGATTAAAAAGCAGGGAAATTCACTAATAGGCAAAAAACCTTGCGGTTTAAGAATGTACCTACAGCTCACAGATATTTCTACCAAACTTTAAAAAGCAGGGAAATTGGGCAGCTATAGTGAATGCACCAGGGGAACAGGAGACCTGAACTCCTCTCTGAGATATTGTACTGCCCTACAAAGTTGTCAAAATGCAAACACAATTTGGGTTGGTCTTTCACAGTCCAATCCACTTGCCTCAGAGGCACATGTTACCAAATTCTTCCAAGCTACACAGCAAGTGGATTGGACTGTGAAAGACCAACCCAAATTGTGTTTGCATTTTGACAACTTTGTAGGGCAGTACAATATCTCAGAGAGGAGTTCAGGTCTCCTGCTCCCCTGGTGCATTCACTATAGCTGCCCAATTTCCCTGCTTTTTAAAGTTTGGTAGAAATATCTGTGGGCTATAGGTACATTCTTAAACCGCAAGGTTTTTTGCTTATTAGTGAATCAACATCAAATCCAAGATCCTTCTTGCATGTAGTATTGCTGAGCTATGTATCACCCATCTTATAACGGTACATTTGGTTTCTTTTTCCTGGGTGCAGAACTTTGCCCTTACCCCTATTAAATTGCATTCTGTTGCTTTCAGCCCAATGATCCAGCCTATCAAGATCACTTTGAATTTTGTTACTGTCCTCCAGGGTATTTGCTATTCCTCCCAATTTTGTATCATCTGCAAGTTTAATAAGCATTCCCTGCACTTCCTCATCCAAGTAATGAATAAAAATGTTGAATTATATCATGGCGATTACCTGTTATCATTCATTAATTTGCCTAATTCCCTTTTAGCCAGAAGGCATATGAAACCAAAGTGGCAGTAATATAAAAAGTATTTTCCCCACCTGCTTTTTTCAGTATATTGATTGCTATCAATATGCCAAGCTCTCCCTGGTTACTTGAATTTTTTTTTTCAAAAACAAATCATACTTAACTCTGTACAGCATTTGTTCTTTAAAATCAATTACACTTTTTTCTGCTTTTAATTGCAAATTCAGTAGGACTTAACCCAATGGGACTTTCTTTGGAGAAGATGTGCATTAAATTGTGCACCAAAAGACTCAGTCCTAATTTTGTTAACAAAATTTTGAGTTTTTGAGAAAGATCTAAAGCAGAGGTGGTGAATCCATGGCCTGGATCTGGATCACAGTTCCATAGCCTGGATTTACTCCTTGAAGCTTCTTCTGGTGGTCTACCATTCCTTTGCCAAAATCAGACATTTCTTATCTTGGAGAAGTTCCTCTTTTCTCTCTCCATTGCTAGGTCTTAGAGGCTCAGGAAACAAGAAAGAGAGATATTTCTTTGTTCCTGAGCTCCACAACCTTCTTGCAATGGCGCCATGCCAGACAGAAAAGAGGCCGTTTTCCAAAGTAAGGGTAGGGCTTGTCTGCTCTTTAAGAAGAGAGTTTCTCATTCCCAAGTTTATCCATAAACAGGCTTAAACTCACACCAATTAAAACTTTATCGTTGCTATAGTGAAAATATTCTTTACTTGTCTCAGAACTGCTCTGGATAATGAGTACAGTTTTTAAAAAGCAATGGAAGAAACTTCATGATTATGCTAATATTTTTATCTTTTAACAAGTGCTTGTGAACATTTGCATTTAATGTGGCTCATTTCATTTTCTTCCCTCTATTGTTTGGTAGAAGTCCAAGTTTCTGTATACGCAAGGAATATCAATTGGGACAATATCTGACAATAACCATCCTTGTGTTTCCAACCTACTCTTTCTGGCCACAGTATAATGCTTTGCAATTGCTGGCGATAGACCATTTCTAGTTTGCCCAAGAACCTGCCAAATGCATTAAAAAGATCTTGCAAAACAGTGTTAACAGGAGTGGATTTGAACACTACAGCGTTTTGAACACAGTACCTTGTTTTGTTTTACTCTGCAGATGGCATTAATACAAGGCCATCCTTTTTTGGGGGGGGCAGAGTACAGGTCCAGTCTGTTCTTCATTAAAAGGCAGTAATGTGACGGGCAAATTCCACATGTATGGAGATTGTCCTTTATGTGTTTTTCCCTTTCTGCATTTTATGGGGGTGCGAAATGGGCAATGCAAGCAAAGTAAGAAGTGCAAAGAATAAAAAACGTAGAAGCAAATTGAGCTTGCATTACAGACCTATAGATGCATCTTTCTGGCTGCTGATAGAAATCCACACACCCTACCATAACTGAGTGTTCAAGTCTTTTGAAGAGGCAGAAGAACTTCCACCCCATGAGTGTTTTTGCTTGCTCTCTGCTAGGATGTGGCTGTTTTATTTTTTAAGGAAATTATCTTTTACTAAGTTTGGTAGATGATGATATTGAAAATGATTATTTATTTCATTTGTTGGTCACCTCCTACCCAGCGGTATCTAGGCAACTTACAACAGATTTAAAAACATGCAATATAAAACAGATTTAAAAACATACAATATTACACTAATTTAAAAGCATGCACTATAAAAACATAAACCCAAAATGAAAGAAGCTAACTAAGATAGCACATATCAAGGGCCAAAGGCCTGAGTGAAAAAGAAGGTCTTTGCCTGGCACTTAAAGATGGATAAAGAAGGCGCCAGGCATGCTTCCCTTGAGAGAGCATTCCACAGCCGGGGAACCATCACCGAAAAGGCCCATTCTTGCATTGCCAGCCTCTGAGCCTCCCATGCAGGCTGAAATGGTCCAATGTGAAAATGGCCCATTTTCAGAATTTCTGATTGCTAAAGGAGCATTCATAATTGAGTACCCTGGCATGAGGAATGGCTTGGGCCTGGCATGATGCAGGAATTGACAAATATACTAGTTTCAAAACTTTCTAGTAAGCCAATCATCAACATAGCAGATTTCTGCTTTCTAGGTTATATGGAAATATCCTAACAAGTACTTAGGGAGTGAGGCCCAAGAAGATTTCCAGTTAAAAGCTGGCAATGCCAGCAAACACCAGCTTGCCACTGTTTGGCTCAAAAGTTTCCATTATGTCTAAAAATTAGCTGGCAAGGTCTAACTAGTTAGAACAGAACACATTTGCAGTTTTCAGTGACAAAGTTAGCTGGCAAGGTCTAGCAAGTTAAGACAGAACACATTTGTAGTTTTCAGTGACACCCACTAATGTGATGCAAAAGAGAGTGCTCTAGCCCTCTATATGCTAGCCTAGGAACCGTTGTGCTCACTAAAATATGTTTCTTAATTCAGTTAGTACTATGCCAAAAAAATCTCATTTTCTTTTAGACCATTCTCTATCACATAAAAATTGCATTTGAAAATTTCCAAGGGGGAGAGAAAATTTTGGTGAAATTCTCATGGATGAGGATGTAGGGCTTTTGATGTGGTTAACTTACTTTTGAGGTGACAATGGTGTTTGTGAGTGTCTTTTCCTTCGTTCTTCAAATCATGCCACCTTCCTGGATGTCTGCACTTCAATCAAAATCAACATCAAAGGGGAAGATGTCATGAGGAAACTCCTCCTACGGAGCTTTTTCAGATCAGGGAGTGTTGGAGAAATGTTTACTAGAAAAAGAGACATACACCATCTCCAGTCTCCTCACAATGATAAGGTAAGCTCAAAACCCTCAACCACCAAAATTCTAAATGAATTCTGAAGCACCCTGAGAATGAGGTGGAAAATTGAGCCTTTTTTGCCAAGATTATTTATTTATTTATGAAATTTTTATATACTGCTCTCTCATACAATAGAGCCAGTGCAGTATTATTTATTATTTATTCTATTTTATTTTATTTATATACTGCCCTAAGCCCAGAGGCTCTCTGGTATAATGGTTAGTGCATTTGACCGAGACCTGGGAGACCAGGATTCAAATTCTTGCTTGCCCATGGGTGATCTTGGGCCAGTCACAATCTCTCAGCCAAATCTACCTCACAGGGTTGATAGGATAAAATGAAGAGGGAGGAGAACTGTGTATGCCACTTTGAGCTCCTTGGGGAAAAGTAATAACAGATAAAATAAAATATCAGTTATTCCTCCAGGTCCCCGCAGGAAGGAAAGAGCAGGTAAGTGGTTGTTCATCCGTTCTCCTTTCTCACCTCCTCCCTCTTACCTTCTGAAAAGCCTGGTCAAGTCAGCAAACTGGCCACAGTCCAGTGCACCATATCACTTTCCTGCCCCTTTGGTTTCCATTTCTGGTACAGATGGGAACAATGAGGATGCAACTTGTCTTACATATAATAAAAATGTACGAGTGTCATCATAAAGCCCCCACTGGAGGATTTGTAGTACTTCATCAGAATCCTGGATTTGCATAACGTCAGGGCAGGGTTGGGAAACGAAAGACAAGGCAGGTTGCACAAAACAGTGGTGATGGTATGGGAGAGAAAAGGGACAGACACTGACTGGGGGAAAGTGGTGGTTTAAAACAATGGTAGAGGTCTGCATAGATTTTGGAAGGGAGGAACAGGTTGAGGGTTGTTGTTTCTAAAACAATGTTTCAATAAGAAGAAATAGCAGAGATGGCTACAATGCAGAAGCTAACAAAACAGAACCTTTCCCAACTCCCTTCTCACTATACTCAAACCTTGTTTTAAATCATGATTTTTCTCTCAGTGTCTCCCCCTGTTCACTCTACTCAAACCTCTGCCATTGTTTAAAACCATCATTTTGCTCTCTGTGTCCCTCAGTCCAGTTACGAGGTGCAAGGCCCAGAACTATAACTCCCACCCTACACTCCCCCCTTTTGTATCACTGGCTATGCATTTCTGAGGTATTGTGTGAAGGACAACAAGGCCATTTTGGAAGCAACAAAAATAACTAAGAGAAACTGAAATAAATGTTATCTTCTCCTTGGCAGATTTCCCTCATGCACAGAAGAATCATTCCATTGTTCAAAAAGTAGCCTGAGTTTCTCAGGATCAGCAAGAAACTTATATGCACAGAGAGAGAGACACACAAAATCACCTCATACCCAGACTCCTCCTGTGTAGGGAGGGTGAGAGAGAAAAAATATTTTAAAAAGAGGCTTGAATCTAGAAAGGGGGGCGAATGGCAATCTGAGCTCCAACACATGTAACAATGCTTTCAATGCAGGACTGCAGGAACAGAACCAGGAAGGGAGTTTGAGCCTCGGCCCAAGCATTGAGGCAAACAGATTCCTTCCTGATTGTAGCTCAGAGCTCTTACACATCACTCCAGCTGTATTCAGCTGCACACTCCTGGGCCTAGGATAGGTAATCTCTCCTACCTGTCACTCTTTATAGTAATAGGGTCCTTTGATCTCTTTAGTTTAAAGTTATGAATGAGTTAGGATATTAATGATTAAGCTGCCACACACCCAGTAATTTTGTAATGCTATTCTTCTCTTTCTCTCCATAAAATTAAGCTTTGCTTTATTTTGGTTTGGACCTGCATTGCTTGGGTTATACATACACCATTTAGGCACACTTCAGGGCAAAGCACTTGTTTTATCCCTAGCAAAAGATCCCCCTCCTATCAAAGAGGTGTGTTTCATGAGAAATGTGGGTGACAAGTTCACACACTCAGGTTCCCAAGAGCGCATGTCATAACAGAGTGGTGGAGAATGCGGGCAGCATGGGTTGCAGGAAATAAAGTAACGTGTAAACAGTCCCACAATCCAGGGAAACAGGTAGCCAAGTTCTGAATATGTCTGGAATGTGTGTGATTTCTTTTTCCTTTACCTTCAACAGGAGGAGAAAGGAGACCTGGGTTCAATAACTCAAGCAGCAATCACAGCAACTTTTCCCCCTCCCACCAAGATACAGTAACATATATCATCATGATGGGTGTGCAAAGGGGGCTGCATAAGAAGAGGGAGGAGGAGGAAATGGAAATGTGTGCAAGGGGGAGTTGAGAAAATGAAGGGGAGATGGTAAGGAAAGGGGGTGAAGGTGTAAATGGGGTGGGTGTGCAAAAGGGGCTGCAAAATTGGAGACCAAGGGAGGCATGGAAATGGGGGGTCTGTGTGCAAGGGGAATTGAAAAAAGAAGAAAGGAGGAAGTAAGAAAAGGGTGTGAAAGTGATAGTGGGGCTGCAGAATAGAAGAGAGGGTAGGAGGCAGAGCTTGGAAAAGTTACTTTTTTGAACTACAACTCCCATCAGCCCAATCCAGTGGTCATGCTGGCTGGGGCTGATGGGAGTTGTAGTTTAAAAAAATGGCAACCTAAGCTACAGCAGCTGTATCTTCATGCTCCTCCAGCTTTCTAATTTACATGTGAGTTTAAGCTTTGTGCTTTTAATTTTTAACTGACATCAACTTCAAACCAGAGACTTCTCATTTATAACGTTCATAATTCACAGAGATAACCTTGAGTCACGAACTTTAATTGACCCGAGGTTTCATTTTACGTTGGCTTTGAGAACTACTACAAACAGCTAAGGATAAGTGGAACTAATATATCAACATTCTTTAACCCACTCCCAATGGACTTATAATTGAGGATAAATGTCCTTGTGGAAAACAAGAAAGTAGGAAAGAAGATAAGACTGAAAAGTTCAACTGGCAATTACTGCTACTCAATATCTAGAGCTTAAAGAAACAACTATAATAACTCTAACAAACCTACCCTTCAAATTAATATTAATGTTTTTAGCAATGGACAATTACCACTTGGAAGTCATAATGTGTTTAGCTTGATGATCATTCCAGTTAAAGACCAGATGAGATTACAGTTTAAAGAACTGGAAACAAAATATGGTTCTAATGAGAACAGCCTACAAAAATTTGGGTATTTCACCCAACGAAGAACTTCCTTCAGTTCATGCAAACAATGCAAAGAACCCTAAGCAAACACAACTAAAAATAACTCAATTTTATAATATAAAGGAGACATCAAAGCAAGAGACAGAACCCAATTGTAATGCTCAGTTAGAGACAGATAATGATATAAATGACTGGACATTAAGTAACATAGACCTTTTGCTAGGTAAAGCTCCTGAAAACTCAACATTAAATCTTGCACAAGAGCTACATGCAATAGAAGCTATAAAGAATTCCTTACATTTAGAAGAAGACAAGCAGAAAGTAGATCCATGGGATGAGATCTCATACAGCTCCATGCCTCCATTGGAATCCTCTTTAAATGAAGCTTCAGCCGAGTTGATAAATTTAAAGGAACAACACCCACCATCACTTTTCGAGGAAGCTATGCCGGAGTCAAATCTACTGGATGAAGCTCTATATACCTCAAATGCGCATGCCGCTCCAATAGAACAAGATGAGATCTTTAGCCTCATTTTAAGGGGTAGCCCCCCTAATTCAGGATATCTAGACATTTCACAGACTTCTTCGTGCAAAGATATAATTTTGAACAAAGCATGGAGCTCTGCAGTAACCCAATCTTTAACTCAGATCTCAAACTTTGTTGCCGAATCCATCTCATTACTTACCACACTAACAAATTGTATAATGAAACAAGAAAATAACAAATGTGGGAATAATGAAAACCCTGATACTGCAACGCAATCATCGCAAACTACGCCCATGGATGTCAAATACCATTCTAAGAAAGGTTCCAAAACTAAACAACCTCATCAAGTCCACTGTAAGCAATGTAGCAAAAGAAAACCTCAAACTAAATCCAAATCACAAATGAACGTTCGAAAGCTTTTTAAACTGATAGATCCTCCATCTCAGCAATCTGAGACAAAAAGAAGAAAAAAGCGAAAGAGAAGAAATAAGAAATCTAAAGTTCCCGAGCAGCCAATCCAACTAACTACGAGAACAAATTATTCTGTTAGATGTCCCTACACCTGAAACAGAGCCTTTAGAAGACAAAATGCAACAATTATTAACGTTCACCTCACAAAGGAACTCAAAAGAAAACTATGAAATTAAAGAAAATAAAAATTCAATACATTCAATAATGAATTTAGTCTTAAATAAAAATAAATGGGCATTTATAAATTTTCCAAAACTTAAGGGTGTTCTAAATCTAAATGAACGCAAGCAGCATTTCTGTGCAATAATGAAAAGATTTCTCCATATTAATCTCACATTTGATGAAATTACAGATATTAAGTATCTATTCTATAACTATGTAAATTCCAGAGCAATAATTTCGTTCTCGGAATCTAATATATCTAATTTAATATATGAGAAAAGATTACAACTTTTAGAGCATGCAATTTGGACTACGAGAGTGTTTGAAAACCACGCTTCTCCTCTACGACTTTATATAGAACCTGATTCCTCTCGGCCCCCGCGATCTCCGTACAAGAAACATCTAGATTCAATGCAAAAATCACCTGAATATTTGGCACACGAGAGACTAATAACGCAAACCAAACATACAGATGATCAAGCAGTAACTGATACAAATCAGATAACAAATTTAATAAAGAACCAATTCTACTTACCCGAAGAATTGCTCCTTATAGATTCATACAGCGAACTTGACCGGAAGTCTCTACTTGAGATTCTTAGCAGACTAAAAAAAATAATTTCAACCCTGGAAAACAAAAGAGATTTTGGTAGCCAACACTCATTACTAAACCCTTCAGTAGAGTCAACTTTTCAAACTAATTCAGTACTACCAGAACAAAAAAGAGACAATCGGTATGAAACTCATATGCCAAGATCATCTAAGACAACTACACTGACTCAAGTATCCCTGCAACCGAATCATTTAACATCTTCAGATACCTGACTTAACAATAGTCCATCAATGAATAAATTAAAAATAGTATCCTGGAACATTGCGGGGTGGAAAACCAAGATAAATGATGAATACATAAGGAACTTCTTGTGTAAATATGACTTTATCTTACTACAGGAAACCTGGGCAGTGGAAGAAATCAGTCTAGAAGGTTACACATCTTATTTTAGGCCTGCATCTATGAATGACAAGGGTGGCCGCCCAAGTGGAGGCCTTATTATTTACATTGCAACCTCATTGAGAGTCAAGATCATAAGGCAACACATGCTAAATAAATTGGCGTTAGCAATTGTTTTAAAATTTCCAAATTTTTCTTTAATAATAGTCAATGTTTATCTCACTCCATCTTGAGATAAAAAACGGCTAAAAGCCAACTAGAGTTATTAGAACTCGAATTAATTAATTTGACCTCAATTTATCCCGAAATGTTGATGATTATAGCTGGCGATTTTAACGCCAGGTTAGGATCATCTGATTTATCTCTTTATGCTAAACACCATCAGCACTTCCAACCTTTGAAATTGAACATAAGATTCCACCTAGACAATCAAAGGATGATCGAATAAATTATGCTGGGTTCTGCCTAATGACCTTGACTACCAAACTAAATCTTGTTTTATTAAACGGCCATTCAAATGGTGACACAGAAGGTGAACTTACTTATTTTTCTGTCAGAGGCTCTTCCACGATAGATCTAGTTTTTGTATCTGAAGAATTATTTCATTTAGTTGGAAATTACCGAATTATGAACCGCCCTGAGAGTGACCACTCTCCTATATCTTTCCTACTAAATTATAACGATAATTATATACATCTAAGACAAAATACATTTCCAGATGGAAAAGTGGACATTCGTGCTGAGAAGATCAGATGGCGGCCAAGGATAGAAAAAGTTATAACAGACAGCTTAAATACCCCTGAATTACAGGCTATAAGGGCTCTCTTTTTACCTCCTACCTCCTTGTCTGAACCACTTCAAGATTTCCAAAAATTGATGGGAATAATACAAACAACTATTCAACAAAATCGAAACGTTAAAACAAATGGGTTTGCCCATAAATCTAAACCATGGTTCGACAAGGAGTGTAGAGACTCACGTAAAGATTTAGTGGATCTATACTATAGATATGAAAAAAGTAGATCCCTGACTCTCCTCCAAACATATTGCGAAGCAAAAAAGAAATATAAACGCTTAATAAAGAAGAAAAAAAATAGAAACTGCAGAAATATGGCAGCAAATATTAAAAGCTGTCAAATTGAAAAATTCTAATGTTTTTTGGAGTTTAATCGCCCATCATTGGCCAAAGTCTAGCCCCAAAATAAACTGTGTAATTCCATCCACAGAGTGGGAGAGTTACTTTCTAAGTTTTTACCAAGCTAATGCCGATACGCCAGTTCCGAATCAATATCCTCTAAGTGGGATCCCTTCTTGGTCTCCTGTAGCTGAAGATGAGATCTTAAAGCTCATAGCACAATTAAGATCAAATAAAGCCCCCGGACCCGACAATATCCCCTCTGAGGTTTTTAAAACAAACGCAAAATGGTGGGCACCCATCTTGGCGGCCCTTTTCACATACATTGACTTTTCAATGAAGATATCCTCGGACTGGGGTGCTGCAATAGTTATCCCAATCTATAAGAAAGGTCCACAAACCAATCCGGCCAATTACAGGCCAATAAGCCTGCTTAATATTATAAGTAAATTATACACAGCTCACCTTTACTCTAAGCTGACTACATGGATAGATCAAAATGATATATTAGCCCCCGAACAGGCAGGTTTCCATCCTAACCGATCAGTATTAGATCAAGCTTTGATTCTACACCATCTAGTACAAAAATATGCTAACAGGCCAGATGGAGCACTATACACTGCATTCATTGACCTAAAGAATGCTTTCGATTCAGTGGACAGAGCTAGACTGTGGATAAAACTAGATAATTTAAAGATAGATAAGAGACTGCTAATATTGCTTCAAGAACTCCATCATAACACCTCTCTCCAAGTAAGAACTAACAATAAGGGATACCTCACAAACCCAATTCCAACATTTAAAGGTCTTAAACAGGGTTGCTTTTTGGCACCCTTACTGTTTAACATCTACATCAATGATGTAGTATCTAAATTAGCCCCCATATCCTCACATTCACCAATCTTAGCAGAGACACAGAGAAACATCCTTCTTTATGCAGATGATATGGTTTTAATTTCAAAGACCCCAATAGGCTTAAAATGGCTAATGTCACAACTATCTTCATACTGCTCGTCGGAGATGTTGAATATAAACTATCAAAAGACTAAAATAATGGCATTAACAAAAAAAAGATCTATGCACCGTTGGGTAATTAATGGTAACACTATTGAACAGATTAATTCCTTTAAATATCTAGGAATAACCTTTCAAACATCAGGAAGTTTCCAGCTTCATAATAAACTTGCGATGACCAATGCAAAGAAAACATCGAAAGCATTAACAACCTTCTTCTATACTAAAGGAAGACAATCCATCATACCAGCATTGAAAATTTTCAATGCAAAAATCATCCCGCAGCTTACTTTTGGGTCCCAAGTGGATTCCAATGATAATTTATCTGACCTAGAAACAGTCCAGAATAATTTCTTAAGAACAATTATGGCGGTCCCAAAATGTGTTCCCAACTGTGTATTAAGGCTGGAGTTGGGTGTGCAAACCATCGCATCTAAAGTATGGTGGTCCAGGATCAACATGTGGCTAAAATTAATATTTGAACCGACAGGTTTAGCTCCCCTTATTTTAAAGGACAATTGTAAATCGATCTGGGCAAATGACATATTAAACAGAGTACAAAAACTTGGCTTCTCCTCTATTCAAGCAATTAATGATTTAGGCCTAGCAGCCGCCCAATCTAATATTAGACAGTGCCTAAGTGATATTGACGTTCAACAACAGTTAATGCTAATAAAAAACATAGATGTAACTTAAGCTTCTTAAAACCAATGCTGTATATATCGGACCTCACAATTCCGAAATACCGGAAGGCATTTACTAAAATGCTATTTAATGTCCTACCCTCATTGTTGTTAGACGGAAGATATAATAATACTCCCTATCAGGAGCGTCTCTGCCCATGTGGATCCAGAGAAATTGAGACGAATGCACACGTTTTATTGCGATGTCCATTCTATCACTCCCAAAGATCATATATAATTCTTCCTCTCATAGACTCCAAATCGCCCAGATCCGAAGCCCTTTGGCTAAATTACCTATTAGACGATCACTTACCTGAACGCACTTGGGCTGTGGCCAAGTATTCCTTAGCTGTAATAAATCAAAGAAAAGATATTCAAAATAAATCTGTCTAGTTTTAAATTTTGTAAGATTTTAAAAGAATTATAATTTTATGATAAAGATATTAATAGTTAATTAAATGTGCTTGTCGTTTTATTAAGAACAATAAGTCTGCTCGAAGAAACTTACTTTTTATAAGATCATCCAATTTTATTTTAAATTTTGTTAATATTTACTGCTGATAAATAATACATGTATATGCATTTATATTGTATTATGTTAGTTTAAATATATTTTGTTATGATTGGTCTTGGGACCGTAATAAAGGATGATGATGATGATGTTAGTTTAAAAAAGTAACTTTTCCAAGCTCTGGTAGGAGGCATGGAAATGATAGTCTGTGCAAAGGTGAATTGAGAAAAGGAAGGAGAAAGGAGGAAAGGGGATGAAGGTAAAATGGGGGTGCAAAGGATCAAAAAAGGAGGATGTTTGAGGCATGGGAATAGGGGTGATGTAAAAATTGGGGTATGAAAGGGGATGCAGAATAGGAGGGGAAAGCAGATTCATAATTGGGTGAAAGGTGAAAAGGCTGCTTAGTAGTTGGGGCTCTCCAGATGTTGTTGGTCTCCAACTCCCCTCAGCCCCAGCCAGCATAGTCCAGTTACATTTGGAGAGCCACAGGTTCCCCAGCCCTGCTATTAGACTGGCTATTAGACTGGCGATCATTTCTTTCTTGATGGTATAGAACCGTAATTTTCCTATACCCTCATATCCATTAAAAACAACATTGGTTTTCTTAAAAGTTTTTGAACATCACTTAATATTTCTATGGTGTTCACTACCCTTAAAAAGCGCAGTAAATATAAAACAATTCACCTAAGATCCATCCTAGTTAGTACCAACTGAATTTGTTTCCCTCTTGCCCCCTTCAGGCATCAACAGTGACATCATACTGGAAGGTTATGGCTTCAGCTTAAGAATTCAGGATTTACTTTTGAACTCATTTACATATTTTTTCTTCATGGTAAACATTCATCTATTTTTCATAATTTTTCATAATTTTTACTAATGTGTTTTGCCTATTTTTCATACTAAAAATTATGTAATGGACCAAATAATTCAGTTTACATTATGCCATTTTTATTATCAATGCCATCTTTCCTGTTGTATTTTCATACACCTCATCCCACCATGTTGTCTGCTGGAAAATATGGGGATATAACATAGGCTTCTTAAAATGAGTATCTGCAGTGTGGGAGACCTCAGGCATATATATTCTGTTTGCTCAATTAACCCTACCTGTGGGTGGTAGTTGGAGAAATGGCCTTTAGGGTTAATGATTAAATTTAATGAAGTGTCAGAGAAGTAAAATCATTTGGGACCTGACTGAGTGAAGGGTGTTTGTATCTGTGTCCTTGAATGTGGAATTTTATTGATTTTGAAGGAATGGAATAAAATCAGGCCCAGGAATCACAGATGGTCAAAATTTCATTTTTCAGGCAGTAAGAGGAATGGGCCTGGGATAGTTCTTGGAAATACAGAATGCAATATTTAGAGGTGTTTTATAGACTTAACCGGAAGAGTTCTGATGGCAATCCATTTGGAAATAGGGAAGAAGCTAGGAACTGAGACTCTAAAATGTGTAAGGTGACAAATTTATCTCACAGTGGGAATCATGACATCTCTACAATATTAATCTGCCTCCTCACAGTCAGCTGTATATTGTAAGGCTAAGTTGAAAGTTCTCAAGCATGAACTAGTGTGGGTTTTTGTGGGGGATTTCCCCCCTCCCAGGATGCCCTGGATACAGCATTGTTCTGGGGCTAGGAATGGGTGAGAATTTCAATTCAGTTCTCATCTGAAGCCAAATCTATTAAACTGATAATTTCTGAAACAATATGAGAACCAAAAAACAGCCCTCCTTCGAAATTCACATTTATTTGAACTTTGCAATGCAGTTTTGCCAACCAGACAATGTTTACAAAAATGCGTATGCTAAGGGAAAGTGTGCATAACAATGAATATATGAGTGGAAATAACATACAAAAATGCATATGACGAGAAATGGCTTTCAAAAATGTGCACATTAGTCAAAACTGCCAACAAAAATGTGGCTATTAGGAGAAATTTGCACTACAATGCTGCAGAATGTTTTTATTAAAAAATTCACAAATTGTTGCAGAAATGTGGAGAACTGAATTTAAGATTAGAAAAATGAGAAACGGAGAAAACCAAAATTGGCAGAAAGGAGCAGCACCACCGAATGCAGGTGCAAGGAGCTAATATACAGTTAAAATACAATATAAAAGCCACTGTGCCATCAAAGGTAAGTCTCCCAAACATTTCCCTTAAAAATTGCCAAAGTGTTTCTCTGTTTCTCTACCTATGAAAGAGGGAGTGAATTGGGGTAGACATTGTCACATAGACCTATACGTTCTCCAGGCAACCTCCTTACATTTGTGTTGAGTTCCTTGCATTTTATGTAACTGCTAGCCAAAATACTTTTTCACTACATTTCAACACTATTCCCATTGTTGCCTGTTCTCCAACTATCAGTAAGTGTCAGTGTGGTGCAGTGGATAGAGCAGAGGTTGGAAAGAAAAAAATGTCCTCCAGATGCTGCAGGACTACAATGCCCACCATTCCTGACCATTGCTGGCTTAGATTAGTGGGAATTGGGTCCAGCAACATTCTGGCTGCCCCAGGGAAGAGTGTATGGCTGAGGAAGGGAAGGAAGGAAGGCACTAGCAAAGGAAGAAAGGAGAGAGGACACTTCAGATGTACTGTTATATTTTGAATCTTAAGAATTGTATGCCTTTTCCCTAGTAATTCCGTGTCCAGAATTTCAAATGTGCCCATCGGCCCAAAAACTTTAGTGATCCCTATGATCAAAACCAAATAAAATGTAAGAAGCAACCATTACATTAAAAAAAAGACCAACTAAAATGCAGTATTGCACCACTCCAGTTTGGAGTGCCACTGCCACAGGATAAGCTTGGAGTACCACCAGATAAACCAAGTAAGCCTTGGTTACAGCAGAGGGTATCTATCAAGAGGAGTCTTTATTCAAGGATGCTGAAACCTGGAGCCAGTTCTGTTCAGTATCTGAACCTGAAAAACCCTAACATTTGTTTCCTATTGAAGCAATCCTGTTTTCAAAAAGGGGAATGGCTAGCTGGAAGTACACTGTGATGACAGGCTTCAGCATAATAGCTTCTCTTAAAACAGGAATGCGAAACTCATAACCCACCAGACATTGTTAGACAACAATTATCATCCCTGACCATTGGCTTTTGCTGGCTGGTGCTGATGAGAGTTGGAGTCCAACAACATCTGGAGGGCACCATCCCTTACTTAAAGAAAATGAGAAAGGATTACTAAATCCAGAGAAATTTCCTCAGCATTTGCTGATTGATTGTTTGCTGCATTGATGAGAAGCCTTTCTACCAACATACTCAAGACAATGTAAATATGAAGATGACAGCCCTCCCATGTTGCTTGTTCCTAACGTCCTATAATAAGAAGTACTCTGGCTCGGAAGAAGATGTCATTTAGCTGTCATGTCAAATGGTCACAGAAAGCTGTCCTCCAAGAATTTGTCTGATCCCTGTTAAAGTCATCTGTGCTAATGGCCATCATTACATCTTGCAATAGTGAATTCCACCATTTTATTATATGTTTGTTGCATCACAAGTTCTAGTATTATAGGAAAGGCAGAAAAACCTGTCTATCCATTCTTTCCTCACCACTTATAATTTTATTAATCTCTAGCAAACATCCTCTAAACCATCTTTTTTCCTAAACTAAATATAGCCCTAAATCCTTTAGCCTTTCCTTTCACATTTGTTCCAGTGTAAACCCCATAGATGACTGATCATGGGAAAATTGTAATTGCCAAAATGTGCCTCCCTCTCCTCTGTAGTCCATATCCTATACATGGGATAGGGAGCCTGTGGCTCTCCAGATGTTACTGGACTGCAGCTCTTATAATCCCTGATCACTGTTCATGCTGGCTGGGCCTGATGTGAGTTAGTCTAACAACATATAGAGGACAATAGGTTCCTCTTCCCTGTCCTACACTGTTTGCTTGAGCTTCCTTTCAGAGCACTGGAGTCTCCCTCACTTATTCCACTCTGGGCATCCTCTGGTCCCCAATATGGCCAATCTTCATCTGGAATTTGGCAGACTAAGGTAAACAAGGGCTGACTTCCCCTTTCATCTGTCTTTTGTATTTCTTGTTTAAAGTTTAGAGCTAAAATGAAAGCACATGAGATCAATTGTGAGCTCTTGTCGATTATGTCATTATGTATGCAGCTGCCTCCATAATTAAATACCTTCAAAAACAGCCTTGAGGGAGAAACATGTGAGGATAATAGGCAAGGAGAACGCAAGTTTTATGAATGTCACTGTAACCTTTATATTTTCAATTCATTCAACAGAGTGGCATTTGTTCAAAAAGAATATATTTAGTACCTGTAGGTGGGCTGGACAAAATAAGACAAGTTTCATAGAAGAAAGCCCAAATATTCTTCCAATTGGTATTCTAATTCTAAAACCTCTTGAAAACATACACAAATCCATCCATATTTATCCAATTGTATGGGGCAGGAAGTGGTCTGCTGTGTCTGTCCTTCTGCCATCCATGTATGCAGGCTCTGTTTTACAGGATGGATGTACACACAGAGGTCTGGAACAGGGCCAGCAGGTATGCTCCCACTCACCTCTTCATGCAGCCATCTGTACAAAGATGAATTCATGAACAGGTGCCCTCTCTTCTGGCAAACTCAATATTTTAAAAAAGCAACTCCTCTTAACCACCTTCAGCATTTTCTGCAGAACCAGGGATACCTGCAATAACATGTACTCATTTTTGCATGTACAGTCTATGTGGTGTGAAGATATTGAGAGGGCCATACCTACTACACACAGTAAATATTTTACCCCATTTTAATATCAAGGTCTCAAGATAGTTTATATTTTATTATTTTAAAATGGCTTGGATCCTAAGTTGCTCTTCTGTTAGCAAAACAGGGAGAACGCAAAATGGTTCAGCCAACTCAAGTCACCATGATAGTAATTGTTTACAATCTGAGATGTTTATTTGCTTATGCATTCAATAATTAGGCCACATCATATCAGCAAAAACGGGTTTCCAACTCTGTGCCTGCTGCTAAATAACGTTACTGCAGGGCTAGAAGGGCATTTTCATGGAAGAGGTGGTGGGTGGAAGGCTCTGTTCAACCCATCCCCTCCCTGCTTCTCTCCTAGGTGTTCTTGCTAGTTTTTCCACTTTGGAACCAAGACCAATTTGCCACATGTATTTGTGTGTGTGTGAGAGAGAGGGAGATGGCCAGGTTGTTGAGTGGGGCAGCCCAATCAGTGTGTCACCAATCTTGAAAAGCACTGCACTAGCTGCCAGTGAGCTACTGGGCCCAATTCAAGATGTTAGCACTAATGCCCTAAACGTCTTTGAGCCCAAATACCTAAATATTGCCTCCTTCAGCATCAACAATTTCAGGCCTTACAATCAGCACGGGAGGCCCTGTTAGTGGTGCTGCCACTGGGTGCTGCCCAATTGGCCCTGATCCTTGATGGCCTTCTTGAGCAGTCATTTCCCACTAATGGAATTATCTCCAATGAGGTGTGTCTGTCTCCCCTCATGATTAACATTTGGGTAGAATTTAAAAACATTTCTGTCAGTCATTTGATGGCTGAAAGATGTTGCTTCTGGCAAGTTTGAAATTATTAGTTGTGAAGAAATTTGGTTTGTTTTTAAATGTCTTTTTAAAAATGTATTGTTTTATTATTTTGTTCATCCTGGGCTCCTTTGAGCAGAAGGGTGCAATAAAAATCTGATGATGGTGGTGGTGGTGACTTTGATTTCTCATTATTCATTAAATTCAGGATTAGCATCCATGCCTGTTGATTAGGGTTGCCAGGTCCATGGCCTGAGACTGATCCTGTATCTTTAGGAGAAGAGAAGGTCAGCCAAGTGCAGGTGTTCTTGCAACTCTGTAATGGGAAAAACCACAAGGTGGAATTCTCCCTCCCCCCTCCACAACTTTTAAAGATACAGAAGACCTCTTGGAGGCCAGGCCTGGCAACCAAGAGGTCTTCTGTATCTTTAAAAGTTGTGCAGGGGGAAAGGAGAATTCCACCTTGTGGTTTTTCCCATTACAGGGTTGCAAGAACACCTGCACTTGGCTGACCTTCTCTTCTCCTAAAGATACAGGATCAGTCTCAGGCCAAGAACCTGGCAACCCTGCCAGTGTTGATATAAGATAGTTTTATATTAATGTGTTCTCTTCAGAAAGTGGTCCATGAATGCCAGAAATTAGAAATACGACTAAGTGATACTTATAATTTGAAATGGTGATAGAATTGAGGTGTGACTGTACTGTTGAGTGAAAAGAGGCCCAGGTCTGCCAAGGCTCACAGCTATAATGACTTGTTCAGCAGCACCAAGAAAGCAATCAAACAGAGATGTAAAACTGAAATGTTTGCTGATCCATGAAACCACTGATAATGCAACTGCTTTAATGTTACATTTTCAAAATCTTTTTCTACCATGCATCTCAGATGAGAACTATAAGCCACACCATGTGCCTGAGACAACATTTAGCAGGGACAACTATTTTTAGATTTTTTTTAAAAAAAAACAGACTAGGTATGTAGCAGACTATTAAATCTGGAAATCAAAATGTTAAGCTTTATTTCAAGCCCTTTTTTGTTGAGCTATATCAAATTCATATTATTTTAAAAATAAAACAGTGGAAATGATCCTTAGGAATCACCAACACAAGCAAGGGATGAGAGCTGAAGAAAATACTGTAGAAGGGCCAAGAATGTACAATTCCAACTGGTTTATACATTAGTCACACTTATCTAAACAGCCTGGAAGATAAAAATATATTGAATTGTATTGGGTCTTTCCAGAAATAAAAAGGAACAATTTTTGTAGGGCTACACAAGAATGAATCTACCTCCATAATGAACAAGCTTCCACTGACTACACAATGAATACTAATCAGCAGGAGATCTGGAGTTCTTCTTGGAACATGGCCATCCACCTGAGAACCTCTTGGCTCACTTCAGTCTCTTCCATAATACATACAGTGAGTTGAAAGGGAAAAGATTCTTTGTTCTGCGATGGAAGACAGTTATCTCAATGCTAGCAGAGTTAGTTATTTCAATACTAGTAGAGTTGTTGGTATCCAAAGACAAGTGGAGAACAGAGATGCAGTAGATCTGTGAATGGTTTGTCATTAGGGTTGCCAGGTTCAATCCCTGAGACTGATCCTGTATCTTTAGGAGAAGAGAAAGTCAGCCAAGTGCAGGTGTTCTTGCAACCCTGTAATAGGAAAAACCACAAGGTGGAATCCTTGCTTCCCCCTGCACAACTTTTAAAGATACAAAAGACCTCTTGGTTGCCAGGCCCAGCCTCCCAGGGGACTTCTGTATCTTTAAAAGTTGTGCAGGGAGAAGGGAGAATTCCACCTTGTGGTTTTGCCCATTACAGGGTTTCAAGAACACCTGCACTTGGCTGACTTTCTCTTCCCCTAAAGATACAGGATCAGTCTCAGGGATTGAACTTGGCAACCCTATTTGTCATGTGTTTTGGCTGAAACACCTTAACATTCTTTATGTGGGCATGGCTCATTAAAACCTGGGTAGAAATATGAAGAAAGCACCATGGGAGCAGTTGCCCCCATGAATCCATTTCATGGTTAATTTTTACACCATTACTGTACCCAAGATGTACAGGTTCAACATTACTCTACTCAAGGTGGTCTACAGTCTATAGAAATGCAAAATAAAAAACCCACATTGTTAGCCTAAAACAATTTAAAATATAACTAATTATAAACAACACAATTCAATAATATATTCCACATATAATATTATGAGATAATACCAACAAAATAACAGCCATTGACAATTAAGCAAAATTGTCATATACTTTTAGTGTCTTAAAATGCATCACTTGAGGTAATTTCTCTCTCATATGGAACTGTCTCCGAGGCCACATCTGCACCTTACATTTAAAGCTGTATCATGCCACTTTAACAGTCATGGCTTCCCCCAAGAATCCTAGGAACTATAGTTTGTAAAGGGTGCTGAGAGTTGTTATGAAACCTCTATTTCTCTCACATAGCTACAGTTCCCAGAGTTCCCTGGGAAGGGGGATTGATTGTAAAACCGCACTGGGAACTATAGCATTTTGAGAGGAATAGGGATCTCCTAACAACTCCAGCACCCATAACAAACTACATTTCCCATGATGTGGGGATGGGGACAGTCCCCGACCTTCCTGTATCAAGCAGAGAAGGCCTGCAGGGTATTTTTTATTTATGTTCACTTGAATGTCAATAGGACCCTTCACATGAAGAGGGACTTTGAGACACCTGGGCTCCAATAGTGTGGAAAGTTCCACTTGTATTCAAACAAACATTCAAAGCATCCTGCAGACCTTCACACTTATCAAGGAAGGTGGGGGCTGATATGCACAGGAGCTGATGCACACAAGGACATTGTGCATGCCCCTGCCCCCACAATTAAAAATTACATGTTCAGGCACATACCTGACCATGACTATGGTTATACACCAAACCAAAAGTGAATGTGTAACACGGAACAAAAAAAATTAATGGCTCATTCTAGCTTAGCTGGAAGGTTGAGTGCCAATGAAAGCAATGGAACTTAAGTTAGTCAGACTCCATCAGTTTCAAATGATGGAATTCATGACTAACTTTATCTGGATCAAAGCCACTGCAAATTTAAGGCATGGAACAGCCAATGTTGAGCTCTTATATCCTTCTCATGTCAAAGGAAGACTGTTACACTTGTGTTTAATTCTTCCAACAAAGTAAATTGACAGTGGTGTAGTTAGGTCATTTTAGACACTGACTTGTTTGTCTTAAGGGGGCTTTCTGGATGGTAATGTGGTAAGCCAGTTCTACTGTGTTTGGGGGGCTTTCTGCTCATTTTGATGAGTGGGGCCCTAGATTCCTGCCCCAAACCACCATTACAATCAGATATTTTAAAGATTTACTGAATCTATTGGGTGGTATTCAATGATAATCTTACTCAGAGTAGACCCAGTGAAGTTAGTTTGGATGACTAACTTAGGTTCATTAACTTCAGTGGATCTATTCTGAGTAGGACTAAGTTAAATACCACCCATTGAGCTGGTTCACACACCACACAGTGCCAAATTTTGGCTTAGAGAAAACCTAAGCTACAGCTCATGGTTAGTGAGAGAGAGCTGAACCACAAGTCCTGGTTCAGATGACATGCCAATCTAAACCTTGTCTTAGCTTAGCACAGCAAAGCAGCAAAAAGAACTGGGGAGGAGCAAAATGGCTGTGAGCTCCTTTTCCTGCACATTTTCACAGTCTCATTAAACTAAGGTTTGGCTTAGTGCGTTGTGTGAATCAGACTATCAACATGGTGTTGTAATCTGTGAAGCCAATTTTACAGAGAAGGCAAAAGCCTCAACAATTGCAATGGAGAAATATGCCCCTAGCTTGTAAAAATGATTGAATATAATGTCACAAGATGTTCCCATGAAATGCAAATAAAAGACATGAGGTACACATCATTAAAAAAAAACCCTGTTTACTAGTTGTTTTGTTCCTATGGCTGGTACTAAATTTTGTTTGTGCTATAACTGAAGAGAGGCAAATTGCCTGGAAGCCTGCAGTTCTTCACCTATGCATTTTCTGCAAGATTTACAACTTCCATATAACTGATGAAAATTTTAAATGATGTTCTATAAACTATTAAAGGGAAACTGGCTTTTGGACATACCTCCTTTAAATGGACAATTAACTTTTCAAAAGATATACAAATAAAAGGAAATGAAGCAGAAATGGCAGTGTTCTGGAGAACAAAAAATGCATACAAGGTAGAAATGAAATAATCACAATGTGGACCACACCATACTGATGATCTTGATCAACAACAACAGAAGCCTGAGCATGCATCCATGTTTGTTTCCATGTTGTGCATCCATTAACAGAAACTGATTCTACCAATAAGTAGAGAAGTAGCAGAGACAGCCCTTCCACCAGTTCTGCCACATTACTTGCCCTCAGCTATGTACATAGGATCAAATCCAGTGGTGTCTGTCTGCCAGCTACCATTAAAGTTCTGTGACATTATGACATCACAGCAGCTCAGCCACTGGCTGGAGGTCAATGCAGAATGGATTCCTGCTCCCCATGCAATCTCAGTGTGACTCCAGTATTTTCTCCAGAGTGTTAAGGGACCCTTCAGACCAGCTTGGGCAATGTGTGGTGCTTCAAGGGGGAGGATAGGAATGAGAAGTCCTATCTACTTAAGTGACATTGAATGTGGCTCATAATGTGAAATCCCAATTAATGCCACTCCATAATTGGTTTTCTTAAATTTGTTCCTAGACGATGGTACAGGTCTGCAAATTAAAGCATTGGTTACACATCTACCTCAATGGCATGTTTCACAATAGCATGTTTTTGGAAGGACCTATCCAGAGCTAACATTGAATATTGGTATAATCTGGTCTGCAATAAAGCATTGTTAGATAAACTCACACAAAAAACTCAGTCTCTAGAGGTCAAAGTAGACAAGATGCTTTTATTTTGACTTGGTACGATTTTGTACAATATATGACCCGGGAAGAACATGATCAAGTTCCTTTGCCAGCATATAGATGGATATGACTTCTTCAAGTGGGTCTTCCCCTCTCTTTTCTGGTCTATTCCATACCCAAAATGAAAAAGGGAAAGAATAAGCACAAATAAGATAAGCAGTATACTGAAAATTGTAAATGAAAATATCCTGGCTTTAAAAGTTGAATTCTATAAGTGTACTGTAACACCAACTAATATGAGTTTATTTTAAATTATTTTTGAGCATTTACGTTTGTTAATGTTGTATGATTTATATATGATGCTTTCATGATGTTTGATTCTGTTTAATAATGGTATAAAATTATTGATTAAAAAATCCCATCCAACCGTATCGGGAATTCTTAGATGCATAAGATCCTGTGAGTTAGTACAACAGTGTGCTGGAGAGAAGGATTTTCAGATGCATCTCAGTTTCTTATTTGACTATTGTCTGTTATTTTAATCAACCAGTGCTCTAGCTTAGTGCTCTAGCTCTTGGGCTTTAGTGTAAACTATAGGAGTACTCAAAAGTAGTATGAGTTCATCCATTTTTCTCATCATTACCACCTTTTATATCAGTTAAGAAAGGATTTATGCCCACAAAATATATCAGAACCCATTTATTCTGTTTATAAAAAGTAATAGCATCTATTTGTATCGTTCTTTATTTCTCTCCTTGCCAGCCCTAATTTTTCAAGTTAGGTTAACAATGACAAGGATCTTTGATGAGTTTCACATGTCCATTCCATGGACATCTCCATGAAAAGTGTAAGATCTTCCACGTCCCTAGCAGAGGCTTTTGTACAGCCTCACCACCACATAGACCCTCCTGCTCCTTCTTCCCGCTCCAGACTCTTTGGGCACTCTGATTCCCTTTCCGTAGCTTTCAGAAGTGACAGCCGAGGCTTTGACACATTTAATGAATGTGTGTATAGTGGACTTTGCCTGCAACACACATGCATTCAATGAATTTGTGGAGCCCCAGCCAGCACTTCTGGAAGGGGCTACATATTCAGTCATTTAGCTTCCCACAATGTAGCTGTTAATGTTCTGTGACATCACAGCAGCTCAGCCAATGGCTGGAGCTCACAGATCCTCACCTTTTCCCAGTGGTGTCTGGTGCCCATTGGAACCAGTAAGGCAGAAGGGAGGGGAGGCCAATAGTAGATGTAGCCAGAGCCAAGACAGGCAGAGTCAACTAATCCTAGTATTGTCCTTGTCCTTCTCCCTGCTCAGTTCTATAAGGGCTGAACACTGATGTTAAGGGGGAGGAAGTTGACAGGCAGTGCCACCCCCTGGACTGGCAGGTGGGGGCTGGCTGAAGGCAAACTGAGATGGGTGGGGCAGCGCCACATTCACCCAAATGGACCAGCCTCCATTGCCCTTTCCCATTTTTCAGCAACAGTCCTCCCAAAAGCTGAATCACTGATGCTTACCAGAAAGAAGAGAGCAAGGTGGCTGGGAGGTCAGTATGGTGCAAACGCACCTGCTGAGCTGATCCAGCACTCCTGCTGATGTATTTGCACCATGCTGACCTCCCCACTCCCTCACCCACCTCACCTTCCCAGTAAGCAGCAACTCCGGAGTTGGGAGGTCAGGTGAATGCCATCACCCCACCGTGTCATTTGCTACTGCCAGTTTTAGTCTCAAACAGGATGCTTATCAACTCTCTGAATGGGCTAACCTAGAGGGTTGGTCAACTGTGATGGGTTTGGAGGGTCTCCAATTCAGCAGATTTATTCTAGTAATTTATCAATCATAGGTGCTGTACATAAAATCTCTTAGCAGTTCTCCTTAATTCCTCACCTTCCCTGGGAAAGATGTTAAGAGTCCCCTGTTCAATCTAGTTTTACATGTTTCCAGGGAAGGAAATTTGCATTTAAATGAGAAAAAACCATGTACACTCAGCAATAAATACTTTACTCACATAGGAATAAAGGGAGAAAGGGTATCTGCTTAATATTCATATGCAAAGAAAAACAAATAATGAAGACTCTCCCAAGAAAAGTATCTGTAAGCAGTTATCACTATTTTAAGAGTCTAGAGATTAGAACTAACATTTGCTTACTAGGGCTGCAATTCACAAGCCATTTACATCAGACCAGTCTTACAAACCTCCATGAGCTTCATTGAAATTACACCCCAACTCATCATTCAATCTGTATTTCCCAGGAGTTACACAAAATCATATACATAAATCTCCTTCAAGGCTTGCATGTGCAGAACAAAAAGGGTTTTTTTAAATTAGCTTATGGCTGCTTGCCATTTTGCTTGTTTTCCCTTTTTTCTCTGAACATTCAAGAGCTTACTATGCATTTAAGAGAGTAGCTGGTGTATATCACATCACACTTGCTCCATGGGCCGATGTCTGGTGCAAGCCTATGCATGTTTGGGGAGTATGATTGCCCATGCTCACTACTCATGCCTGTCTTACCTCCACACCAGCTTAACACATGTGATACAACTTCTGTAGAGAACCTACATCTGTTGGCTCAAGCCCACCAGCTTGTTAGCGCACAGGAAATCATTGCATAGTTTGTAACTACATGACTTGGGACTTACAACTGTTAAACCTGGGCCATCATGATCTTGGTTTAGGAGGATTCCTAGGCTGACATACACATCTGGTTAAAGATATGTATACATATGTATATCATGATGTCCATACATTTCATGTTTGCTGCATATAACATCTGTGTAACACTGGTGGTTCCTGCAGCTTCCTGTAACCATTGTAATGTAGAGGTCTGCTTAACGAGGGGGGTTAGGAACACTGGAATCTCTTGGGGTCCCCAGTGGTTCATTGTCTTTGCCAGAAGAAGTAACTGCTATAAAGCTTTTATTTGATTTTTTTTTTTTTGGTCTTTGATGTAAAAATCAAAATTGCTTCCTCACAAATGTATGCTGCTTCAGGCCTGATGCATAAGTTTTCTAAGAAATGTAGTTGTGGAAAAAGAAAATCATATTCTTACACACAGGATATCCTAGACAAATTGCAATAGACAGAAAATAATTTAGCATATTGATTTTGGCCTGCTGTGCCAGAGAAGCACTGAAGTTGGTTACAAGATAAAGTGTTTAATTTCTCTGTAGACTTAAAAGAATAAATTACAAAATTTAGTAACTGTCAGGTTATTGCAATGAGCTTATTTTAGGATAAGATGTATATGTATATAACATGTATATAACATGTGGAGCTATTTGGCTAATATAAGTTTGTTTGCATAGTTTTGTGAGACCGTCTCCCTAAGAAAAAATATGGTTGTAAAAATATCAAGGTTGACTATGCTAGGGCCTGGGCAATCATAGGACATTATGCTCTCAAATCTGTTGATTGGTAAAGCCATCTGGAGTGCAAAACATGTTCTGAATCTATTGATGAAAAACAAACATGTCCAGCGGGTTATAGCCAGTCTGGACTACTTTCACACATAATTAGAAAAGGTATTAGAGAAGTTTTCAGGATGTAACAATAGAATATTACAACACAATAAAATGTAATATTAGAGAATGCTGGAGTTCTGATTCCAAAACTAATAATCACTTTGGGCGTTTACAGCTCATATAAGAATATCAGCATCATGTGCAACTTAATCAGATCTGTTTTAATATTCAAATATTAGATGGACAGCTTATGGAGCAATCAAGGCAGTCCATCTATAAATAAAAATAAAATCATGTATAGTAAAAAGAAATGCAATAACATTGGCTTCAGCAGCATGACAGTGTAACAGTAAATGCCATAATGTTTTGCAGCTGATCATAATCAGTTATAGCACCCCTAAAAATAAGAAACTGAATAAGTGGCAACATTGAACTACTGTTTTTGATTGCATACCATGATAAGATATGGAAGCAAAGAAAAAGGCTAGACTGGCACATTTCCAACCTGGGCAGATTAATTAGATATTGAAAGCATTGATTTCCCCAAGTGGTCTCAACTTTGCAGTGCTTCTGTTTCGAGTCATTTATCCGGGTGTCAAAACATTGGTTTAAATGTCTTGAGTTCAGACATGTGAGTGTGAACTATTTAGTCATAATATGGGCAATCAAGGGCAATAAAATTGCAATATTTTCTTACAGCTAAAACTTGGCAATTTATTCTGCCATATGAATTAATGCACCTTGCTCTGCATTGAATTGCCCCATCCACAAGTCTCACACTTGAGTATGACCAAGACATTTTAGATGTATTTATAAAGCATTTTGATTTTAGCCTTATCCAGTGGCTAGTTTTGATTGAGTTTTGAACTTCTTAAGTTAGATTTTAGACTTACAAGGACATCAATGGTCATCTAGTCAAACCCTCTGCCAATGCAAGAAACCCACTATTACAGTACCCTTAATAGGCAGCCATCCATTTCCTGCTTTAAAACCTCTAATTAAGGAAAGCCAACTACCTTGCTAGGCAGCCTGTTCCATTGTAGAACAACTTGTATCTTCAGATTTGTTTCATTATTTCAGTGACGGGACTTCATATATTTAAAGATAGATATCATATCATCTCTTTTCTCCAGGGTAAACATATCCAATCCCTTCAATGATCTGTAGGCACCTCACCATCTTTATTGCACGCTGGACATATTCTAGTTTGTTAATATCTCTCTCAAACTATTGTGCCCAGAACTGGATACAGGACTACAGGTGAGGGCTGATCAAAGCACAACAGAGTGGTACCATTACTTCTTGTGTTATGGACATTATATTGCACCCTCGAATTGCATTAACCTTTTAGCAGCTGCATCATACTGCTAACTCATGCTGAATCTGTGGTCTACTAAAGCCCGTCGATCCTTTTTACATGTACTGCATTCAAGCCAGGTCACCCATCCTATATCTGTGCATCTCAATTTTCCTACTTTTGGAAATGGCTCTTTTATAAACCATTCATCCTCAACTTAATATATCCTTTGATTGGAGCAGTTGTTGCAGTCTGTTCTGAAAGAAGACAGCAGGTACTCTATTAACCTCAAGCAGAATTGGGCTCTGGAGTAACAAAATTAGTGAATTAGAGCAGATTAGTTAGTGAATGTGCTTGAAGTAAACAGATTAGTGTAGATTAGTATATTTTAAATAATGACTTTATAATCTCTTCAAAAATTGTCAACAGTTAAAAAAGGTCCCACAAAATTACAATTCAATAGAGTCTGAGGAAGTGTATATTTCTAAAGCAGAGCTGTTCTTTAAAAAACAAAAACAAAAAAGGAAGAAAGGCATCTTGCAAAGGTGCCATTAGTATAAGATGAATGTGTATTATAGTAAGATATAGCTGACCTCAAGAGCTGAAACACAAATTTATGCTAATGTGAAACATAATTTTTCTGACTTTCCTGCTCCAGTGAATTGACTTTGCTGGTGAGTCATGTTCTATTGTGTGAGCTAAATACATGTCTCACTAACAAGAGTTTACAGGGCCACTATATACATGGAATCGCTCCCAATGTTAGTCATACTCAAAGAAGACCCATTGAAATCAATAGACATAACTAACCTAGGTCCATTTATTTCAGTGGGCAGGTCCAGCTCCAGCAGTGGGCCAGGTAGGGCACTGGCTGAGGCCCCAGGAGCTCAGAGGAGCCCCTCACTGGCTCCAGCCAAACCCATCCAGTAGATCCAGCTTATGGATATTGCTCTAATAGCAATATTATTTATTTATGTAGTTTGTACAAAAGTGTTACATTGTTATCTCTAAAAAAAGGACATGTGAAATGAGATTATAGTGGAGAGACACAAGGGTTAATTTTAGATTTGTGGGAGTGGTATATCCATTCAGTGATAAAGAAATGGCACTTCTCATTTCAAAAAGTTCAAAATATCATTTTGTTTTTCTTTGATAATAGGGGTTGCCATATCAGTCAATACATGGTTTACTTTAAAGGTTGGGGCCAGGAGGGAGGAGAAGTGTGCAGGAAAGCAAGGGGACAAGAGGCCTACTAATAGTCTGTGCCCAAGGGCCCCCAGAAACTTGGAGCCAGCCCTGACAATGGGTCTTCCCTGGGCCTATGGATACAACCTATTTTAATTGCTCTCTCTTTAGTTAAATGTCTGTTTAACTACAGGTACTCAAAGGTCTCCATTTTTGTTAAGCATCATCCACACATTCAACCACATCATCACTACTCCCTTCTAGTATATATGCATCATTCTGATTTGCCACCAGAGCTTGGAAAAGTTACTTTTGTGAACTACAACTTCCATCAGCCCAGTCTAGTGGCCATGCTGGCTGGGGCTGATGGGAGTTGTAGTTTTAAAAATTAACTTTTCCAAGCTCTGTTTGCCACATTCATTATGCATAGGCTTGACCAGCAGTCTTTATCTCCTCTGCAATGTGAATGCTTCATATTTCTATGAAAAATTTGAGGTATCTCCATTATAGTGTATCTCATATATTTTTCTCAAAATAAAATAGGTTATTCCAGAAGAGCAGCTGATCGGTCCAGTTCAGTGGTTCATCTAGCCCAGGATCCTGGCTTTCAGCAGTGATTAATTAGCAATGCTGTAGAGCAAATGTAAAGTACAAAACGCAGAATGCTTCAGTTCCTTTTTGTCAGTTCCAGCGTCTTAACAAATGTGTGCCTCTACTATCTTAGTTAACAGCTGCTGACTATTTACTTTGTGAAACCATGCCCATGTTGGCAGGAATGAAAGTTAAAGAACACGATCCTTCTCAACTATAGGGGATAGTCAGTATGTGCTGTCCTAGGTATGAAGGCTTAGGTTGGTCAGATGGAATTTTGATGTCTAAAAAAGGAAACAAAGTTTGACTTTTAAGAGATGGTTGCATACTAGATGACAATGGCTTAGATAGTATGATAGCCTGCCCTGAAATCCTATGGTCCCTGGGATAGCACAAGGAAGTATTGGATCTCCCTCTCTGAGGGCAGAGAAAGAGATCTCAGTCTAGGAGAGGAAGATCTGGGATGAGACTCCTCGTTACTGGGGAGTTCTTGAACTTCCTTACATTAAATTATCTTAGTATCCAAGCCTATAACAATTTTAAGAACTAGAAATGTTAAATGTTGGCCTCTGTATCTTCTGATTTTTTTATGTCACAGTTCAGTGCCAAATGTGAATATATAGGGTTGTATCCAGCTGGGTTCTACTCAGAGGTGGCACACTGGAATAACTGGGGCTGAGTTAGACATTTCCATTAATTTCAATGGAAATACTCTGAGTATGACCAACATTAGATACAACCCATTACATGAAACCTCTGAGACATTCGCTTTATATGTGAAACAAATAATTTTTGTGAAAATTAGCATAATTTGTCTAATAGTTGTGAAGAGGTCTTCTATTCCTATCAGCAACCACTGCTAAAGCAGGAATTTAACACTGAGCTATTTAATATGTAAAAGACATCTTGTTCTATATTGTGGTGTATTAGGAACTACATGCATTTGAGAGAGAAAAGGACAAACGTTCTGGTTAAAAATTTATCCCAGATCACAAAAACTAAAAATTGTTGACATCTGCTTACTCCTCATTTATGTAAAATGAGTTAGTGGCTAATCACTCTTGCTCCCAGGGGTTAGATTTCCCCCCTTCAGATTACAAGGTCCATTAGCAATTTGGCAGCCATTGTAGAGCTGAGCTAGATATTTATGCAAATATTATGCAGAATGAAGTACCCATTTGCTTGTTGAATTATATTAAGTCCTAGCCATAAATATTCTTACAACTGTTGGTTAATAATGGAAAAGCTTGCAAATCAAGTCTTTGGATTCCCCCCCCCCCAACAAGAATATGTGCAAAAACTGGTATCAGATGCTCATTGAGTATGAATGGATGAAGCATGGGGCACTGTGACAGAACCCAACTTGGTTTCTCACAACATCTCAGCTGATGCTCAACACTCAATTTACAAAGATAAATTGGGATTGGGTGTTTATTTTGGCGTTGTTTTTTTGCTTTGTGAGTCTCAGAAAGCATTATATCCCTTTTTAAATTGGGATTCTTGTGTGTAAATCCAGTTCTGTCATAGCATCCAATAAGTATGAAGCTGTCTGGTTGTTAAAATAATCATCTGTGAAGGAATTAGACTGATTGTTTTTTTAAAAAACCCTAAAATATCTTGTATGCAGTTGGTTGGGGATTTAAGGGATTAATGTGCTGTCTGACCCTAGCCTTGCCTGTCCAGAAAAAAAGGGGGGAAGTGTCACAAATTAATTAGGAAAGCTTGGTGCAGATACTGTGTCTGCCACAGGATCAAGACAGTTGTTTTTCTTTGAAGCATTGAAATGTCTGAGGACTGAAAAACACAACAAAGGTAACTCCAGCTATAATTAGCCAATGGCTTGCATTGACTTTTAGTTCAGGAGGATCTCACAAAAGGGATGGCACAGGCATGCTGGAGACTGAAGAAAGGAGAGCTGCAAATCTTATATAAATAAAAAAGTCTAAAAGTCATTAGTGGTTAGAGACTCTAGTTAGGGGATAGTCAGAATTATGTTTATTCCAACTTACTTTATGTACTTGTGCTCCTTTGGGGAATTGCTTTCTGTGCATGTAACCATTCCTATGTTTAAATCTCTTTTCCTAAAAACCACATTTTTATCTTTTTTTTAAAAAAAAATCCCCCCAAAACTTTTAATCCTGATACATAAACCCCTTGTGGCCTCTATTAATAAAGTCCAGGGAAGGCTGTTCTATTAGGGCAAATGGAGTGCTGCCCCACCACGCTCAGCCTGCCCTCAGCCAGCTCCCACCTGTCTTCTTACTTTCAAGTAGCCCAGTGGGTGGCCCTGGCTATCAGCTTCCTTCTCCTTAGTCTCAGTGTTGCCCCTTATAGAACTCAGCAGGGAAGAAGGAGGAGACAAAACTAGAGTTACTTGGCTCTGGCTCTACTTACTGTTTGGGCTCCCTGCTTTCCACTCCACCAGTCCCAATGGGCACTAGCTCCACACCACCAAAAAGGTATCCTCAAGGAGACACATGGGAACTTTAGGCTGTTTGGTGAAAGGCAGCCTGGGAGAAATATAAATATTCACTTGTTGGCAGTGAAAAGCTTGCAGGAAGGGAGGGCAAACTAAAGGGGAACACTCTGTTTTGGCTGGATTTCCTTCCCTTCACAGTACATGGTCCAGAGTGCAGCTGGGGTGCCATGACATAATCTGCTGAGACATTCTGAGATGAGGTGGGTGGCTACCACAGATCAGATCATCTTGGTAATGACAAGGTATGGTAAAGAAATTTGGTTCGGCTCACATTTTAATGTGAACCTATCTAATTTGCACTTCCGAAACACAACTATCCTTCAATATTCACACTTGCAGTTCTCCAACCAAGAAATGTATACAAAAATAAATATATGACAGTGTGCCTAAAAATGTCATGAAAATAACATACAAAAATGTATTATATTGGATGAAATTCATTGCAATAATGTGTATACAAAATTGCATACAAAAATTTGTTTATTTACATCCCCCCTTTTCACATAGTTAATTGTCACCCAGTGCAGCTCATGTGAATGAGAGGGAGAAAGAAAGAGCAAGAGAGAATGGGCATACCATCAGGCTTACAAAAGCCAAGATGCACAAGAGAAGGGAATTAGAAGGAAAGAACAAGACCAGTTCTTCAAGGCCAGAAGAATGTGCTGACCTATACAAACTTATATTCTTTTGGGCCAAGACTGAGTTTCCCTTGCTGATGTTCTTGCATGAATACAACTTGTTGGCTCTTGTTCCTTTAGCTGAGTGATGGGGCCAGATTGCCCTTTCCCCCCATGATTAAGAAGTCCCAGTGCAACTCTACGCTCAAGCAGAATGTTCCTTCTGGCAGGAAGTGGGGGAATCAGCTCCCTTTAGTTTCACCTTCTCTGGTTGATGGATGGGACCAAGATGGTTTTTGCTTGCCATGAGAGAAGGAGGTTAATTCTCCCAGCATCCCTTCATCCCTCTGGCCAATGGCAGAGACCAGAGTGTGCTGTTGTTTTATTCATTTTAATTATTTTCAGTGTCATAAGTAATCTTTGTGTAAGCTCCATAGTAATTTTAAATAAATAAATAACATTCTTGGTGTTGTTTGGGACTCCACGTTCCCCTTGGTAATCCTGTAAGCCTCCTTGGTAATGTTTAAATAAATAAATAAAATATTCTCAGTGTTGTCTGGGACTCCTTGTTCCTTTGAAGACACTTGGCTTGTTCACACATGCCTATAATTTGTTCGATTACCATATATATGAAGACTGGCAGCTGAAGTGACTCCAGTAAAAATCTTTATGTTTGAGATGATATGACAATTAGGAACTAGTTAGTAATTAAACCTGGGACATGTTGCATGCAAAACAGGCACTCTGTCACAGAACTCCAGTGTCTTTATTTGTGATATGAAAATGTTTGCTTGCTGTTCTGTTCTTCGTATGATGCACATACACACACACACACACTGGCTCATTAGCTTCCAAGATTTACCATGATAGCCAGTGACAAATACCTGAGGCTCATATCCTTCTTGGGAAGAGAACATTGATGGGCTATTATAGCCAGATAATATTTCCCTGATCCAACTACACATTATCGACCTTGCTCACTTTTACTGATAGGACACCCACCCAGGTAATTCTGTATTTTTTTTGTAGTATATTTCTATATGCAATACTAAATGTTGATACTAAAGAGGATGTTGTCATGGCCCCGTCAGAGGACTCATCAGACGAGGATGACTCGGGAGTAACAGCAGCAGACCCAGAAGCAGCAGACCCAGAAGGAGAAATGGAGGAAACTCCTGAGAACCTAGCTCCTTCTCCCCCTCAGCTGCAGAGCACCCCAGACACAGCTGAAGCCCTTCAACCAGACGCAGCCAGTGAACAGGATACTCCCCCCTCACCTGCAGAACGTAGACAACAGAAGGTCAGGCAGAAGAGGGGCAGGCCTGTCCAAAACGCTGATGGCTCACACCTGCTGACAAACCTGCTCCTTAAAAGTCAAACCTTGAGTTCAGCTTGTTGCTGACTACAACGTCAGGCGTGACCACTGTGTGTCTTCCTATCCCCTGAACCTTGACTTGGACTGATCTCTCGGCAAACTAGACCCGGACCTTCACTGACGTCTCTTCTGGATTTCTGGCTTGGCACGTAAGCTTTGAACGGCCTCTGCCCTTATCTTGCTTCCTCCTTGCTAGCCTGGCAGATTTATAGCCAAGCTGCTGGCTGAGGACTTATGGCCTGGCAATTACTAAGGAATCTCCAGCCCTGCCTGCACCCCCACCAACACTGCTGTCTCAGTGAAGAGCTGACAGATGTTCTGTTCAGTTAACAATCATATTTTATAGATGTACTGAAGCTAAGACCTCTTAGGTTAAAATTCAGTGATAGAGCACATGTGTTGCATGCAAAAACTCTGAAATTCAATCTCCAGTATCTGAAGATGGGATTGGAAAGGGCTCCTGTTGGAAACCCTGGAGACCTATTGGCATTCAGTATCTAAACAATGGACCAAAGGTTGTATTCAGTGTAGCACTAAGTAAGTAGTTTCATCAGTGCAAGGATTTCTGCTTGTACAACAGAACTTTCCCCTCCTCCTCCCACATGCCTGTTAAATCTATTCTAGGGGTTCCTCCAATCCTCCAGAGCAGATTTGGGGATGGCACAGGGCACATGTAGATGGAGAAGGGGGGGTTCCATTGTGCTAGTGATAATCCTTGCACTGACAGGATTGAATACTGCTCCAAAAGTCTGATGGAACTTTTTCTTCTCTTTCTCCTCCCCAATCCATTCTAGAGGTTCCCTTAACACTCTGGAGCAGATTTGGGGAGGGTGTGGGGTGTACATGGATGGAGGGGGGGAAGTCTTATTGTGCTTGTGGTAATCCTTGCACTGATGGGTCTGGTCAGTTGAATATTGTCCCAAAGGTCTGACTCCATACAAGGCAGCGAGCTGTTTCCAACAGGAAGGAACTTTAAACACACAGGGCATGAGGCAGGTGCTCTGTTACTAGGAACATAGGAAGCTGCCTTATATTCAGTCAGACCATTGGTCTGTCTAGTTCAGTACTGTCCACACTAGGGATGGAATCCTCTCCTTTTTTACATTTTGTTTTTAAGTGTAGTCCTCTAGTGGTTATTAACGATCAGATTCCTCTTTCCTCTATCTTTTAATTTATTATCAATATTATAATAGCTATTTATTCACAAGTCTCTATTGGTATAGATCTTTATTCTGAACTCTGTAATTAATGCCTGTTTACATTCCTTTTCAAATGCATGGCAGAGCAGATTAAGGAAGATAATTAAGTCAGTGTTCCCCCCCTGCTGCTCACAATCAAAACCTCATTTTCCCCTGCCACTTTCTATCTGTCAGTTACAATCAATACTTCATTGACATCAGTGGAAGAGAACACACATTTGAAGAGTTCACATAGAAATCAGATCGATAAAAATATCATTCACACTATCGATGATTTCAAAGTGAATTTTTTAAAAAATATTGGAAAAAAAGAACTAATCTGAAACCAGGCACAGAGAGTTGCTACTTCAAAATTCTCTCTGCAAAGATAGAGAATATCAGAAATAATAATTAATCCAATGGCAAATCCAATTATTGCAGAAAGAAAGCCCCCTGCCAGTCCACATTGGCTGCTAGTGGCTCTCCAGGATTCCAGATTGGGGTCTCTCCCAGCCCTAGCTGGAGATGCTGGGAAATGAACCTGTAATGTTCTGCATGGAAAGCAAATACTCTACCACTGAGCAATGGCTCTTCCTTTATTGGCTTGAGGCTACCCATTAGATGATTACTTCCAGAATCTACAGTTCAACTTCATCCTTTAATTTTGGCCTCTACCAGGGGAGAATTCATAGGCAGTGGCAAGAGCAGTGAAAGGTACAATGAAATCAGAGGAGTGAATAGAGTGTCCGGCTGGCTCAATGTAGCATGGAAGAGAAAGAGTGTTTCAGAAAGCCAAAGGTAATAAGCCTTCATTTCCTGCTGTGTCTTTTCTCAAAAAGTTTGTCCTGAAGATTCATTGCTCGAAATGCTTGCTAGGATCAAAGCATATAACGTACTTAAGGCGAAGGGGATGACTTCAATAGCTGCACATCCTTAAAAAAAGCTCCAATTTAAACTAACGCCCCACTGTCCCACCCTCCTTTTCTCTTCTCTATGGTTAGCAACCCTGATTCAAATAGACTTGTGGGAAATAAACCTGCCACACTTCTGTCTCTCTATTTGAGAGGAAACATGGAGTGTTCTCACCACTGTTTGTTTCAACATCAGAGAGGAGGTTAGTTTTATGCCCACATAAAATTGAGGTACTGAAGTCACTGTGTGGAGAATTTTATACCTCAGAGGTGCACAGTTTAGAAATCCACAATTCTCTAGTACTTTTTGCATCTGTCTGCTTGAGAAGACTGAATAGTAGGTTTCTGCAGTGTACAGTCATTGCCATCTGGTGGCTAGACATGGAATGTGAGCACTAAACTGCCAACTTGGAGGAAAAGGAGTTGCTTCATTACTTGAAGGCCTCCTTTACATCACTGTGTCTTACTTTGCCACGATGTCAGTAAGCAGACCACAGAGATTACAAGGCTTTAAATGCCTTGAAATACAAGACTGATATGAGACCATCAGAACATAATAAGAGCCATCTAGTCCAGCATCCTGTTCTCCCAGTGGCCAATCAGATGCCATGGCTGCAATTATGATGCAAGACAATTTCCTTCCAAAATATCCCCTGGGCTCCTACTGCGAGGAAGGGTGGGATATAAATCTAATAAATAAATAAACAAACAATATAGGCATTAAATCTATCTAAAGCAGGGGGGATCCTTAGGCCAGGGGGCTGAATGTAGTCCTCCAGACTCTTTTTCTGGCTCTCAAGACTCTAACCAGACCCTCCTTCCTAGAATGTGCCATTGAACTCCGATAATGCTCTTGTTGCTTGGATGGAAGATATAAAGGGTGTATATGCATGTAAAAATTAGCTTACTCTACAAAGGTAAAAGTTATATACGTTGCTCCACCAACTTTGCCTCTGGTCCCTTCCATCACTGGCACTGGCCCCCTAATGATTGCTCAGAAGGGAAAGTGGTCCATGAGCTAAAACAAATTTCCTAGCCTTGGTCTAAAGTTGAACCATTAACATATTACCTCTAAACTCCAGCTTTAGAAATTCCAACCTCTTGCTCTCTCTCTCTCTCTCTCTCTCTGTATTCTAAATACTGAGTAGCTTGCGAAGTTTTTATCATAAAACAAATATCGATGTGTAAAAATATATATGCCCAAATTGTTTTCAAGTAATTTTTATAGCACTAGCTGCATCACTATACCAACAATCCTATGTATACTTACCTAGGAGTAAACCCTATATTAGCATAGTGGACTTATTTCCAAGAAAACATGCATAAATCTTCCTCTGTTAGGTTTTTTTTCATAACTTAATCCTCAGCAATTTACATATGTGCAAACTGAAATTATTTTTAAAGTCCTAAGTCTATGCATAAGTATATATTATGTGAATTTTTTTTATTATGGCTTTTGACTTTTAGTAAGGAATATACATTACCTTTGATAAGCACTGTGTTTTCCAGCTCTTTGTGTTTTATCTTGTGCTGCCACCACGTGGTCCATTGTGAATATGTTTAGATAGTCAATAGGCTGGAACCAACAAGCTGAAATTCAACAGAGAGAAATGTAAAATCTTTCATTTTAGGTAAAATTAATAATAATTTACACAAGTATAGAATTATGTGGATCTGATATGGCAGCAGTACATGTAAAAAGGATACAGGTGGTCTTAGCTGATCACAAGGTGAACATCAACCAGCTGTGCAATAAGCTTTCTAAAAACAAGGTAATGTAATCTTAGGCTGCATTAACAGACTCATAGTAATCCAGCTTATGAAAAGTAATATTTCCACTCTATTCTGTGCTAGTCCAAGCACATCTGGAGTACTGTGACCAGTTCTGGGAACCACATTTTAAGAAGGACGTTGACAAGATGGAGTATGTTCAGAAGAGGGTAAGCAGAATGATGAGGAAACCTATGAAAGAACTGGGTATGTTTACCTGGAGAAGAAAGGATTAAGGGGAGACATGATACTGGTCTTCAAATATCTGAATAGCTGTCACGCATCCATTATGAAGCAGACGTTCTCTGTTATCCATGAAGAGATGTATGAGTCACACAGTATCAGGTATTATACAGCCACAGGAGTGGCTGTATACTATAGCCAGCGTGGATTTTTCACATTCTGCAATGTTAATTTGAAAATACCCCCCATGCCATTCTGATGCTTCCCATAAGCTCATTTCAAAACAAAACCTTACAAAACCTATAGTCCTGAACTCACAAACGTTTGCTCAACAACCCTCTCAATTTTCATGGCGATACACAAAATAGTCAGACAGAATAGAGAGTTCAAAGTGTAAAAAAAGTTTCAGACCCTTGGCCTCTCACTTGTGGAGTGCCACAGGGTTCTATCCTCTCCCCCATGCTTTTTAACATCTATGTAAAGCCGCTGGGGACCATCATCAGGAGATTTGGGCTGCAGTGTCACCAATATGAGGATGACACCCAGCTCTATCTCTCGTTCAAGTCCTCACCAGAGTTGGCTGTGGATACCATTTCCAAGAGCCTGCAGTCCGTAAGTGAATGGATGGGAGGAAATAGGCTGAAACTGAACCCTGACAAGACCGAGGTGTTGCTTGTGGGAGATAAAAGAAGGTTAGGAGATATAGACCTGGTGTTTAATGGGGTAAGATTGCCCCTGAAGGACCAGATCCGCAGCCTTGGGGTCATTCTTGACTCCCAGCTGTCCATGGAGGCTCAGGTCTTGGCAGTGAGCCGGGCAGCGTGGTATCAATTACATCTGATACAAAGGCTACGACCCTACCTTCCTGTCCATCTTCTCCCACGGGTGATACATGCCCTGGTCTCCTCTCGCTTAGACTACTGTAATGCGCTCTACGTTGGGTTACCCTTGAAAACGGTCTGGAAATTACAGCTGGTACAGAATGCGGCGGCACGTATGATTAAGAACAGCCATTGCCGTGATCACATCACGCCGGTGTTAGAAGATCTACACTGGTTACCAGTTGTTTACCGGGCCCAATTCAAGGTGTTGGTATTAACCTTTAAAGCCCTATACGGTTTCAGCCCAGTTTATCTGAAGGAGCGCCTCCAGCATCACCAAGTATGCCGTCTGACAAGATCAGCCAATCAAGACCTTCTCTCGGTCCCACCAGTTAAATCAGCTAGGCTGGTGCGGACCAGAGAGAGGGCATTTTCGATTGTGGCTCCCACCCTCTGGAATTCCCTGCCATATGATCTTCGCCATGTCCCCTCCCTCGCAGGTTTCTGCCGGGCCTTAAAGACCTGGCTCTTCAGACAAGCCTACAGGATTTCGGGGGTGGACTAGTTTTAATTGTTATGAACTATGGGTGGTTTTAGATTAAGGTGACTGTTTCTATGTGTATTTTATCCTTTTGCTGTACGTCGCCTAGAGTGGCCGTTAACTCGGCCAGATAGGCGACCCAGAAATAAAATTTTATTATTATTATTATTATATAAAAGGAGAGAAAAAAAACCCAGAGCCCTTTTGAACATTTTTCTCTCTGAGTTCTCATAATCTGTTGAAATTAATTAAAAATCAGCCATGTTCACAGAGTACCTGTAATCCTAATACTGAGCTTGCCCCATACTCTGACCTTCATCTTCTGCAGTTTAAAAGTAAAAAAAAAATGCCTGGCTTATTTTTAATTAATTTAAGAAATTTTGGCTGGAACCCTATGATAAACCCAGGCATGCTCAATAAGAACCAACTGTCTGAGTTCTAAAAGCCAGACTCATAGCTGCTGGACTTGCCTAATCAGGGGGCCACACCCACACCAGACTTTGATTTCACTTTAGACAGTCATGGCTTCCCTCAGAGAATCCTGGGAAGTGTAGTTTGAGAAGGGTGCTGAGAGGAGACTCCTGTTCCATCGAGAGAGCTCCAGTGGCCAGACTGGTTTAACAGTCAGCCACTCTGATTGAAGGTCTGTGAGGGTAACAGGGCGTCTCCTAGCAACTCTCAGCACCCTTCACTAACTACATTTCCCATGATTCTTTGACAGAAGCCATGACTGTCCAAAGTGAAATAAAGGCCTGCTGTGGATGTGGCCAGGGAAAGCTTTGGTTTAAATTTGGGTGGGAGGCTACATGTGCTTACCGTAGAATAAAAAGTTGGGGGAAACGCTGAAAAGCAATGATACTGTTCACAGTGTTTTCCTTTTGGAAAGGAAAGGGGCTTCCCTTCTGCCCAGTGACCACCCACCCAATCTCCTCCCCTGCTCCTCCCCTCCCTGCCCCTCCCCCAGGTCAGTGTTGGACTACGACCTGGGAGACCAGGGTTTGAATCCCCACACAGCCATGAAGCTTGCTGGGTGACCTTGGGCCAGTCACTGCCTCTGAGTCTCAGAGAAAGGCAGTGGTTAAACCACCTCTGAATACCGTTTACTATGAAAACCCTATTCATAGGGTCAACATGAGTTGGGATTGACTTGAAGGCAGTCTATTTCCATTTTCAAACAAGATTGCACAGAAATAAATCCCATCGAACTCAACAAGTATGCAAATGATCAAACCCATCCTCCCTTCTCCTCCCTCCTATTCCCTCCCTCTTGCCCCTCCCCTCCCCCTTCCTTTGCCCCTCCCTTCCCATCCCCATCCCCTTCCAATCCCCTCCTTCCCCTCCCCCTCCTCCCCTCCCCTTCCTCCTCCCCATGGTCAGTTTTACCTATCTTAAGCATGATTGCACGGAAGTAAAAACCATTGAACTCTATAAGCATACAAATGATCAAACCTGCCCTCCCCTCCCCTCCGCCCCCCTCCAATATGCTCCTTCCCCCTCCCCCATGGTCAACTTTTCCTATCCTAACCATGATTTCATAGGAGTAAATCCCATTGAACTCAATAAGCATGCAAATGATGAGCCCTGCTTTTTCCCACCTTCCCCTCTCCTCTCCCTTCCTCTTCCCCTCCCCTCTTCCTTCTTCCTCCTCCCGCACCCACTCTAGCCCTCCCTCCCCCGTCACTTCTACCTAACCTAAGCATGATTGCATGGGAGTAAATCGCACTGAATTTTATAAACATGCAAATAATCAAACCTGTTCTCCCCTCCCCTTCCTGCCTGCTCCCCTCCCAGTCCTCCCCTCTGCATTTCTTCCCCTTCCTCCTCCTCCTCCTCCCCTCCCCATCCCCTATGGTCAGTTTACCTATCCTAAGCATGATTGCAGGGGGGTAAATCCCACTGAAGTCAATAAGCATGCAAATGATCAATCCATTCTCAGCAAACTTGCACAGGATCCTATTTCTTACCTCCCGGATTAAAAAGCAGGGAAATTCACTAATAGGCAAAAAAAACCCTTGCGGTTTAAGAATGTACCTATAGCCTACAGATATTTCTATCAAACTTTAAAAAGCAGGGAAATTGGGCAGCTATAGTGAATGCACCAGGGTAGCAGGAGACCTGACCTCCTCTCTGAGATATTGGACTGCCCTACAAATTTGTCAGAATGCAAACACAATTTGGGTTGATCTTTCACAGTCCAATCCACTTGCTGTGTAGCTTGCAAGCATGTAAGCTATGCAAGGAATGTTTATTGATGGGCAGCTATAGAAATGAAATACTGTACCTATAGCCATAAAAAGAGAATGGCTGAAAAATTCAGTAACAAGCAACATACAGTGATGATGCAAGTGATTTTTCTGCTGCGTGTGTGCATCTCTGTGTTTGAGAGCATTCTACAAAATTGGCATCAAAACTGAAGAGGCCCTGCCACTTGGACTACTCACCTTGGACTTCAGTCAGCCTTTAAAGGACCTAATACACAAGGGTCAAATAATGATGTAAATCAAAGTCATTCAAGGGGTCTCCCCTCCTTCTGAGTTGAAGTATGATGCCAATAAACTTCACCTTCCCCAGAGCAGATACATCCTTCTGGAGTAGCTATATCCTTCTTGAGAAGTTTCGGTTCTTTTTCCATATCCCCAATCTGTAACCATGTCTAGTTCTCTTTATATCCAATTTGCTGCAGCCTATGTGGCTACAATAATCTTATCCCATATGAGACTGTTTGCTCTTAAAAATCTGCGGGGGGGGGACTCTTCTCCATGTCTGCATAGGGACAAATGCATGACTGACTAGGATCTGAGAGGGCCTTCTCTGTGGCTGTGCCTATGTCAAGGACTAGCTTCCAGAGGTCTATTTGGTCTTCCCTCTCCAGGCCTTCTGCTGCCTAGCTAAGATGATTTTATTTTGGCAGACCTTTAACCAGTGGAGGTTGGTCCATTAGGGTGACATAAGCATGTCATCAGTTAGCCTTCTTCCTTACAGCCAGCCAGGAGTTATCCTGAAATAACGCATTGCCTTGTTCGTTTGACTCGACATGAATTTATTTAGAAACCTAAACAAACCCAAATGAAAAGTTTGCTTTTAAATGCTGAAAGCTCTGTCTATTTTTTTTAAATTAATTTTTATTCAAATTTTCAAAACCAAAACAATACAAAAAGAAAAAACACAAATCCATAACTAATACAATAAAAAGAAAAAAATATTTAAAAAATTGACTTCCGATTTGTCGTAGTTCAGCTATAAGTCTATAATATATAACAAGCCTGTCTCTTAATAGATTATAAAATCACCTTCCTCCAGCGGTTATCTTAATTGGTTACAAATCTCATTAACATCATATCATTTTATTCTTCCACAAAAAGTCAAAGAGAAGTTTCCAATCCTTGAGATATATGTCCATCAATTTTTTTTCTAGATAAACATGTCAATTAATCCAACTCATCAAGTCTACTAAGTCCAGTAATTTCAAATCGCTCTTCTTCCATTATCCGTATTGGTTCCATCTTCCATCTTCCATCTTTACGCGCCCAATAATCTTGCTGTCATAGTCATATAATAAGAGTCTGATAGGAATTTCCTTTTTCACAGATATTTTCTTGCCATCAATTCCGAACGTATCACTGAAGTATCGTTGCAAAGCCGCATCTCTGTTCCTCTTTTTTACATGATACACTAGCACATCTCTTGAAGATTTTTCCATTGACACAAAACAGGGATTAATTCTGTTAGCTTTCTCCATTTCAAGTTCCATCAAATCCTTCCAGTCCAGGAATTTTTTTGAACCGATAATATCTTTATCTCCAATCTCTTCAATTCCTTCAGGGACAGCGCTGAGTTCCAAACCGTAATATTTGTCTCCAGGATCCATCACAGCCAGGAAATCCAAATCTTTTTCCATATCCATATTTAATCCAATCTCCATAGTTTGAACCTTGCCTTTAATTTCTCTTTCATCCTTTTTTGGTTTTCCAGATCTATCTTTATTCTCCTTTCTCATAGAATCCCGAATTTCTTTCAGCTCCTGTCTCATTTTGTCAAATTCAGTTCTCAGCGCTTGACTATTATTTCTCAGTTCTTGTTTTATTGACTTAATCCCATTCATTATTTTCTGAAACATGTCTAAAGATAAAGTCCCTTCTTGTACATCCATGATCTTCTTAATTGTCATTCTTAAAGCCAAAGGAACAAAACTCCTTCAATTTTCAATGTCCCAAGCAAAGAGCAGTTTATTTCTTTATCCAGTTACAAAGGAGTTAATCTTTCAAACCAACTGGCGTCACACTCTAGACAGCCCTTATCTCTTATATGCCCAGAAGTGCAAAAACAGCTTTAGTTCACAGCGTCCAAATAACTAGTAGCAGAAAGAATGAGCAGATTCGTCAAAAAAAAAGTAGATCAGAAAAAATAGTCCCAGACATATATTACACAAAAGTCTTATAAATCAAAAAGATTTTTCTTTTCTCTTCCAATCAGAAATCCCTCATCCATTGTAATCTTTATAATGCTATTTTCCATGTCAGCTTTTTGCAATAAAAAAGATAGGCTATTTTTATTTTCTTCCCCCTTAGTTCCGTGAGTAAAAGAGAAGGAAAGTTTTGACTCACCCAGGTTTTCTTAATTGCTGGTTCTTTGACAAATCTCTTTAGCTGTATAGATAAGAAAGTAATACGCGTAGACAGGAGAATACTTGCCTGTTAGACCGTTTTTCTTAAAAGAAAAAAAAACGGGTCACTTATTCAGCTGAGCTAGCTAGAAATCCTCGCTCCGTCCGAGCTGCTGGAAGACCTTCTTTCACAGACAATTCTGATGAATTCCAGTCTCCAACAATCACAACAAAGCTGTGTGGTAAATCTCACATTTCTTCCTTATCCGGAAGAAATTATCCCCAGTCAAAAAAGACCCTTCTGACTGGATTTAAAACTGAAAAAGTTTCATCCAAGACAGGAGCCCGTCTCAGAGGCTGCACAGGCGGAGGGATTCTCCTGGGAAGTCGAAAGCTCTGTCTATTGAATCATTTGAGTCTCAGTGGCACTTCTTCTGTTCCCCTGTTAGTGTGTTCTTTTAAATTAGAGGGTCTTCTGTGTCACATGCATTTTACATGTGGAGCTCCTTGTGAAGTCCAAGGGAAGCCCAATATTCCAGAAGCTCATCAGAATGCACATGGAGGTTTATATCAGGATTTGTGCATGTTTGATGTGGCAATGTGACTGGCCTCTTTCCTTCCCTGGTGGAGATAATGAGGTTCTCCTACTGGGCTGGAAAACTCTCAAAAGAAAAAGAAACCGATATATAGTTCTTAATTGGAATGATATATTTTACTGGAAATTTATACATGGAAGAGTCATAGCTTAGTGACAGAGCACATGCTTTGCATGCAAAGGGTCATAGAATCATAGAATAGTAGAGTTGGACCTATAAGGCCATCAAGTCCAACCCCCTGCTCAATGCAGGAATCCAAATCAAAGCATTCCTGACAGATGGCTGTCCAGCTGCCTCTTGAATGCCTCCAGTGTCGGAGAGCCCACTACCTCTCTAGGTAATTGGTTCCATTGTCGTATGGCTCTAACAGTTAGGATGTTTTTTCTGATGTCCCAAGTTCAGTCCTTGGTGCTTCAGGTAAGGCTAGGGAAAACTCTTGCCTGAAACCCTGAAGAGTCACTGCCACTTAGAGTGAACAATACTACACAAGATGGACCAAGGGTCTGACTGGCATACAGCAGCTTCCTACATTCCTATACCAGTCCCAAACAATAATATGCAGCCTCCAAACAAAAAGGGCAAAAAAGTTATGTTGACAAGTCATTACCATTAGGTAAGGGGGCAAACCAGTCTGGCCTTAAAATTCCTTAAGGAAGGGCTAAAGTGAGCATTATTAAAGAAAATATATATAATAACCTTTTGCAACCAGTAAGCTGCTTATAAAACATTTGCTAAAACATGGCATTCTTATGCACCACCTGAATATAATATGATGTTATTCTTGATTCAGGGTGGCTTTTAACGTTCTTAATTGTACATCACTAAGATCCAGATGTTAAATTTAGTCAAAGAGTTGTAATAAGATTATTCTTGTGTAAAATGAAGAAAGGCTTTTTATCAATAAAAGGTTAATATATGCAAAATGTCAAGCGTGCCCATCACTGTAATATGAGAGCAGGATAGGTGGAAATAGACTTGTGTTCCTAGTTGATTTGAGATTTTGCTTGTGCATTGTGGTGGTGTTCAAGTCTATTCTTCTGCCAATTAGTATATCATTCTATAATGCCAACATATATTGCTGGTGGTGTTGATAATGGAGGCTGCCATAACTATTGATACACCCCCTCCAAGTTGTTCTCAGCCATTTTTGTACCTAAGGGGGGGGAATCAACATGACATACAGAATTGGTGGTTGGAAATAGATAAACAATGATCCCTTTTGAAATCTGCTGCTTGCAGCAACTGCTTCATCTTAAGACTAACCCTGCACCCAGTTCCAAGCACTTATGTAATGGGGTAGCAAGCTAGCAAGGTGTGGCCCTCCAGATGTTGCTGAACTACAATTCCCATCACCCCTGCCAATTGGCCATGCTTGCTGGGGCTGATGGGAGTTATAGCTCAGCAACATCTGGAGGGCCAAAGGTTCCCCACACCTGTCTTAAATCCTCACCTACAATTCGCTGAATATCTTAGTATGCTTATGATCCCCTGATGGAAATAATATATACATGATGATTGTGAATCATAGATGCTGAACTAAGGATTAAATCCTAAGCATGGTCATTTGTTAGTTTGTCCTAAATGAACATGATGAAACCTTTTTCTAAGTAAACCTGTACAGGTTTCTAACGTCAGAGCAATGGACCCTAATCATAAACATTTTTTTTTAAAAAAATGCACTATGTATTTATTTAGAAAAACTTGGGATGTGCATAGGCCCCAAATTTGCCTTGTATCTGTATCTGTGCTTTTTAAAAAGAAAAAAATCTGATTGTTTCTGAGTCACTCTGTGCTCTGTCCACACTGATCTGCGATTCAGGTTTTAATCCACTCTGTAAAATAAAGCGCTGTGATCCCTCATTCACTCTTACAGGTAATCTAAAAATGGCTACAACTGTTTCCTTTTGGCAGAAGCAGATGAAATTTGCAGACACAGGAGCCCCTCCAGAGCAGATGAAGTCTGCCAAATTGCTAACAGATCAAGGAGCTTTGTGGGGAAAGGAGAAGGGTTTCACTTTCCCCCATAAACCTTATTAGGGCAATACTTTTATCAGGCCAACTAAAACTCCAAAATCTATGCTTATTTCATATTTTTTGAGGGAGACAGCAGGGCTTTGTGTCTTGTTCCTTCTTACCTTAAAATAATTAAGAGGTGCCCAAGTATTGTGCTTTCTTATTTATTTATTTTTAATTGATAAACATTAGCAGCTTCACACTGGCTGGCTTAGGCTTATGGCATTTCTTTGTGTTGGGAAAGGGTATCCTCCAATAGTCATTATAAGGTGAGCCTATCCTGAATGCTGCCTGCTGAGTTCTGAAGTGCTTCAGATGATTTTTTTTTTTACACAAGCAGAGCACTGGGCAATTTTTAACAAAGATAAAAGAAGCTTTTTAACAAAAATCCTCTGCTGTTCTGCTTTAACAAAAAGTCATCCAGAGATCTTCAATATTCTGCAGGCAGCATTTGGACAGCCTAATGTCTTGGAAAGCCCATGGCAAACACTGTAAAATTTAAATCAACCTTAACAATAACAGGATGCTCAACAAAAGCGTTATGGTACACATAATGCACTGAATTAAAAATAGTACATAACTTAATGTAAATATTTCATAAAACCAGCAAAAACTCATTAGTAAATTTCTATATACAACTTCAAATCAATGCCCATACGTAATAAAATACACAATACAGCCAAACACATTTCAACAGATGTCTTCCTCGTTAGCCTTGTAACTGATAAGAATACACTACAGAGGGCAAAAACATATTCAGACATTAAATCCTCATGGTAAGTGCATCTGAGTTTTGTAAGTCAGCTGTTTAGGGCATGCTATGGACACTAACATGGAAATCTTTAGTTATACTAATGAGCAGGTTACAATTTTGTTAATGCTCCTTCATTTTTTACAACTTGTAATAGGAGCATATTTTCAGGTTAAGGAGACTGGGCCAAGTATATTTTTAAAGAGAGAAATCTATGAAAATGGAATAGATACACATGCAAGGGCATTGGGAGACTACTAGAGGAAACAAAGAATTCCTTGAGGTTTGAGTTTGATGGAAGATCCTGGGATGTTTCCACATAATGAAAAGTTCAAAGATAGGTGGTATGCAATACGTAATAAATGCTTGTTAGATATAATGATCCTCCTAATAGAAACATCTAAGGAAGAAGGGAGTAAGACAGACATAGAACTGAAGCACCTGAAGAATAATAATCCAAGTTCCAAGTAGAAGGAAGCAAGCCAAGTTTCGCCCATGCTAAGGACTCAGGGGTTGCTGAGGAGGAGAGGGGGCACTGAAATCTGCTTTTCTCTTTTCCTTTCCAAGAGAAATCAGCCAGTCCATGCTAATGTGAAAACTGACTGGCCTCAGTTACAGCAGAGGAGGTGGAGGTAGCAAAGCTGCTTTCCTTTCCTTTATCAATATTTTCTTTCAAAATATTGATATTTTCTTTAAAAATTGATATTTTTTCAAATTAATATTTTTCCACAAACATTGATATTTTCTTTCATTTATTGATATTTTCTTTCAAAATATCAATATCTGAAGGAAAATATTGATATTAATATCAATATTTTGGGGGAGGAAAAAATTGGACCAGTAACAGCAGTGGATAGCAGACAAAGAATGAACTTGAATCAATACTGCTTGTTAGGTTGACAGAATGCTTTTGAAGTGGCACCAGCCAAAGGAACCCATCCTTACCCTGAACCAACTCGGAGAACTATGATTTAACTCGTGGAGTGGTAAAATTATTCGGAATCACCCTGATTCACCTCGTTATAAAGACCCAGCAAAGAGAGAATGCATGCCCCTAATAAAAATAGTTCTGTACCACCTTTTGGCTCTGAAGGACACCCGAGATATTTTACAGCGCTAAAAATCATAATAAAGTATAATTTCAAGTCAGAGTAAAACACCATAGAGAACTAGCCACTGGCAGGATTAAAATGTATTAAAAATCTGGCAGAATAAAAACATTTTAACCACCAGCCTAAAAATCATTGTGGGAGAGAGTTCCATAATTGCAGTGCTGCCACGGAGAAGGCCCTGGGTGGTGACCTGTGAAAATGAAAAGCAGTTCAGCAGCTCTTCAAAGAGGATTAATGGTGAGAAAATGAGATGCTGTTTGAATTTGTTGAAGTGAGTATAACCTGATCGAACTCACGGTTGGGTTACAGAAAATCTATACCGCTATTTACCACTGATAGTATAACAGCCTCCTACCAGGGAGGGAAATAGGTATATTTATAACCCTGGGAGAATGGTAGCAAATACATCTAACTGAATCAGTCCTAGCTGAAAGCAAGTTTGATAAAACACCATATAAAGCCAATATTCTTATATTATCTCTTTAGAAGTAATAATTAGAGTACTGATCATTTGAAGAAATATATAGCAGTTACATTAAAGCCCAGTCTTATGCATAGTATTCAGACGTGAGTTCCATTCAGTTCAAGCACTTTTAGGATTGTATTATTGACTTGTTCCCTAAAGAACAACGCGGAAGCCCGGGTGAACGCCCAGGGGCCATGTAGCAGCTTGTCGGTGGTGAGAGCACCGCAGGAGGAGGCTAGGCTGTCGTCGTGGGCCAGCTGGCGGCGGTGGCGGCGGCAGGAAAACGCTGCGGAGGATACTCTAGAGAAGACTTGCTACGGAGGAGGGTTTTTAATGCTGGTTGTTATTGTTGCTGTTTGGCTGTATTTTAATTTGTTTGTTTGTTTGTTTGTCTGTTGTTGTGTGAATGAGATTGAGTGGATGTGTGTGTGTCATTGTGTTTATGTTGTTTAAGTGTTTCGTTGTGTTAGTTTTATTCTAAGATGTGCCTGGGAGAACATACCTCGGGTTTAGCAAGGAGTTTTTCGGGGGGCCCAATTAACGTTGTGACGGGTAATGGGAGGTACGGTGTTGGGAGGAGAACGTGCCAGGTAAGGGGAACTCATCCCAGACAAGTCGTGTCTGTGCCTTGTTCCGGTTCTCCTCATACCCACAGGATTGTTGGTTGTACTGTCAGCCAGCTCTCGGATCTCCAGGTGCTGCTTTTAAATGATAGGTCGGTCGTTAATAAAAAACCCCTTATCCACGATTTGATTGTGGAGAAGGGCACCGACCTTGCGTGCATTACCGAGACCTGGGTGGGTGAGGAGGGAGGAGTTGCTCTTTCCCAGCTTTGCCCACCTGGGTATTCGGTGCAGCACTGTGGCAGATCTGAGGGCCGGGGAGGTGAGGTTGCTGTGGTCTATCGGAGTTTTTTCTCTCTCACCAAGCACCCTGTCCAGTCGGCGACTGGTTTGGAGTGTCTTCATCTTGTGCTGGGCCAAGGAGACAGACTGGGAATACTGTTGGTGTACCGACCACCTTGCTGCTCAACGGCTTCCCTAGCTGAGCTGACGGAGATAGTCTCGGAGGTATTGTTGAGGTCCCCCAGACTTGTGGTATTGGGGGATATCAACATTCATGCCGAGGCTGTCTTGTCTGGGGCGGCTCAGGACTTCATGGCCGCCATGACAACCATGGGGCTGTCTCAAGTTGTTACTGGCCCGACGCATGTATCGGGACATACTCTTGATTTGATCTTTGCCACTGGTCATGGAGATGGTGATCTGAGGGTGGGGTATTTTTCATCTACCCCATTGTCATGGATAGATCACCGCTTGCTGAGCTTTAGACTCACGACAGCCCTTTCCCTCTGCAGAGGTGGGGGACCTATTAAGTTGGTCCGCTCCCGGAGGCTTATGGATTCTGTTGCTTTCCAGAGTGCTCTGGGAGTTTTTCCGGCTGATAGTACTGGCGCTCCTGTCGAGGCCATGGTCGACCTGTGGAATACGGAGATGACCCGGGCCATTGACATGATTGCCCCCGCGCGCCCCCTTCGGTGCAGAACTCAAACAGCACCGTGGTATACCCCGGAGCTGAGAGTGATGAAGCAAGAGAGAAGGAGGCTAGAGTGCAGGTGGAGGCGAACTCCTGATGGATGCCTGTGGCCACCTGTGCGGCCAGATAGGCGGCCTAGAAATAAAATTTATTATTATTTATTATTATTATGCATTCATTCTTTGGTGAGTGCCTCCACTAAGGTGTATGTAAAAGCGGTTAGGGCGGCAAAAAAGTCTTACTTTGCTGCCACCATTAGATCATCTCTCTGCCACCCAGCGGAGCTTTTTAGGGTGGTACGAGGGCTTTTACATTCTGCTCCTCATGACACTAAAGAAACATCAGAAGCCCGCTGCAACGGATTTGCGGAGCACTTCCAAGACAAGATTGCTTGCATCCGTCGGGACTTAGACTCTGATGTTATTACAGATTATTCCATTGGAGTGTCCACAGCACGGTCTTGTCCTTCATTGTTGGATGAATTTCAGTTGGTGCAGCTTGAGGAAGTGGACAAGGTGCTTGGAATGGTGCGGGCGACCATGTCCGCCCTGGATCCTTGCCCATCTTGGCTGGTGAAGGCCGGCAGGGCTATAACCACCAGCTGGGCCAAAGAGGTGATAAATGCCTCCTTGAGAGAGGGAGTAGTCCCTGGTAGTCTCAAGGAGGCAGTAGTGAGACCTCTTTTGAAGAAACCTTCTTTGGACCCAGATGTTCTGAACAACTACAGGCCGGTGGCGAATGTCCCTTTTTTGGGCAAGGACTTGGAACGGGTGGTCGCCGGCCAGCTCCAGGCGCTTTTGGATGAAACCAATTATCTGGATCCATTTCAATCCAGTTTTAGACCCGGTTTTGGCACCGAAACAGCCTTGGTCGCCCTGTATGATGATCTTTGTTGGGAGAGGGACAGGGGGAGTGTGACTCTGTTGATTCTCCTTGATCTCTCAGTGGCGTTTGATACCATCGACCATGGTATCCTTCTGGGGAGGCTCGCGGAGTTGGGAGTTGGGGGCACTGCTTGGCAGTGGCTCCACTCCTACTTAGCGGATCGTCGCCAGAAGGTAGTGCTTGGGGAACACTGCTCGACACCCTGGACTCTCCATTGTGGAGTCCCTCAGGGGTCGGTCTTGTCCCCCATGCTTTTTAACATCTACATGCAGCCTCTGGGTGCGGTCATCAGGAGTTTTGGAGTGCATTGCCATCAGTACGCTGATGACACGCAACTCTACTTCTCCTTTTCACCTTCTTCAGGTGAGGCTGTTGATGTGCTGAACCGTTGCCTGACCGCGATAATGGACTGGATGAGAGCTAATAAACTGAAACTCAATCCAGACAAGACTGAGACACTGTTGGTGAGCTCTTTACCTGCCCAGATGGTGGATGTTCAGCCTGTTCTAGATTTAATTTTTTTTTAATTTAATTTAATTTATATACCGCCCTAAGCCTGAAGGCTTTCTGGGCGGTGTACAAAAAGATAAAAAACAAGCAATGTATAAATACAATAAATACAATAAATCAAGAAAACAAAACAAACAAACAATAAAAGAACCAAACAACATCCAAAATACAAATAATGATGAAAATTCTATTAAAACACACTTTAAAATGCCTGGGAGTATAAAAAGGTTTTCACCTGGCGCCGAAAAGATAGTAGCGTCGGGGCCAGGCGCACCTCATCGGGGAGGCTGTTCCACAGTTCGGGGGCCACCACAGAAAAGGCCATGGTTCTAGTCACCACCCTCCGAGCTTCTCGATGGGATGGCACTTGGAGGAGGGCCTTAGATGTTGAGCGCAGTGTCTGGGTAGGTTCATATTGGGAGAGGCGGTCCACCAGGTATTGCGATCCCATGCCATGTAGGGCTTTATAGGTCAAAACCAGCACTTTGAATCTAGCCCGGAAACAAACAGGAAGCCAGTGCAGACAGGCCAGAACAGGTGTTATATGAGCGGACCTTCTGGTCCACGTCAGCAATCTGGCCGCTGCATTCTGGACTAGTTGTAGTTTCCGAACAGTCTTCAAGGGCAGCCCAACATAGAGCGCATTGCAGTAGTCCAGTCTAGAAGTTACCAGAGCATGAACAACTGAGGCGAGGTCGTCACTGTCCAGGTAGGGACGTAGCTGGGCTACCAGGCAAAGAAGGATCAAAAAGAACCCCCAAGCTACGCACCTGTTCCTTCAAGGGGAGTGTAACCCCATCAAGAACAGGATGAAAATCCTCCATCTGGGCAGAGAAGGCACTCACCAACAGCGTCTCAGTCTTGTCTGGATTGAGCTTCAGTCTGTTAGCTCCCATCCAGTCCATTATCGCGGCCAGACAGCGGTTTAGCACGTTAACAGCCTCACCTGAAGAGGATGAAAAGGAGAAATAGAGCTGCGTGTCATCAGCGTACTGATGGCAACGCACCCCAAAACTCCTGATGACCGCACCCAGCGGCTTCATGTAGATGTTGAAAAGCATGGGGGACAGTACCGATCCCTGCGGGACTCCACAATGGAGAGTCCAGGGCATCGAGCAATGTTCCCCAAGCACTACCTTCTGGTGGCGACCCACCAAGTAGGAGCGGAGCCACTGCCAAGCAGTACCCCCGACTCCCAACTCCGTGAATCTCCCCAGAAGGATACCATGGTCAATGGTATCAAAAGCAGCTGAGAGATCAAGGAGAATCAACAGAGTCACACTCCCCCTGTCCGTCTCCTGACAAAGGTCATCATACAGGGCGACCAAGGCTGTTTCGGTGCCAAAACCGGGCCTGAAACCGGATCGAAATGGATCAAGATAATCAGTGTCATCCAAGAGCCCCTGGAGCTGGCCGGCAACCACCTGTTCTAGCACCTTGCCCAGGAACGGAACATTCGCCACAGGTCTATAGTTGTTCAGGTTATCTGGGTCCAAAGAGGGTTTCTTCAGGAGCGGTCTCACAACCGCCTCTTTCAGGCAGTCAGGGACCACTCCCTCTCTCAGAGAGGCGTTTATTACCTCCTTGGCCCAGCCAGCGGTTCCGGTCCTGCCAGCTTTCACCAGCCAAGAGGGGCAAGGGTCCAGCACAGATGTGGTCGCCCGCACCAGTCCAAGGATCTTGTCAACATCCTCAAGCTGTACAGACTGAAACTCATCCAATAAACAAGGAGAAGACCGTGTTCTGGATGCTTCATTAGATCCCACTGCCATAATATTAGAGTCTAAGTCCCGGCGAATGCATGCGATCTTATCCTGGAAGTGCCTCGCGAACTCATCACAGCGGGCTACAGATGAATCTATAATGTCCCGAGGGCCAGAATGTAAAAGCCCTCGAACGATTTTAAAGAGCTCCGCCGGGCGGGAGAGAGATGCCTTAATTGTGGCAGCAAAATATCTCTTTTTTGCTGCCCTCACTGCTACTACATACCGCTTAGAAGAGGCACTCACCAAGGCATAATTGCATTCGTCAGGAGTTTGCCTCCATCTGCACTCAAGCCTCCTCCTCTCTGGCTTCATCACTCTCAGCTCCACAGTATACCATGGAGCTGTATGAGCCCTACATAGGAGGGGGCGCATGGGAGCGATTGTGTCAACCGCCCGGGTCATCTCCGTATTCCACAATCCAACCAGGGCTTCGACAGGAGCGCCAGTCTTCTCAGTCGGGAAATCCCCCAGAGCCCTTTGGAAACCCTCAGGATCCATTAGTCTCTGGGGGCGAACCAATTTAATAGGTCCCCCACCCTTGCACAGGGAAAGGGTCGCCGTGAGCCTAAACTTCAGCAAGCGGTGATCTGTCCATGACAATGGGGTAAATGAAAAACCCCCAACCACCAGATCACCATCTCCATGTCCAGTAGCGAAGATCAAATCAAGAGTATGTCCCGACACATGCGTTGGGCCAGTAACAACCTGAGACAGCCCCATGGTTGTCATGGAGGCCATGAAGTCCTGAGCCGCCCCAGATAAAGCAGTCTCGGCATGGATGTTGAAGTCCCCCAGTACCAATAGTCTAGCGGACCGCAGCAATACCTCCGAGACTACCTCTGTCAGCTCAGTTAGGGAATTTGTTGGGCAGCAGGGTGGGCGGTACACCAACAAAATTCCCAGTCTGTCTCTCTGGCCCAGCACAAGGTGGAGACACTCCAAACCAGTCAACACCTGGACAGGGTGCTTGGTGAGTGAGAAAGAACTCTTATAGACCACAGCAACCCCACCTCCCCGTCCTTCGGTTGTACCATGATGCTGAACCGTATACCCAGGTGGGCAAAGCTGGGAAAGAGCAACTCCTCCCTGATCACCCACCCAGGTCTCAGTTATGCACGCCAGGTCGGCCGCCTCCTCCACAATTAAATCATGAACAAGGGAGATCTTATGGTGAACCGACCTGGCGTTTAACAACAGCACATGGAGATCCGAAGGCTGACTGATAGGACAACCAGCAGTCTTGGGGATGTGAGGAGAACCGGAACAAGTCACAGACACTACTTGTCTGGGACAAGTTCCCCTTATCTGGCACGTTCTCCTCACAACGCCGTACCTCCCATTACCCGTCACTACGCTAATTGGGGCCCCCGAAAGTCTCCCCAGTCGATGTATAATACTCTCTCCCAGGCACATATTAAAACTAATAAAACACACAATACACACTCACCAAATCACAGTCACCCACACAATGCACATTCACACCAATACACACTAAAATTCACACACAGACACACACACACTGAATCAATCACGCACTACAATAAACATACATATAAAACAATCAAACATGGGGTTACACTCCCCTTGAACGAACAGGTTCGTAGTTTGGGGGTCCTTTTTGACCCTTCCTTGTCGCTTGAGGCTCAAGTGGCCTTGGTGGCGCGGAATGCGTTTTACCATCTTCACTTAGTAGCCCAACTACGCCCCTATCTGGACAGTGACGATCTCGCTCTGTTGTTCATGCTTTGGTAACTTCTAGATTGGACTACTGTAATGCGCTCTACGTAGGGCTGCCCTTGAAGACCGTTTGGAAACTTCAGCTAGTGCAAAACGCAGCAGCCAGGTTGTTGACGGGGACCCATTGGTTCGCGCATATAACACCTGTCCTGGCCCGTTTGCACTGGCTTCCTATTCGTTTCCGAGCCAGATTCAAGGTGCTGGTTTTGACCTATAAAGCCTTACATGGTGTGGGACCGCAATATCTGATGGAACGCCTCTCCCGCTATGAACCTACCCGTTCACTTTGTTCAGTATCTCAGGCCCTCCTCCAGGTACCAACCCATCAGGATGCCCGGAGGATTGTTATTAGATCCACAGCCTTTTCTGTGTTGGCCCCCGAACTATGGAACAGCTTACCTGAGGAGATACGCCTGGCGCCTACGGTACTTTCTTTTAGGCGCCAGGTTAAGACCTGGTTATACTCCCAGGCATTTTAACGTTCATGTTTTATATTCAATGTTTTTTTACTCTACCTTGTTGTGACCTTGTATGTTTTATTGTAACTTTGTATTTTAACTCTGCTGTTCACCGCCCAGAGAGCTATTCGCTATGGGCGGTCTATAAATAAAATAAAATAATAAATAAATAAATAAAAATAAAGAACTAAGGACAGAATTATATGTTCCAGTAACTCATGACATGGATATGGCTGCAATGCTAAGCAAGCTTACTAAATGTAAATGTACTGCCTTCAAGTCGAAGGGAGCAAGAAATATATAGGATTTTGTTATACATTGGTTTCATTAACTCCTCCCCCCCACCCTGCATGGCTTTTGCATTCTTCTTGATGTGATAACATAAATACCAGTGTGGATGACGTAATTCTGTATTAATATGATGCAAACAATTTTTTTATGTAAAGTTATTCATGTAAGAAACAAACTGATATTTAACAAACTAATTTTTCTTATGTATAATTGAATCTGTGTGCTACATATACAGTATTTAGATGCAATGTGTCGTGCATTTCATCTTGACTCAAATATTATTTCCTAGCACTATCCTAATTGCATGGCTTTTAAAAAACCCATATTTTGCAATCAATGTCTTGGACCCATTCCCCATCACTTCAGACCCCTTCCTTCTTTGGAGACTTCCATATTGAGCCTTGTTTATTTATTTATTACCTTACCCTTCATCCAAGGGGCTCCTGGCAATATACATGACCACTCTTTCCCCCACCCGTCAATGCTCACAGCAACCCTTAGAGAGAGAGGGGATAACTGATGCAAGATCAGTGAGCTTCATGGCTGAGTGGGACGTTGAATCCAGGTCTCCCTTCTCCTAATCAAACACTCTAATTAATGTATGGGATCCATTGTGACAGCTTAATCTGTTTCCTACCACTCTCAGAGCCTCATGTAATCTTTAGCACTGGACAATAGGCTGGCCCTTGAACACTAGGGCACTGTTCTTCAACACTGGGTCCCCAGATGTTTTTGGATTCCCATCATTCCCAGACAGCATGGTCAATGGTCAGGCATGATGGGAGCTGTAATCCAACAACATCTGGAGACCCAAGGTTGAAGATCAGTGCTCTAGGGGAATATCATGTGCCAATGGTACTTTTAGAGCTGGCAAGTGGTTATTCGTATAGAGAGCCTAGTAGCCCCATTTCTTCCTGGAGGGGGCACAGGATCAGGATATGGAGCACCCATTTCCTACGCTTGAGTAGACCTGATGGATGGGAAGCCTTAGGTGGACATGAATTGCCAGACTTCAGCTGTGGCTTAGACTTGTTATTACTGGCACTCCTGAGGACCCAGAGGAGATGAACCCTGTCTGGAGCTGGGACTGGGGTCCTGACAAACACAGGTGTTGAGCCCTATGGCCCATGTGCACAACCTGCATCACTAGGGCTGTGCTCTTGGCCTGAAGGTGACAAGAAAGGCAGCAGAAAAAGAGAGGGGGTGCATGTGATGTTCCTGCTTATAGTATAAATATGGTAAGTGCTGTTTATATAGAGGACATATGGTAAGTGGAGTGAAAGAGGAGAGGGGAGTACATGAGCAGTAGAATGCTGGATGATTGGCTGAGCGTTTGAATGGCTGGGAGTATAAATGGAAGAATGACAGTTGAATCTGGGTGGATGTTGGGAGTGTGGAGAAAGAGGTGTTTGAGGGTGGAGGTCAGGAGTGTGGAGAAAGAGGGAGTTGGAGTTCTGATTAATAATAAGTCAAGTACAAAACAGGAATAGATGAAACCATACGCTTGTGAAACATTCTAAAACTAATCTTGTTATTTCTGATATTTAATAAATACTTATTTGGTTTACCAAAGGCCTGATCCTTGGCTGGGGGATATACATACCAGAAGGGAGGGCAAGGTAATTACCAAGGCTGAACAGAAACAGTATCTAATTGTGGCAGCGGTGAAGGGAGGAATAATAACAATTCAAGTATCCAGAACAACCCAGAGTTGTATGCGTTATCTATAAAGATACAAGGGGGTTGGGAACAGCATAAGCATGCAGTCACAAAAGTAACCAGCTAGAGAGAGACTCAGGCAAAGTCTCTGGGAGTATTGGTTATAGGACGTGACTGGTGGTGCTGCCTAGCAGGGGGATCTAGTGAGATCTGTGCTAGAGCAGAGTGAGAAACCATAAAAAGGATGGTCCGGACTGGTGGTATCCCTGGTGGTGCCTAGTGAAAGGCATTAGCCACAAGCAGGTGGGAACCTGACAGGGAGAGCCAGGGAAGGACGTCACATGTGGTGGCTGTAGCGGTGGGATTCAAACCCTAGACAGTCCATAAAAGTGGTGTGGCTAAAAGAAATAACAAATAAAGATTACTTGTGAGAGTGACTGGCAAAGTGTGTGGCAAAGTGCGAGTGAACTCCTAAAAACATGGCTGAATATATAAAGATGAAAAGAGAGGAGCTGGTGGAGACGTGCATAACATTCAATTTACCTCACGAGGGTAAAGGGGTAGATGAATTGCGAGTAACATTGATAGCATTCGCATCTGTTCAACAAAAACAACCTGTCGGAGAAGAGAACCCAGAAGGGTACTCAAGCAATCCCGCTTATATAGAGTATTTGAGAGAGAAGTTAAAGTTGGAAACTGAGAGATTGAGGATGGAAGGTGCAGAGAAGGAAAAACAGCGGGAGTTGGAAATTGAGAGAATGAGAATGGATACTGAAAGGATAAGAATGGGGTTTGAGGAGAGGGAGAAGCAACGAGCATTGGATGCTGAGATACAGGTGGAAAAGTTAAACTTTGAAAGAGACAAGTTTCATTCTGATGAAACAAGAAAGGACAGAAATGAAACCAAAATAAAGGTTACACCAAAAGATTTTGCGGTGTTTGAACCTGGACAAGACCCACAGATTTACCTCAACACCTTCGAAAAGGCAGCTCAGATGTGGGGGCTACCGGAGGATAAATATATGCAATATTTATCAAATCTGATCAAAGGGGAATTGGCTGAGGTATACCAATATTTCCCCTCAGACAGGCCCGTCACATATGCCGAGTTTAAAGAGGCAGTGTACAAAAGATTCAGACTGGGACCTGACTACTTTAGGAAGTTATTTTGAAACTGTCAGATCCAAGCAGGGAGGTCTTTTGTTGAACTGGGAGCAAAATTGATGGACATATTTGGAAAGTGGATGGGAAGTGCCAAAGCTCAGTCAGTGGAAGAGGTGAAAAGCCTCATGATACTGGATCAATTATACCATCAGTTACCATCAGAAATAAGGCTCCTTGTCAAAGACCATTCCCCTACATCTGTTCAAGAGGCAGCAGAGTTGGCAGATCACTTTGCCTCCAATAGAACTGGCTGGGTGGGGAAAACATCAAGAGAATTTAAACCCAGACCATATAATGGTGGCAGAAAGGATGTGGTACCACAGCGAGTGAGTCCTCCAATAAAGTCTGAAGGGCACAGGACACCCCAGAGTGGATCTGTGTACCCTAAAATGGAGGAGAAATTATGTTATAAATGTGGTAGACCGGGGCACCTATGTTTTCAATGTGAGGTTGCCAACCCCATTGGTAATCCTGCTCAGGGAAGGGCAGTGAAAACAGAACCAAGGGAGTTAGAAACGAAGAAGGTTCAGTTCTGCCAGATAAACTGGACAAATGTAAAAGACTTTGATTTGAGTCTGAGGGAAGAAGTGAGTGTGCAAGGGGCAAATTATTGGGCATTGCTTGATACTGGTGCCGCTCAGACATTACTGAGGCCAGATTTGATAAAATCTGAGGAAATATTACCTCAGGAAACGGTGACAATCCAAGGAGTGAGGGGTGAACCAGAAAGCACACCCATGGCCCTGATAAAATTAAAGTGGAGAGGAAAGGAGGAAATATGTAAAGTAGGTATTAATGCCCAACAACAAGAACCAGTGATACTGGGAAGAGATGTTATGGGGGCACAAGGAAAAATATATGTGGTGACCAGACAACAACTTGGCAAAGCAACAGAAACCATGTTAACAGAGGCCGAAGAAAACAGGGTGGAACCTGTTATCGAGCCCAAGGTCGCCATAGCAATCCCTGGCAGGCCTGCTAAAAGGACAAACTGTATCGAATGGTCTCTAGTGAAGAGGCAGAGCAGTTCAGGGAAGAGCTGGATAAGGATGCAAATTTGAAGCAAATGAAGGACCAAGCCCTTGCACAAAAGATTCCCTTTACTGACAATCTGAGGAATCAAATTGTGTGTGAGAATGGGATTTTATATAGACTGTGGATGCCTGCTGAGAGAGAGAATGAATGTGAACCAGTGAAACAAATGATGGAAGTTGTGCAAAAGAATTTAAGTCAAGCTCAGCAGATGCAAAGTTACTGGTATGATAGAACAGCCAGAGAACGTGTGTATGATGTGGGAGATATGGTTATGGCATTCATACCCAGGAAACACAATAAATTACAGGCCAACTGGGAGGGTCCATATAATAATAATAATAATAATAATAATAATAATAATAATAATAATAATAATAATAATAATAATAATAATAATAATAATAAAATTTTATTTCTAAGTCGCCTATCTGGCTGAATTAACAGCCACTCTAGGCGACATACAGAAGATTAAAATATAACATATGAATACAAATACATCAACTCTACTTAATCTAAACCCACCCATATCTTTACAGAATAAAACTAGATTACTCAAAAGTCCCGTAGGCCCGCCTAAACAACCAGGTTTTCAATTCTCGGCGGAAGCCTACCAGGGAGGGGGCATGGCGAAGGTCACATGGCAGAGAATTCCAGAGGGTGGGGGCCACAATGAAAAATGCCCTCTCTCTGGTCCGCACCAGCCTAGCTGTTTTAACTGGCGGGACCAAGAGAAGGTCTTGTGAGGCTGATCTCGTCAGGCGGCATATTTGATGATGCTGGAGGCATAACATAAGGGAAAAGCTTGACACAGTGACGTATGTGATAACCACAGACCAATTAAAAAAGCATAAAGTGGTTCATGTAAATATGTTGAAACCTTATCACACCAGGGATGCAAAGGTGTTGCAAGTTACCTTATTCCCTGAGGGAAGTGGGCCTGAACTTCCAGATTTGGTACAGGAAAGCAAAGCAAAAGGAGGGGTAGATCAATTGGAATGGTCGGAGGAGGTGAAGGATGAAGTCAAGAAAGAGATTCTAAGAGTTTAAAAAAATTATAGGGATCTCTTCAGCAATAAACCTGGCCGAACCAGTATAGCCAGACATTCAATTGATACTGGAAATCATGCCCCAATCAGATCTGTTCCGTACCGTGTGAATGGGAAAGTTTTGAATGAAATTAGAAAGGAGGTTGAAGACATGTTGGAACTAGGAGTGATCAGGGAATCCATTAGTCCCTGGGCCTCAAGTATTGTACTGGTTCCGAAAAAAGATGGAACCACAAGGTTTTGTATTGATTATCGTTTAATCAATAAAATTACTGTCCCAGATGTGTATCCTATGCCTAGGGTGGACGCAGTGTTAGAGCTATTGGGAGCAGCAACCATTATCTCTACCATAGATCTGTGAAAAGGATTTTGGCAGATGGAATTAGACGAGCAATCCAGAGCCAAAACTGCCTTCAGTACACCAGATGGGTTATATGAGTTTGTGACTTTACCCATGGGACTAAGGAACTCACCAAGTTCTTTTCAGAGACTAACTAATACTGTGTTGTGAGGCATGTCAGATTTCGCAGTGGCCTATATCGATGATGTGGCCATTTTCAGCAAGTCGGTGCCTGAGCATGTCCAACACCTGACAGCAGTATTAGAGGCATTTAAGAAAGCAGGGCTAACAATAAAAGCCAAGAAATGCCAGTTTGGGTTGAATGAAGTGATCTATTTAGGACATAAGGTGGGGAGTGGGAAAATAACCCCCTTATGGAGCAAAGTTGAGGCAATACAATCGTGGCCCATCCCCTTAACTAAGAAACAAGTTAGGGCATTTTTAGGTGTGGCTGGTTTTTACCGTAAATTTGTAAAAGATTTTGGGGAAATCGCAACCCCCTTGCATGAGCTAACAAGGAAAAAGTGTGCTGAGCATGTGGTGTGGACGGATGAATGTCAAAAGGCTTTTGACCTCCTGAAGCAAGCCTTGTGCCAAGGGCCTGTATTAATAGCACCAGATTACGAGCAACCATTCATCGTGGCTATGGATGCGTCGGACCTAGCGCTGGGAGTCATCTTGCTACAAGAGAGAGGAGGCACCAGACATCCAGTGGCGTATCTTAGTCGCAAGCTGACATCGAGGGAGAAGAATTATTCGTCGGTCCAAAAGGAGTGCCTAGTGGTTGTGTGGGGACTGAGCAAGTTGCGCCCATACGTGTGGGGACGAAGATTTACAGTGACGACGGATCATTGAGCATTGTTATGGTTACAGACTATGAAAAATCATAACACTATGCTGCAGAGGTGGTCCTGGGCTCTACAAGATTACCAGGTGGACTTCAAGTTCATAAAAGGCAAGGACAATGTATTGGGCAATGGACTTTCAAGGCAGGTGGCTGGGACTGCAGTGACGTGACCCAGACGTGGGTGCAAAAAAGACATTTTCCCCAAAGAGACTTGTTTTTTATTGTTAACGCGTAGTATGAATCCTAGAGCAGGAATAATACTTTGCTGTTATTTTAAGGGGGGGGGAATGTGATGTTCCTGCTTATAGTGTAAATATGGTAAGTGCTGTTTATATAGAAGACATATGGTAAGTGGAGTGAAAGAGGAGGGGGGAGTACATGAGCAGTAGAATGCTGGCTGAGCGTTTGAATGGCTGGGAGTATAAATGGAAGAATGACAGTTGAATCTGGGTGGATGTTGGGAGTGTGGAGAAAGAGGTGTTTGAGGGTGGAGGTCAGGAGTGTGGAGAAAGAGGGAGCTGGAGTTCTGATGTCAAGTACAAAACAGGAATAGATGAAACCATACGCTTGTGAAACATTCTAAAACTAATCTTGTTATTTCTGATATTTAATAAATACTTATTTGGTTTACCAAAGGCCTGATCCTTGGCTGGGGGATATACATACCAGAAGGGAGGGCAAGGTAATTACCAAGGCTGAACAAAAACAGTATCTAATTGTGGCAGCGGTGAAGGGAGGAATAATAACAATTCAAGTATCCAGAGCAACCCAGAGTTGTATGCGTTATCTATAAAGATACAAGGGGGTTGGGAACAGCATAAGCATGCAGTCACAAAAGTAACCAGCTAGAGAGAGACTCAGGCAAAGTCTCTGGGAGTATTGGTTATAGGACGTGACTGGTGGTGCTGCCTAGCAGGGGGATCTAGTGAGATCTGTGCTAGAGCGGAGTGAGAAACCATAAAAAGGACGGTCCGGACTGGTGGTATCCCTGGTGGTGCCTAGTGAAAGGCAGTAGCCACAAGCAGGTGGGAACCTGACAGGGAGAACCAGGGAAGGACGTCACAGTGCACATTTGAGTTTGACCACCCTCATATGTGACTCTGGCTGCACCTGCTACTGCTGGTATGTGGCCCTCACAAGGAAAACAACAAAAAAACCATTGCCATCACCTGCTCTGGGGGTTACTAAAGGAATCTGCCCCTCCTTCCCTTCAAAGGAAGTCTCATCAGTGCTGTGGACCACAAGGTGTAACAGCCAGTCAGAGGGGGACCTCAAGGCATTCCAGAAGGAAGAAGATATCAAGGAAGGGAACACACTGTCACAGCACCAGACCAGGAATCCTTGGAAGCACAGTCCTCCAGTGATGGCAACTCCAAGGAGGAGATGGATCCCATGTGGAGCCATGGTCACTGGAGATGGCATCTCCTCCCTTGAAATCTAAGAGACACTTCTACCACCAGACTCCAATGATTGGTCTGCAAACTCCTCAGACAATTAGGAGAGACCTGGGAAGATATCTCCACAGCTTGAAAGCCCAGGGCCCAGAACTACTACAGAGGAAGACATCAGCCCTTCAACTGGTCAGATGCAGCATCCAGGAAGTGAGACTGCTAGTCAATGCATACCTAATCCAGGCTATAAAGATCTGTCAGTTACATCAGGGCACTGCTGAGTCTGTACTTGCATGTTCTGTCTAAGCTGCAGGATATGGACCTGAAACCTACACCCAAGTCCTTCTCCAAGGTGCTGATTTTGCTTTGTCTCACCTTCCAGTCGAACTACTGACCTCTTCCATCCTTGGCTCATTACCATATGGGGTGGTGGGCATCCCCATTGATCAGGACACACAGAGCCATGGTGGCTCTGAGTAGGGCAAGTACAGAAAATGGGCAAGGGTTAAAAGAGAAAATCAGGCAGGGCAAGTCAATGCATACAAAATGCAAAGGAAGAGGAGAGGGAAGTCACTGCAACAGAGCTAGCCGAGGAGTGGGTAAAAATAGTGCCAGAGAGGTGGCAAAGGTGGGGCAGCATTGCACATCTGGCTTTCTGATGCTGAGTGTCACTGCTGTTGTGTAAATTTGTATATTTGTTAGCAGAGATTGTCAACAGTCTGAAATGCATGTGTGCCAGTGTGTGTGTTTACCTAAGAAAGCAGGCTTTGAGATCACTGAGACTTAAGACTTGGTAAAATAAGAAAAGCTACTTTATTTATAGAAATACATAGTAGATAGAAAGGCATACCTAGTTCTAACTAACTAACTAAGTTGCAGGCACAACGCCCAGGTTTGGGAGTTGCTCTCATGGCTCAGGAGGTACAGAGCAGAGACAGAGGTGTCTCCTCTCTCTCGGACAGTCAGAGAAGAGAAGAGAGGAAAGGGCAGGAGGAGGAGGGGCAGATAAGCTTCCCTAAGACATATCAGTCTAACGATGGAAGGAAGTCAGTCAGAGCATCACAGGTAAAGGCAGAGCTTGGCAATGTTACTTTTTTGAACTACAACTCCCATCAGCCCAATCCAATGGCCATGCTGGCTGGGGCTGATGGGAGTTGTAGTTCAAAAAAAGTAACTTTTCCAAGCTCTGGGTAAAGGTAATCAAGCCTATCCATCTGGAGGACCCTAACTTTATCTCCCTCCTGGAACATAAACAAAAGAACAAAACAGGAGTTGCTCTTGCCCCACTTCCAACAACTGCTGCTTACTGAGAGAGAAAGGGACAGGGAGGTCAGGACAGTGCAGGTATGGCGACAGAGTCAATCTGCCACTCCTGATGCCTCTGTGCCTGCAGCATGCTGAGCTCTTCACATCTGTCCCCCCATCCCCTTCGAAAAAGTGGCAGTGATGCTCAGTGTCCAGGAGCAAGATGCATAATGCCACCCCCCGTCACTGTCCCACCAACAGCATAACTGTTTCCTAACCCTGAACTGGTACCATTGGCACTGGAGAGCAAAAGCTGTGGCTAGTTGGGGCCAGGAGGAACATAAACTGTTGCAACAGTGACCTGATTGGGAAGCCCAATAGAAATGGTTTTTTGTTGGGACTGGAGTGGGGGAAGAATGTGTTAAACTTCTCCTCTGTGTGTGTGTCTGTTTTTTAAAAAAATACCCCTGACCCTGCTATCCATTTTGTTTTCACTGACCTGACTGCAATAGGCTCAAATTGTGTTTGGTTCTCAAGAGTTAGTTCTAATAAAGATATTGCCCTAATGGAGCTTATGATTCTTGGCAGAAAGTTTGCTTTCATTCTTCTCTATCCCCACTAGATGACAGTACTGACTTTGAAACCAAGTCACCTTAGATTTAATTTCAGCAACTCCTCCTGGCCATTTTCTCATTATTGTAGAGCAATGCAAAAAGCTACATTTCAGCTTGGTGTATTTAATTTGGAATCAATAATATCCACCCTAGTGCCATGTAAAGCATCAAGTGGAAAAAAATGTTAACCGTTTCTAATATTAAAAATCAAATTAAAGCCACATTTCCCAGACATTTCTGCGTAAACATCATTAAGAATGCATTTCCTTCCTCATTCATACCTCAAGCAGGCATGTCTTTTTAAAATGCCTCCTGGCTGCAATGTGCATTAGAGAGGAGAGAAACAACACAGAACTCTCATTTATGGTTTGACTGAAACAAAAGTTGGTCCTCACCTTCTGCCAAATATTTTAGCAGCATGAAGTGACATTTTTTTCCTAGGAAATAATTTATGAAACAACATTTTTTCAAAGGCATCCAAGATACAAGTTCTTAACATATCAGAAATGCTGTGATTCAAGGAAAAAGATGAAGAATACAGAGCTGGCAGTTTCACAATGCTTCATCATTTACGTTGGGGAACTGAAAGAGAAGGACCCCACGGGGGAGGGCTGTAGTTCAGTGGTAGAGCAACTGCTTTGCATGCAGAAGGTCCCAGGTTCAATCCCTGCATCTCCGTGTAGGGCTGGGAATGTTCTCCATCTGAAACCATGGAGAGCTGCTGCCAGTCAGTGTGGACTCTACTGAGTTAGATGGATGAATGGCCTGACTGGCCCTGATTGTGGAGATACAGTTGTTAAAGGCTGTTCTCCCAGTTCTCTTCATCCACCTGAAAGTGGCAGAAGAGCAAAATTGCTGAAATGTAAGTCGATCAATCAGTAGCCTGCAGTACCACCATGAGCAAACTCCATGACTCAATCCTCCTCCACAATCCATGTCCACCCATGCACTGCTCAGCTCTCATCCATAAGGGTAGTCTGGGAACAAACCCTGTGAACCATTTTTATACACCTGCGCATCAGAGCCATACATTCCGACCACCATCTTAAAAGAAGAAAAGCACAATAAAAAATAAATTTCAAATTGATTTTTATTGTGGACTTGTTTTGTTTGAGAGGGCTTGGGAGGGCTTTCCCCCCATTAAGATGGAAGTTCAGTATACTGTGTGCACTGTGTGATGCACAGCATTTACAGATTATTGTAAAGAGGCACAATAAGTTCTCTCTTTCCTACAGGAAACCCATACTTTACACACTGCATTGAACCTCAGCTGCTTCTACTGCAAAGAGACTACAAAACATAGAGAAATATAATTGCCCTGAATTCTCACATTTATAGCATCATTTTGAATGATTGTCCTCTGCTACTTCAACATCTGGAAGCGGCCTCTTATGTTATTCCTCCCCTTGCATTAGCTTTCTGTCTCCTCATTTAATGTCATTTGAAAGCATTCCCTTTTCTCTGCTCCTCATGTCTCTTAAATAATAAATAAAAGAGAGCGTAGAAAAAAACTCTAAAAAAACAGACTGGCTAAAGTTGAGAAGGAAAGTACTTAAAACATAAAGTATGGGAAGCCTGTCACTGCCAATTATTGACTTTTGTGATCTCTTTATTACCAGTCTGTTGATTGCTCTCGTACTGTAACAAGAAATGTCACTGAAATGAAGGACTCCAGAGCAAGTGGCTAGCAGACTAATACCCTGTGGGCACTTCCAGATTGTCACTGTTTTGTGGGTGAGATCCAATTGCATAGGGGCCAATTCAAGTTGTGCAATTAAAGAGGATTTGGCACTTTTGTGCAACAATGCTGCCCCCCCCCAGGCTTTTGCAGTAAGGGAAGTGATGGCAAAATGCACTGGAAAGCTTTGCATAACAACTACTTGATGTAACACTGTATAACCTTTCCACAAAGACATCCGAATGAACACTCAATAAAAAACTGATGTCATATGACCTCCCCACAAACATTGTGCAATCTAGCTCAATATTACTTACACTGACTGGCAGCTGCTCTCCAGGGTTTCTGATAGGGGCCTTTCCCAGCCCTACCTGGAGATGCTGGGGATTGAACCTGGGACCTTCTGCATGCAAAGCAGATGCACTGTCACTGAGCAATGGTTCTTCGCCAGAATGAATGCTCAATAAACAGACTGTCTGAAAGCAATTTAAGTAACTACAGCTGCAATCCAACACCTGTCTACTCAGAAGTAAGCTCCCTTCAGTTCAATTGAATTTACTCCAAGGCAAGTGTGGTGTAGTGGTTAAGGTGTTGGATTACGACCTGGGAGACCAGGGTTCGAATCCCCATATAGCCACCCCACATAGCCACGAAGCTCACTGGGTGACCCTGGGCCAGTAGGCAATGGTAAACCCCCTCTGAATACCGCTTACCTTGAAAGCCCTATTTGTAGGGTCGCCGTAAGTCGGAATTGACTTGAAGGCAGTCCATTTCCATTTCAAGTGTGTATTGGATTGCAGCCTAAGACTTTATTGAATTTTCCTCATAACAGTCATCCCCACAACATCTGAACTTTTTTTGGGGGGGGGGAATCTTATAATTTAAAAAAGATTCATTTTTGTTTTCCACTGGAATGTTTCAGTAATGTCAAATAAACAATGCAGTACAAAACTGCAAAAGCACATATGGGAGATGGTTCTGTATTTACTAAGTAACCAAGTCTACACAACCTGCATTGACTTAATATATTCAAGATTATCATACGATCAAGAAGGACATCTCCCTTTGTCCCAACTGTGTATATTATATTTCTAACACTTTTCGTCTTTCTGTTCCATTATAATGATCCCAATCAGGATGTGGAGTGTAATGCTTCTGCTATCCATAAGTCCCTTCAGGTTTCCAGTAGCCAGTAGAAAAACATGTGCAGCTGCTGGAGTGTAGTGCTTCCTTTGCAGACAGTGAGGCTCAACATACATATCATAAGGATGTTACGTTGGAGGCAAGAGATAAGGTCCCATTCCTGCTTTAAACCACGAATGCCTTACAAGCAAGTAACAATTTTTACGCTTTTTATTTTAATTTTTAATTTTTAGTCCCTTTAGTATCACTGCCATATATATATATATATATATGTACATATATTTGTATGTATATACATATATACATATATTTGTGTATATATATATATATATTGAATTTTATGTATTTTAACTGCATTTTATGTATTTTAATTTACTCTGACATTTTTGTGTTTTTTATTATGTACAATTTTATTATGTATGTGTGCAATCTTATTGTAAGCTGCCCTGAGTGCCCTATCATAGGACAGAATGGAGGGATGGAAATATTTTAAATAAATAAATAAAATAAACAACATATAAATGGGCTGTGAATCAAGTGCAGAAATATGATAAGTTTCTCCTTACCTCTTGGAAGGATAATCTAATGACACTGGGGTAAGTTACCACTTGGTACATTGTTATCTATTGTGAGGAGGCACCGACAATTGGGTCAGGCCTCTGTGGGTTTTTGCAGGAAGCCTCTCCAGTAATAAACAAGGTCGGGCAAGAGGGCATACCTCCTCTCTCAGTGTATAAAACAGAAGTGCTGAGAGGGAGGTGTGGGCTTGAAGGGGGGAGAATAGAGGAAGAGATGGCTGTAGGAAAAGCCCCACACCATTTGGTGCTTACAACAGGAGCACAAGTACAGGAAGAAATTGATCACACACCAAAACAAGATGTGCTGATAATCATGGGGGACTGGAATGCAAAAGCAGGGAATAGAGAAGAACTAGAAATTGTGGGGAAATGGGGCTTAGGAGTTAGAAATGAAGCAGGAGAAAGACTTATTGAATTCTGTGAATTCAATAATTTGTTGCTTGCAAACATTTTTTGAGCAACTGAAAAGACAACTGTACAGGTGGACATCACCAAATGGTCAATATAGGAATCAAATTGATTATATAATTGGCAGCAGAAGGTGGAGAAGTTCCATACTTTATGCAAAAACAAGACCAGGAGCAGACTGCAGTACAGATCATGAACTGGTAATATCAAAAATCAGAGTACAGCTAAAGAAGAATAACAAAGCAATCATAATGCTAAAAAACAATTTAAATAACATCCCAGAAGAATATAAAGATCAAATAAGGAACAGAGTTGAGGCTTTAAACTTAGTTGATAGAGAACCAGAAGATCTATGGATTGAAGTCAGAGACACAGGGCTCATTCACACTGGAGTTGAACTCCATTTCAAAGACGAAGCTTTTTCCATCACAATGGGAATTTAAAGATCACACTTCCTACCTTCCAATCGCTGTTTTCTGTTCATACTGAAGGGAAAGAGTTACACAGCTTCCTAATGGCCATGCCCTCTTAAAGTCAAACTATCACTTCCTCTGGTTACTTTGGCAACCAAGCATGCTGTTTGTTCCACAGTAAGTTTCATAAAAAAAGAAAAAATCCTCAAGTTTGATTATTTGTATTTTCAGAATCCCGCAGAAATACAAATATTTGTTTGAACAATGTTGTGCTTTCTAGTACAAGTTAGCGGGCAAAGAAAAAAAAACACCGTTCGCAGCAGGCTTGCAGAACGGGAGCCAGCAGGAAATGACATAACAAAGTGAGGAGGAGGGAGTGGGCGTGGACTCACAAAAACATCAGAGCTAAGTGTCTACAAGCCCCTAGAGATACGAACTACAGATGGTTTTTCCTTCCCTTTTTGGATTAAACTTGGATTTATTTGCTGCGGATTAAAAGCTGAAAGCACGAGGACACTTTCCCTTTGCATCCTACATCATGTGATTGCCGCAAATTAAGTGGGCATGCAAGTAGAACCCATCTCACATTAAATCGCCATGTGAACCGGCCCATTAACAGGGAAGAATGCAAAAAGACAATACCTCTAGTTAAAAAGAGAGAAAGACCTCAATGGATGACTGAAGAAACTCTTAAAATTGTTAAAGACAGAAGGAAAGCAAAAGCAAAAGGAGACAGAAACACGGTCAGAACCCTAAATGCAATAATACAGCGACTAGTACGTAGGGACAAAGAGAACTACTACAATAGTTATTGTAAAGAAATAGAAGAGGGTGACAAACAAAGGTAGAACAAGAGCCCTATTCCAAAAGATTAGAGAAATTAAAGGGAAATTTAAACCAAGAGTGGGGATGTTGAGTAATCAACAGAGGAACATACTGACTGGCTGAGATAAAATAAAAGGAAGATGGAAGCAATACACTATGTAAAATAGATGCTAGGATGACAGATTCATTCAAGGAGGAACTGTATGAAAAACCAGAAATTTTAGAATGAGAGGTGAAAGCTGCTCTTAAAATATTTGGAAGAAACAAATCACCAGGAACAGATGGCATACCAATAGAGTTGCTACAAGCTAATGAGACTGAAGCTGTCCACATTTTGATAAAAATGTGTCAGCAAATATGGAAAACAAAACGATGGCCCACAGACTGGAAGTGTTCAATATACATCCCAATTCCAAAGAAAGGGGATCCCAGGGAATCCAGTAATTATCGAATGATTACCTTAATATCTCATGCAAGTAAAGTAATGCTCAAGATTCTACAGCAAAGGCTCTTGCCATATATGGAGCGAGAAATGCCAGATGTCCAAGCTGGATTTAGAAAGGGAAGAGATACAAGAGATCATATCACACACATATGTTGGATAATGGAATGGACCAAGGAATTTCAGAAGAAAATCACCCTGTGCCTTATAGGTTACAGCAAAGCCTATGATTGTGTAGATTATGAAAAACTATGGAATGCTTTAAAAGAAATGGGGGTGCCACAACATCTGATTGTCCTGATGAGAGACCTATACTCTGGGCAAGAGGCTACTGAGAAACCGATTGGTTCCCAATCGGAAAGGGTGTGAGACAGGGGTGTATTTTATCACCCTATTTGTTTAATCTATATGTGGAACATATCATACAGAAAGCAGGATTGGACCAAGATGGAGCTGTGAAAATTGGAGGGAGAAATATCAATAATTTATGTAGATGATACCATATTACTAGCAGAAACCAGTAATGATTTGAAATGAATGCTGATGAAAGTTAAAGAGGAAAGCACAAAAGCAGGACTACAGCTAAATATCAAGAAGACTAAAGTAATGACAACAGAAGATTTATGTACCTTTAAAGCTGACAATGTGGACATTGAACTTGTCAAGGATTATCAATACCTTAGCACAGTCATTAACCAAAAAGGAGACAATAGTCAAGAAATCAGAAGAAGGCTAGGACTGGGGAGGGCAGCTGTGAGAGAACTAGAAAAGGTCCTCAAATGCAAAGATATATCACTGAACACTAAAGTTAGAATCATTCAGACCATGTTATTCCCGATATCTATGTATGGATGTGAAAGTTGGACAGTGAAAAAAGTGGATGAGAAAAAAATCAAATCATTTGAAATGTGGTGTTGGATAAGAGCTTTGTGCATACCATGGACTGTGAAAAAGACAAATAATTGGGTGTTAGAACAAATTAAACCAGAACTGTCACTGGAAGCTAAAATGATGAAACTGAGGTTATCGTACTTTGGACACATAATGAGAAGACATGATTCACTAAAAAAGACAATAATGCTGGGAAAACCAGACGGTAGTAGAAAAAGAGGAAGGCCATTCAAGAGATTGATTGATTCCATAAAGGAAGCCACATACCTGAACTTGCAAGATCTGAACAGGGTGGTTCATGACAGATGCTATTGGAGGTCGCTGATTCATAGGGTCGTCATAGAGTCGTAATCGACTTGAAGGCACATAACAACAACAACAGGAACACAGACAGGCAAGGAAAAGGGCAGCTCCCCTACCTCAACACTGCAGACCAGAATGATGACAGACTAAGGAGAAGGGTGGCAACCTCAATTCCTAAGAGCCAAAGAGAAAGTTACTGGAGTGAACATGGGGCGGTGGTACTGAAGGAAGGAGCAGCAGTAATTTCCGTGTTAATTGTGCACAGAGTTGAGCCTAAGAGAAAGAAGCAAGAGGAATCTAAGCACAGGAAGTTAGGAGAAGCCCATAGGAAAGTCCTGCGTTCTAAGAACAAAGGCCTACTATGAAGCACGAGTTCCTTGGTGCTATGAGGAACCTCAAAGGGGGAAGGTTAGAGGGAAGACCACCCCACTGCACACTGTAACATCGGTATTTACTCATTGTTTCCTTATCTTGTCTCTTCTTAGGTCACTGCCTGTCTTCCTTCTGCTACCATGTCTCTGGAGCTCTCCTTAGAGCCACTGTCTGTGACAGAAGTGAGTCTGATGGGGCCTGGTAAAGCATTTCAGAGACATGGGTGCTGAAATCTAAGCAGTCTCCCTTTACATACTCTCTGCATACCAGGAGTCAACAACATGGCACTTGTGGGTGGGTGCACATGTGCTGGCAGGGTCCTCTTCCCACCCGTCCTCCCTTTGAAATTGAAGCAAGCATTCTGTTGTAGGCAACAGAATAGGTTATAGTGTGTGCTTAGGTGTGGAGGCCACCATATTTTCTTCAGTTTGCAAGTGTGTCCATGGGCCCCAAATGGTTGGTGACCCTAGATGTAAACTGCTCAACTGTGACTGTAGTCAGAGCTGGAAGAGCTCATTCAGGCTAGGGAGCTTCCATAAACTTGGTCAGATAAGCCTAAGGACTGCAGAGCTCATTTTGTTCCCATCTATGAGGTGCCAATAGCCCAGGAACTTGACAGTTTCCTGTATGATTCAAAATAAGCCTTTGGAGATTTCTATGCAACTCTCTGTGAGCTGTGTGATTATTGTTTAGGGTGGGATTGTAAAAAGAGAGTGATGAAACTCTGAGGAACCATTCAAAATGCTTTGGAAAATGGAGGTGCTTTTTGGCAACAAAAATGAATGCAAGAGTTAAAAAGTGTGTGCCAATATTATGAGCCAGGAAAGAGAACTCTTGGAAAACCCATGAGTTCTCCCACAATATGTTTGCTGAGAGAGCTCCTAACTACTGAGCTGATTCTGAACTGAGCTGAGGGTAGTTCTCCCATCATTACTCTCATCATAGTCTCACTGGTAATCTGTATTCACAGTCAAACAATCTGACAGTCACTTTCCTGAAGATTTAAAAAGCAACACGAGTACAGTAACTGCCATCCTACCCTGCCACATAAATTATACAATTCACACAACGTTGTCTTTAGCATAGTATATAAACGCATAGTCAATGAGATGCCCTGCATATGTTGTGGACTCCCAACATGGGCATTGGTTAGGGGTGAGGACTGTAGTCCAAAATATCTGGACAATGCATCATGTTGGCTTCCCCTATGTCATTAAAACAGTATAAAATTAAGCAACTAATCCTTCATATATGACTGCACTGCATACGCTTTTGCTGTATTACAGATATCCTTGTAGAGGACTATGTGTGCACAATGTACAGGATGAATTTCCTTTACATAAGAGAAAACTTATCAAGGATAGGTCAGGAGAGCTTCATTTTACACACATACCCAGTTTTCTTCTTAGCAAAACTGCAAGCAAGAGCGTGCAGCTATTACCTAGTCTTTCTGCTGGAAAGAAATCAGACTACAGTATACTGGAGACATTATGCTAGGACTCTTTGCATGCGTTCACAACTATTCTAAACCATTCTCTACAATGTATTTGTCAATCATTAGTAGAGACTATGCTTATAGGTCTTTACACATCAAATGCCATCTTTCAGGATGGCATAGCATCCTGGCAATCTTGTAACAGTGAAAGTTTTCTTTCTCTCTCTCGGTCCTTTCAGAGTAGGGCATATAAATACTATTGGTTTCTTCAACCAATTTAAGAAACAGCATTTAAGAGAAGTACAGTTTGTCTGAATGTTATTACATTTCTGTGCTCTTTGAAGTTGATATCATTACTGTGAGTTCAGAATAATTATATAGCAGAGAATGAAAGGATGAAACAAGGAGAAATCTCAATTCCATGGGACATTCTGTATTTTTTTTTACTGTATCATTAATTGCACTACAATGTAAAAACTGTACATCTCATTTAAAGAATCTAACCTTTTACACATCATTGAGTACAAATGTAATATAAGACAAAGCCATCTTATTTAGCTATTTCAGGGCTGTCAGGCAGAAACAGCTCCACAAGTTAAGTAGGGAGTTCTTCAAACACCAAGTAAAAGTCAGTTGACACTTAATTCTGAAGCAGTCATTGCCAAAAGGCTATCTGAATACTTGCCCACAATTCTCAGCCAAATGCAGTATCTTGCATAAAGTCCTGTGTCATGTAGTTCAAGTCACCTCCAGACTGTTAGTATTTTGTGGGAATTCAATTGCATAGCAGAAATTTAGGCTTGTGCAATTAACGTGGATTAAAGTGCTCTGTCACAACAAATCCACTTCTTTAAAAAAAGTCAGCACAGACTTTTTGTGGTTGGGAGAGTGATGAGAAAATGCACTAAAAAGTGTGGGGAAGATGATTAACTAGGTATAACCACCATGTAAGCAAATCAGGATAAATGCTCATTTTTACATAACCTCCCAGCAAACAAATCAAAATGAATGCATTGTCTAACATCTGCATAAGCTTTGTCTGAGTAAATCAGGATGTATGCTCCATAAACAGGTAATATGAAGGAGCCTTAAGCCCGAATGTGGTTCATTTCATTGAAACACCCTATGAAGCACTGAAAACTAACAGTGCAAAAGATAATTGTCTCTGTAGGAAGTGCTAACAGGAGAAATCCAGGCCTCCTCCTGTACACAGAATAAACAACCCTTGGGCTTGTGAAGTGACTCAAGGATTTATCCTATCCCCTAGAAAGCTACCAAAAAAAGGGAGTATACCAGAAAAATACTAAGGTTGGGGTGAAATCAGAATATTTAAGTCTAATTGGGAGGCATTTGGGATGCAAATGAGATGTCAAGATGAGGGTTAAGGATGAGTAATCAGTATTCTTAATAATCTAGCAGTAACTGACAAACTGGAGTCCTCAGCCCAGGATCAACATTTACATTCAATGATACTGGGCTGGAGTTAGCCAGACTCTTTGATATCATGTGAATAGATGAGTGCTGTGCTGAATTCTGTCCTCCAAATTCTCTAAAAAATGTCTTCCCCTGTGAAAATGGCTTCTATTTGTCTGCCTCATTTTCAGTGCAGTTTAGAATTCCTTGAGAATGTTGGGGGGTACAGGGTTGAGCTTACGTCATTATTGCAAGGTGACCATGGGCAGTGCATGTGTTTCTTTTAGTGCTGTGCTGAAAAATTATTCTGTGTTTTTCCCTCCAACCACTCTCCATCAATTAATGAGAAAAAATGCATTTTTCAGTGAAATGTTCATGGGTGATGTACAGGGCTTTTGTTGCACTTACCTTACTTTTGAAATGACCAAGTGGCATTTGTGAATGCCCTTTCTTTCATTCTACAAATTATCCCACCACTGGTTTGCACTCTGCAGCCTTCCTTGGTGCCTGCACTTAAATCAAAACCCAGAGGAAGACATCATGAGGTAACTTATCGCATGAGACATTTTTAGGTCAGAAGGTGTGGACAGCCAGGGAGGCTGCATAGTGTTGGAGAAACGTTTACTAGAAAGAAAAATGCATACAATACCCTTGGCCACATTGGATACCCTTGGCTCAAAACTCTGCACCCACCAAAATTCTAAACAAGTTCTCAAGTTCCCTGAGAATAAAGCAGAAAAACAGACCCCCCCCTTTTTTTTTGCACAGGAAGAAAACTTTTGAGAAGACAGGTTTTGGCATAGAATTAGTTTATTTCCATTAAGAATTTCTCTAGCACTCTTCAGCCTCCCTGGGTGAAATAGAATTTCACTCTATAATACTTTGTGTTATGACCTTTTCCTGTTAAACCCCTCTCCCCTAGCACATACTTCTCAAAGCATGTACAGCAGCCTTCCCTACTCTGATGCCCTCCAAATGTTTTGGACTACAACTCCCATCATTCCTGACCTTTGGCCATGCTGCCTGCAGCTGATGGGAATTGGAGTCTAGTAACATCTGGAGGGCACAGTTGGGATATCCTGGTGTACAGTAAGGCATTTGAACATTCCAGATAATGTCTGAATAGTTCCAGTCTGAGCATAAGAATCGTTAGAATATTTTTTATGACATATGAAGCTTATGTGTACCATATTCTTAGGGCACATTTAAATTTTTACGTTAATGTAATATATATATACATATTCATGCTTGTTCAAATGGGTCCTCAGCTATTATAGCAAAAGTTTGAAGAGAACTAAACTTGTATAGATATTTAAGTTAAAGCAATCCTTATCCAAATGTTTCCCTTAAAGCAATATTTCTGTCTACTAGCAGATTGCATATTTCTCTCTGGGAATAGATCCATATCCTGGAATGCCCTTTGGTTGAAGAAAAAAATCCGTACCATGCCTTCAAGAATCATTATGGCCACATTTTAGCTGCTATCTGTAATTCTTCTAGAGCTATTAACACTTCAACAACAATTTCATTTGCTCTGATTTCTTAAATGGTGTGGAGAACAAAAGATAAAACACATTCAGAGTGCTTTCGGGTGGAAACAGATGACCCAGGGCTTCAGAGGCTGCTTAAAGCTAACCATGTAGTGTATGTAACAGCTTGCAGAGCTTATGGTTTCTACTTTCACCCAGAGGGTAAACTCATTGTTATGGTGTCTGCGACTCTGTGAGTAAATTTAAAAGGTGGTTGTGATTACTGTAGCTCTTGAGGTTGCAAATGACAGTTTCCTGGCCCAGATATAGATATCAGTGGCCCTCAGGGCTTTTAATGAAGCCTGTTAATAGGAAACAAGATGATCCAGCCTCTTTGCACTAGCAATAATTTTGTCATTCTTGCCTAAATGGCCTAGCATCAGAAAATTTCAAGGACTGCCTCTTCTAATATAGACTGCATCTCCTTTACGTAAAACATTTTAGTTCCCATAGCCTATCTAAGATAAGAATCTATACCCTAGTCTCAAATGCCCCCTACAATATCTATGACTTCATTTGCAAAAAGTATGGAGTGATGGAGTCATTTACTCAGGTCTTCAGCTGAGTCCTGTGTCAAGCAGAAATTGGCTTTTTTGGTGATTACACACAGGTTCTGGAATCTCTTTCCTTGGGATGCCCAACTGACTCCATCACTCCATACTTTTTGCAAATCAAGTCACAGATATTGCAGAGGGCATTTGGGGTTAAGGTACAGATTCTCATCTTAGATAGGATATGGGAACGGGACTGTTTTACTTAAAGGAGATGCAGTTAGAACAGAGAGAAGCACATTTGTCTGCACTACATACTTAAACCGGTTTAAGGGCCATTACATCTCCTAAAACATGGGTTCCCATACTGTGGACCGTGAGCTTCATTCAGGTGGCCAGTGGCACGTCCGCATTAAATACTCAAATTAATTTCTAACCTGATTGTATTAGAATCTGAATTCTATGGAATGAAAAGTGTAAAACAACAAAATACAATTTAAGTAATCAAAGGTGCAATAGAAATGCAATTAAAAATCATATGACACCTAGCACAATGCATTACAGTTCCTACAACAGGCCAAACAAACATTAAATGGTCCACTCAGCAATTTTCGAGTGATCCATGTGGGGAAAAGTTTGGGAACCCCTGTCCTAAAGAATTGTGGTAATGTTTTATTGTGCGGTTTCTGAGAACCCTTCGTAACAGATCTCTTCCTGCCTCTACAGTTCTTGAGTTAGGGATCATGATAGTTAAGAAGACTTGAAATCTTAAAGAAGACATTCCCTGAGGAGGTACTGTTCTAGTGTTCTAAAGCTACAATAACTTGTAGAATATGTACTGAATTTTGAGGTCAAATGCTTCAAATATAGCAAGCAATATTCTCTTAATGTTTTGTTGTACACACAAAACTGGCCTTCATATAGATAAGGTAAATGTTTGAATAAAGGGAATGTGAACAAGGAATAAAAGTTGAGGCTAACTCCCCCTGCCTCCCTCTTTCTCACACACATCCCTTTGGGACTTTTTTTTTTTTTTTGGCAACTCTATGTTTCAATAAAATGCTCCCATAATTTCTAACCATTGATCATGCTGGCTATGGTTGATGAGAGTTGGAATCCAACAACATCTGGAGGGCCACAAAATCTCTATTCCCATTCTAGGGTCTGTGTCAGTGTTATTAGTCCCAATACTTACTTATTTTTTATTATTTATATCCCACCTTATGGAAACCTGGACTCCCAAGGTGGATCTTCTAAAAAGTTCTATGTATACAGTTGTGTTTAAGAAGAAAAACAACCTGCTCAATTCCCATAGGGTATCTTTGATTACTACATAGAACATTGCCTCATACCAGATCAATCTATTTGTCTATCTGTCCCAGTATTGTCAGCTCTGACTGGCATCAGCTTCACAGAGACTCAGAAGAGGACTTTCACATTACCTTCTTCCTGATCCTTTTATAACTGGAGATGCCAAGGATTGAACCTGTGACCTTCGACCAAGCTATGATCCATATTAATGGGAGGGACAAATTTGATGTCTGCTGTTTTGACTGCTGCTATACTACAAGCACAGAAACTGCACTTCTTAGCTTTTAAAGGTAAAGCAGTACTTTTTAAAGACATGCACTAGAAACTGTAGATTCCAGAACAGCACCACAATTATTTTGATTGGTCAACAATAGTAGCATAATGGCAAATTCAGAAGTGCAGGGTCCCTTCATGTTAGTCACAGCCACACCCCTCTCCCCTTTTTCACTGCTGTATTGAACATGAGATCCTTGTTAATACCTTCTTTTCTCCCACAACAACAGTCATCCCTAGGAGCCAATCAGCATGAAAGAGGAGAGTGTTAGCTACTGAGAAGACTATTCTCAGTGGCTGACTCACCTCCTTTCACTCTGATTGGCTCCAATCAGCAGAAAAGGACATAGAAGCATGTTAGAAGACTCTTATCAGTGACTAACACACTCCCCTTTCATGTTCATTGGCTCACAGGATGCTGCAGACACAGGAACCCTGTTCAGACCCTGCTCCCAAAAAGGTAGGGGGTCTAAGTCCCCCCAAGACCTGGACAACTACACCTCTGGTCAACAATGACATGCTTTTGTTCTTGGGACACTTGGCTGTTCAGAGTCCTGGACCCAAAGTGGAACTTTCCTTAAAACTCGTCCATACTGTCAGTACCCAGTACTGACAACATAGAGGACTGCCCACTCAGTTTCTGTTGCCCTTTGGAGGTCCTACCTTACCTCTTTTTATAAATGACTGCTACATCCATTAAGGACAACATAGACTACATTTCTCACATAATAGCTCTAACAGACATTAGTCCATCAGTGCTGCTTACTCTAGCAGCTTTCTGGGGTTTTAGCTAGAGGTATTCTTCTCCAGCACTGCTGATTCTGGGATTTGAACCTGGGACCTCTTCAGGAGAATCAGGAACTGGATCACTTGACAGAATAAGGCAAACACATGATGACTGAATGCTCCACCATGTAAAAAATATCCCACTCATGGAAGCTTAGCATATCAAGTGAAGGATTCCAGCTTAGTCTGTTCCTCTTCCTATGCTGTGTTTCCTGATGTGCCAGGAGGTGTATTCCTTGTTTTGTTTTAAATGAAAGAATTTAAACATGCAGTCTCCAACATGCAATGGTTGTTCCATGTAGCTCTCCAGACTGCATAATTCCGGTTTATACACCAAAATAGTTTTAGAAAGTAGAAGCCAATGTGATGGGTTGGTCACACTGGCAGAAATGCTGGATTGGCTCTGGCAATACACTTGAGGAGCTTCAACCTCACTGCCACCCTGCCCAGGCCCAGCACCATCCAGGTCAGCTGAAGCGACATCATTGTTGGGAGGGTACTTACCACACTGGCCACTACTGGTTTTAGGCTGCAATCCTATACACACTAGGGTTGCCAGGTCCATGGCCTGAGACTGATCCTGTATCTTTAGGAGAAGAGAAGGTCAGCCAAGTGCAGGTGTTCTTGCAACCCTGTAATGGGAAAAACCACAAGGTGGAATTCTCCCTCCCCCCTCCACAACTTTTAAAGATACAGAAGACCTCCTGGAGGCTGGGCCTGGCAACCAAGAGGTCTTCTGTATCTTTAAAAGTTGGGCAGGGGGAAGGGAGAATTCCACCTTGTGGTTTTTCCCATTACAGCATTGCAAGAACACCTGCACTTGGCTGACCTTCTCTTCTCCTAAATATACAGTATCAGTCTCAGGCCATGAACCTGGCAACCCTAATACACACTTACCTAGGAATAAATCCCACTGAATTCAATAGGACTTTCATCATACTGCACAGTTAAGTATCTCTTGAAAAAAAACCAGTTTGCTTAAATTCAACATATAATTGATGGCACCAGATGGAGCAAAAAAACTTACATCTGGCAAGTGCTCATGATATGACACTGCTCTTTAATGTTCCCTTTTTGTTACTGCTTTGGGAATATGACAGGAAGTTAGCAATAATGCCTGTCTTCTAAAATAAGTACCTGCATGAATTATAGGTGTCTGGCTTATTTTGAGATGCTTTACGATGGCCACATCTAGGAACCTCAAGATAATCCTCATTCAATTCTGCTTCTTCTTATTGGACCCCATTTAGAATGAAGACATGAGACACCACGTATAGATTTGAACATATATACAAAACATGATCTACAATGGGCAAGAGCTGAACTCTCCTAACACCCATTCTCCAAAGCTTGGTTGCCTCTCTCTGCTGTTTACCTTGTCAGGACACACACCCCCAGTTCAGCATTTTTCCAGTTCTAAGGCTGATCTTCATTGTTGGCTCTTAGTAGTGAGAAGAAGATACTTGTTGGCATCATAATTCCAACAGGAACTATGATTTTGAAATCAACAAAATATCTAGTGGTCAAAGTTGGCTCTTCTCCCTGTTTCCCTCAAGGTAGAGGGAGCAATTTTCAGCAGAGAGCTGATGCTAGATCCCAATATGGATTGGGGGCACAGTCTGGATTAGGGTGCTATGACTGCTTTTTCTCCATGCTCCTTGAAACATGTGACTAAAATCAGGTGTAGTTTGGCCCCAAGGTGCCTTTGAAACAACAGCAATAACCATAGGAGTATTCACACTTTACTGTGTACCCGGGTACAAGCCCCCTGTACCTGGGTTCAGTTGTTCTTGAGAAAGATTTTACATGTGGTGACTTTCCTCTTCTCCCAGGCATTTTAGCATGTGTTTTTAAATTGTTTTTTGTGTTTTAAAATTTGTATATTTGTTTTTAATGTTTTAATTGCTTTAAACCGCCCAGAGAGCTTCAGCTATGGGGTGGTATATAAATGTAATAAATAAATATTATGAAATTTAATAAGTCTGTTAAATGTTCAATGTATCATCATGCGACTCTTATTGTTGCTTGCTACGGAGTAGCACAGCTACTCTTCAGGATTACCACCTCCAAAAAGTCTGCTTTAAATTTGCTTCAAACCTTGTGGCATGTAATGAATTATAGCTACAGTCATAACTGCAATAATAAAATCACTTAATGACTAGGTAACACATTGCTCAGAAATGATAGTTATCAATAAATAATAGAAACTTTGGGTAATAGTTATCTCTTGTGTCTTAACAACATAATCCCAAGCAGGTTTACTCAAAAGTAACTTTCACTGTTCAATGGAGCATACTCTCAAGTAAATGTGCATAGAATTGTAGCCTTAATTTTAGTTAATGCCTTATTTCCTTTATGTCTCAACTTTCCTGCAAAGAGCTCAGTGTGGCATACATGGTCTTGCACCTCCCCAATATATCCTCAGAATAACCCTATGATGTAGTTTAGGCTGAGAAGGTGACTAGCCCAAAAGTCACCCAGTGAGTTTCATGGCTGAATGAGGATTTGAACCCTGGTCTCCCAGGCCCTAGTCCAACAGTCTTATCACTGCACTGCACTGGCTTTTGCAGAACCGGCCCACTAGAGTACCTCTATAAAGCACAATATAAATTACCCACTATACTTTTCTTCCTTGGTTTTTTAAAAACCCATTGAAATTAATGGTAATGTAAATCCTGTTGTGTGCTTTATATTGCCTCCTAAAGGTCAAGAGAGAGAAATATAGCCAGGACCCTTCAAATAATTTATTGGCATAGGTCAGCAATGACCTATGGGGGTGCAGAATGGAAGTGGCACTGAGATGGCAAGGTTGGGGGTACTTTGGTAGAAGCTAGCAGCAGCCTGCAGGTGAGTGCCCATCTGCTGCAGGATGGCAGTATCACCAACCCTGAATTTGCAGGAACCTTGCCCCATCCCCATTCAGTCAGTGGCACTGCTGCCATTACTGGGAGAGCATTGCTGTTGCAGAATCTGGGATCTAGCCTGTGTTTTACTAGAACCCCAAGAGCCACCAACTACAGCCAGCTGCAAAAGACATATGTCTAGTATTAAAGAACGTGGTGTCTCTGAGAAGTTGCTAAGCACAGGGTTATCAGAACTAAGATGAGCTCACAGCCTTTCCACACATATATCTATTCCTAGTTTCCACAAGTATTCTTAATTTCAGTTGTCAAATTTCCAGACGGGTGTGTGTCCTTTTGTTGCTGTTGTTAAACAACTGGAAGACAAAAGCACTTGTCAGTTGACTACAAATCTCCCAGGGATCTACCAATAGATTACAGTGTACCTTCTTGCCACTCCTGCACTAAATCATTTGTATGGACACAGGCCTACCTTACAGGGTTGTTGTAGCACAGTTCAAAGTTGTGCTTGCAAGAATGAAACTACAATGGCAGAGGTAAGACTCTTCTAAACATTGACAAAGAAGGCATTTTCAAAAAAGCAAAGTCACCTTTCTGCTGTGTACCCAGAAACTGAAAACAATTGTGGATATGCTTATTTCTGTGCAGCTCTCATCTTCTGTGTCAAGTGTCATATATCAAAATTAGACTCATCTGATGGTCAAACACATGATAATGGCTGCCTTCATTAGAAACTGCTGCTAGAAGCAGCTGCATCACATGGATATATGGTTACACAAACCTGCCTTGTAGGGTTGTAATACTCTAGATCAGGCTGGTTAGACTTCAGGTTTTTGGTATTTATTTTTTATTATTATTATTACAAAAACCCAAGATCCACTAACTAGAACAAGCCACAAAATATATACACTTAGAATTAAATAATTCTTAGCCCAGGAATTGTTTTGAGTTCCAGAACTGAACTGACCTCACAGTATTTCCACACAAAAATCCACTCCTGATTACCAACCCCAGATTTCTTCTTTTCAGCAGTATAATGGTGTGTGTGTGTCATTTTCTTGTTTTCATTGTGAAATAGTTAGGAGTCTGAAATCCTCACTGATCTTCTGTGAGACACCCTAAGATATGCCAATACATTTTGCTCTACTTTCTACCCACCCTGCATTTAAAGTGGTATCCAAAACTGAAACATTATGATATAGATAATAAAAAGAGATACTGATGATCACTTTTTGATACTGAGCTGCAAATGTTTCCACTGAAAAACCATAAAAACCACAGCCCAGAGCTTTCCTGTTTCCCAAATATCTAGGAAGGCTTTCCAGGGGACAGCGTATGTTACAGTGGGAGCAGCAGGCAGGAAAGCCCAACTGATAATCTCCCCCACATTTATTTTGAGTAAAGTTTTTGTATAAAGAGCATGATATCCTCAGGGGAACCATGTTGGAAGAATAATTTCAGTTCATACTCTTTTAAGCAGCTTGTTTTTGTTGCCCCCTGTGATGTTCCTGTATGTGAATGTAATGTAAATATGGTAAGTGCGGGTTTATTATAGGAAATATGGTAAGTGGAGTGAGTGAGAAGGGGGAGTACATGGGCTGTAGAATGCTGGATGATTGGCTGTGTGTTTGAATGGCTGAAGGTATAAATGAGAGGATGACAGTTGAGTCGTTGGGGGTTTGGACAGGGTGGTTGTGGACAGGGAGGTTGATGTGGAGAGTAAGAGGCGGCTGTTGAGAGATTGGATTGGGAGTTCTGAGGTAAATAGTAGGAATTAGGAACATAAGAGAAACATATATGAAACCATATGCTTGTCAATGAAATCTATAAGTGATCTTGTTATTCTTAGTGTTATCAATAAATATTGTCTTGGTTTATTTAAAGCCTGATTCCTCAGCTGGGGTGCACAGACCAGGGGGGAGGCAGAGTAACCAAGGCTGAAGAAGAAATAGTATCGAATGGTGGCAGCGGTGAAGGAAGAGATATTGTATCAACATCCAGTACCACAGAGCAACCCAGAGCTGTGAGCTTCATAGGCAAGGGGCTTCAGGGCGGTTGGGAATTACCTATACACACAGACACAAGGTTTCAAAATAACCAGGAAGAGACTAAGGCACAGTCTAGAGGTTATATTGGATACACAGAGTGTTAGGTAGTGTGGCCTAGCAGAGGGATCTTTTGAGATCTGTGCTAGAGCGGAGAGAGGTAAAAATAAACACAACGATCCTGACTGCTGGTAGCCACGAGTGAGAGCGACACAGGTGGTGCCAGGGAAGGACGTCACACCCCCTCCTCCTCAATATATTTTTATATATAAACATTCAATACATTTATGTTATCTATGAGTAAGTCCTATTGAACTCTATAGGACTTGCATCTCAGTAGACATGTATAGGATTGTTCCATGAATGCCTGCATCAAAGAAAGCCATACATACTTTAAGAATAACAGGTAATGAAAAATGCAATATGTTAATAGCTATAATTATGGTAGTTACAGAAGCTGGTATTTTCATAGAATCATAGAATAGTAGAGTTGGAAGGGGCCTATAAGGCCATCAAGTCCAACCCCCTCCTCAGTGCAGCAATCCAAATCAAAGCATTTTCTTTTTAAAAGTTGGTGTTTTAATTTTAAAAACTTAAGAATCTGCAGGAAAAATGAAAAGAATAAAACTACATCCCCCTTATTGGCAAAACTATTTCTATTGAATGTAAGCCTTAACAGGAAACAGTTTCAGGAAGTATAACCGTTCCAGCATGCCTTGCCTTGTTGACAGTAAAAGGGAATTGCTTCAATGGCACATTTAATAAGTGTAATTGAAGCCATTTTTTTTCTTGGCAGCAAATGCATATATAGCAGAGACTGTACACTAGTTGAATGTTACATGTGAATAACTGTATGAATGTACAGCTCAACTACTTGTGTACCCAGGTACACAGACTGTACACTTGTTGAATGTAACGTGTGAACAGGGCCATAAGTGTAATTGCCAGGCAGGGGTGAGATTTAAGAGTCAAAAAGGAAGAGAAACCTGCTTTATGCCCTCTGCAGCAAGCAAACCATGCCCCACCAGTCATAAGAACATAAGAAATGCCTGTTGGATTAGGACAATGACCCAACATCCCGTTTTCACAGTGGCCAACCAGATGCCTGTAGGATGCCCAAAAGCAGGACCTGAGCACAACAACACTCTCCCCACTTGCAATTCCCAGCAACTGGCATACTACCTCCAACAGTAGAGAGAGAGAACACCGGTGGGTACTACGTACCTTGAATAACAAGATGGATGTGCAAATGGAAATGATCTCTGTCTTCTCTAACTGCCTGGATATCTCCACATGGCAGGCATGACCCACTGTTCCAGCTCACCTGCAGAGAGTAACGTCTATGTACATTTCCCCAGTTGGTAAGGCAATTGCATTTAAAGGGCTCTGTTCGACCTACATTGTGTACAGGATCTCCTCAAGGTAGCTCATAATTGGCTTTGGTTGACATGTGCATATGGCAGATCAGATAGAGGCTACAATTTTAAAAAACTATTATTAGAGCTGTAGAAATGTATTAGAAAAAGTGAAAACTATTACGAACATCTGAACACTTAACAGTGAAGGTAGGCGATCAGGTTATATATAGATTAGAAAAACCACTAAATAGCATACATCCTGTAAAAATGAATTTAGCAGTCATGGAATAAGAGGAGAGGTCATCTTGTGGATAAGGAATTGGTTAAGAAGCAGAAAGCAGAGAGTAGGAATAAACGGACAGTTCTCCCAATGGAGGGCTGTAGAAAGTGGAGTCCCTCAAGGATCGGTATTGGGACCTGTACTTTTCAACTTGTTCATTAATGACCTAGAATTAGGAGTGAGCAGTGAAGTGGCCAAGTTTGCTGACGACACTAAATTGTTCAGGGTTGTTAAAACAAAAAGGGATTGCGAAGAGCTCCAAAAAGATCTCTCCAAACTAAGTGAATGGGCGGAAAAATGGCAAATGCAATTCAATATAAACAAGTGTAAAATTATGCATATTGGAGCAAAAAATCTTAATTTCACATATACGCTCATGGGGTCTGAACTGGCGGTGACCGACCAGGAGAGAGACCTCGGGGTTGTAGTGGACAGCACGATGAAAATGTCGACCCAGTGTGCGGCAGCTGTGAAAAAGGCAAATTCCATGCTAGGGATAATTAGGAAAGGTATTGAAAATAAAACAGCCGATATCATAATGCCGTTGTATAAATCTATGGTGCGGCCGCATTTGGAATACTGTGTACAGTTCTGGTCGCCTCATCTCAAAAAGGATATTATAGAGTTGGAAAAGGTTCAGAAGAGGGCAACCAGAATGATCAAGGGGATGGAGCGACTCCCTTACGAGGAAAGGTTGCAGCATTTGGGGCTTTTTAGTTTAGAGAAAAGGCGGGTCAGAGGAGACATGATAGAAGTGTATAAAATTATGCATGGCATTGAGAAAGTGGATAGAGAAAAGTTCTTCTCCCTCTCTCATAATACTAGAACTCATGGACATTCAAAGAAGCTGAATGTTGGAAGATTCAGGACAGACAAAAGGAAGTACTTCTTTACTCAGCGCATAGTTAAACTATGGAATTTGCTCCCACAAGATGCAGTAATGGCCACCAGCTTGGATGGCTTTAAAAGAAGATTAGACAAATTCATGGAGGACAGGGCTATCAATGGCTACTAGCCGTGATGGCTGTGCTGTGCCACCCTAGTCAGAGGCAGCATGCTTCTGAAAACCAGTTGCCGGAAGCCTCAGGAGGGGAGAGTGTTCTTGCACTCGGGTCCTGCTTGCGGGCTTCCCCCAGGCACCTGGTTGGCCACTGTGAGAACAGGATGCTGGACTAGATGGGCCACTGGCCTGATCCAGCAGGCTCTTCTTATGTTCTTATGTTCTTATGTTCTTAATTTGAAGCGGCTTCATAACCAATGGTTTCATGTTGACTTGTTTCAAAGAAACATAGTAAAGATTCACTAATAGGCAAAAAATCTTGCGGTTTAAGAACGTACCTAAAGCCTACAGATATTTCTATCAAACTTTAAAAAGCAGGGAAATCGGGCAGCTATAGTGAATGCACCAGGGGACCAGGAGACCTGACCTCCTCTCTGAGATATTGGACTGCCCTACAAACTTGTCAAAATGCAAATACAATTTGGGTTGGTCTTTCACAGGCCAATCCACTTGCTGTGTAGCTTGGAAGAATTTGGTAACATGTGCCTCTGAGCATATGGTGAGTGGTGGCAACACCTGCAATCAGCCCAAAGAATAGAAAGAAGACATGAGCTTCATGGCTGTGTGGGAATAAGAACCCTGGTCTCCCAGGTCATAGTCCAGCACTGACCTGGGGGAGGGGCAGGGCAGAGGAGGGGAGGGGAGGAGATTGGGTGGGTGGGCACTGCACAGAAGGGGAGCCCCTTTCCTTTCCAAAAGGAAAACATTGTGAACAGTATCACTGCTTTTCAGCGTTTCCTCCACCTTTTTATTCTACAGCAGGCACATGTAGCCACCCACCCAAATTTAAACCAAAGCTGTCTCTAGCTACATCCACACCAGCCCTTTGTTTCACTTTGGACAGTCATGGCTTCTCTCAAAGAATCCTAGGAAGTGTAGTTAGTGAAGGGTGCTGAGAGTTCCTAGGAGACGCCCTGGTCCCCTCACAGACCTTCAATCAGAGTGGCTGACTGTTAAACCAGTCTGGCCACTGAAGCTCTGCCAGTGGAACAGGAGTCTCCTCTCAGCACCCTTCACAAACTACACTTGCCAGGATTCTTTTTGGGAAGCCATGGCTGTCTCAAGTGACATCAAAGTCTGGTGTGGGTGTGGCCCCCTGATTAGGCAAGCCAAGCAGCTGTGAGTCTGGCTTTTAGAACACTGACAGTTGGTTCTTACTGAGCATGCCCGACGTTATGATTGGGTTCAAGCCAAAATTTATTAAATTAATTAAAAATCAGCCAGGCATTTTTTTTTTACTTTTAAACTGCAGAAGATGAAAGTATGGGGCAAGGTCAGTATTAGGATTACAGGTACTCTGTGAACATGGCTGGTTTTTAATGAATTTCAACAGAATATGAGAACTCTGACAGAAAAAAGTCCAAAAGGGCTCTGGGTTTCCCCCCCTCTTTTTAGACTTTGAACTCTCTATTCTCTCTGACTGTTTTGTGTATTGCAGTGAAAATTGAGAGGGTTGTTAAGCAAGCGTTTCTGAATCCAGGACTATAGGTTTTGTAAGGTTTTGTTTTGAAATGAGCTTATCAGAAGCATCAGAATGGCATGTGGGGTATTTTCAATTTCACATTGCAGAACGTGAAAAATCCACGCTGGCTATAGTATGCAGCCACTCTCGTGGCTGTATAATTAACCACAGTTTGTCAGGTTCAGACAAAATACAAAAAAAAGTGGTTAATTGAAATTGAAAGAGAAAGCTCTTGATCTCCTCCACATGGCTATGCCAAGGAAGGAGGGGAGAGAACACGAGCCTCGGGAGAGGATAAGCTCATTCCAACATGATAAACCATGGTTTATCCTAATATTCTGATGCAGCCTTTTCTATTTATTATTATTATTATTATTATTATTATTATTATTATTATTATTATTATTACATTTGTATACTGCCACATAGCCGAAGCTCTCTGGGCGGTTTACAACAATTAAAAACATTAAAAACAAATATACAAATATACACATTTAAAAACACGTTTAAATTTTTTTTAAAAAACACATGCTAAAATGCCTGGGAGAAGAGGAAAGTCTTGACCTGGCACCAAAAAGATAACAGTGTTGGCGCCAGGCGCACCTCATCAAAAAAGTCATTCCATAATTTGGGGGCCACCACTGAGAAAGCCCTCTCCCTTGTTGCCACCCTCCAAGCTTCCCTCGGAGTAGGCACCCGGAGGAGGGCCTTTGATGTTGAGCATAGTGTACAGGTCAGTTTGTGTCCGGAAAGGCGTTCCATGCCATGAGACTTAAAACTCAAGTCACAAATCCAACTTGAAGCTCTCCACCCATTTCACAACTCCTTCCAGTGTCCTCAACCTTTCCTTCAAATGTTGTTCAAATACAAGCCCCAAGAAGCACAGACTCTGTTTGTTAAAATGCTAATTAAAGCACAAACCCTTTTGTGCATTAAGTCTGTGTACATTGAAAGCACATTTTCCCAAAATAATCCTGGGAACCTTTGTTTACTCCCTACAGACCTACAATTCCCAGCACCCTAACAAACTACAATTAGCAGGATTCTTTGTGGGAAATAATGTGCTTTAAATGTATGGTGTGTAAGCATAGTGAATAGGTGGAGGGGGTGATTGGGATTGTACTGATCTCCATATGAAGAAAACCTATGGCCCCATCTGCACTATACATTTAAAGCAATATCATACCACTTAAAATAGTCATGGCTTATTCTGGGAACTATAGTTTGTTAAGGGTGCTGAGAGCTATTAGAAGACCCCTATTAACCACACAGAGCTACAATTCCCAGAGTTCCCTGGAAAGGGGATTGATTGTTAAACCACTTTTTGAATTGTAGCTCTGTGAGCAGGGCCTTTTTGAGACACTAAGATGCCTAGGACAGAATGCTCATTTGAGGCCCCTCCCTGCTACCTCGTCTCGCAGCACCTTGTGTTTGTGTCATTTTTTCTCTCAGCTGGAAAAAAGTAAGTAGGCATTTAATATTTGCAAAAAATAACTATATTTGACACCAGACTTAAGATTTTATTACTAAAGTTAAAGAAAATATTTACACACGATGACAAATTACTTTCAGAATATTTTAAAGGTATCTCATTTTTTTCTACTTTTCTTGTCAGCAAATGCAGAGATGAGATTATCAAAACATAATTCTCTCAGAAGATCCTGTTCTATGGATAGAACAGATAATGGTAATAGTCTTGACTGCAGCATTGTGTAACGTAACTTATTTTTAATAAAGGCTCATTTGGATAATGCTCTTTCTCCTTCAAAATTCGAAAGTGGCAGAGTTAGATAAAGGCAGAGAGCTATGGCAACTGTTGGAACACTAGGTCCTTACTGTAAATGATCTTCAAACTACTATGTGCAGTAGCCTAGAATCCATCACATCCCTCTGCAGTATCTAAGAAATTAGTAAAATGTTTTAGTTCAGAGGAAAGAAAAATGTGCAGATCATTTGGGTAAGGTCTCCTAAAGTTTCTGCATCCCTTTCCAGTCTACCATGAATAGGAGGCACTGTTTTGCAGTGGTTCCGTTCCTTTCTCTCTGACAGGCATCAACAGGTAGCATTGGGAGATGAGGTTTCAGACCCTTGGCCACTCACATGCAGAGTGCCACAGGGTTCTATCCTCTCTCCCATGCTATTTAACATCTATGTAAAGCCGCTGGGAGCTATCATCAGGAGTTTTGGGCTGCGATGTCATCAATATGCAGATGACACGCAGCTCTATCTCTCCTTTAAATCTTCACCAGAGATGGCTGTGGAGACCTTGTCCAAGTGCCTGGAATCCGTGAGTGGATGGATGGGAAGGAACAGACTGAAGCTCAATCCTGATAAGACCGAGGTGCTACTTGTGGGTGACAGGGGGAGGTTGGGTGCTGTTGACCTACAGTTTAATGGGGTGAGTTTACCCCTGAAAGATCAGGTCCGCAGCCTCGGGGTGGTTCTTGATTCCAAGCTGTCCATGGAGGCTCAGATTTTGGCAGTGAGCCGGGCAGCTTGGTACCAATTACATCTCATACGGAGGCTGCAACCCTACCTCCCTATTCATCAGCTCCCACTGGTGGTACACACCCTGGTCACCTCTCGATTAGACTACTGCAATGCGCTCTACGTGGGGTTACCCTTGAAAACGGTCCAGAAACTACAACTGGTGCAGAATGCGGCGGCTCGGTTGCTTACAAACAGCCGCCGCCGTGATCACATCACGCCAGTATTATTTCACCTACATTGGCTGCCAGTTGTTTTCCGGGCCCAATTCAAGGTGTTGGTATTAACCTTTAAATCCTTATACGGTCTCGGCCCAGTTTATCTGAAGGAGCGCCTCCAGTACCACAAATTAAGCCGCCCAAGCAGATCAGCCACACAGGGCCTTCTCTCAGTCCCACCAACGAAAACAGCTAGGTTGGTAGGGACTAGAGAGAGGGCATTTTCAGTGGCGGCCCCCACTCTCTGGAACTCCCTCCCATTCGATCTTCGCCATGCCCCTTCCCTGGATATATTTCGCCGGGCATTAAAAACTTGGCTTTTTGGACAGGCCTTCAGGAATTCCGGGGAGGGCTAACTTTTTTGGGATATTTTATTAGCTATTGTTCGCCCTAACTGATTTCATGCTGCTGTGATTAATGATTGTTCTGATTTTATTGTATTTTATCTGTATTGTATTGTAATTTACTGAATTTTAGTTTGTACGTCGCCTAGAGTGGCTTCGGCCAGATAGGCGACACAAAAATTAAATTTATTATTATTATTATTGGGGAAAAATGGTCCAGTCTTGCCAGGAATCCAAATAGATTCACCACTTCTGTGTAAGCACAGGAGTGCTTCTCCAGTTCCATTTGAAGTTTACCTAAGACACTGTAGGTTGTGAATGTGTCTCTGCTTGTTAGCATGCAGTCACAACTCCATCTGGGAAAACTGATTCGTGTTTCCAAGCTATTGAATATGTGGATTCCACTTGATTACTCAGCTTCTTTACTTCTAATTCTTTGAAGTTGTTCCACATGTCATGGATAAAGGTAATAAGGGAAGAAATACTTTTTTCCACCAACACAACATCAAGGCTTAGTTTTTTGTAGGACTTTGTTGACACAGTCAAAACTGTGAAGAACCTTATTCCAGAATACTGCCATAACAGATATTTCAAAGGAGTTTACTGTACCAAAGAGTTTGCTTCTGACTTAAACACTACTTTGTCTTTGGAATCACTGGCAATCTTTATGAAGGCTTCCAAAATACAGTCAAAATAGCTTATAAGAGTTTGTGTAGCATCTTCTCTGCAGAACTATGTTTGTAACAGGTTTTCAATGTGAACTTGGTGTATTATTTTATTTTGGACCAGTGATCAATATTGTCTTGAAGTATTTCCATCTGTGGGTAGATCCTGAAAATAAAGCATAACATCAAGCAATTTGAAGAGCTTCACTGTTTACTAAAGGCTATCATCCATGCTGTTTTGCCCAACTTGGTTCAGAGAATGACTTGTGCAAGGCACAAGCACAGCATGGTCGTTCATACTTTTTATGCGAGCTTGCAGATCCTGGTTTTGACCACTCATATTCCTTGTGTTATCATATGTCTGTCCCCTGCAATTATTGATGTCAATACTATATTTCTGAAGAACACTGACGACAGTTTCACATAAGTTTCTTCCAGCGTGGCTGTCAATTGGCACAAAGCACAAAATTGCTCCTTCACTTCTCCATTCAAGCAGTACCGAAAAACAATGCATAGCTGATCTGTATGAGGAACATCTGGTTTAGAGTCAACAATAAGAGAAAAGTACTTTGCCACTTTAATCTCTGAATGATTTTCATACAAACTTCATTCCCCATTAGCTCACCCAGTTCATCACATATCTGTGAGGAAATATATGAAACATGACCCTTTATTTCCATGATTCCTCAAGTGCTGCTCAATAAAAGGATCAAACTTGGCAATAACGTGCAATGTTCCAAGCTAATTTCTATTGTGGGGTGATCCCAGAGTTCGTTTGCCACCATAGAATGGATGTCCTCTTTCTGCAAGAAAGATAATAGCAGCAACAATATGCTTCAGCATTTCTTTCCAGTATTTGATTTAATCACACATTTGGCTTTGAAAATGTTCCTCCACTGTGTATGTTTTGTTCTTCCTTAAAATCCAGGCCATAATACAGTTTTGGTGAGGAATGCTGTTTTCATGCTGCTTGGTATTTTCTTCACATTTTTCCCCAATTTGAGAAATCTCCTTCCTCAAGACAAGTAACTTGTCCAAGAACCTTAATAAAAGGGAGAGGTGTGGTATGAGCCACAACTCATAAAGTCACTCCTTTGAACACAGTCTCCATTTCATAGAGTGCAAGTCATTTCCCCAGATCACATCTAAATAAAATGCACCATCCATACCCACATGCACACTGTTTCCCTCCCACACAGGCCTTGGGTCCTCCATTTTTTCTTCCTCCACAGCCCCTGGCCTAGATAGTCCATTTTCCCCACCCAGTAGCCACCTTTCCTTTTCCCATTGAGGCACAGGTGCTGCCACTTACTTGTGATCTCCAGTCCTCTTCTCTCCTTGAAATCCTCATGCAGGGCCGGCTCCAGGCACACCGGGTCCCTTGGGCATCAGCTTGCCCTGGGCCCCGACATGTGCACATGCACACACATGCGTGGCCCCCACCCCCCCACCTACCTGTCTGCTGTCTTTTACCATTGCCCTTACTGAAGATGGCGGCCGCGGTTTCCCTAAGGGGATGAAGCCTCCGCCACCATCTTTGTTGATGGCACACGTGTGTGCTACGCACGTGCATTTTTGTCATCAGCTAAGATGGTGGCAGCAGCTTCAGTACCTTAGGGAAGCCGCAGCCACCATCTTCATTAAGGGCAATGCTAAAAGGCAGGAGACAGGTAGGTGGGGCAAGGGAATGGCGGGCAGGCGGAAGCTTCTGGCCTGCGATCTGCAGATGGTGCCGCGGATCACAGAAGGGGAGCGGAGGGCTTCTGTAGCTCCGGGGCCATCGGGCCAGTGCCCCACCTGGCCACCCTTTAGAACTGGCCCTGTCCTCATGTTCTCCTGCTGATAGTGTTCAGTTAGAACTGTTCTCTTTCTTCTCTCTGTTGGTCCTGTCCAATGGCTACTAACTACTAGATGGCTATGCTCTGCCACCATGGTCAGATGCAGTATGTTTCTGAAAACCAGTTGCCAGGAGCTGCAGGAGGAGACAGCGCTCTTGCACTCAAGTCCTGTTTGTGGGCTTCCCATGGGCATCAGGTTGACCACTGTAAAAACAGGATGCTGGACTAGATGGGCCACTGGCCTGATCCAGCAGGCTCTTATGCTTTTATGTCCAAGTAGACTGTTCTCTCAGTTCAAATTAGTGTTCTCACTAGAGAAAAAAAGGAAGAATTTTAGCTGGTCTCTCTCTTCTCTCTGCTGGCAATGTCCATTTCTGATTCTGCGGCCAAGTATAACAGCAGAGGGACTAAGAAAACTATAATATCAGTGAGAGTTAAGAAAAACTGGTGGCCATTATAAATTATAATTGTGCAATGATGGGAACAGAGACCCTGGAGGGCATTCTTATAGGCCTCTATAAGCACTCTGATGCCTTGAGGTACTACATTGAGGACCCTGGGACCTGTAGTGTATGTGGGGTCAGTGTGCTATAGTGGTTAAAGTGTTGGACTGAGACTTGGGTTCTAGTCCCCGTTTAGCCATGAAGCTCACAGGATGACTTTGGGCCAGTAACTGACTCTTAGCTTAACCTACCTCACAGGGTTGTTATGTGGAGAGGAGGGGGATTGTGTAAGCCACCTTCGGTTGCTTGGAGGGGAAAAAAGGTGGGATAGAAATATAATAAAAAGTATGACAATGGTTGGGCTAGGTTGCTACTATTAGCACTGCCCACTGAAGCATCATCTTGCTCGTGCTGTCATGATAAAAGGACACTACCACCAGCCAAGTTTGTTTTTGTGATTCCCCCCCCCCATTTATGGGGCTCAGGTTAGTGAGATTCTGAAAGAAAAGAGTTGGCAGCAACACAGCAATGCCAATATTGATCTGCCCTCTCCGTGTGTGAGCCCCCCCCCTATCTGAGGCCCAGAGGAATTGCACCCTGTGCCCCTCTTTAAAAAGCCCTGTCTGTGAGGTGAATAAGGGTCTTCTAACAACTCTCAGCATCCTTAACAAATAACAGTTCCCAGGATTCTTTGGGGAAAGCCATGGCTGTTTAAAGTGGTATAATAGTGCTTTAAATGTGTAGTGCAAATGGGGCCTACATATATACAACTGTCCATGTGTTTACTCTGAATACGCTGGGGACCCTTTGTAGAGGTTCCACTTACACTGAGCATACCTAAGTATTTGTAGCTTGCTGTATATGTGCATACTCTGTTAAGACTTCCTAATGAAAATATGGAGATCGGGAGCAGAAACAGCCAATGCAATCCTGATTCTTTCTCCTTCATACAGTCACTGAAGGGGTGAAAAAATGACTGTGATTGTGAGCAAAACTGCAAAATAGTGGTTAGGTTTTTCCTTTCTCTTCACACTGGAGTAGTTGTTGGTAGAAAGTAAGGCCTGGTCTTTGAGATATTTGAGCTACTGGCACAGCTATAAAAATAATCTGATTCAGTATATGAACTACAACTCAGCGCATTGTTATCCGTGGATAAGCTCCATTTCATTTCAATTAGACTTAAGCGGACCCCACTATGCTTGATTGTGACCACTGAGTATTATCCATTTCCCATGAAAGTTAATGATATAACTTGTATTGATCCTCTGTTCAGCTAGATTGATGCCATTGTTTCCAATTAGTAGAAACTATTAAAGTTATTGTGATTTATTTTCATAGCAAAATAGTTTTAAATCCATAGAAGAGCAGTCCTGGTGGCATGATTGCTATCTGTCCCAGTTATCTACACCAATATATCCATTCATGCAGCTACTGCATGGCTGGTGAACCTGCTGGATCCAACTCCCATCATCCCTGACCATTGGCCATGCTGGCTGGAGCTGATGGGAGTAGGAGTCTAACACCATCTGAAGGGCCACAGTTTCCCCAGCCCTAATCCATTCACAACAGTTGAATTCACTTGCTTTTTGTTATAGAATAAGAAAGAACCCAGTTGGCATAAATCTTCTCTAAGGGAGGGAGCAACAAATAAATTCTATTGCTTGGCCAAGTGTTATTTACGTGAGTGGTCCACCAACTGGAGCACTACCTGGGAATATTTATGTACAGGAAATTCAATAACCATTTAAGGTCAATTTTTCCCATGTGTTATAGTGATAGAAATCTAGAGTAACTCCACAGCATCAATCATGTCTCACCAGATTTATTAAATTCATGTAACACAGCAGAAAAAAATAGGTCTCCAAATCAAGAAATATAAACCCTATTAAATTCTATAGTGCTACCATCTGAGAAAATGCAGGCTGTGATGCTGAAACTCTAGGGTGACCAAACCACTTTTGGTTTGCTAGTTTTCCTTGGGAATTACAAAGAAATCCTTGAAACAAGATAGGCATGCTTCATTGTATACAGTTTTCTCAGTTATACAGAATTACTCGGTTTCCTGTATATTATTTATTCTCAACAAAGTCCAAAGACAATCTAGATGTCACAAAACAAGAGAGCACTGATAGTTTACCTTTCATTTGATTCATATGTTCTAACTACTTTATGTAGTAGCTTTTGGGACTGGTTCCAAGTCCTGCTTGTCAGAGTCTTTAGCCAATATCTGACTTCAGATATGCGATTGATAAGTGAGTTGTTTGGACTCCAGGCAATAGGAATCCCTGGGTTCCTAGAGCTGCTACGTTCCCCTCCTCTTCAGTGCACATTTCCTGCTTCTGTTTTATTTTCCAGTCCTTCGAATCACTGCAATTTGCCCTTCCTTTTTCTCTAGCAAGTAGGATGCATCTTTCCTGTGGTGGGTTCATCTGAGATCAGGTAGTCTTTAGAAGTTATTTTCTGCAAATCCTACTAGACGCTAAGTATGGAAGGATATTAAATAATTCCCCTCTCCCCAAAATGCAAATGGGAAAACTTTACCAAAGAGACCTGGGCATGTCTCCTGCTGTGCAGGAGCTAAAGCTCAGGGAGTCATTAAGCATTCACTGTATAGTTAATTTACAATACAATGTTATACATATCATGTAAAAGACCACTTCCTCGTGAAGTTTAGACATATGGCTCCAATCCTCCCCTGCAGGGGTAGTGGACAGATTAAGATGGTCCATCCCCAGAGACTAATGGAATCCACAGGATTCCTGAATCCCTGGGGGAGTTCACAGTGGGTAGAGCAGGTGACCCTGTTGAAGCCCTTGTCACATTGTGGAACAACAAGCCGCGTTGGGCTCTTAACATGGTTGCCCCTGAGCACTCTCTCCTGTATTGTGAAGCCCAGTTTGCAACCTGGTACACCAGCGAACTAAGGGCAATGAAACAGGCAGGATGATGGCTAGAGTGCAAGTGGCGAAAGATGTGCTGTGAGGCTGATCAGGCATGAGTAAAACATAACCGTGCCTACTGTGTGGCAATGAGGAAGACAAAGAAGGCCCACGTCTCTGCCACCATCGCATCCTCAAGTAGCAGTCCAGTGGAGCTTTTCTGTATTGTCAGGGGTCTGTTGACATCAGCTCCAAGAAAATGAGTTTTAGACCCTTTGGAGGCCCACTGTGAATTGTTTGCAACAGGGCCGATGCCCGGTTCTAAAGGGCGGCCAGGTGGGCCACTGGCCCGACGGCCCCTGGAGCTACAGGGGGGCCCTCTGCTCCCCTTCCGTGTTCTGTGCCCCCCCACATCCCCCCACCTACCTGTCTGCTGTCTTTTACCATTGCCCTTAATGAAGATGGCGGCCACGGTTTCCCTAAGATACTGAATCCCCTGCCGCCATCTTAGTTGATGGCAGAGATGCGCACGCGTAGCACGCACACGTGCCATCAACAAAGATGGTGGTGGAGGCGTCATTCCCTTAGGGAAACCGTGGCCACCATCTTCATTAAGGGCAATGGTAAAAGACAGCAGACAGGTAGGTGGGGGCATGGGGGGCTGCATGCGTGTGTGCGTCTGCACGTGCACGTGCACACACACACACATGCCAGGGCCCAGGGCAAGCTGATGCCCAAGGGCCCTGGCATTCCTGGAGCCGGCCCTGGTTTGCAAGGCACTTTGAGGGTAAAGTTCTTGGGAGTGGTCATCAGGAGATTTAAGGCGAGGTGTCAGCAGTACGCTGATGATACCCAGCTCTATTTCTCTAACATTTGAATTGGAAGAGGCTGTGCAAGCCCTGGACTTCTGCCTGAACTGTGGTGGGCTGGGTGACTGCCAATAAAATGAGTCTGAATCCTAGTAAGACAGAGATGCTATGGTTCCCAAGTTCAGATAATTGGTCAGTTGCCTGCTTTGGATGTGATCATACTCCCTCTGAAAAAGCAGTTTTGTAGTCTAGGGGTGCTCCTGGATCCCTCTTTGTTACTAGAAGCCCAGGTGAACTCTACAGCTAGGAGTGCCTTTTACCAGCTTCGGCTGGTAAGACAGCTGTGGCTGTTACTAGACCAGGATAGCTTGATCGTTGTTGTCTATGCACTGGTAACCTCCAGGCTGAATAACTGTAATGTGGTCTATGTGCGGCTGCCCTTGAGGTTGGTCCAGAAGCTGCAGCTGGTGCAAACTGTGGTGGCGTGACTGCTCACTGGGGCAGGGTATCACCAACATGTCACCCCACTGCTGAAATAATTGCACTGGCTGCCCATTAGCTATCAGGCCAAATTCAAGGTTCTGGTTTTGCCATACAAATATAGCTTGGGACCAGGATACCCGAAATATTGTCTTACCCCTTATATACCCAGTTGATCACTGTGCTCTACAGGTGAGGGCCTCCTGCAGATACCATCTTATCAGGAGTTCTGCACAACATAGGAAATGGACCTTTAGTGTAGTGGCACCTACCCTTTGGAATTTCCTCCCCTTAAATATTAGACAGGCACCATCACCGTTATTTTTTCGGCGCCTACTGAAGATCTTCCCCTTTCAACAAGCTTTTTAAGTAGAGACCTTATCCCAGTCTGAGTCTGTATAGGAACTGCTTTTCAAGCTTTTTTTTTTAAAGATGTTTTTAAAGACTTTTGTTTTAATATGTTTTAATATGTTTTAAAGTCTGTTTTTATGATGTTTTAGAGTGTTTTTAGTGTTTTTGTTTACAGCCCTGTGCTCCTTCTGGAAGGGCAGGATATAAATAAAATAAAATAAAATATATAATAAAAATATATGTCTACTCAGAAATTATTCTCTATGTTTACTGGGGCTTACTCCCAGGTAAGTCAGTACAAGACAGCAGCCTAGGTTTAGGATTGGCTTTGGGGGAAGGGAAAAGGTTCTTGGACTTTAACAGCTGTATGACAGGCAGAAATCCAACAGGGTAACCATTTTCTAGTAAAGAAATACAATTATGGGAAAAGCTTCACCATGACTGTACTCTAACATTGTGTTATGTCATGCCTTTCATAGCAACCATGTTGTGTTAATCCATGCCTCCTGTGGCAGCCATTTTCTGTTATGCTACATCCCCATGGCAGACATTTTGTGAATGGTGCCCACATCAGTCTCAAAATTTGAGATGTGCCCACTGATCTAAAAAGGTTGGTGACCTCTGATCTAGTCTGTAAGCAACTTTGCTAAATTTAAATGCTGGCTAATTCTATAACTCTAAGTGAATGAATACTACTCTTTAGCTCAGAAAAGAGCCCACAATCGCAGAGCACATATTTTGCATGCATAAGGTCCCGGGTTCAATCCTTGGCTTCTCCAGATAAAATAATCAGTATCAAGGGAAGCGAAATCCTGAAATCCTGGTGGTCCACTGCCAGTCACTGTAGAAGACCAGACTGGATAAGATGGGCCACTGATCCATCTCTATATAAGGCAGCTTCCTATGTTCAGAAGTACATGTAATACATGTAGTACTGAATCCAATTACAATTTTTATTTTATTTAGAAAATATTTAGACCATTTAATATATATTTTTTAAAAACTAAATGGTCTACAATATAAATAAAAAATATGTGATATAAAATCATAGCCAAGAACATGATATGAAAGCATTAAATACATAACAAAAAACTAAGCAGGAAAATGCCAGAGTAGAAGTATGAAGATACAGAGATTTGTGGGGGTTTTTAAATCTAATATTGAGGGTTAGGAAAGGACAAAAAATATGTTTTCAAGAGGTGCATGATACAGATAACTGATGGTGTTTTGCAAAAGGTGTTGCAGGCTACAGGGCAACAATGGAAATGTCATCTTCTGAGTCACTGCCCTGCAACTAGCGATGGGCAAGAAATTTGATTCAGTTTGCATTTCAAGCTGAATGCATTAAATTTGCACTTTCCTATAGGAACCAAAACACAGCTATTCTTTGAAATTCACATTTATTCAAATTTTGTATTGCAGTTCACCAACATTGTTAACAATGTTTACAAAAATGCAAATATTAGTGGAAAGTGTGCATAAAAATGCATATATGAGTGACAACATGCAAAAATGCATTATATGGTGAGAAGTGGCTTGCAAGAATGTGTATATTAGTCAAAACTGCCTACAAAGATGTGTTTATTAAGAGAAATTCGCACTAAAATGCTGTAGAATTTTCATGAGGATTTCTTTAAAAATTTACAAATTCCTGCAGAAATGTGAACTGAATTTAAGATTAGAAAAATGAGAAACTGAGAGAACCAAAACTGACAGATCTTTCCATCCCTACCTGCAACAATCTGATGATCTCAATAAGATAGGCTACAAAAGTTCACTTTAAATTTTCTTCTTATTCAAGCTTGTTCAAAATGTATAAATGTATTCCTTTTTTACACATCTTGCTCCTCATTCTCTGGTGAACTGACTTAAACAATGCCTTTCTGCAGGTATGGATTAAACCTAATGCAACTTCCCTGAGCTAGAGGCTCATCAGAAATCACTATTTGCTTCTGGAGGAAAGGCTATGAATGCCATTACGCTAAATCTTACAGGTCCGAGACAAAGGACAAAATTGCATGTTACATTTCTCCTGCATTTTAAAATTTGCCTTTAACATCTCTAATAACTAGAACATAGTCTTAACAAGCCCAGATCTCTCATTGTAAATTACTGGGAATGGGAGGGGATATAAAGGTGGTGTCTAATGCAGCTCTGTTAGGTGGGGCAGCCACATTTCTAGGTGGGGCATTGCCCTCCCCCATTGTGGAGAGAATGCATGGGCAAGGCCAGGTGAAGGGAAAGGCAGTGACCTTCCCCGTCACTCCTCCTCCATCCAGAGAGTATGTTAATTTACATGAATGATGTTTAATCTGTTGAATTGTCTTACCCTTTCTTTAGAGATTCCCAGGAATACCAGACTCAAGAGCTTGACTTTGCCTATAGCTACAGTTCCCTTTCACCTGTGGTTTGTCCCTCTGTTCTGACTCTTCATGAACTGAACTACTTTGGTAAAAACAGTGAGCTCCTGAGCTTGGCTTTGAATCTACACTAGGTATATCAGTTTTACATTCCACCTAAAAAACAAACTTGTCCATACTACAAGTTTAGGGAAGGGCAGAGAGAAAATAAATACTACAGGGGGTGTTTGTTAACTCCTCCTTGAGAGTCCCTCCTTATAATCTCATTCCTGGCCTTAACATTTTCCTTCCTGTTGGACAATCAAGGGAAAACTTTTTCCCTCTCTGGTATATAAAGGATGAACTAAGCAATTGGAAACTAGTTGCGGAAAGTGATTGGATTTTTTTTTACTGGCCACTGAGTTGATTTTTCTGTCAGGAAACCTGGAAAAGGCCTCATGCTGAGGTGACCATATTGGGGAAAGCAGAAATTAGGTCTGATTTACAGCCTAGGTGTCCAGGCAGCCAGCTAGCTAACTGTAGTGTACACATAACTATTTATATTCCTCTAGGACTGTTTTCATTCTTTGCCAGCAAATAATCAAGAAAAAAAGGGGGGGAACAACCACTACTATTGTCAGTGTAGTGAGTGCTTTGAAGGAGTAAAAGTGTAGCCATTTTTTTTGAGATCACTCTTAGTTATCTCTTTATTTCATCCTTTACCAATAAGCACCTATCCTGCTCTACTCATTATAATAACTGCAGAATAAACAAACTCTTACTTCTTTCTGCAGGCAAACAAACATGCTTCTCTATTGCTGGCTGTGTAGACAGCACAACTGAAACTGAAACGCAAAAGCAAAGCAAAGTCCAAGTGGTGGAGCCTAACTCTAGCCAATAATACAAAATTCTAATACTTAACTCTTCAAGGGTCATGTTGCTATACATACTATTTTTTTCAGGATCACTTAAGTAATTATAGGGTCATTGTGATCATGAAAAATCCACCCTCCATCAGGGAAAGTTTTGAGTGAGCAGACTTTTGGGGGCTCTTCCAGATGAGGCTTTTGTTGTGTGCTCGCCCTGCCTTATTTACTGAATTCTTCAGAAGGTCTCATTCTTAAATTGCTCCTATTCTTAAAACAAGCTACCTTTCTTTAAATGAAGGTTGTCATTGCCTGTCATGTCACAAATTAAAAAGAAGACAATTTCCCAAAAAAATCTGGGGGGGAGCATAGCTCTAGTGGGCAGCACCCCATTTGATCCCCCAGCTACAGGTCTGCTCTAATGCCTACTTTAAAAAAAAGAAAAAAAAGAACATGTTTTCCTTCTTGTTAGTATGTTGTACAAGAAAAGCCCCTCCTACCCAGACAATTTTTTTTCAAGTGCAGGGAATTCACTTTATCATAAGCACCAGACAGTGTTCATTTCTGCAACAACAACAACAAAGTGTTTGTGTTCTTAGAGATATTTATTTATTTATTTATTTAATTTAATTTATATACCGCCCTAAGCCCGAAGGCTCTCTGGGCGGTGTACAAAAAGATAAAAAAACAAGCAATGTATAAATACAATAAATACAATAAATCAAGAAAACAAAACAAACAAACAATAAAAGAACCAAACAACATCCAAAATACAAATAATGATGAAAATGCTATTAAAACACACTTTAAAATGCCTGGGAGTATAAAAAGGTTTTCACCTGGCGCCGAAAAGATAGTAGCGTCGGCGCCAGGCGCACCTCATCGGGGAGGCTGTTCCACAGTTCGGGGGCCACCACAGAAATAGCACAGATGGGGAACATCAAGCCCTCAGGTCTGCTTAATCTTACCAGTTGTCCCAATATGGCCCACAATGCCATTTCCCCCAACCCCCACACATGAGCAGCTAAGACCACTTATAGGCTGTTGCTGTTTGGGGGTGGGATTCAATCACATACTGACAAATTCAGGGTGCACAACTGAAGATGATTTGTTGCTCTTGTGCAACAACCAACCCCAACCCCAACCTGGACCTTTTGTAATAAGGAAAGTGATGAGAAAATGTACTGGAAAGTGTAGAATAACAGTTGCTTGATGCAACATCATATACCCTTCCCACAAACAAATCAGAATACATGCTCAATAAATAGCTGATGTCATCTAAGCTCCCCACAAACATTGGCCCCATCTGCACTATACATTTAAAACAGTATCATAGCACTTTAAACAGTCATGGTTTCACCCAAAGAATCCTGGGAACTGCAGTTTGTGAAGGATGCTGAGAGTTGTTAGGAAACTCCTATTCTGGACTACGACCTGGGAGACCAGGGTTCGAATCCCCACATATCCATGAAGCTCACTGGGTGACCTTGGGCCACTCACTGCCTCTCAGCCTCAGAGGAAGGCAATAGTAAACCCCCTCTGAATACCGCTTACCATGAAAACCCTGTTCATAGGGTCGCCATAAGTTGGAGACTTGAAGGCAATCTGTTTTCCATTTTCCTCACAGAGCTACAATGCCCAGGGAAGAGGGGTTGACTGTTAAAGCACTCAGTGAATTGTAGCTCTGTGATTTTCCTAACTGGGGTTTCCTGTGACGGTTTAAAGTGCTATGATACTGTTTTAAATCTATAGTTAAGATGGTGCCCTTGTGCAAACAAATCAGGATTCATCTGGAATTGATCTAAGTAACCAAGGTTTTGTTGAATAATAGTCATACCCATAACATCTGGACTTGGAGAAAAATAACACCCAGTAATAAAAAAAGATTCATCTTTGTTTTCTACTGAAATGTTTCAGTAATGTTGTTTACAAAAAGCCCATATGGGAGATGGTACTATATTTATGAAGTAACCAAGTCTACAGACTTAATATATTAGAGACTACAATACCATCTCCCTTTGTCCCAACTGTGTATATGTTATTTATAACTTTTTTTTCTGTTCCATTATAAGGATCCCACAAAGGTGTGGAATGTAATGTTTCTGCTATCCATAAAACCCTTCAGGTCCCTAGTAAAAAAAAACCCAGGGAACACAAGGAAGCAGAAAACTGCTTCAAATCAACAGTGTGGAGCACCATCTCTCCTAAATCTTGTTGCAAGTCAGAAGGCAATAATAGTTCTTGGAATTGAAAGACTGGAATGCATTGTTTTCTCAGTGCCTTTATTAAAGGAGTTCCTGCCTTTAAGATGTCAGTGTTTCCATTCACTCCGAAAGTAATCAGCTTTTCTAATGGAAATTATAAATTAGTATGAGACCTCTTTTTCTGCTCTGCTTTTCTCTCTGACTCTGTTAATAACTAGCTCAGATGCTGTTGTACACTAATACCTCCCTTAGACTGCAATCCTGTGCCTCCTTGGTGGGCATCCCAGGGACTTTTAGATCTCCCTCTACAAGGAGAGAGAGAAGTCCAGCATCTGAATGAAACATCTGAGTCCATAAGACTTCTTTTCTCTGCTGCAGAAGCCTTAGCAGCTCTTACTGATCTCAGAGCTCTTACATCAGTTGAGGCAAAAAGGAGGGGGTGAGTGGTCAGTTGAGACAGGAACATGACCTGGGCAAATCAAGGGAAAGTATGGATCTATTTACATACCGCCAACATGCACACCAAACCAGTGCAAACATGAATGAATGAAATCTTTATTGCTTCTAGCTGTTGGCCATTGCAAGACAATTAAAACACACAGCAATAAATTTTACAATAAAATAAAATACAATAAAATACGTTTTGTTATATCATGAACCGACCAAGAATATTCAGGCTTTACTGATGTTGTCTTTCACAATCTGCGCTCTTATTCGCTTCGCTGCCATGGCAAAGTTTGTAACCGCAGAAGTCACCTCCTTGTAGTTATCTGCCAATAGGTCCATGAGTATAAATTCGTGGGGTAAACCCTCCCTAGGTTTTATGAAGAGGTCTAAAAAATTTTGTCTTGGGGAGTTGTAGAGAGGACAATAGAGCATATAATGGGGAAGGTCCTCAATCAACTTACTCCCGCAGATACAGAAACGTTGGTTTCTTGGAACTCCCTTGTATCTTCCCTCTAGGACTGCTGTAGGAATTGTCTGAAACCTTATTTCTGTAAATGTTCTACATTTCTGTGGGCAGCACAAGGTAGAAAAATAGGTAGCGGCAGAATGGTTTATTTTAAAGAGAGGGAACCAGGTCGAAAACTGGGAACTCGCCAGTCGAGATCTATCTTGGGACTCATCGAAATTGAGGACCCAGTTGGTCAGCTCTCTTGGGGTGAATAGTTTAAGATCATTGGGTACTAAATTATAGTGATCTATTAGGGATTTTGTGTCTTGCGCCCACCCCCTTTTTGTATTTGTTTGTGCCAGCAACCTTTAACTAATGCAGAATCATCCAGCAATAGAATTTTCCTCCAGAATCTTAGTACTGCCAGGTCAATTCTTGCTGTTAATGAATGGATTCCCAGTTCCGTCCTAACATGAGCAGAGGGGGAGCCTCGCGGGAGGCCCAAGATCTGTTTTAGAAAGGAGTTTTGCAAAGGCTCTAGGGTACGTTTGAGAGAATGGCCCCACAGTTCTGCCCCATAGAGTAATTTAGGTATTACTGAGGCTCTATAAATTTTTAACATGGGAAGAATTAATTGGCCACCTCTCGTGTAGTAGAACCTTTTTAGTTGGCCTAATGATCTAGCACTGGCTAATTTAATAGCTTCTTCTTGAGGTTTCCAGGTAAGTGTGTTGGTAAAGGCAATGCCAAGATACTTATAGGACTTTACTTGTTCAAGACAGTGTCTGTTTAGAGTCCAAGTATTTTTTACCTTCCTGTACCTACCACAGACCATAATTTTTGATTTTGCATAGTTTACTTGGAGATGATTTATTTGGCAAAATTCTTCCAAGCGGAGAAGAATTCTTTTTATGCCTATTTTATTCATGGAAAATAAAACCAAGTCGTCCACATATAATAGTACCGAGATTTTTTGGGTACCTACAGCAGGTGGGAAAAACTTGGGTGCGGACAATGCAGGGATTATATCATTGATAAAAAAATTAAAAAGGAAGGGCGCCAATATGCACCCTTGTTTCACCCCTTTCGTTATAGAGATGTTACGAGATAGGGCGCCATTTCTTCCTATGCGAATTCTTGCCAGGTTGGATTGATGGAGGGATTTTATGAGCCACACCAGTCGCTTGTCCGCATTTGAGCGGTCCAGCTTTTGCCACAAGATCTCTCTATCCACAGAATCAAATGCCACTGCAAAATCTATAAAAGCAATATAGAGCGATGCATTCCGCTCTTTTGCGGCCTTGTTTATTAGGTGTTGTAGAATGAATGCTTGATCCCTTGTGGATCTTCCCTTTCTAAATCTGGCCTGTTCCTGGTAAATAATTGAGTGTTTTACCCCCCATTCTGTTAGTTTATTAAGTAAAAAACGTCCATAAAGTTTTGCCGAGATGTCAAGTAGGCTGATAGGCCTATAATTTCGGGGATCAGCTGGATCACCTTTCTTAAAAATGGGTACAATTATACTTGTACACCAGCCTTTCGGGAACTCGCCCACGGTATTAATGTGGGTGAATAGGGCCGCAAGTAAGGGGCACCACCATGACATTTCCGCCAGAAAGATCTCCAGTGGCATCATGTCTTCCCCAGGTGCTTTATTTTTACGGAGCATCAGAATCAGGTCGCCTATCTCAGAACTTGAAACTGGGGGCCAATGGGGCAAATCTGGCAGCATTACAGTGTGGTGTGGAGGAGATAATGGCACAGAACCAAAAATAACACTGAAATGAGTCACCCACGTTTCGGGTAAAATCGGGGGAATTGAAGCCTTTTCCCACTGATGATTACCCCGTTGTACAAGATTCCAAAAAAGTGCGTCGTTGCCTTGGCGGTGCGCCTGTTCTAGCTCACGCCAGTTGTTTACAAAAATTTTTTGTTTCTTGTCCTTTAAAAGTTTCTTGTAAGCCCTCTTCAATAAGAGGAGGCGATGGATAGCCTCATTAGTATGATTCCGTTTTAGCATTTTAATTTGGGTGGCTAGCTCTCTCTTCTTTTTTTTACACTCGCTATCAAACCAAGATTTACTCTGCCCCATCAATCTTTTAGGGGTAATAGTAGATACCTGAGATTCCAGGGAAGAAATCACCTTTTCATATAGTCCCACAATGTCCCCTGATGCCGAAGTGGCCTGGTTTCGTAATTCTGAAAGTAGGGGTGATTCTAATAATTGTTTTACTGAAGTTTCAATTTCCAATGACCATTGGAATGACCATTGGGGCCAGCTATACTGTCCAAAAATGGTTTAAAAATACATGGACGTATGAGTGGACAAGGATTGTGTAGCTTTAAGCAGAGCAGGAGGTGGTCACTATCCGCTGTGCTTATTATCCTCAGGTCCTTAACTAGGGGCATTAAGGAGGGGGATCCTAAAAAGTAATCTACCACACTTACACCTCTAGTTGAGATGAAAGTGTAGAAGCCGTGAGAAGAATCTAGGTAAGTTCCATTTATACAAATTAACTGCTGATTGATCAAAAAGCGGAACAGATATTTCCCATTTTGATTTATGACCCTATCACTGGATTCTCTAGGTAGAATTGGAAGCTCGTCAAGGGAAATTCCCACTAAGTCCTCTACCAGTGGAACGTTTTGTCCCAATCTTGCATTTAAATTGCCACAAATTAGTATCAGATGCGACGGATAAATGCATACAAGCTTCTCCAAATAGTTCCCAAATAACCTCCAGCTGTCTGCACGGGTCTGAGGGTGCGATGGAGGAAAATAAACGTTCAGACATATTATGGAACAGTTATAAGAGAACATAATTATTAATGGGAGGCAGAAGTCCGTCGACTGTTCAGTCGGCACGGCTACCAGGGCATCCAATGACGTGGCTACTAAAGTTGCGATTCCTCCACTGGATCTCCCTCTGCTTGCTGACCTAGTAGCCGGCCTAACCCAGGATTTGTAGCCTTGAAGCAAGAGTACCTCCTGGGGAGTTAGCCAGGTCTCTTGGAAGCAAAGTATATCGAATGATTGAATAAAATTTGTAAAATCTGCATCCCTGGTCTTATTATTCCAACCTGCAATATTCCAGGATAAGCAGGTTAGATCCGGGTAAGTAGAAGTGGATTGCTTCTCTCACGGATAGGACCTGTAAACTGGTGCCCAAACATTATGTGGACTTTGTGAGTGTGGTTCATGGTGCTGTCAATTCTTCTTGGTAGCGTCTGAAATGATTGTACAGACATTTGAGAAACGAGGACCTGTGGCCGTTATCGTTTGATCCTGCCAGGGAGATGGTTTCTCTGGGGATCCCAATTCCTCAGGGGCCAAATAACGCATTTGTGCCCAAGAAAGGGCGGGGAGTAGCGTCATCCCTTTAGGGCACTGATTAAAGTCAGCCATGGGCCCATTTCCTCTTGGATTCATCTTACAATTAGAGGATGGAAAGTGAAGATCAACTATCTGGTTGGCCTCCCAATGCTGTATATGAAAAGGAGGAGGACGGAGCAGGGGGGTCTGAGCAGACTGTGCGTCTGGTTCCAGTATTACCGATGTCGACAGGGAGTGACCACTTTCCTCCTGAGGAAGAGTTCCTAGCTTTGGTCGAACGGGTGAGTTGTCCAGGAGCAAATCATGTAATACAGCTGTTAGTCTGTTTAAACTTGCCATTATTGACCTTTGCTCCGTCACTGGTAACTCTTCAAATGTCTTAATCAACTGGATTTCTTCTGCTAAGAAATGCCCTATGTGGGTAGTTACGCAAGGCAGTACCATATCCACTCCCCTTGGCGCATCTGTTTTTCCAGAAGGGTGCGCCCCCACTCTTTTATTGGTGTGTAATGGCTTTCCAAGTGAGAGAGAATTTGTTATTGGCCCTGTTTTGGGGATTAATAAGGGTTGTGGAGGTGCTGCATTGATAAAATGTCTCAAGACCACTATTCCCAGGTCTTCAAGGGCCGCTCAGTTTGTCACAATAGTGCGGGCCATTTTGGAGTTTGTGAAATAAACTATGGATCTTTGAGGGCCATATAATGAGGGGAGAACTTCTATGGTTTTTATTTGATCCATCTGTGTACGACTCAGTAGTCGGCTGTCCAGCAGTTGCTTTAGATGTCTTTTCCGTGACTGTACGTTTTGAATGGCGTTAATCCTCGGGTAGTTTATTAGGACCACCGAATCAGTACTCAGAATCAAGTTCCAGTGTTGACTTGTTGGCCGTCTCTCCTCTGTATTATTCTCCATCTGAGCTGGCTCATGCTCCTTGTCAGTCTGTTGTTGTTTATGGATGTACAACTTAATTTCCGGGAGAGGTACTTTTGCAAACTCCTTGGAGGGTGAGGTAATTATGGCCTGAGGTGGAGTGATGGTTCTGGGTGGTGTCAGATAATTATTTCTGGCTTTCTTTGTGGGGCCAGGAGCCGATGATAAGTCTTCCCGCCTGGACGTGGCAATTTGTTCCAATAATTTAAATAGAGGTTTAAAATCCATTTTCTTATATTTAGGAAATTTCTGATTTTTCATGTTTTTCCTCTTTTTTATTTTTGGCACCTGCTTCTTGATCCCTTTCTTTGATTTGAGGTTTGGCATTGATTTTCCTTTATTGTGCGTCTGCTTTGTTTTGATTTCTGGAACTGCTGGATCTATTGGAGAGCAATTCCTCTGGCTAAAGACGTTCATACCGCTAACAAGTGTTGTTAGAAGGGCATTACACTGCGAAATATAGGATTTAATCAAATCCATTTCTTGCATGATAAAGAGAACCCCTCCTGCTAGGAAGGAAATGTTTATTTTGTCTGGTGAATCAGGTGCTCCTCGTGGGACTTCCACATTTATCAAATGGGAATTTCCCTGGGGATTTGCCATCGATCCATCAATCCTCTGATTCTCCTGTGTGCTTAGGCACTGCAAGGCCGCCTCGATTTCCTCTTGTAGATTTAAAGAGCCAACTGCTGCTTCGCTGTCTTTAAGGCAGTGATATGTATTTTTAAAGTCTAGAGACCAGTCTAGCACCTTATCAGATTCCTGTGAGGGGGAGTTTTCCGAGAAAACAGCAGAAGGCAAAGTTTCGCTCTTTGGTGAGAAGAACTGTGTAATTTTGGCTTGTCGCGATCTTAAAGGCACTTCGTTTTTTTCAAGTGTTAAGCCAAGCTCTCTATGTTTTTTCCTGGTCAGGACCATTTTCGTGTTGTTTCTCTAGATATTTTTTCTCTTATGTTGCTCCTGTTTCATTCAATAGTTCCTACGCCTTCATCTGCTCAATTTATTCCGTTTATTGCATTTCTTAAAAAGCAACTTCGTTGCTTGTTTCTGTCAAGGTTGACTCGGCTCCGTTCAGATTCTTTAGGCCTGTTCAAGGTTATACTTTGTTGTACTTTAATTTTCCTTTTATCCTTATCTTTTCCTTATCTTTGTTATAGTTAGTTATTTGTAATAGGTAATAGGTCTAGTGCTAATAAGGAGGCTCTGAAAAGACGTTGTTTGTTAGCCAAAAGAGGGAGGAAATTACTTGTGGTTACTTGCGGTCGCCATCTTTTTTTCATATCCCAGTGCAAACATACACCAGGGGTTGCCATAAGTACTGGAAACATGGAAGGGAGATTGTTAAGGGGGGAAAATGGAAGGGACAGAGACGAAGAAGACTGCTCCTCCCTCCTTTCCACCTAGCAGGCCTTTGGGAGATATATACTGCTGCCTTTGAATCCATCAATACTCTGACTCACAGGCAGGAATTTTGTCTGCCCGTATATATCTGTCTTCACATCGCCATATACTGCCATCCAAGTCATTGACAAAGGGACAAACTGCGGATGGTATTAAACGCAGGATTAGGCATTGTAAATTTCTTTTTATAAACTCTAAATAGCAGTCCCCAGTTCAGATAAAGACCTCACCTTATTGGGAAGAAGGGATTCCTCCCACATTGCGGTGCCTCCTGGAGCTGTGGATTATTTTATTGTATTTTATTTTGCTAATGCTATATTCATTGTTCTGTCACAATATAGGGTTCATCCAGACGACTGCAAAATGTGTGATACACCCGCTATGTGTGTTCATTATTTTTTGGTAGTCCAAATGACATCTCACGCTTTTACGCATTTTCGCAGGTTAAATCCGGTCCTTGCAATACCAGCAAAAATGCGATTTGCTGTTTAAAATCGGGAATCATCCACTGTGCCTTCAGGAGTTAAGATGCAATACCGCGGACTTTACAGCTGATGGGCAGTTCTTGGGCGGTTCCCTTTGCCCCTTCTCCTCATTCCAGCCAATCATGTATCTGCACTTTTGCGCATGTGCGAGAATAAGCCCGGGAAAATTGAACCAATCATCACAATGGTGGGGTGTTGGGGGGGGTCTGCAACTACTGCGCAGATGCATTTAATTTTTTGCCAGCCTGCAAACTGAGCGGCCGCTCTGGGTGAGATCTGCAATGCACAGCAAGCGAGAAAGGGGGGATGGTCGGTTTCAGCCTGCCTCCGAAAGCTTTGTCAGTTTCATTCTACTTGCTGGGGGTTTTGCTTCAAATCAGAAAAGCATACATTCATATCACAAATACAAACAAGAAAAGGGCTTCTGGTCAGTTTCAAGCCTGCTCCGTAAAGTTTTGTCAATTTCATTCTCCATGGGAAGGAAAGGGAGAAGAAGGGGTGGTGGTAACACTTTCTTGCTTTTTTGGAGAAATTAGTGCATTTGCCAGCATGTGTATCTCCTTAAATATCAATAAAGGCAGAGAAGCATACATTCATTTAAGCATAATATTGCAAATACAAACAAGGCAGGGATGAAACCGACCAGCAGCCTTTCCTTCCTAGGCAAGAACTCCTTTACAGCCATATTGTGCTTCGTTGGAAAGGGGGAGAGGAACTTACGTAATTTTTTTGCTGACCAATTGGTTGATAGGGGGAGGTTTTAGAGGCGGAGCTTGGAAAAAGCAAAAAGAATGTAGGGGTCTTACCGCTGCGTGTGTGGGTGCAAAAAAGCATTTTTTTAAAATTGGGAAAGAGCGAACTAAAAGGCAAAGTGAGGACTATCAGATGACAAACCGAATATGGAAACTGTGGATTATTCCGCTCCATTTGGATAAGCCCATAGTCTCTGTGGCAATATACATTTGCTCTGTTGCTGTTGTCATCCTACACTGGCAGGGTGAACCGTGGCTCAGCTAACTTTATCTCAGCTAACTTTATCCAAGCAACAGTGAAGGAAAAGCACTAGCCTGAGGAGCACAAAAACTTAGAAGTCATGGGGAGCCTATGAGACACGTCAGGGGTGCCGCAAAGCCCTGAAGAGCAGGACTGGCTTGATACATTTTGCTGCTTGATGCATGGGACAGTATGGCACCTCCACCAATTTCATGTACAAATACCAGCCAGACTGGCTGGAAGTTGAATTTTGTTTTAGCACTGGCAACAGGACAACACCCTAAAGCTAAATTAGGGGGCAAAGTCCCTGTTGTGTCCACTCTGCGCCTCTCAGCTTCTACCACCTGAGGAAGCTGCCTCACTCTGCTTAACAGTAGTGCTGGCCCAGGTGACAGGCATGCAGCATCTAATGTGACGCTTTGTAATTAAAGCAGCAACTCTCAACTTAATATACATAGTGTTGTTGTTAACATTTGTTTCATACAGAGATGTTATGGGGGCCTATTGTTATCTCCTTGCCTATCTATCCATCTCTCACTGTCTCTACTTCCTCACTTCCTGTTCCTCCTTCAAACACCACCCCCTGCTGTTGCTGGTTTACTTCTGAGTCTCATTACCTGATGTTACAGCTAAAAGGGTGCTCAGATCAGGAAAAAGGGAGGCTGTGTTAATCAGACAAGAGATTATATGTTCATCTCCAGGCCAGAGGAAATGGGGCAGGAGAAACAGATGTTTATGTTGAAATTTTCCATAAATATTTTCACACTGGTTTTCTTTAAAAACAAAACAAAAAACAAAATCTGCCTCAAAAATATTGATATTGTGAATGACAATTTTATCAATGTCAATTTTTCTGTAAACTGCTGAGGTATGTATTCCCTTTAACTTCTGTCATTGTGGTGTTGATAGTAGCCATTACAATTCATTATTGTATTCTTACCCTGTCACACCCTTATTTCATCACCATTATGCCATCCCTGATATGTAATAATTATTAGAATGCTTCTTAATTTAAGCAAACTTGAAGACTGCTCTGTACTTCACAAACTACATTATCCATGCCCCAATTCAATTTGCTATACTAGAAGTTGTCTCTTAACTCTCTGATATATTGTATTTTGTTATTAATGTTAAGAATTGTTTTTCCAATGCAAATGTGGCCATTGCTGTCTGATTTGCCTAGAACAGTCAATGCCAAATATTTGCAACCCTCAAATACATTTTCAAAGCCTCTTGTTTTGCTAAATTCCTTCAGCTTATGGTCTTTGGTTTGCTTCCTTCAATGGCATATCAGCAGGTCCTTCTGCTGATCACTATTTGTTTCCTTCAAGACGATATCAATAGGTCCTGCAGCTGATCACTTTCTAATATAATTCACTACTATGAAATTTCAATAAGACAAAGCTTGCTTACACAGGGTATGCCTATTTTCTCCAAGTAACTAATTAACACTGTCGTTATCAAACAGGAGCCAGCACATCTATTTAAAAATTACTTTCTATTATTATTCATCCACCAAACAATAATCCTGCGAGGTAGGTTGTGCTGAGAGATAGCAGCAGTAATAAAGTCCCTTCCATTCATCACAATAGCTCTCTGACACAGGCTATTGACTGGCATTGTCAGTCTCTTGCTTCCATAGTGCTTAGCAGAGCAGTGAGTAAAGCATTCCATGACTTCCCATCCACCCCCATCATTAAGGCAAAACTCGATGCCACTACATCCCCCCCACTTCAGTATAAGCAGTTATCTTGCACTTCCCCCAGCAGCCTAGAGAAATCATTGTCTGGTCTCCAGTGGTTCAGATTTCATGATGGTGGGAGGGAATTAGGGTTGCCAGGTTCAGGGCCTGAGACTGATCCTGTATCTTTAGGAGAAGAGAAAGTCAGCCAAGTTCTGGCTGGTGTTCTTGCCACACTGTAATGGGAAAAACCACAAGGTAGAATTCTCCCTTCCCCCTGCACAACGTTTAAAGATACAGAAGACCTCTTGGAGGCCGGGCCTGACAATCCTAGGTTGAATGGAAGCAACTTTTTTACTGCTCTCTGTCAGTGTAGCCTACTTCACAAGGTTGTTATTGGGAGGACAAATACTCATAAAAAGTAATTTTGAGAATGGATGCACTGGCTGTCCAATTTGCTAATTACAGAGT